>NC_136061.1:82912140-83512140 GCF_964261635.1 Lissotriton helveticus | reverse complement strand
GAAAGAAGAAAAGTAAACTCCAAGCTCCCTCGAAAGACAGAGCCTGACATTGACCTCTGTCTTTCAATGCACAGCCAATGTGACAAGATAAGAACAAGATTTACAGGCCAGTTTACAGAAATAAGCCCTCGTGGAAGAATACAAAGGGAATTGGGAGGGACAAACGCACACTGGATAACCTAAAACAAATAAATCTAGAAAATTGTAGCCAGAGAATGTTCGTTATTAACACCACGCCAAGGGTAAGCAATGGGCGGAATGCATACCCGGGGAAGCTTTATGAAGGTTCCTAAAATGTCTTTAGCAAACTGGATAGCTGTGCTGTCTGGTAGGCTTTGATCTAAACAGCTGTGTTAATTTGCACGAATGGTCACATCTAGGGCCCGATGTAGGAGCCCTAATACCGGTCGGAAACGGCCGATTTCGGCTGTTTCCGACCGGTATTAGGGTTTTCTAATGTAGGAGCATGCTTTACAGAATCTGTATTTTACCGAATCTGTATTTACAGATTCGGTAAAATTACCGAATCGGTAAATACAGACTCGGTAAAAATACAGATTCTGTAAAAGCACATGTAGGTAGCACATCTTTGAGTGCCGCAGGCCTTTCAGATTCGGTATTTTACCACCCAATCCAATTGGGTGTTAAAATACCGAATTCAGGTTGCACACCTAGCCATGTGACAGACAGACATACCCTTAGGGCATGTCTGTGTGCCACATGGCGCACATGCCTATTTTTGGGGTGCCAGAGGGTGTCAAAGTGACACCCCCTGCACCCTTGCAAAATTCGGTATTTACCGATTCTGTAATTACAGAATCGGTATTGCCCATTGATTCCTATGGGCTTCAAGGCCCATAGGAATCAATGGGCAATACCGATTCGGTATTTACAGATTCGGTAAACACCGAATCTTAACGATTCGGTATTTACAGAATCTGTAATACCTACATCTCCCCCTTCATATTTACCAACTCTTAAATACCGAATCGGTAAAATTCGGTATTTAAGAGTCGGTAAATATGATTTACCTACATCTGGCCCTTAGTGTGTTGTCAAATTTATCATAAGTTTGCCGAGAGGGGTGACATCAACAATGCAAACGCAAATAACACTGCTCTTATGTAACACAGTTTAGCATTGTGCCACGATGCAAAGACTAACTAGCGGTATCTTGTGGCACTTTTGTTTTCAAGGCATAACATTGACTACAGTTATCTTCACACCGACGACTGCCCAAGGCTACCTTGTGTAATATGTGTACTTTTGGTGATTGCTACATGTATTACGTGTTGTTAAATCATGCAATGTCGCCTAGCCCTATTTTTGCCCATTATTTGCCGGTAGCATGCCATAGAACCCCAAGTCATGCTACTTTGTATGAATTCAGTGGGCATTGGTTTGTATTGACTCCTATAGGTGTTTCCGCAGTTTCCACCACATAATTTCTGCTTTGCATACCTTATCAAGGGTTTTGCACTTCACTGTGCAATGTCATCTAACACTGAACCCATGAAGCTTGTGGTGTAAAAACATGATCTTACAGAATAATTCAGCATATCAGCCTCTCAGTTTCTGTCTGTTCCTGGGCCCATGTGTCCTTGCTCCTCTAAGGAGGCTTGGCAGGCCGAGGGGTGGAAGGGATGGTACAGGAGATAGGTGACAGAGAGTTGGAGGAAGAACTCACGGAGAGTGTGGAAGTGACAGAGAGGAAAGCCAGGGCTTGAGGGAGATGGTTGACAAGGGGTGCAGTGATTGTATATCCGAGTGATTTTCGTCCTAGGGTGTGAGCTTGCTGCTCCCATTACTGTTGTTAGGAGATGTTCTGGGGGAGATGGCTGGGCGCGTTGCTACTGGGCCTTTCTTCTGGTCATGGAGGCATACTACAGCCTCAGTGGGGTCTCCCTGTGCAATGCGCTGTGAGGGAGTAAATCAGCGCCTGCTGTCTAGGGGGAAGGTGGGGGGACTGGTGGGGTGTCAGCCAATAAGGAGTTCTGTAGAAGTCCCGCATGGGGGTGCAGTGGCTCTCCAGGGTATAAACAGGGCTAGAAGACCCTAGCGGTATGCCAGTGTTCTAACTGTTGACCCTCACCCCTCTATTTCTGTCTCCCGCAAGGAGTCATATGTACATGCTGCCCCTGAGGATTGCAGGAGAGGCAAGGAACTACAGTCACATATTCATAGAGCAGAGTCGGTGGAATTATGAACAATAAGTGAACATATGTGGGGTGCATGTTCCTTCGCAGGAGAGGCTGTGGGTCCTCAATGGGAAGCTTCGACAGACTGATCTCCGGAAGCTAGACTTCCTGGGTCATTTGTAGAGGGGTAGTGAAGTGCAGAATTGAATAGAAAGGGGTGCTGAAGAAGGAGGTGTGAGGTGTAGTGTTAATGTAGGATGTTGGGTGAATCTATGGTGCGATTGACAGCTTCCCTATAGGAGGTAGGACAGGAGTTTAGAAACTTTGCCCAGCCAGTCCCAAGTGACTGTCACAAGGCAGTCAAACTTGTTTGGTAGGTTCTTGGACTGGAAGAAGGAGGGATCTGTCACATGACCATAGATCACAGGAACCTACTGGCCACGACTTCCACCAGCGATTTGGTAAGGTAGATGTGAAAGGTTCTCTTCCAGGGGATCCTCATCAATAGTCATAAAGCACTAGAATATTCCCGCCCATGCGCGGGACCCCGGAAACACAATCATATATGCGCCCCACATATATGTATCTCCATATATAATTATACATATATATATCTATATATATATATATATATATATATACATATATATATATATATATATATATATATATATATATATATATATATATATATATATATATATATATATATATATATATATATATAGATATATATAAAACAAAAAAGCAAAGGCAGCCTTATACACACTAGAGCTGAATAATGCTGTAAGGACTTCCCATTATATCATAAAGAATACATTAGAAACAGGGAAAAACAACAGCAGAACATGTTTAAAAACTGTTTTAATGCTTAGCACTTAGCACAAACTCTCAGATAGGACTGAAAGCATTGACAGCTCCCAGGCTGCATTGCAGAAACATAGCCTAAAAAGGCTGAAAAGCTAACTCATAGCAACATAGCAATAAACTGGCACCGTGCCTTTAAGGCAGTCATGACCCCAGCTTCCCATCATGCCTCAGGGGTGACAGTTAGGTCAGGTGTTCTTTCTGGCTCCTTCAGGAAGGATCCTGGTTACACAGCTCCACTTCTTTCTGATTTTAGTCATAAATAATCTTCACTTTTTTGGAAATTTTTGACTTACTTCGACGTCTTTCATCTTTTGAAGTAAGCTTCTGTCTTTTTTTGACAGTTTTGGGCATTTTCTCCTCTCAAAATGTCATCTCTTTTTGACCCCTGCCCTTCTTGTGGAAAAAAGAAGGCCAGGTCAGACTCTAATGAGTCTGTATTCTTTGTTTGCCTAAGGACCATATCCCCAAGACTTGTCCTCATTGCCAGTCCCTATCCAAAAAGACTCTTAAAGACAAGGATCCGTCTTTATGGGCTGGCAGAAAAAGCATCTTCCAGAGGCAGGTCATCGGTGAGGAAGGGCTCCAAGAGGGCGAGATCTCCATCCAGAAGCAAGGTCCCTCGCTCTTCTGCTTCCTCTTCGGGCTTGGCGCGGAGAAATCTACCACCGGTGGGTCATTTGTCCAAGAAAAGACCATCGACGGCGGGCTCGCCGTCGAGAAGACATCGCCATTCAAGTACGTCGTCGACGTCGAAGAATCGTGATCCTCGGCCGTCGTCAACCGAGCGACGATTGGCGTCGAGGAGCAGAAGCTCTACGCCATCGTCAACTTGGTGACGATCGGTGTTGAGGAGTAACAGCCCTCCGCCGTCCTCAACCCGGCGACGATCGCCGTAGAGTAGCAGAAGTCACCCGCCATCGTCAGCTCGACATTCGGCGTCGAGGGCAGGTACCCCTCCGTCGTCGTCAGTCCATCGATGTTCGACGTCGAAGGTCAGGAGTCCTCCGCCGTCGTCAACCCACCGACGATCCGCGTCGAAGATTGGAAGCCCTCTGCTGTCGTCTCAATGACAATCGGCGTCGAGGATTGGAAGCCCCACGCCGTCTTCTCGGCGTCGAGGAGCAGAGGCCCTTCGTCTTCGTCAGCACAGCGACGTTCGGCGTCGAGGAGCAGAACCCCTCCGCTGCGTCGGCTCATCAACGTTCGACGTCGAGACAAAGGGATGCTCCAGCGTCGTCTGCACGGCACTCGACGTCGAGGAACAGAGAGTCATCGTCGGGACCAACACCAGGCCGGACATCGAGGTCGAGAAGGAGGTCCAGGTCGGCTTCGAGAAGGGCTCAGTCAGAGCAGGTCACAAGCCCGACGTCAAGATCCACATCAGTGAGGTCCGGAGAAGGATCTGTGGTTCTGGTGACAGAGTCAGCATCACGACACTCATCTTCTCACTCTTCAAGACATCCTTCAGCGGGGCATTCTCCATCTGCCTCACCAGAAAGGCATTCAGGTAGACCAAGTCATAGATCTCCTTCGCAGCACAGGGAGGCTTCCCTGCTGTTCATTTGTCCCCGAGATGGCTCCTTCCCCATCATCATTAGAGTAAGGATACAGGAGCATCCCGACACCTGCAAGAATACGCCAGTCCTCTTCATAGATCACTTCTGCAAAGATTGGTACAGGAAGTGGATAGATTGCCATCGCCCATACGTGAAGAGCGTGAGGGCAGGTCACGGGAGTGCAGACATAGTTCCCATCGCAAAAGAAGAAGGTCCCCTACGTGGTCTTCCTCTTCCACTCGATCCTCAAAGAGGGACTATTCTCCCACTCTATCAGATAGCCCTTTCAAGAGTATCACCAATAGATGACATTAACACATATCATGACGTGCTTCAGAGAGGGGCTCAGAAGCTGAACATTGACATGTCTAGTCCTCAGGTGGCAACAACAGTTTATTTTGAGACTCTACATCAGAGAGCAGCTTCTCGTCCGTTGCTTCCTCTGGTTCCCGGTCTTCTGAAACTGGTGATCGACATTTTTTGGTTACCCATACAGATGAGGAAATGGGTAGAATGAAGGTCTAGCTCGATACCCTCAAAGCAGTTTGATTGGAGAGGAAGAAAGAGTTTAAACGTCGTTACAGACCCAACCAACGCAAGGGCTACCGACAGAGGGTGCAAAGCCCTCAATGGTCCCAGAACAAGAACCAAGGCAAATCGCAGTATCAAGGCCGTAAGTCCAACAGAGGTAGAGGAGGTCACCAGCAACAGTCCTCTAACACGGCCAGATCGGCAGCGAAGCTATGAGCAGGGGCTTCCTCTGGCTCCTTTGCCCACTCCAGTGGGAGGTAGTGCTTCACATCATCTGGAAGAGTGGTGCAGCATAACAAAAGATTGTTGGGTGCTAAGTATACTGCGCAATGGATACGCACTTCGTTTTCGTGTGCCTCCAAAGGACATTCCTTCGAAAAGCTCTCGTCCTCACCAGTTAAAGTTGCTTCAGCAGGAAGTGATAACCCTTCTGCGAAAAAAGGCCGTAGAAGAGGTTCTTTCCGCGCAGCAAGGGAAGGGAGCTTACTCCAGGTACTTTCTTGTGCCCAAAAGAGATCAGGAGCACAAATTCAGACCTATCCTGGACCTTCGCTTGTTAAACAAAGTCATTGTGAAAGAAAAGTTTTGCATGTTGGCCCTTCATCAAATATGTCTACATCTGCAAGCAGGAGATTGGATGTGTTTGGTGGTCCTCCAAGATGCTTACTTCCATATACCTATCATTCCACCTCATCGCAAATACCTTCGATTTGTGGTCGGCAGCAAGCATTATCAGTTCAAAGTCTTACCCTTCGGGCTGAAATCTGCCCCACGAGTCTTTACCAAGTGTATGGCAGTGATGGCGGTGGCCCTACACAGAAAAGGTCTGTTTGTCTACCCTTACTTAGACGATTGGCTCCTCAAAGGGCCATCTCCTCAAAAAGTAAGGAGCGACTTTGAAGTCTGTCTAAATCTGCCCTGCAGACTGGGGCTTCATGTGAACATGGAGAAGTCGATTCACCGGCCCACCATGACAATCCACTATTTGGGCTTGACTCTGGATTCAAACAAAGGAAGAGCATTTTCTTCGGAGGAGAGACTTTCTTCAATGCAGCAGAAGTGCAAAGCTCTGCTCCAGTCAGATTGCCCAACAGTCTGGCAAGTGGCATCTCTGCTGGGATCAATGGCCTCTTGCATATTTCTCATTCCCAACGCCAGGCTGAGAATGAGACCGTTACAGCAAGATTTAGAGGACAAGTGGGACCAAGCAACGGGTCGCCGGGAGGATCGAATTGTGCAGTAAAGTCGTCCATCATGTGCTGGACTCGGCCGCAGAACCTATCGGTAGGAGTCCCTTTCCATCAACCAGTTCTAGTGCAATCGTTGATAACGGATGCATCTCTGCAAGAATGGGGGGCACACATGGGGTGCCTTCAGTTGCAGGGCCGGTGGTCCACAAAAGAACAGTCCTACCATATATACATGTTGGAGCTACGAGCAGTCCATCTGGCTCTGAAAGCTTTTTGGCCATCGATCATGTCCAACTCGATCCTGATCCAAACAGACAACACGACCACCATGTATTATCTAAACAAACAGGGTGGTACGCGCTCTCGCCCTCTATCCCTGGAGGCTCAAGCGATCTGGCACTGTCTTCTGGCTCGGAATCTCTCCATCGTGGCAGTGCACCTTCCAGGGGAGCAAATTGTGCAAGCAGACACGCTCAGTCGGCACTTCGAAGATCAGCCAGACTGGGTGCTACACGACAAGGTGGTGGCAGATATTTTCCAACAGTGGAGTCCTCCGTCAATAGATTTGTTTTCAGACAACAAAAACAAAAAATGCCATGCCTTCGCATCCAGATTACACCGTCCAGGGACAAGGGGGAATGCGCTTTTGATGGATTGGTCAGAGACATTTGCGTACGCCTTTCCTCCTCTGCCTCTGTTCCCGAAGGTGGTGTCCAAGCTCATCAGATCCAACATGAAGATGTTCTGATAGTTCCAGACTGGCCACGTCGGTGGTGGTACCTGGACCTTCTGCAGTTGTCGATGCTCCCCCACAGGAGACTGCCTTACAGAGCGGACCTGCTGACCAAAATGAACGGGAGGATTCTCCATTCCAGCCTTCCTTCACTGAACTTGGCAGCATGGCTCCTGAGGACCTACAATATGGACTGCATGCACATCCTGAAAGAGGCTAAGAGACCTTCCATGAGAGCGTTGTACGCTTTTAAGTGGAAGAGATTCTACCTATGGTGTGTTTATAATCATTTTGATCCTACAAAGGGGAAGTAGGAGGTCATTCTTCCTTACCTCCTTTATTTGGCCAAAGCGGGTTTTAAATATTCCTCGATCTGGGTTCACTTGCCAGCCATTACGGCCTACAGAAAATCTCCCAAACAAACTTCTTTTTTCCAATTGCAGGTGGTTAAGGATTTCCTACAGTGGTTGAAGAAAGTGTATCCCCCGGTTCAAAAACTCCTTCTCCTCCATGGGAATTGAATCTGGTGTTGTCTAGATTGATGGGTCCTCCTTTTGAGCCCATTCATAAAGCCAGAAATGCAGCACCTGACATGGAAGACCGCTTTCCTGGTGGCAATAACGTCAGCGTGCAGAGTAAGTGAGATCCAAGCACTGTGTGCTAAAGAGCCAAATACTGTGTTTCACCACAACAGGGTAGTGTTAAAGGCTCACCCTGCTTTTTTGCCAAAGGTTATGTCTGATGTCCATATTAATCAGTCAATCTCCCTACCATCCCTTTTTCCCAATCCCCAACTCCTGCGGAGAGGTCTCTCCACTCCTTAGACCTTAAAAGAATGCTCAAATTCTATTCGGAGGGTACGAAGGGTATAAGGAAATCGGATCAATGGTTTTTGAATTATGGTGCCATGACAGCAGGCTTTCCAGCCTCCAAGAGATCCATTTCAAGATGGATAGTTGTAGGAGAGTAGGGTCTGCAATCCTATGATCACCCGGATTTTTGCTTTTTTGCTTCACTGGTTTACGACTTTCCCTGGCTGTGGGCCTGCTAATCAGACCCACAGCCTAGCTGTTCTCTCTTCTCCAAATTGTACCCAGGTACTGAATTGGCACTGGGCCCTCTCAAGTCCCTGTACCCAGGGCTGAGGTGCACCCAGAAGTCTCCCAGGGGCTGCAGCATGTATTATGCCACCCCTGGGCTGACTAACTAAATCAGACACAACTGGCTGCTTGACAGCTGGGGCAAAGTGGTGTAATCACCCTTTGCTTTAGATATAGTATTCCTATATCTAAACCTAAATGGGCACACAGATCTCCTATCAGTCACTCCTATGGCAGGCCTTAACAATCCTGAAGGCAGAGTGCTTGGGATCGTGTGAGATAGTGCTCTGGCATGAGCTGAGCCTGTCTGCGGCTTTCGGGATCCATCCCTTAGCCGTTTCCATGATATCGCATACCATATACTCTTAAGTGCATTATAATCCTCGCGGTTATATGCCAACTCTGGTATCGCTTTATCAAAACATGTCGAGTAAGGTGTCATACGAATTGGAATACTAACCCCTCGCCAATTCTGGCGACGGGGTTAGCATTCCACCCTTCTAGAGGGACACGACATGTATGTAACCTGTAACCCCGGTTAAAGTTAGACAGAGCCTTAGCTCCACAAAATGGATACTGCCACCGAGACACAAGTCTGCCCTCCTGCTGCTGGGAGTCCTCCCAGCCCAGGAGGCAAGGACAAAGGGTTTCCTGCCAGGGGCGGTGCCAGCACCGTCCCAGACAGGATTTTGTGTATCCTAGGTAGGCAGGGCTTTAGAGGAAGGTGACTGCAAGTGGCACCCCGGTGCTCACTGTGCATAGGCCGGCTGGAACCAGTTCCAGGGGCACTCCAGCCCCTGATCTGGGGAAAGCCCGCCAAAGGAGAGGGGTGTAACCACCCCCCTCCTAGTCCCACCCATAGGGCAGGACTTAGTCGCATGCCAGCCCCTTTTTGCAGGATAAAGGTAGGAACTGGCCCCCTTCCAAATCAGATCATCTTTGAATCCTGAAACTACTTTCCACGAAAGGAACTCAAGACTTCGTCTCAAGATTCTCCCTTGTGACTAAGGAGTAGTCACCCTGCAGCAGCAGGCACCAACCAAGCATCGCGGTTTGTTGCCAGTCTCTCCTTCGGATCAAGACTGCTCCAGCACGACGAGAACCGGCTTCCCTGGCACCTCTGACCTCAACCTACATCATCAGCCCAGCTGTGATCCGTGGGTGTGACGAGACCTCGAGGGACCGGCCATCTTCAGAACTGCACGACGCTTGTCCAGCACGACCACCGAGTGACCCTCGACCGAGTGCTTTGGGGTAAGAGAAGCCCCGACCCTGAGCAGCTCCAGCACCGAAGTTCAGCCCCCTGCATCCACGAGATCTGCATGGGGCCCTTCTGCTCTTTGCTGCCAACCGCGTTGTCCAGGTCACTTGCCCGTTGGCTAGTGGCCCCCTCACGACGCTCCACGACGACAAACACTGCTGGTCTGGTTGCTCCAGACTAGCCCTTGCTCCCCTCCAAAAGAGGAGCACCCTGGACCCTCCTGGTCCACTCAAGACGCCATTTTAGGTCCACCGCGTGGGCCTTGTATTTGCCAAGACTTGTTGCCCAATCCTGGGTCCAGCGACGTCGACAGCAAGAACCTTCGTGGGACAGCTCGCACCTCCGTCCTGGTCGCCGACAACGCCTCCTGGTCCGAGAGACTGCAGAGCCCAGCAGCGCCCACTCACCTGGCTGACGTGACTTCGTCCGGTGCCATCCTGGTGCCCACTCAAATCACTGGCTAGTGATTCAGAACTTGGTCCCCTCTGCTTACAGGTTTCTTCTTTCCTGATCCAGGCTTGGATCTCCACGAACTCTCTTCACTGGCCGCCTGCCAGCAACTCTTTCTTCAGGCTCCTGGTTCTTCAACGTGGGTTTCCGACGCCACTTCAACCCTATGCAGCCGCAGCCCCTGGGCTAGGTAAACCAAGTACTCCGGTGCTTCAGCATAGTCCAACACCCTAAGTGTTCGGATCCACCCCCGTTTTCGACCCACCTAGTCGGGTTCGCCCGAGAACAGTAACTTTGCAACTGCTAGCCTCCATAGACTTTTTCCCGCCTTACGCGTGAGAGTTCCCACTCTGCACACGACGTCCACAGGCCTCCTGCATCTAATCCCAGTGTTTAGAATTGTAGGCCTAGCGATTCCTGAGTCTAGAAAAGTATTACTTACCTGCTAGCAAGTTCGCATTCCACTTACTGTGTATATGGTTTTTCGTGCCCCTAGGGCATTTGTGTAAATTGTGCGACTTAAAGTATTTTCGTAAGAGTTTTGTTGTGTGCTTAGCTCCCTGACTCATAAAGAGTTCAGGGTAGTCTTGTTATAAATAAATATCTGTTTATTTTCATAACAACTTGTGTGGTGTCCTTTCACTTGGTGTTCAAGGGGTAATGTGATGGTAAAACAGCTGGCTTAACACGCCCTCTAGAGTCTTAGCCTTAGACTGCTCGTATCCATGCTACTAGGATAGCTGGTCTATAAGGTTGACTTACAACCAATCATCAATAAGGGTTGTTTGGACTGATACATAGTGATCACTAGAATAGTGAGCACTGCATATCAGGCCAACTTCTCACATTGGTGAGCAGCGGTTGGGATTTGAGCTTGCTGTTGTTTTACCACACATATCCTAAGAATATCATTTGAAAGATCACATAAGTACTGAGGTACATATAACTTAGCTTAGAATACTCTGAGTTCTACTGAACCAGCTGTTGTAGCTCCTAGGGCCTAGCACACCCTAAACTACAACTCTAGCAAGGGATCAGTAGGTAAACATATAGTGTAGGTAAGTGCACCACTTACACCCCACTAGAAAAGCATGTCTACCCAGGGAGAGTCTACTGAGACTCCCCTTGTGGCAGTTGACCCTCCACAGGTCACTTCAAGATATGCAGCTCTCAGTTTCCAGGAGATGAGACAAGTGTGTACCTCCAGGAAACTGAAACAGGGGTCTAACCCCACCATTCCCTTTCTGATAGGTCTCTTAGAGACATATGATGCGAGAAAGATTTCTCAGCTAGATGGGAATATGCCAGCCTTAGAGGGTACCACTGGGGATCCAGACCTCCACAACACTGTAAATGCAGTTGGGGAGGAGGATCCTGAGGAACTCTCTGGGGATGAGGCAGACAAAGGTCTTGAGGTAGTCAGAAGGCTAACTAGGGCCAACATAGACTTGCTTGGGCTAGGATCTGGGGGACCCCCAGTACTGACCCTAAGTAGGCCTAACCTTGAAGTTAGGAGAGATAGATCTCTTTCTAGGGACTCCAATAGATCTCTGCACTCTAATGCCTCTTCTCAGAGGAGAAGGAACTCTCCCCAGAGGAGATTGACTTCCCCTCAGAGAATAGAGCATGAAGCCAGAATGAGACAGGCTGCTCTGAGGATTGAAAGGGAAGAACTTGCCCTGGCCAAAGAAAAGCTTGCCTTTGCTAGAGAGCAGCAGATGAGTGGGTTAGTTCCCACTGGTGGCAGCAACCTCCCAAGAGATAGAGAGAAGGGTTTAGACACCTGACAAAGATAGTGCCCCCCTTTAAACAAGGGGATGACATCCAGAAATGGATGGCTGCTTTGGAGAGGGCCTGCACTGTGCAGGGCATTCCCCAGAGTCAGTGGGCAGCTATACTGTGGCTCTCCTTTGATGGCAAAGCTAGAGATAAGCTCCTCACTACAAGAGTGGAGGATGCTAACAATTACCAGGTCCTGAAGAATACACTGGTTGATGGGTTTGGTTTAACCACTGAGCAGTACAGGTTGCTGTTCAGAGACACCCAGAAAACTCAGTCTCAGGACTGGTCTGACTTTGTGGATAGTGCCACTAAGGCTTTGGAGGGCTGGTTGCTGGGTAGCAAGGTTACTGATTACACAGGATTGTATAATCTGATGATGAGAGAACACATTTTAAATAACTGTCAGAACCAGTTGTTGCACCAGCACCTTGTTGATTCAGATCTGACCTCTCCCCAAGAATTGGGAAAGAAGGCAGACAAATGGGTCAGAACAAGGATCAAGCAGAACCAGAACCAGAACCAGGGTGGTCAGAAGAAAGCAGACCAGAAGGGTAATACTAAGAGTGAACAAAATGACCAGAAGTCTTCAACAGGTCCCCAACAAACCAAAGAGGGTGGGGGTCAGGCTTCACAGCAGAAAAAGAAGACTCAAGAAGGCCAGTCAAAAAGGTGGTGCCAGTACTGTAAAAGTAAGTCTCACTGGTTTAGTGAGTGCACCAAAAGAGGAGGGCAAACCTCTACCACTACAGCCCCTAAGGCAACTGCACCCCCTAGTACAGTCAGTAGTGGTAGTGCACCTCCCAAGGGATTAGTTGGGTTAACCTTGGGAACTGAGGAGTCTGACAACTTAGTTGGCACACTCACTCAGGCTGTCCTTGTCTGTACAGGGGATATGGATATGTCCCCTGATGTAAGTCCCAATACTTTGGGCAAATACAGGCAGACACCTTTAATAAATGGCAAAATGGCTCAGGCCTATAGGGACACTTGTGCCAGTGTCACCATGGTGACACCTAACTTTGTGGACCCTGGACAGATCATGCCAGGTACAGATTTCCTGGTGACCAATGCCAGCAACGTCACTACCAGTCATAGTATGGCGATTGTTGCTTTCTCCTGGGGAGGGGTAAGTGGCCAAAAGAAAGTTGTGGTTAGTTCAGACCTCCCAGTGGATTGTTTGTTGGGCAATGATTTGGAGTCATCACTATGGTCAGAAGTGGAGCAGAGGACTCACATGGAAATGTTAGGCTTGCCAGCACATGTGCTTGCTGTGACTAGGTCACAGGCCAGAAGATGCCCCACTGAACAGGTGCTGGATCCTGGAAGAATGGACCAGACACCTTCCAAGAAGAAGAGCAGTAGGGTTAAGGCTTTGCCTTCCCCCTTGCCCCAGGTTGAGGATCAAGTCTCTGAGGAGGCTGATCTGAGAGAGCTGAGGGAAACTGAGCCTAAAGAGCTTGAACTTGATCAAGTTGAGTTTCTGGGCTCAGGGGGACCCTCAAGAGAAGACCTGGGGAAGGCACAGTTAGACTGCCCTTCCCTTGAACCCCTCAGACAGCAGGCTGCTGCAGAGGCTGCAGGGAATGCCACAGGTGCCCATAGGGTATACTGGGAAGATGGACTCCTGTACTCTGAGTCAAGAGACCCCAAGCCTGGTGCAACCAGGAGGCTGGTCATCCCCTTGTCTCTGAGAGGTTTCCTTCTCACCTTGGCCCATGAGATTCCCCTTGCAGGTCACTTAGGCCAGACAAAGACTTGGGACAGGCTTGTCTCACACTTTCACTGGCCTCACATGAGTGAGAATACCAAGGAGTTTTGTCGCTCCTGTGTCACTTGCCAAGCCAGTGGTAAGTCAGGTGGCACAACAAAGGCCCCCCTCATACCCCTACCTGTGGTGGGGGTTCCCTTTGAAAGAGTGGGGATTGACATTGTTGGTCCAATGGAACCCCAGACAGCATCAGGGCACAAGTTTATACTGGTGGTGGTGGACCATTCCATCAGGTATCCTGAAGCTATTCCACTTAGGACCACTACAGCACCTGTAGTGGCAAGGGCCCTAGTTGGAGTGTTCTCCAGAGTGGGCTTCCCTAAGGAGGTTGTTTCTGACAGAGGTGCAAACTTCATGTCAGGATTTCTGACTGCAATGTGGAAGGAATGTGGTGTTAACTACAAGTTCACCACACCCTATCATCCACAGTGCAATGGGCTTGTTGAGAGATTCAACAGGACCCTCAAAGGGATGATTCATGGACTACCTGAAAAGCTCAGGCGTAGATGGGATGTCCTGATACCCTGCCTCTTGTTTGCTTACAGAGAGGTCCCACAGAAGGGGGTTGGCTACAGCCCTTTTGAACTTCTGTATGGGCATCCTGTAAGAGGACCCCTGTGTTTGGTGAAGGAAGGATGGGAGAGACCTCTCAAAAAGCCTGCAACCAGCATAGTGGACTATGTACTTGGTCTCCGCTCCAGGATGGCTGAATACATGGAGAAGGCAACTAAAAACCTAGAGGCCAGCCAAGAACTCCAAAAAGCTTGGCATGACCAGAAGGCTGTCCTGACTGTGTACCAGCCTGGACAGAAGGTGTGGGTACTGAAGCCAGTGGCCCCAGCAGCCCTCAAAGACAAATGGTCTGGGCCCCACACCATCATTGAGCAAAAGGGAGAGGTCACCTACCTCGTGGACCTTGGAACCCCCAGGAGTCCCCTTAGGGTGCTCCATGTGAACAGGCTCAAGGCATATGTCGACAGGAAGGACATGAGCTTGCTCATGGCCACAGATGAGGGACAGGAGGAAGAGAGTGACCATCTCCCAGACCTACTCACTCAGAATCCTGATGATGGATCAGTAGATGGTGTTGTCTTTTGTGGCAGCCTCTCTGAACATCAGCAACAGGATTGCAGACAAGTTCTGCAATCCTTCAGACATATGTTCTCTCTGACACCCAGTCAAACTGATTGGTGTACCCATGAAGTTGACACTGGAGACAGTCTGCCTGTCAAGAGTAAAATCTACAGACAGCCTGATCATGTCAGAGACTGCATCAAGACAGAAGTGCAGAAAATGTTGGAGCTGGGAGTCATTGAGCCCTCAGATAGCCCTTGGGCTAGCCCAGTAGTTCTAGTGCCAAAGCCTCACACCCAGGGTGGTAAGAGAGAGATGAGGTTTTGCGTAGACTACAGAGGCCTCAATGCAGTCACTAAGACTGATGCCCACCCAATACCAAGGGCAGATGAACTTATAGATAGATTGGCTTCTGCCAACTACTTAAGCACGTTTGACCTGACAGCTGGGTATTGGCAAATCAGGTTAGCTGAGGAAGCCAGGCCCAAGACAGCATTTTCTACCCCTGGTGGGCATTATCAGTTTGTGGTAATGCCCTTTGGTTTGAAAAATGCACCTGCCACCTTCCAAAGGCTGGTGAATCAAGTTCTCACTGGGATGGATGACTTCTGTGCAGCATATCTGGATGATATTGCTGTCTTTAGCTCCACCTGGGAGGATCACCTGGTCCACCTGAGGAAAGTGTTAGAGGCCCTGCAAAAGGCAGGCCTCACTATCAAGGCCACTAAGTGCCAGATAGGGCAGACACAGGTTGTATACCTGGGCCACCTTGTAGGTGGAGGCCAGGTTCAGCCATTGGAGAGTAAGATACAGGCCATCAAGGACTGGGCTCCTCCAATCACCCAGACTCAGGTTCGAGCTTTCTTGGGCCTGACTGGGTACTATAGGAAATTTGTCAGAAATTATGGGTCCATAGTGACCCCCCTTCATGACCTGACAAGTAAAAAGATGCCAAAGAAAGTTCAGTGGACTGCAAGCTGTCAAAAAGCATTCGATGACCTAAAGCAGGCCATGTGCACAGCACCTATCCTAAAGAGTCCAGACTTCTCCAAACCATTCATTGTCCAAACAGATGCTTCTGAGTTGGGTGTGGGAGCTGTTCTATCTCAGCTGAATTTTGATGGCAACGACCAGCCAATTGCTTTCATTAGCAGAAGGCTGACCCCCAGAGAGAAAAATTGGTCAGCTATTGAGAGGGAGGCCTTTGCTGTGGTTTGGGCCCTGAAGAAGCTGAGGTCCTACTTGTTTGGCACTCACTTCACAGTTCAGACCGACCACAAGCCCCTCTTATGGCTAAGTCAGATGAAGGGTGAAAACCCCAAACTACTTAGGTGGTCCATTTCCCTACAGGGGATGGATTTTACAGTAGAGCACAGACCTGGTACTGATCATGGCAATGCTGATGGGCTCTCCAGGTATTTCCACTTAGAGCAAGAAGACTCACCTGGTCAAGGTTAGTTTATTGTCCCAAAGTTTGGGGGGGGGGGTCATGTAGGAGAGTAGGGTCTGCAATCCTATGATCACCCAGATTTTTGCTTTTTTGCTTCACTGGTTTACGACTTTCCCTGGCTGTGGGCCTGCTAATCAGACCCACAGCCTAGCTGTTCTCTCTACTCCAAATTGTACCCAGGTACTGAATTGGCACTGGGCCCTCTCAAGTCCCTGTACCCAGGGCTGAGGTGCACCCAGAAGTCTCCCAGGGGCTGCAGCATGTATTATGCCACCCCTGGGCTGACTAACTAAATCAGACACAACTGGCTGCTTGACAGCTGGGGCAAAGTGGTGTAATCACCCTTTGCTTTAGATATAGTATTCCTATATCTAAACCTAAATGGGCACACAGATCTCCTATCAGTCACTCCTATGGCAGGCCTTAACAATCCTGAAGGCAGAGTGCTTGGGATCGTGTGAGATAGTGCTCTGGCATGAGCTGAGCCTGTCTGCGGCTTTCGGGATCCATCCCTTAGCCGTTTCCATGATATCGCATACCATATACTCTTAAGTGCATTATAATCCTCGCTGTTATATGCCAACTCTGGTATCGCTTTATCAAAACATGTCGAGTAAGGTGTCATACGAATTGGAATACTAACCCCTCGCCAATTCTGGCGACGGGGTTAGCATTCCATCCTTCTAGAGGTACACGACATGTATGTAACCTGTAACCCCGGTTAAAGTTAGACAGAGCCTTAGCTCCACAAAATGGATGCTGCCACCGAGACACAAGTCTGCCCTCCTGCTGCTGGGAGTCCTCCCAGCCCAGGAGGCAAGGACAAAGGGTTTCCTGCCAGGGGCGGTGCCAGCACCGTCCCAGACAGGATTTTGTGTATCCTAGGTAGGCAGGGCTTTAGAGGAAGGTGACTGCAAGTGGCACCTCGGTGCTCACTGTGCATAGGCCGGCTGGAACCAGTTCCAGGGGCACTCCAGCCCCTGATCTGGGGAAAGCCCGCCAAAGGAGAGGGGTGTAACCACCCCCCTCCTAGTCCCACCCATAGGGCAGGACTTAGTCGCGTGCCAGCCCCTTTTTGCAGGATAAAGGTAGGAACTGGCCCCCTTCCAAATCAGATCATCTTTGAATCCTGAAACTACTTTCCACGAAAGGAACTCAAGACTTCTTCTCAAGATTCTCCCTTGTGACTAAGGAGTAGTCACCCTGCAGCAGCAGGCACCAACCAAGCATCGCGGTTTGTTGCCAGTCTCTCCTTCGGATCAAGACTGCTCCAGCACGACGAGAACTGGCTTCCCTGGCACCTCTGACCTCAACCTACATCATCAGCCCAGCTGTGATCCGTGGGTGTGACGAGACCTCGAGGGACCGGCCATCTTCAGAACTGCACGACGCTTGTCCAGCACGACCACCGAGTGACCCTCGACCGAGTGCTTTGGGGTAAGAGAAGCCCCGACCCTGAGCAGCTCCAGCACCGAAGTTCAGCCCCCCTGCGTCCACGAGATCTGCGTGGGGCCCTTCTGCTCTTTGCTGCCAACCGCGTTGTCCAGGTCGCTTGCCCGTTGGCTAGTGGCCCCCTCGCGACGCTCCACGACGACAAACACTGCTGGTCTGGTTGCTCCAGACCAGCCCTTGCTCCCCTCCAAAAGAGGAGCACCCTGGACCCTCCTGGTCCACTCAAGACGCCATTTTAGGTCCACCGTGTGGGCCTTGCATTTGCCAAGACTTGTTGCCCAATCCTGGGTCCAGCGACGTCGACAGCAAGAACCTTCGTGGGACAGCTCGCACCTCCGTCCTGGTCGCCGACAACGCCTCCTGGTCCGAGAGACTGCAGAGCCCAGCAGCGCCCACTCACCTGGCTGAGGTGACTTCGTCCGGTGCCATCCTGGTGCCCACTCAAATCACTGGCTAGTGATTCAGAACTTGGTCCCCTCTGCTTACAGGTTTCTTCTTTCCTGATCCAGGCTTGGATCTCCACGAACTCTCTTCACTGGCCGCCTGCCAGCAACTCTTTCTTCAGGCTCCTGGTTCTTCAACGTGGGTTTCCGACGCCACTTCAACCCTATGCAGCCGCAGCCCCTGGGCTAGGTAAACCAAGTACTCCGGTGCTTCAGCATAGTCCAACACCCTAAGTGTTCGGATCCACCCCCGTTTTCGACCCACCTAGTCGGGTTCGCCCGAGAACAGTAACTTTGCAACTGCTAGCCTCCATAGACTTTTTCCCGCCTTACGCGTGAGAGTTCCCACTCTGCACACGACGTCCACAGGCCTCCTGCATCTAATCCCAGTGTTTAGAATTGTAGGCCTAGCGATTCCTGAGTCTAGAAAAGTATTACTTACCTGCTAGCAAGTTCGCATTCCACTTACTGTGTATATGGTTTTTCGTGCCCCTAGGGCATTTGTGTAAATTGTGCGACTTAAAGTATTTTCGTAAGAGTTTTGTTGTGTGCTTAGCTCCCTGACTCATAAAGAGTTCAGGGTAGTCTTGTTATAAATAAATATCTGTTTATTTTCATAACAACTTGGTGTTCAAGGGGTAATGTGATGGTAAAACAGCTGGCTTAACACGCCCTCTAGAGTCTTAGCCTTAGACTGCTCGTATCCATGCTACTAGGATAGCTGGTCTATAAGGTTGACTTACAACCAATCATCAATAAGGGTTGTTTGGACTGATACATAGTGATCACTAGAATAGTGAGCACTGCATATCAGGCCAACTTCTCACAATAGTGTCCTGTATAAAATTGGCCTACCAGTTGGAAAATAAACCCCTTTTGTTGTCTCCTAAAGCTCACTCCAATAGCGAAAAGGCGGCCACAGTAGCTTTCTTGCATGATGTCCCTATGGCGGAGATTTGCAAGGCAGCAACCTGGAGATCGGTTCACACTTTCACAAGGCATTATTGTCTAGAATCCGATTCCAGGGCGGATACTCAAGTAGGCCAGGCCTCCTTGAGGAATCTATTCGGATAGTAAGATATCTATCTGAGCTTAGTTATCTGAGCTGGTTGGTTAATTTACCGTTCTGTTTCCTTTGCCCGCAGGGGGATGAGGTTAGGCTCGCTATTCTATTGTTGTGCTTATGACTATTGATGAGGATCCCCTGGAAGAGAAGAATTAGTTACTTACCTGGAATCCTAGTTCTCTTTCAGGGGTATGCTCATCAAAGTCATAAGCAACCCTCCCCCCCGCCTCCCCGGGCAAAGGATTATTGTATTTTTCAAGGTAATGTCAACTCTTTGTGTTACGGCTTTTGAGTCACTGTAAAGAACAACTGACCTAACTGTCACCCCTGAGGCATGATGGGAAGCTGGGGGTCATGACTGCCTTAAAGGCACGGTGCCAGTTTATTGCTATGTTGCTATGAGTAAGCTTTTCAGCCTTTTTAGGCTATCTTTCTGCAATGCAGCCTGGGAGCTGTCAATACTTTCAGTCCTATCTGAAAATTTGTGCTAAGTGCAAAGCATTAAAACAGTTTTTCAACATGGTCTGCTGTTGTTTTCCCTGTTTCTAATGTATTCTTTATGATATAATGGGAAGTCCTAACAGCATTATTCAGCTCTAGTGTGTATAAGTCTGCATTAGCTTTTTTGTGTATATATATATATATATATATATATATATATATATATATATATATATATATATATATATATATATATATATGCCAATTGATTCCCGCTACTTCCGACCACACACTGCGCTTCGGCGAAGAAGGAACTCGGACCACCACAGCAATGTCAGGCAAGATGTAAGTTTATTCGCGTTCCTCACACAGCCTACAACGACGCGTTTCGGGCTTCCAGAACCCTTGATCACATTCAGCTGAAATCACGTCACTATCTTTTTAAAATATTCTACACCCACTGTGCACGCCCCCTTACTTCCGTGCATTGCTGGTCACATGTCAATAGAGACAGACAACAGACTGTCGTGCTATTTAAACTACAAAAATATACAAATTGTATATCTGCTTAAATGCTCAGACATATACGGTAAATATGCTATCATTGACCTTTAAAGAACACAGTAAAAAAAAAACAATTTATCGAAATTATATATCAGGATAAATCCTAACATAATATGTCCACATCAACATTCTAACAGAATTGAGTGTAACACAACCTTGACTGTGATGTTAACCGTATGTATTATTTGTAGACGTCAGTACATTGACGAATCCATTTCGACCGAGTGACCAACAAAAGTGCCGAAGTGCTAGTAATATATTAATCATTTAGGTTCATACAATAAAGTGCTTAGAAAATTGTGCAACAGTGCAAAAATAATGAATATCTAGAGTGTCGTGTGTGCATTACATACTAATAAAAATAAAAACAACAGCATCAACATTTCGTAGCATATCAATTATGAACATCTTTAAAAATGGTTTTCTCCAGCCGGATGAAAAACCCCTCTCAAAAAGTGTATTTACAAGATTGCCATAAGAAAATTTGTTTTCATATATGTCAACGCTGTTAATATAAAATTATGTTGCAATTCATGGAGAAGTGGAAAGAGAAACATGACTAAGCAGATAAGAATGCTGTCGAGGGGCAGGATATTAGAGCACAAATTAGCCATCTAAATGATACATATAAGATGATGCATTTGATCCATATCAATGACATGTGCGGAAATACATTGCTGTGTACAGTTTATAGGAAGGTATACATATCCTCAGCATTATTAAGTCCCCGGGGCCATTTGCTGTCTAATTCTAGAATGAATTTAGTTTCTAGCTGCCGCAATTTCCTTTCTCTGTTGCCACCTCTTTTACATTTAGGAACAGCGACGATAACAAAATAAGAAAGGCAATTGATGTCTTTGTTGTGGCACTTAGAAAAGTGCTGTGCCACGGGATAAGCGGCATCATTGTGGAGGATAGCCCCTAAATGTTGTAATATTCTAACGTGCACCTGTAGCTTCGTGCTTCCCACGTAATTTAAGCCACAGGTGCACGTTAGAACATTTCAGCAAAGTCCGTTTTACAATTGAAACTACCCTTGATGGTAATAGGGGATGTATCAAATGGTGTCTGGTAAGATGACTTGTTACAACCAAATTTACATGCACGGCACACAGTGCATCTTTTGAACCCCCTGGTTGAGTGTAGCCACAACACTGGTTTAATCGTCTCAGGGGAGTTTTTGTCTAAATCACTGCCCATCGATCTGCCCTTTCTAAACGTGACAACAGGGGAAGATGTTAACCGTTCACCCAGGACCTGATCTGTGAGGACAATGGGCCAGTGTTTTTGTATGATCGCTCTGATTTTTCTCTCTTGTCGCGAGAAAGTCGTAATGAGTCTAGGATTGTCAGAATTGGTATTGCCAATTTTTGATGTGGGCTCGATGGCAGCTGGATTAAACAGACTAGCTCTAGAGCGTTTATCTGATTTAATGATCGCATTGTTGATGAGTCTGTTACTGTAACCTCTCAATAATAGTCTTTTGCGCATATCCTCTATACAGGTGCGAAAGTCACTGTCATCGCTGCAGATCCGCTTAAGGCGGAGCACCTCACCATAAGGTATACTAGCGATGAGGTGCTTAGGATGTGCATATTGGCATGCAATGTCATATTGCCGGCCGTAGATTTTCTATGTAAGGTACTCTCAAGTTTGTTGTTATTGACCAGAAGCTTGACATCCAAAAACTCTGCATATGTGGTGTGGATATGTGAGGTAAAGGTTAGGTTGAGGTCATTGTTGTCATCAATAAAATTTTGTGCCATTGAGATGTTGCCGCGCCAAATTATAAAGACATCGTCAATGTACCTAAGATACAAAAGCATATGTTGCTCCCAAACTGATTTGTATTTGCGCCTGAGGACCTGTTCCTCCCACCAGCCCACGTGTAAACACGCGTAGCTGGGAGAGAAACAGGCCCCTATAGCAACGCCCCTCAGTTGTTTGAACAATGTGTTGTTAAAGAGAAAGAAATTGTTGTGCAAACACCAATTAATCAGTTCGACAATAACTTTGTTGTGGGCATAGAATTCAATGGGTCTAGTAGCTAAAAAATGTTTGGTCGCTGATAAACCTTGTTTATGATTAATACTTGTATACAAGGATTCTATGTCTAAAGTTATAAGGCATAGATCATCAGACCATGTAACATCTTGTATTTTCATTAAAAAGTCCCCAGTGTCTTTAACAAAGCTCGGGAGAGATGTAACCAAATCCTGCAAAAAATGGTCGATGTACTGACCAATGTTCTCACTGGCACTATCAATGGCGGAGATGATGGGCCTGCCAGGCACCGGTGTTACCTGCTTATGTATCTTAGGAATCAGATACAAAACAGGTAACACTGGGTGTTCGTTGAATAGATATTTCATTTCATCATTGGAAATCAGGCCCTCTCTTCTCCATTGGGCTAGCATTTTCTGTAAAGCCTGTCTAGCATTTTCATATTCTTTACCTGTGGCTTTTTGATAACATTGTTCATTGCCTAGTTGTTTGTTAGCTTCTGCTATGTATTGTTTTTTGGGCCAGAGAACCAGGTTTCCCCCTTTATCGGATTTCTTTATCACGATATCATGATTATCGCCCAACTTTTTGATCAATTTGTCATATGCCAGTTGCCTGAAAAAAGAGCCCCGCTGGTGTTTATTCTTTTTAACATTCATATTCAGTTTTTTTAGGTCATTGATGACCATATCATGGTAGGTGTCAGTTGAATCTTTCGGCATTAAGGGAACAAACCTAGATTTATTTTTAAACGGACTCAAACCGCCCCTTTCTGTACATAGTCTATTTTCCGAAGTCTCTCTTGTGTAGAGAGATCTATGGGGTCCAAGGGCTCACTGTTGTTAGATTCTTCTTCTTCAAGGTCATGTATGGTTAGTATACCTGGGACATCCGAAGCACACAGGGACGAGGTTCCTTCACATGCATACATATTATCACCAGAAACATCACTTTGGTTTTTGTCTGCTTTTAATGCGAAGTATTTTTGAAGTTTAAGTTTGCGTATATAGCAAAATACATCGATTCTAGTTCGCGCATAGTTAAAATTTTCACCAGGACAAAAATTCAAACCTAGCGCCAGCAGTTGTTCCTCTGCTTTGGTAAGGACTACATTAGTCAGATTAATGATGCTATTATCTAATTGCATTTGTTTTTTCTCCAGAACGTTTTCTTTTTTGTGCCGATCTTTGAGCCTTTTGCGTTGTTGCTTTCTGCGTTTGTTTCTTTGCTTTCGTCTGGCCTCCTTTGTGTCCTTGGGCGTAACGTTTTGAGTCTTTCCTCTACTAAAAAATCCAGCTCCTCACTCATATTGAGAATTGGTCTTTTGTCGGAGATGGTCTCAGCAGATATACTCGGTGCCGCTCGCCGAGGAGAACCTGTGTGCTTCAAGGACTGGGAGCATTCTGTATCGTATTGCCAGCTAGGAGCCCCGTTGGAGATTAAAATCTGCGTGGGAGTTTGCAGGCGCCGGAGGACGGGACTGCGAGGCCCATCAGGCTGTGCGTGTCCCAACGAGCACACCTGTTGCCTCTTCCCGTGACTCCGCCCCCTATACCTGGTATTGCATTTAACCTGGGAGGACCACGCGTTAGCGGGACGCGTGTGCGGGACATATCCCGGGACAAAGCCCGGACTAAGGGCGGACCCTCTGAGACCCTCCGAGAACCGAGGAAACCGGACCGGGCGCACCCCCTTGTCCTACAGGTACTGGTTGTTTTTAACATTGCCCAATTCAGAACTCTTGCACTGCCATCCGTCTGTAAATGTCTACCGTGATTTTAGAGCAGCCCATGTCCGATAAAGCGGGAGTATTGTTGAATGGTACTTTAGACAAGTATTTCTCCAAGTCCTCCCCTGACACTGCAAGGGAAAACATCTTGGCGGAGAAGCGAGCGGATCGTCGCCGTTCTGTTGAAAGTATGAATAACGGGTCAATTCTTTTACAATCATCTCCCGCAATAGGGCTGATTGACATTGTCACCGAAACGACACCTAGCGAGCTGATTAATCTATTAGACACTCACCCCTTGGATCTAAACGTGGCTGTGCTTACACCCAATATGTCAACTAAGTTAGATGTGATCAGGCCAACCTCAACTTCCAAAGCAAATAGCGTATGTACGCCAAAAGATGACGCTTTGCCATTGGTAACAACATCCCGTAGCAGGGCTACAAAACAAATACCCCCGGAGAAAAGCTATGGCCCACCGCCTATCAAGAAACAGCGGAAAAGGAGGGACCCGCTACAACCCAAGTTGAGTTGTCGAGACTTTGGTAAAAAGGCAATCACTGCCACGAAGGCACCTCATACTCTTCGATTGGAATTAGAGGGGATCTCTACATTGCCTTCATTATCACCCCAGCCTAATCCACTGATAGATAATGAGGACAGTATGGACACTAGTGGGGTTGTGAATGTATCAATAGTGTCTAAGGGTTCTGTGACACTATTAGATATAGAGAGTTTGATTAAATCATACCCTGCGAGTATTATCGAGAGGCTGATGGAAGTGGAAAGTAGGCTGTGCAAGATTGAACATGCATTAGGTAGTAAGGATGCTGCAATTGATCCTGGTCGGAATAATGTAGGTCAAAAAAATCAGAATACTACTTCAAAAAACACATCGACCCCTGTGCATGTGCCTAAACACATCCCAAATCATACTATAATTCCCCCCACGATTGCACCTACTGTAAAATCCATGGGGAATACGGTAACAGCATTGGTCCATCATCATTCTCCTCCCAAGCCCCCTCAAATAAAAATTGTTGACCAACCAACTATAAGTGTCACAAATAAAATTATTGATAACAATAATTCTAATACACTCTTGAGAAAACCAGCGAGGGAGGTGGGAGAAAATAGACACACCTGGGGGAAACCTAGAAGGACTCCCTTGCCCGAACTTCCCCCAGAGGCCGTACCCTATGTGGTAATTTTAACAGGGGTGCCTGTGCTTGGTCATAACAAGCGGGAGGGTTTTGCCCAATTAAAAAATAAAATTATGCATTGGCTGAGTATTTACAGGCCAATTGCAAATCATATCAATGGGGAAATCACCCATGTCCGTCGTCTACAATGGCTAGGGGGCAAACCTAAAGACATCGAAGGAGATATAGTGGTCGTGAATTTTCGAGACCCCAATGCTGTACAATTCATTTTGAACTGGCAGATGGGTAGCTCTAATAATTCAATATTTCCCAAACCACTAACCTATTTCTATCCTAGGTCACTGGTGTTTCCATCTCAACACCACCCGCCCCAGTACTGCCCTCCACAGCGTATACAGCAATCACAGCTAAGCAACCACTTCAGTGTCCAGGACGCTGTGAGTAACCAACATGTTCTGCACCCCTCTTTATTCCAGAACGTAAACAACATGTATCAAGCACCGTACCCTGTGGAAATTCCAGATCCTAGGGCATGGAATTATGTAATGCCCAAAATATATAATCCCCGGAATGGAAGGATGGATCACCTAAAACCCTTCACCCCCCTAGAAACCTTTAATAGGTTTGACATCTTTAGCGGTCTAGATGATTGTGACTGATGCCATTTGTTCAGGGGGGATGAGGGAACAGATAAAATGCTTGTGGGTGATGTGGACACTACAGTCAAGCTTGATGTATCTGACAACAATGTGCTTCCCTGTTTGGGCAAAACTGTACTCCATGATATGAATGTTTCTGAAGATGTAAATGCTATGGAAGAACAGGTATTAGCCATGACCAGCTTGGGGAGTACTTTAATTGTCGATGTAGCGCCTTTGGTACCCCTACCTGTGTCTTTGACCAATCTTGACGAGATCTCTGGGGCTGCTGTTGAAAGGCCACCAAATCTCATTACGTCGATAAAAATGGTTTGTTGGAATATAGCTGGAGTTGTAAAAAATCTGAGGGATCCCGAGTGGACAAACTTTATAGAGTCCTTCGATTTTTGCTTCCTTCAGGAAACCTGGGCAGTTGAGGTGCCTCATAGGGTGGGTTATAAGACATATGGAATTGGTGCGATTCCCTCTAGAAGTGGAAGGGCATCGGGGGGACTTTTGATATGGGTGAAAATAAATTTAAAGGTAAAGATCGAGGTGATGCCCACTAATTCTGTAGATATATTGGCGTTAAAAGCTACAGTATCCAACGGGAAAAATGTATTCCTTGTAAACATTTATAATAGGCCCTTACCCTTATCTGGAGAATCGCCAACTATTGCAAAATTAGATTGCTTTTTGAGTAATCTGGATTCCAGGCATGATCTTGTTATTTTGGCCGGAGATTTAAATTGTAATTTTGAGCCAGTTCAGGGTCTTAGCGAAATTTTTGATGAAGAAGATCAAGTAAACAAAATCCCTACTTTAGAGAATGTCAAATCAGTTAAATGCTCAACTTTGGGTCTTCAATTGATGAGTCTATGTACGGAACACTCTCTTAGGGCTTGTAACGGAAGGTTACCATCTGACAGCTCTAAGAAACCAACATTCTCCAGAAACATTTATAAAAGTAATTTAGACTTTGTTATCGCTTCTATCCCTCTCTGGCCAAATCTCCCGGACTTTGAAGTACTGGAACGATTTGAAAGTGATCATTTTCCTTTAACTTTGACATTAGATGTCTCACTTTTTAATAATATGGTCGAACAAAGTATAATTGAGGAAGGGGCGAATACCAATCTTGAGATTCATATTAGTAACAATAGAAGATCTCTGAAATGGCCACTCATATTGGACCATAATGACATCCTCAGTGAAATGTATTCACTTCTGGCTGGGACGTTTGGGCCTTATTTGGCGTCAATGGCGAGGATGCAATAAGAACTGCATTCCTGCCAATACACCAAAAATTTTTCAATGAAATAAAACTATTAGTTACCAAGATGCCCAAAAAATCCCAACAGAAGATTCAGAATCTGTCCCACAGTAAACCTTGGTACGACAGATCCTGCAGAGAGTCAAAGAGGGAATTACTGATTGCAATTAAGGCTAAATCTCCTTTAGATGTAAAACAAGCGAGGAACAAGTATAAATTTGTTCAAAGGGCCGCAAAGATGGCATGGGAGGAAGACAAATGGGCCAATTTGCTGCAAGCAGCCAGGGCGCGTGAAAATGTCGCTTTCTGGAGGCTGGTGGCAAATGGGAACAAGGTGGGCAGGGTGGTCAAGGATGTTTTCCTAGATGAACAAACTTGGGTCACCCATTTTACGAATCTATATAAAAAATATGATGACCCAAATTTGGATATGTATGCAATAAACTATGAATCTCCGGTAGACCAACTGTCCTTTACTCTAGGCGAAACAGAGCTGGCAATAACCCAGATTAAATCAGGAAAAGCTCCAGGCTTGGACAAAATTCCTGGGGACCTATACAAGCATGACCTAGCTGTATGGGTACCTTATATTAACTTTCTGTGCAATGTATTTTCCGGCACTTTAGAATTTCCTGAGAGCTGGAAGGGAGCGGAAATTGTTTTAATTTTCAAAAAGGGAGATAGGATGGATCCTTGCAATTATCGGCCAATAAGTTTAATGGATATTTTACAAAAAATGTATTCACGCCATATTCTATTACGCGTGAACAATTGGCTAGATGAAAATGCAATATTGACTAAATTCCAAGCAGGATTTAGATCTAATATCAGCACAATAGATCAGATCTTTAGATTCTGCTGCCTCTATTGGAAGTATGTGGTGATTAAAAGGTGCCATTTATATGTTGCCTTTATCGATTTAAGGGCAGCATTTGACTTGGTGCCTCGCAATCTCCTATGGAAAACCTTGAGTGCAGCAGGTATGCCAAATAACCTTGTCACTCAGATTAAGGAGTTACATGCAGGGAATTTCGCGAGAATTAGATGGGGTCCAAATGGTGAATTAACCCAGAAGATACCCATCGAGCGTGGAGTCCGCCAGGGCTGCGTCCTGGCCCCCACGCTTTTCTCTCTTTATGTAAACGATATTCCCCAATTTTTGGAGAGATGTAAAAATGACTCTCCAAAACTGAATGGTGAGAAGGTGACATCGCTACTATTTGCTGATGATACCATTTTGATTTCTCAAACGAAAAATGGTCTGCAGATAATAATAGATACTTTTAATGAATACTGCAGCCAGAAGGGGCTGGAAATCAACGTGAAGAAGACAAAATATATGGCCCTAAATCCCATAAAACCTGACAGAGGTTGTCTTACACTAAACAGTGAAAAGCTGGAATCCGTCCCTCATTTTTCATACTTGGGGGTGACTCTGGATTCAAACTTTACCTGGAAAGCCCAAATGGATAAAAGTAAACTAATTTTTGCCCAAAATGCTAAACCCATTCTTAGGGAGCAAAGTCCAAGTACAAGTAAAGCAGCTTCCCCCGTGATGGAACTATTTAAGGCCAAGGTCCAATCAGCGGTCCTTTATGGGGCAGAAATATGGGGTCCTGGCTCAAAGGAAACGTTCAGTCTCTTAGATAATAACTTTATGCGAAGTTTGGCAAGGGTTCCGAGAGGCACTCCTTTAGTGCCCCTGGAACTTGACCTAAACTTCAAAAGAACTGATCATCAAGTTTTGATTCGACCCTTGATGCTGTGGGTCAGACTATGGCATGTCCCTGAACTTCAAGATTATAGAGACGGGCTAAAAGAAGTTATGATACTTGATAATCAGGTTGACATCCCATGGTTAAGGCATATCAAGATTTGGTTAAGTAATATAGGGCTGAAACACTTTTGGGAGAACCCTGAACAATTACCCGCAAACCCCAAATTAATATTAAAAAGGGCCTTTTGGAGCTTCATATTAAATAGGACTATAAGCAATAGAACTAGTGGGACCCTGGTTTCAAGGTTCCTAAACTTTAAGGATGAACCTTTGTATGAGACTTTTATGGATGAAATAGAGCCCCCACTAGCCAAAACTTTATTTTTAAAGTTTAGATATGGAAACTTACAAATAAAAACTACCTTGGCTCGTTGGGCTAAGAACCGTGCTGCAGGAACCCCGATAATGGATGTAAATTGCTCTATGTGTACCCACAACCAGATTGAAAACGAGCAACATATCCTCCTTTTCTGTCCTTGTTATACTCAGGCTAGAAAGAGATGGATCAAACCCATTTGCCTTCTTTTAGGCTTGAGGTCCAGTGCACAGGCTCTGAGAATCCTAACAACTAACACATCCCAACAAATAACATTTAGTGTTAGTAGATTCCTACTTTCCATATTCTACATAAGGAAAAAACTGGGGCATCGTTTGTAATGTAATTAATCTGCTTGGAATTGTTAGGATGCTCCTTATTTTGACCTATGAATGTAATGTTTCTGTTCCAACTAGCTCCCAAATTGTTCGTATTTTTTTTCCTTCCTTTTAAACTAACGTTTTTATTTATTGTAATGTTTTATCATAATGAAATGTAATGTAATATATGCATTGCTCTTTTATGGCACTCGTGCCGAAATAAAGATTTAATGATGATGATGATGATGATATACTCGAGATACTTGAGCCACTTGTCACAGATAAAGTATCTAAGTTAGAGGAGTCATCGTGAAGACTGGAAACTGACTCAACGCATTTAGCCAGATCGTATTTCCTCGAAAATGTGAAAATCTGACCGTTTTCGTAGTCCGCCAAGTCTCTGGCAAACTTATGGGCTTTTCTTGCTTTGATCTTCTCTTCGTGTTTTTTTAGCCTGTCAGTAATTGCTGCTTTAGTTTTGGTGATATAATCTGACGGTGGTAGCTATATATATATATATATATATGTGTGTGTGTATATATATATATATATATATATATATATATATATATATATGTGTGTGGATATATATATATATATATATATATATATATATATATATATATATATATATATATATATATATATATATATATATATATATATATATATATATATATATATATATATATATATCCACACAATCTCCGTTTCAACAGCACACTGCCATACGCCAAAAACGAAGTCCAGGCCACATCCCTTTGAAAAACGCTGTTTATAAGCAGCAACCTCCCCGAGCTCAAGTCTCCTTGTTCACCTATAATATATATATATATATAGAGAGAGATACATATTTGTGGGGCACATATATGATTGTGTTTCCGGGGTCCCGCGCATGGGTGGGAATATTCTAGTGCTTATGACTTTGATGAGGATACCCCTGGACGAGAACTAGGATTACAGGTAAGTAACTAATCCTTATGCGCAAGGATTCTACCATGAAGTGGTTGCCATTTAGAAGACCAAAAACGATGTAACATTTTATTGTAAAACCTTACCTCGCATGCATACCATGGAGCCATACACATAGGTGTGCACTATATAAATAATTGACAATAACATTTGTCCAGAGCTATGAATCGCAGGTGTTATGTGTAGTTTAAGAAAAAGTCCCTTGAGAGCTGTTCATATTAAAGATAATTTCTTATGAAGGCAAATGTTGGAGCCTCTCATTTAAAAAATAAACAAGTGTGTTAAGTCTTTCTTTAGGACATGGCATGTTCTTGAGCTGTACAATTATTTTGTGTTGTTCTTTTGATCATGTAGCCTTACGATTATGCATCCAATGTGGAAGGAACATGTAGGGACGGTGGTAATTGCATACTGTCAGCTTTTGGTACCTTATGGAGTAGTGGAGGTTTCATGTCTCACAAGGTATAGCAAAGAGTTTCTGGAATGCACCTTATAAGCAATTAACCATTGCCCCCCTCCCTCTGATTCACAGATAGTCCGGACGACCGATCAGAAGGGGTGCTCATCGAAAACCAGGTGGACGGCGCAACCGTGGGTGCTGGCAATGGAGGTGGCAGCACCGGCGGAGTCTCGATGAGCAAGCCGGGTAAACCTGGAATGAAACAGATCGCAGTCCACCAAGACAGAACACAAAATCACCAGAAACAAATGACCAGAATTCACAAACATCCACAACATGGAGATGACTCCAAGAAGCTGCGCCCGCCACCGAGCAGGGTGAGTACTAACTCTCAGTTGCAGGTCGTACATGTCCTTAAGATCCTTCAGTGGTGGCCCATGATATAGTCAGAGGTAAAGAGGTTATAATGTCTACCACAAATGCACTCCTGTTCTCAGTTTTATTAGTCCATGGGGAGGGAGTCGGCTTGGTTGACGCACAGTGAATGGTGGGTAGTAGTTTGCATGTACACATAGGGCCAGATGTACTACGGTTTTTGCATGCGCAAACAGGTTTGCGAACCCGTTTGCACATGCAAACCAATCTGGGTATGTACCATTCCAAAATAGCGAGTTGCAATTTATTTGCGACTCGCTATTTTGGAATTGCGAGTCGCTATTAGGAAGTGGCGTTCCCTTCCTAATAGCGAGTGCAACCCCTTGTGCAAATGTTTTGCGACCGCAATTGTGGCTGCAAAACACTGACGAATTACCACTCTCTTCAAGAGGGTGGTAATGGGGTCGCAAAAGGGAAGGGGTCCCTAATCGACCCCTTCCTCTTTGCAAAAGCAGGGGTAAATATTTTTTCAGAGGAGGCTACGGTCCCAGGGACCACTGCCTGCCCTTACAAACTGAAACGAAAACGTTTCATTTAAAACAAAATTTAAATGCATCCCGTTTTCCTTTTAGGAAAACGGGTTGCATTTAAAAAAAAAGTTGCTGTATTAAAAAGCAGTCCTAGAAAGGGTGGTCTGCTGAGCCCAGCAGACCACCATCCCTGCGCAAATTGCGAGAGGCTCATTAATATTAATGAGTTTCGCAATTTGCGACCCCATTGAGGATCGCAAAACAGTCTAATAACACTGTTGCACATGCAAAGTACGTTCCACTCAGGGTAACAAATGTACAAAAGAACAGTTGATGGACAGAATGCATAACAATGTCATAAATTCACTTCATACAAAGATATGGGCCTAAATACATCGTTTTCTGCTCCCCACGCCATTCCAGTTTGAACCCAGCCATATGCAAATCAGTCTTGACCCTGTGCCCAATCATCAATGGGAACAGTCCAGCCCGAACTACCAGACCATGTCCTCCCTGGACTGGAAACAAGCATCCTAGGACCGGTTTCGGGCTTTCAGCCCTCATCAGCCAGGGCAGCTTGACTCCAGTGGCATGGAGAGCATGGGTCCCACGTCTGGGCATACCCGTCCCACTCGGGTGACAAATGCAAAAGGAACAGTTGATGGACAGAATGCTCACTACACCACTGGACTTAAGCCAGCCTGGCTGATGAAGGGTGATGCCCTGAAACAGGTCCCGGGATGCATGTTTGCGGTCCAGGAAGGACCTGGCTTGGCAGTTCAGGCTGGGCTGTTCCCATGAGGAACAGAGTCAAGACTGATTTGCATATGCTGGGTCCAAACTGGTGTGGTGAGCAAAAGAATGCTGGATTAAACCCAGGTACTTGTGACAGGGGGTGAATGTTTGCACTGTCCAGCATTCCGTCCATCAAGTGTTTCTTTTGCATACCTACAATCCTCAAGCTCGACTCCCAGGTGTATGTGACCCTGGTAGAGGAGCCGGTATCAACCTGGAGGAAGAGAAGAGAGGAAAATCATGAAAAAACAGAATGCAAGAAGTGGAGAACATGTGAAAAAGGAGGTGCTGGGGCCAAAGAGAATTCTGAACATGCACTAGAGAAACCATCATGGATGGACACGCTGAGAGGAAGGGGAGCTGAGGTGACACCAAAGGAAGGAACCCTTCCAGCTGCATAGAGAAATAAAGAAGGAATCTGACTCCGGAGCCTGGGAGACACGGAGGAACAAGAGAGCCACAGCAGTGATTCAACTGATGCCCTTGACTGGTGGCTCCCTGAATACCCTGAGGGCCGTGAGGAGGATACCAAAGGCCATTGATGCTCCAAGGACAGAGCAAGGTAATTAACAGGAGGTAAAACGGATGGCAGGATTGCAAGTAAGAAAGAGAGAAAATAAAGAAAAGGATTAAGATAACATTAGAAGTGCTAATAAGCAGAGGAACAGCATCAGACGGAAAACATAAAGGAATGAATAGAGGAAGGAAAACCTTGAGGAAAGCATATAGGGAAAAGAAAGAAAGGCAGCATTGATTTTGGTGAGCAGGATCAAATGTAAGTAGGAAGCAGAGAAAGAAAATGAAAGCCGAAAAAGAGAGGACAAGGGGCCTTATTTAGAGTTTGGTGGCCGAGTACTCCATCACAATGTGGCCAATATCCTGTCTGCCTCATTGCAAGGTACAAGTGTGGTAGGATATAATCCACATGTTATAAGACGGACATCTTCTTCCTCTTTCTTTATGGTCACTTATTAGAAATATTGAAAAGCTGATTACAAATAATTTATTGCCGATTATTTATTGGTAAAAAGTCTGAAGTTCTCTTCTGTCCCTGCACACAGACATATACCAATGTTGGATGGGGATCTTTAAAAAAGGACACTGGAAGTTCCGTAGGTGACATTATTACTTTGCCTGTGTAGTACCGAAGGCAATACATATCTCCATCTGTGTTTGTTGAGCCCTGTCTTTATGAGCCAGTGGTGGGGGCATTTTCAAGGAAGTCACCAGGGCCTTCACAAGGCTGCCTTAAGGTCCAAATCCTTATATCTCCATGCACAAAGCACACTCTGAGGTTTAATGCATTGATGGCAAGAAATAGTTTGACTTTAGGCACAATTGGTTTCTTTAAGTTACAGAATCTCTTGGCAGTGGCCTGCACCAGTTCGCGTACCTATGGGTAGGTCTGAAAAGAACTATTTTTAGACATTGAACCTTTCTGCTCAAAAATAAGTTGGACTGCACACAGGCATGATAGCCTTGCTGTACGTAAACAAGTGGAGAAGCGGTGGACGTGGAGGATGGAAAAAGAGCCATGCCAGTCAAGACCTTTGTTGGCCAACCTTGTGCTGGCGAAGAGTGTGTCGTAGCAGAGACAGCAGACACCAATAAAGATGAAACACATTAATTGAAACAGAACATCAGAATTATAGTGGGCTTGAGCTCTTGTGATCCTTTTCATTTGTATGTTTTTTGCCAGCAGGCACAAATAAATATAGAAAAAATATGAATCCTGGATGAGACAGTATCCATTGTGACTGGTCAGAATGTCTCCATTACATTACCTATAAATGTTTATTCCGTGAATCCTAGAATCTTTATGCTTCAGGATTATTCCTCCGGTTACAACCAAGCAACAGTGATACGCTGAACTCATTCGTGTATTATCAGCAAGATAATTTCAGATTTTCACATGAATGAGGGATATATGTGTCTGGTCTTGTTTAATAAGCGATAGGGAAATCCAATGCGAATGTTTATAAGACTATCTTCTAAAGAATCCCTTACTATGGGATAGAAGTGCCCTCACCCACTATTCATGGAATACTTCATCATTGCCACACACACAATTAAGGGAAAGGAGGGGAACTCCTACTACAACCTCATCTAAATATACTTATCACACACAAAGAGAAGTAGGAGGTAAACAGGCAAAAATACTCTGTTAGAAAATTGCCCTCAACCACAAAGGTTTGTGGCATGCTTCATCACTGGCTTGCTAAACACACCTCTGCGCAAGCCAAGCATGAGGTGGAACAATAGGGTGGGGGAAACAATACAAACACATAGAAGAGTATTAATCAAAGCAAAAGTTAAAGTGCAGACAAAGTTGAAACTAACTCAACGTTCTCCTAATACCATTTTTATTTGTGAATTCCTAGGTTAGAGTTAAACAGGTTTCATTAAACCAGTGGTTGGTTGTGAATTGGTGAATTATGTACCAATAACCCCTCCACTCTGCAAAAATTGTTGACATGTTTCAGCCAGATTTAGTGTCTTCCCGGCTTTCATCAGGATCGAAGTTTGGGCCTGTGTATATATACGCAGGTTATATATTCACACTTAGGTAAAATTGAGTTTCACTGTGGTTCGTGCTCGAATAGGCAGGGTAGCGAGGACGATTCCCTGTAGTCACACATTCATCAAAGTAAGTCTATCACTGAGACTCTGTTCCTCCCTTCACAGCGTTGGGAGCGACCTATGGCGCTCCTACTTCTCTTTGTGTGTGATGGATACTTCATCATCGGGCAGCTTAGACACTCCCTGTGATGTCCTTAACATGGGTGAAGCAAAATCGTTTTGGGGTTTTGAATAATTTATGGTGGGCTCAAAGATTTTATACAAATATGTTTAAAACTGCCTTGGGGATGCACCATCAATTTTGATCCCTTATTCAAGGGTTCTTCAGACAGGATTAAAAGGTACCTCAATAGATGGTCACTGGGCTTGATCACCCTCCGATCTCTCAAATTCCAGTCAGCATGTTTTATTTATTTTTATTTATTTATTTAAAACTTGTAATGCGCAACAGCTACCCACAGTGGGTTTCCCAGCGCAAGGGATAGACTAAAGAAGAGAATGGACATTTACAACAGCATTATTGACAGCTAAAAACGGCCGGAAATCTATTGGAAAAGTAAAGTTTTTAATTTTTTCCGGAAACAAAGCAAATTAGTCTCGGATTTCAGGACAGTGGGTAGCGCATTCCAAGATTTGGGACCTAGGTGGGAAAAAGATCTTCCCCCCATCTTCACAAGTTTGAATCTTGGAATGACAAAGTCTCAGTTAGCCAAAGATCTTAATGTACGGCTAGGCCTATACGGTTGGACAAGGTTCTGAAGATACAGAGGGGCTGAGCCCTGCTTGATTTTAAAAAGGTAGCATAGGGCTTTAAACTTAATGCGGCTCGGGATCTTGAGCCAATGTAAAGCGCGGAGAGCCTGGGTGGCCGAAGATCTCCTAGGGATGTTACATAGAAGTCGAGCCGATGAATTCTGCACTACCTGCAATTTATTTATGGTCGCAGCATCGGCACCAAGGTAGAGGACGTTGCCATAGTCCAGGCGAGATGTTACAAGCGCCTGGACGACGGTTCTCCTAGTGACATATGGCAACATCCAAAGAATTTTCTGGAGCCATCTCAAGGTGGAAAAACAGATGGCAGCCACCTTGGTAGCCTGTTGTCTCATAGAGAGCTTGTCATCTATGAGGAATCCGAGGTTGCAAACCACGGGGACCGGTTGAGGAAGGGGACCCATGGCACCAGGCCAGTGTTGCGGGCCCCAGAGCTCTTTGTGTTTCCCCAAGATGACAATCTCGGTCTTGTCACCGTTTAGCTTGAGGAGATGCTTCTGCATCCACTCAGCCATGCGTGACAATCCAATTTTCAGATTAGATATACTGTTGCCTTCAGTGCTGGAGAGGGAGAAAACAATTTGTGTGTCATCGGCGTATGAAAAAATAGTCAGCCCAGCATCCTCTACGATGGAAGCTAGAGGTTTGATGTAAATATTAAATAATAACGGGCTGAGAATGGACCCCTGAGGGACGCCATACGCCGAAGGACGAATATCAGATGTGGCCTTCGTGGAGAAGACCTGGAAAGTGCGCTCACTTAGAAAGGAGGCAATCCAGGCCAATGCTGGACCATCTACTCCCAGGGACCGGAGAGAGTTCAATAAGATAGAATGAGACACGGTATCGAACGCCGCACTCAAATCCAACAGGATGAGGGCAGAAGTTTCCCCGCGATCGATACCGTGTCGTAACCTCTCCGTTACCCCGAGTAGCGCAGTCTCGGTGGAATAGTGCGCACGAAAGCCGGACTGGGACGGATGTAAAAAGTTCTGATTTTCTACAAGATGGGTAAGCTGAATGTTCACATGCCTCTCCAACACTTTAGATAGAACAGGCAACAGGGATATCGGTCTGAAGTTGGCGAGGTTGGACATATCAGCTCCGGCCTTTTTTAGGAGAGGGACCACCATAGCGTGCTTCCAATCCGGTAGCACGTGGGACTCATTTAATGAGGCATTCAAAAGTCTCATGAGAACTCGCCGAGTTTCAAGATCCAACAGCTTTAAGATCATTGCAGGTACCGGATCACGCGGTGAGCCGGATCTAACGCTGTTCAGGCACGAGGCAAATGAGGTGTCATCAAACAGTTAACCAAAACTTGTGGGGCTAGAGAACCTCTAGTTCCATCCCTCAGTTGGCACACACATTCACGATGTTCCTTTCGTGAAAGAAAACTACTTCCATTCAAAGTTCATTACACATCTTGTGCGTTTATTTAATGTTCATTAGCGTTCAATGTATTTCAATTATTTTCTTTTTCAAGTTCAAATAAATCCATTTATAAATCGGGCATGGTTATTCTCCACATATCCAATGCATTTCGAGCATTATTAGCATGCTCTTCATCAGGGAAATAGACTCTAGGAGCAATAATATATACAGATAGTTATTGACGGTAGTTAAATCAACCTTAAAAAACAATCAACCTTAAAAAACAATCATCTATACAGTGGTTTGCATTTTTTCATTGCAGTTTCAAAAGCATATATAAAGTTCTACAACCTGTTTAACTCGGTGGTACATTGCATGCGCAATGCGTGATTACATGCATTTGCTGTGTTCTAAAAAGATGAAAGAATAAAAAAATGCGTTGTAAACGCTGTAGTTTGCTTACATGCCCTTCGTGATGCATTCTCCTGTGAATCTGCAGGAAACGGGTGGAATGAAAAAAGGATGTGTCAGTGCCTGTGTTTAACGCGGTAATCCGCAAAATTCTTTCTTAATTTACACGGTGATTGACACTGACCTGTTTAGTAACGGGTAAAGGTTGTCCAAAGATACTTTCCAAAGGACGCCGGTGAAGCCGTAGCTTCCCGCCTTACTCCTATTCAAACCTTTGGATGTCACGTGGTTGGGTCTGTTAGATAGAACTAGACAACAGACTCAGGAATATTTGAGTTAAGGTCTGACTTATAAATAACTCGTATCTATATGTGATATATTAAGTGTTTTAACGTGAGGTCTAAAAGACAACGATAATCAAGAAATTCATATTTAAAATCAAAACGTGAAGAAAAAAGTAAGACTTAAAAATATAACAGTGGGAAGATCGTGGTATAGAACCAGGTACACTTGGAATGATATGGTGCTTGTTCAACTCTGTTCGCTACGGTGATGCTAAGGCTACAAGTAACTACCTAGGGGTACATGCTGGTACATAGTGTCAAGGTGAGGGTATGCCCAATAGCGACAAAATCAGTGCAAAGAGCAAATTACTTATAAATAACATGAAAATTCAATCCTTTTGTTGATCCCCATCGGGTTTTGCGTGGATAATTTATGGATCCAATAATTTTCACGTCTCAAGAGGAATTTGTTATTGTCTCTGCCTTCATATTTTTGAATTGTCTCAAGTACAATAAATTTCATTTGAGAAACATTGTGTTGTTTTTCCGTAAAATGCGCAGACAATGCTGATTTCATATTTTTAAGCCTGATGTTGGACTTATGTTCTGTGAGGCGTATCTTGATTCGACGCTCAGTTTTGCCCACGTACATTTTTCCACAAGGGCACTTTATACCATATATTAGATTGTTGGTGTCACATGTTGCGTTTACTCTGAGCTTAATGGGATTACCCTGAGTTGGATGGTTCACAATGTTGCCCTTGATAACGTTGTTGCAGTGTCCGCAATTTAAGCAGGGCTTTGTCCCTGCATACATTATGTTTTCTTTTGGTTTGTTTTGTAACATTTCGCCCAAGTTTTTCGCTCTGGTGTATGCAAAAAGTGGTGGTTGACTGAAAGCATTTCTGAAATCTGGTTCAAGATTGAGGATTGACCAATGTTTCAATATGCTCTGCTTGAAATGTTTGCTGGTAGTAGAATATTTAGAAACCACTACTATCCGTGGTTGTTCAGGTTTGATTGTTGGTGTTAACAGTTTCGATCTATCTGTATTCTCAATTCTCTTTCTAGTGTCTTGTATCAAAGTTGTCGGATAGCCTCTCTGGTGGAATTTGTTGGACATTTCGTCGAGTCTGGTTTCCAGTGTGTTTTCATCTAATGCGATTCTCTTTACTCTTGCCATCTGGGAATATGGTAAATTGCGTATTAGGTTTGGTTCATGGAAGCTGGAATGTAGCAACATGTTATTTCTGTCTGTAGGTTTCACGTACAGGTCAGTAATGAATCCCTTTGGTGTTACCGTTATTTTGACATCTAGAAAATTAACCGATGTGTCAGAGATGTCCCATGTGAGTTGGATTCTTTGGTCGATAGTATTAAATGCTGTGAGCGCCGCGTTCAGTTTTTCTTCTGTGTCTGTCCATATGATGAAAAAATCATCTATGTAGCGTAGTATTAGTCTCAAATGATCTGTCCATTCTGTGTTCTTCAAGATATGTTGGGTTTCATACCAGTGCATGAAGGTGTTGGCATACACAGGTGCAGCCGAATTGCCCATTGCCATCCCGGTGAGTTGTTGATACCACTCCTCGTTCACTTTGAAGTAGCTATGATAGAGGGTAAAGTACATGAGCTCCATGAGAAATAGTTGGAAATCTTGGTCTAGGTTCGTGTTTAGTAAGGCTGACTCCATAGCTTCAATCCCCATGTCATGGGGTATGCTTGTATATAAACTGCATACATCTGCCGTGCATAAAATCACTTTCTCTGTTTGGATGACTGGGATTTGTTGTAGTTTCAGCAGAAATTGCGATGTGTCCTTGATGTACGTGGGAGTAGCTTGTACCGATGATTGCAAATATCTGTCAATAAGTTGTCCTATGGGTTGATGTATACTACCTCTGGTGGACACTATTGGCCTCATAGGGGGGTCTCTCAAGTTCTTGTGGATTTTGGGTACCATTCTCAGGCTTGGACTTCTTGGGTTGGCGGTTAGTAAAAAGTTTTTGGTCCTTTCAGTTATGGTCCCCTGTTGGTGTGCTCTGTCAATGATGTGTTTCAACACCTTCGAATATTCTTGTGTAGGATTGGATTCCAATTTAAGGTAAGTTGTCTGATCACTGACATGTTCCATCACCTTGTTCTTGTACATCTGTGTGTTCATAATGACGATTGCTCCCCCTTTATCCGCTTTGGTGAGAGTTATGAGGTCATTTTCTGCTATTTTGCGCAATGTGCTTAAGTCTTTTTGTGTGATGTTTCTAGTTTTGGGTTTCTGGTGTTTGATTTTTTTGAGATCCTGTTTTACTAGGTTCTCGAAGAGATCTAGTGTCTTGTGGCTTGTTGGCGCTTGGAATGTGCTTACTGGACGTAATCCCAATAGTTGGTCCTTTCTTTCTTGTGGTTGTTCCGGTATTACGTTGTCGAAAAAGTGTCTGAGTTTGAGTTTCCTCATGAGTTTAAAAAAACTCACTTCATGTTCAAGGTGATCCGTAGAAGTCGTGGGTACGAACGAGGTGCCCTTCTCTAGTAGGTTTAATTCATAGTTACTGAACTGCTGATCACTAATGTTAATCACAAGATGTTCTGTGATTAATTCTTCTTGGATTTCTTTTCTTTCTCTTTGGTTATCGTTGTTGTACTTCTGGTGTTCGGGGGATCTCTTTCTTTTTCCTTTTCTTTGCCCTCTCCTGGGTCTCCTTTTTGTGCTTGTCCCTGGTCTAAAAAAGGACTCTTGTCTCGTGTTCGACTAGTGGTCGGTTCCTCAGTGGAAGGTTGTTCTCGTGATGTTTTCATGGGTTGTCCTTTGCGGCCTCTTTGGCTAGGGTCACTGTCCGTGGAGGAAGTGTCCGTGTTTGAGTTATAAGGACGGTTTCTTCGTTTCTGTACATAGATATCAGCCCATGTGTAGACCTCGTCTAGTCGGTAATCCAAGGTATCCCGCTTGAATTTACGAATTTTTCTTTCGTTGATTTCCCTGGTGTGTCTGTCAATTTGGGTTTTCATGTCTTCTAATGTAGTCTTAAGTTCCTCTTCTGTCATCATTTTAGCCCGCTCAGTGGAAGTTTCTTGAATTTCCGCGGTGATTTCCTCTAGAATAACAGATAATTCTTGGATGATTAAAAGAATTAAATCTAACGAGCACTTGTTCAGAATCTCATACCACCGCTCCTGGAATTTTTTTGAGTGTTTGCATAGGGAGGGTTTGAGAGCTATCCTGAGCCCCCGGGGTATGCGTTGGTTCCTATGGTACTTGATGAGGGTGCTGGCGTGAAGTTGTTGATTTGTTTTCCTCTTGGTTAAATATATTAGTTGCTTTATGTTTTGCTCTTTAGACCTACTTGACGTTTCTTGCGCAATTTCCTCCCTGATCAATGAGTATATTTGTTCCACGTCTTTTTCCTCAAATGCAAAGGTGGAGGCTTTGGCCTCTGTGCTTTTGGATATTTCTTCATAATTGTTCATGGTGCGTCTTTATTGATAATGCTTTTTCGAAGTTATGATGCGTGCTATCCTTCCAGGTGGACGCTAGGTGGGTAAATAATATAGTTCTATTTGGATAGATGCACTGCTATTTAGTTTAGTCAACTGGTAATCTGTGGTATACACTTTGGTGGTGCACAACAAGGAGGCGTCGAGTGTCCTACGACGTCGTAACTATAACCAAAACTTGTGGGGCTAGAGAACCTCTAGTTCCATCCCTCAGTTGGCACACACATTCACGATGTTCCTTTCGTGAAAGAAAACTACTTCCATTCAAAGTTCATTACACATCTTGTGCGTTTATTTAATGTTCATTAGCGTTCAATGTATTTCAATTATTTTCTTTTTCAAGTTCAAATAAATCCATTTATAAATCGGGCATGGTTATTCTCCACATATCCAATGCATTTCGAGCATTATTAGCATGCTCTTCATCAGGGAAATAGACTCTAGGAGCAATAATATATACAGATAGTTATTGACGGTAGTTAAATCAACCTTAAAAAACAATCAACCTTAAAAAACAATCATCTATACAGTGGTTTGCATTTTTTCATTGCAGTTTCAAAAGCATATATAAAGTTCTACAACCTGTTTAACTCGGTGGTACATTGCATGTGCAATGCGTGATTACATGCATTTGCTGTGTTCTAAAAAGATGAAAGAATAAAAAAATGCGTTGTAAACGCTGTAGTTTGCTTACATGCCCTTCGTGATGCATTCTCCTGTGAATCTGCAGGAAACGGGTGGAATGAAAAAAGGATGTGTCAGTGCCTGTGTTTAACGCGGTAATCCGCAAAATTCTTTCTTAATTTACACGGTGATTGACACTGACCTGTTTAGTAACGGGTAAAGGTTGTCCAAAGATACTTTCCAAAGGACGCCGGTGAAGCCGTAGCTTCCCGCCTTACTCTTATTCAAACCTTTGGATGTCACGTGGTTGGGTCTGTTAGATAGAACTAGACAACAGACTCAGGAATATTTGAGTTAAGGTCTGACTTATAAATAACTCGTATCTATATGTGATATATTAAGTGTTTTAACGTGAGGTCTAAAAGACAACGATAATCAAGAAATTCATATTTAAAATCAAAACGTGAAGAAAAAAGTAAGACTTAAAAATATAACAGTGGGAAGATCGTGGTATAGAACCAGGTACACTTGGAATGATATGGTGCTTGTTCAACTCTGTTCGCTACGGTGATGCTAAGGCTACAAGTAACTACCTAGGGGTACATGCTGGTACATAGTGTCAAGGTGAGGGTATGCCCAATAGCGACAAAATCAGTGCAAAGAGCAAATTACTTATAAATAACATGAAAATTCAATCCTTTCGTTGATCCCCATCGGGTTTTGCGTGGATAATTTATGGATCCAATAATTTTCACGTCTCAAGAGGAATTTGTTATTGTCTCTGCCTTCATATTTTTGAATTGTCTCAAGTACAATAAATTTCATTTGAGAAACATTGTGTTGTTTTTCCGTAAAATGCGCAGACAATGCTGATTTCATATTTTTAAGCCTGATGTTGGACTTATGTTCTGTGAGGCGTATCTTGATTCGACGCTCAGTTTTGCCCACGTACATTTTTCCACAAGGGCACTTTATACCATATATTAGATTGTTGGTGTCACATGTTGCGTTTACTCTGAGCTTAATGGGATTACCCTGAGTTGGATGGTTCACAATGTTGCCCTTGATAACGTTGTTGCAGTGTCCGCAATTTAAGCAGGGCTTTGTCCCTGCATACATTATGTTTTCTTTTGGTTTGTTTTGTAACATTTCGCCCAAGTTTTTCGCTCTGGTGTATGCAAAAAGTGGTGGTTGACTGAAAGCATTTCTGAAATCTGGTTCAAGATTGAGGATTGACCAATGTTTCAATATGCTCTGCTTGAAATGTTTGCTGGTAGTAGAATATTTAGAAACCACTACTATCCGTGGTTGTTCAGGTTTGATTGTTGGTGTTAACAGTTTCGATCTATCTGTATTCTCAATTCTCTTTCTAGTGTCTTGTATCAAAGTTGTCGGATAGCCTCTCTGGTGGAATTTGTTGGACATTTCGTCGAGTCTGGTTTCCAGTGTGTTTTCATCTAATGCGATTCTCTTTACTCTTGCCATCTGGGAATATGGTAAATTGCGTATTAGGTTTGGTTCATGGAAGCTGGAATGTAGCAACATGTTATTTCTGTCTGTAGGTTTCACGTACAGGTCAGTAATGAATCCCTTTGGTGTTACCGTTATTTTGACATCTAGAAAATTAACCGATGTGTCAGAGATGTCCCATGTGAGTTGGATTCTTTGGTCGATAGTATTAAATGCTGTGAGCGCCGCGTTCAGTTTTTCTTCTGTGTCTGTCCATATGATGAAAAAATCATCTATGTAGCGTAGTATTAGTCTCAAATGATCTGTCCATTCTGTGTTCTTCAAGATATGTTGGGTTTCATACCAGTGCATGAAGGTGTTGGCATACACAGGTGCAGCCGAATTGCCCATTGCCATCCCGGTGAGTTGTTGATACCACTCCTCGTTCACTTTGAAGTAGCTATGATAGAGGGTAAAGTACATGAGCTCCATGAGAAATAGTTGGAAATCTTGGTCTAGGTTCGTGTTTAGTAAGGCTGACTCCATAGCTTCAATCCCCATGTCATGGGGTATGCTTGTATATAAACTGCATACATCTGCCGTGCATAAAATCACTTTCTCTGTTTGGATGACTGGGATTTGTTGTAGTTTCAGCAGAAATTGCGATGTGTCCTTGATGTACGTGGGAGTAGCTTGTACCGATGATTGCAAATATCTGTCAATAAGTTGTCCTATGGGTTGATGTATACTACCTCTGGTGGACACTATTGGCCTCATAGGGGGGTCTCTCAAGTTCTTGTGGATTTTGGGTACCATTCTCAGGCTTGGACTTCTTGGGTTGGCGGTTAGTAAAATGTTTTTGGTCCTTTCAGTTATGGTCCCCTGTTGGTGTGCTCTGTCAATGATGTGTTTCAACACCTTCAAATATTCTTGTGTAGGATTGGATTCCAATTTAAGGTAAGTTGTCTGATCACTGACATGTTCCATCACCTTGTTCTTGTACATCTGTGTGTTCATAATGACGATTGCTCCCCCTTTATCCGCTTTGGTGAGAGTTATGAGGTCATTTTCTGCTATTTTGCGCAATGTGCTTAAGTCTTTTTGTGTGATGTTTCTAGTTTTGGGTTTCTGGTGTTTGATTTTTTTGAGATCCTGTTTTACTAGGTTCTCGAAGAGATCTAGTGTCTTGTGGCTTGTTGGCGCTTGGAATGTGCTTACTGGACGTAATCCCAATAGTTGGTCCTTTCTTTCTTGTGGTTGTTCCGGTATTACGTTGTCGAAAAAGTGTCTGAGTTTGAGTTTCCTCATGAGTTTAAAAAAACTCACTTCATGTTCAAGGTGATCCGTAGAAGTCGTGGGTACGAACGAGGTGCCCTTCTCTAGTAGGTTTAATTCATAGTTACTGAACTGCTGATCACTAATGTTAATCACAAGATGTTCTGTGATTAATTCTTCTTGGATTTCTTTTCTTTCTCTTTGGTTATCGTTGTTGTACTTCTGGTGTTCGGGGGATCTCTTTCTTTTTCCTTTTCTTTGCCCTCTCCTGGGTCTCCTTTTTGTGCTTGTCCCTGGTCTAAAAAAGGACTCTTGTCTCGTGTTCGACTAGTGGTCGGTTCCTCAGTGGAAGGTTGTTCTCGTGATGTTTTCATGGGTTGTCCTTTGCGGCCTCTTTGGCTAGGGTCACTGTCCGTGGAGGAAGTGTCCGTGTTTGAGTTATAAGGACGGTTTCTTCGTTTCTGTACATAGATATCAGCCCATGTGTAGACCTCGTCTAGTCGGTAATCCAAGGTATCCCGCTTGAATTTACGAATTTTTCTTTCGTTGATTTCCCTGGTGTGTCTGTCAATTTGGGTTTTCATGTCTTCTAATGTAGTCTTAAGTTCCTCTTCTGTCATCATTTTAGCCAGCTCAGTGGAAGTTTCTTGAATTTCCGCGGTGATTTCCTCTAGAATAACAGATAATTCTTGGATGATTAAAAGAATTAAATCTAACGAGCACTTGTTCAGAATCTCATACCACCGCTCCTGGAATTTTTTTGAGTGTTTGCATAGGGAGGGTTTGAGAGCTATCCTCTCATCAAACAGTTGCCAGTGAGTTACCGCTGCCTTTGGATACAAGGGTTCTTTCACGACGGTTGGACCCGGTAGATGTTCACTATCTGTCATGGGAGCACTCATGGATTTTGGTTAATCATCATACGTTACTTAGGGTTGATAGCCTTTATCAGGTCTATATGTTGCTGATGTCTGAGTCACTGTTAATGTCAGTCGTTCAGAGAAGGCAGAGTGATGATTCATACACCATGCATGTACCTTACTCCTATTGTGAGTATACTGACGAAAGGAGTTTTCCCCTGTGAAAATAGAAACAGTGTTAATCAAATACACCAGTTTCTTTGTTGGACAATAGGTTCTTACTCGTCACATCCACACAAATGTTGGCCAGTCTACATAAATCTGGGTAACATAACTGTTGAAATGATCTCTAATTTATTTGTGTGCTCTCACGAAATACCTCATGTTTTGTGTGCAGTGCATCATGATTTGTTGGGTATTCGCATTTCACAAAATAACGTTTTCTAACCAATTGTGAGACTACAATGAATGTAAACTGGCCAACATTCCTGTGAATGTGACGAGTAAGAACCCATCTTCTAACAAAGTAACTGGTGTATTTGACGAATATTGCTTTTATTTTCACAGGGAAAAATTCCATTCGTCAATATACTTACACTAGGAGTAAGGTACTTCCATGCTGTACGAATCATCACTGCCTTTTTCTAATAACGACTGACAAATAGTGGGTGAGAAAAGCAAAAATGATGATGGATGGAACAATGGAAACATTCAAATCCAGTCATGGGAACAATCCAGTCCGAACTGCCAGGCCACGTCCTCCCTGGATTGGAAACAAGTATCCTGGGACTGGTTTTGGGGTATCACCCGTCATCAGCCAGGCTAGCTTGAATTCAGTGCCATAGAGACCATGGGACCCAAGTCTGGGCACACCCTTCCCACTTACGGCGAGTAGAGCAAAAAGAATAGTTGATGGGCAGAATGAGGAACATTGCAAACATTTAACCCATCACAGAACGGGGTTAAATCCATTGTCTTTTTGCCCACCATGCCACCCCAGTTTGCTGTGTTTGCCCTAAGTGGCTAAGGGGATGCCCAGACGTGGGGGCCTTGCTTGCTGTGAGACTGGATTCCAGCTTGCCTGGATGAGGAGGGGTGATACCCCAAAACCGTCTAGTACCAAACTGGGCTGGCATGGTGAGCAAAAGTATGATGAATTTAACATCACTTGACTGGGGGTGAGAGTTTGAAAAGTTTCAGCACTCTGTCCATCTTCTTGTTGTGTTGGCTATAATAGTGGATGAGGGCACTTCCATTCCATGATAAGGGATCCCTTACAAGATAGTCTTGTTAGCTTTTATGTTGGATTTCGCATTCATCAACCTTCAGGTGTGTGATCATGAAGTGAGCAAGAAAGGTTGGTGGATACATACCTCTTTTTAGTGTGAATTCTTGTTTAATCGGCCTCCTCCTAAGGAAATATTACAAACTCTAGATGTGATGCAAGATCCCACAATAATTTGAAAGGCAAAATGAGGAACATTGCAAACATTTAACCCATCAAAGAACGGGGTTAAATCCATTGTCTTTTTGCCCACCATGCCACCCCAGTTTGCTGTGTTTGCCCTAAGTGGCTAAGGGGATGCCCAGACGTGGGGGCCTTGCTTGCTGTGCCACTGGATTCCAGCTTGCCTGGATGAGGAGGGGTGATACCCCAAAACCGTCTAGTACCAAACTGGGCTGGCATGGTGAGCAAAAGTATGATGCATTTAACATCACTTGACTGGGGGTGAGAGTTTGAAAAGTTTCAGCACTCTGTCCATCTTCTTGTTGTGTTCGCTATAATAGTGGATGAGGGCACTTCCATTCCATGATAAGGGATCCCTTACAAGATAGTCTTGTTAGCTTTTATGTTGGATTTCGCTTTCATCAACCTTCAGGTGTGTGATCATGAAGTGAGCGAGAAAGGTTGGTGGATACATACCTCTTTTTAGTGTGAATTCTTGTTTAATCGGCCTCCTCCTAAGGAAATATTACAAACTCTAGATGTGATGCAAGATCCCACATTAATTTCGTCAGGGTGTTTTGCTCTACTTTTTAGTTTTAATGACAATTGATGATCTGATAGGAGTGGTTTCAGGCCTAGAAACCTTCCCTCCTGAGCAAGGACCGCTAGTGTTTTCTTCTGAGATATGTATGGCGCTCATTTGGACCACTATGTGTGTATTCTGGAAAAGATAGACAGAGGCCAAGTTCCATCAGCCAGTTTAGGTAATCCAGCCACCTCAAAGAGGTGTATATAATAGACACAGGACAAATGGGATTATCAGCAGAATTGCAATTTTAATTTCAATAACCTTCTTGGACATGCTTACTGGATCGATGAATCCTGAAGAAAGTATTCAGATCCTGCACTCAAGGCTTATTTATACAACGGAGGCGCCTGATCCATTTATTCATCCACCGAGGGACCAGTTTGAGACATTCCTAATGGTCTAATTAATGAACTCTTTCAAATTCCTCACTGTTCTGACAGCACGTGCCAGGAGACATCCATCCTGTGCCCCAGCAAGATCCATGGTGTGTCCAACAGAAATGTTTATGCGGCCAGCTTAGAGATATTCATTGGCATGAGCCATGCATTTTATATAATCCCACCAGAAATATGTTGTTTTGGCTGGGGACACTGGAAGTGTACCAGAAACAGCATTGTTGCACAGCACAGACTGCATGGAGCAGACGCCTCGCCCCACTGCAGAAATAATCCTTAAGTGACTACAAACTACAGATGATAATGCCATCAAAGGGTATGCCCCATAGCACCATTCCACTATCCTCAGGCCTCTAAACTCATAACTAATATGCCCTTAGAATACTGAACAACAGCTTAGCTATAACTTTAGGATAACATGATAAAACTTGGGACCCCTGCTATTATGCAAAGGATGTGGAATGTATTCCCTTTTGAAACCTGCAGTCTGAAGCCCCCACCCCCCGACCACTTGAGAAAACATATTATGACCTAAAAATGAGCAAGTTGTCGCCTGGAAACCTAAGGACCGTGGAAGAAGTCTCTATGATCCATGTCTATTCTTACCACTGATCCCGCATACTCAAACCCCCTCGCACTTACCATCACCAGCCATACTCTAGATTGCCCTCCCTTACCTTTCACCCCACTTATCCCTTCTGCTATCTCCCTCATGTCTCTTTATTCATTCCACCACATGCTCCATCCCTGCCTGGACTGTACCACTGCCTGCACTGTAACAAGCGATATTGTTTATGGGTAGTTCAGTGCTATATAAGTTCCCTACATAAATGCATACATACAAACATTCTTAACACTAAACAGAGTGGGGGAATGTGCCTACTTACTACTGCTCATTGACTGGCCTTTGTGGCCCATTTCTGCAATGGTGCCATGGGCACTTCTGTACGATTACTGTGCGACAGATTCACTGTAGTGCTGCAGGAATGGAGCATAGACACTAAATTATGCTCCTACCATACATTACTGTAGCGCCATCAGGCATGGCCCGTCCTTAAGGACTGAGGGCCCAGCCACCTTTGCTAACACAAAGAGTTTCTGTCAGGCTGAGCAAAGATCACTGTTCACATACGGGTCAGGAAGCCAGGCGCTGCACCTGGCTGCATGGGCTGAACTTTGCCAGGTGGAGGATATCACAGCCCTATCGGCGTTACCTCCTCGGTATGGCAAAGTGCTTGGAGGTCCTCCCCCTCATGATGAGGGGGCGTGTCATAGACTGAAACCTGGGAACTTCAGTTTTTAACCCTGAAAGGGCTAATGGCGACTATCAGTGACGCCTCATCACAGAATGGGGGAGGGATCAGCAGTCCCAGTCCAATGAGAGGCTGCACCAATTCTTCCCTCCCACCACCCAAGATCACTGTTGCGGCCCAGTGTGTTTTTTTTGGTTTGGTGCGTGTTGTTTGCATGTAGGAATGTATGTGTGATAACGCGGGATTTCTGGTCTATTGTTATCCTACCAGATCCCAGCTCAGTTCGACTGAATCGTTGGTACCTGTCATTGAGTAAAAGGCAATCCACTACTAGGTTAATCAAGAAAGAACTTACACCACTCTAAAGAACCACTTACCACTGGAAAAGGTTGAAAAGTTTATTATAAAGCCAAAGCTATCTGGAGATACAAGCATCTCAGAATGAGATTCAAAAGATATACAGGAATCAATACAAACAAGAATTCCCTATATGCTCTTAGTCGGCAAAAGGATATAACTAAAACAAATTCAAAGAGCATTAAAGTTGCCAATATGGACACAAGCTGTAGCTTATGCGTCATTTACTGAAAAGAAAAGTTCAGGTTAGACTGTCCCTACACTAGACTAAATGACATCCCTACTTAACAAGATCTTTACCTAAAAAGGTGTCAGCAGTGGTGACTTCCAAAGAAGCTCACACACTTCCTTTAGTCTTTGTCTCAAAGTCGAAGTCTTGCAGTTCCCTATCTGCCTATCCATCCGCTCTCTTAGGTTCCTCAGATCATCTGCTCTAGCTCCACCCCTGGGTGCTGTCCCTAATACAAAATCACATTTCCAATAGGAACGCCCCTGGAGACGCCTCTCACGTGGTGCAGTTTTGAGCGGCAAATTCCGTGCTGGTGCTCCTCGGGACTCTTCATTAAAGTTGACCTTGCTTCCCAGGCTTCTCTCCGACCAGGCGGTACCCCCTAAAATTCCTGAAGACTCCTACAGGCCTGTGCCTGGCGCCTCTGAACAAGAGCCTATTCATTATTTCTGATTTAAGTCCCCCTTGCACCTGCAAACAGACACTCTCTCGGTAGGCCCCAAATTCCGGCCTCTACCATATCTAGAAGTCATAAAACATCTTGAACAGACCTATCGTTCGTGCTCTGTGCGACCTCTCCTTAACGAGCTCATGCAGATCAAAGAAGCGACTTTATCTATTCAGGCCTACTAGAATTACATGAAACGGGCCTCTGCAATATGCACATTAAATTTCTTTGTTTAAACAGTATTCTAACTAACACACATTACTATAATGTAACACATCTATTTAAAACATTTTTCAATTCCATAATTAATAATACTTTGCAGTAAAATGACATTAGAATCCAAGTCACTTAAAAGTGTAGCAGCATCTTTCGTTTCTTGTGAAATGCCATGTGGCCTACACATTTTCATGGTTTGCAGAATTACATTTCGTTTCACTTAGCCATCTAACGTGTGACTCCAACATCATTTTAACATTTCTACAACCTCTACGTTAGTTTTTCACACTTATATATGCATCTCTATTCTAATTAAACACTCATGTATATATTTTCTCTATATAAGTTGACACTCTTGTATATTCCACACTAAACTAATACTACGTGCTTGTAAATATGGTGCACTTCTACATTTTTAGATTTGTGCTCTCTCAATCCCCCCTTTGATGACTTACAGTAGTCATCATCATCACAACACCCTCTCTAAGGTACAGAGTATCAAACCGAAGTCGTTGCAATCTTCCCTCGTTTCATCGCCTCTAGAGCCCTCAGACTCCGGTATTGATTCTCCTGCATCGCAGCTAATCTCCTCCCCTGCTCTCGCATAGATCTTTGCAACCTGTTTGCTCTATACCATTTGTACAGTTTCACCAATCCCCACAAAGTGATTATACAAATCACTATTATGATGATAGGTTTCAATATGTACCAAATTATATTCTTTCCCAGATTGGCAAACCAACCTCCAACTTTACCCATTCCTTGTCCTACCTTTTCCCACACTGTTACCTTCGTCAAATCTTCTATCTCATTATGTATTTCAGTAATGTTTCGAATGTACTTTTCGAGAGGTTTTGAATTGTCTGGAATGTAAGTGCAACATTCCTGGACCTTCAAAGCCTTACAGACTCCGCCCTCTTTGGCCAACAGAACGTCTAGAGCAAGTCGGTTCTGAAGAACCATTGCCCTTATCGATTGCATCTCTCCCTCCACCAGCATTAAAGATCTAGCAGTACTGGCGGACAACCTATCTACGACTGTTGCCAGTCTTCTTATCTTCACATCATTTAGTGCTATCCCTAAAATAGGAAACATAGCACCAAACACATCTCCAACTACCTCCTCAGCGCTTACATCCCTTCTTCCTCTAGCTGATGTTCCTCTCTTTTTGGTTTCTAAGTCCTCAGCATGGTATATCTTGGGAAAGACAATCGCTAAGTAACATGATCCATACCAATTATCTGGTAGTTTCACATATGCATTTCTTCCACAAACAAAATATACATTTGGGATCACCTGCCTTTCCTTCAGGAAATCCTTAGAATAGTACTCTAATTGGAAAGCATGTTCACAATTAACTTCTCCCACAAACACATTCTCATAATATGTTCGACTTCTGTGTATACATAGCTCTCCCCTTTTCTCCCGGTCTAAAGCTATTGGACCACTGCTACCCTTTCTTTGGTGTTCTCTTTCTTCCCGGGTCCAATCTGTTTTCCATTGTCCCGAAGCTTTTAGGATCTTTTGTCTCCTATATCGATCATCCACCTGCCCTATAAACTTTTTCTCAATTTCTGACACTTTACAAGTCAAATTATTTCTTCGGGCATGCGAAGTATCTAATGTTCTCCATGGAAGGAAACATTTCTGTAACCTGTCTTCACACTTATAATAATCCCACTTGTTGAGATGTTTATAATTTGGCACCTCTGGCAACACTGAGTCAAAGTTCGAGAAGTAATACTCGAACCCCTCTCGTTCATAAAATATGCTCAGCAACAAACTACATGAGATTCCATAGGTCAATGGAAGATGATGGTATCTGATGCCTTCATCTACAGAAGCTGGCAACTGCATACAGACGTAGCAGTTCTTCGCCTCCATGACATCAATATATTCATAAAGCAATTTGGCATAAGCATTCGTTTTAAAATTCCCCTGTGACTCATCTGCATGTAATCTTTTTATTTCAGCATCTAACAAAGCTTTCTCTTTCGCTGTATTTTCCCCCTGTTTACCAATCGTAGGGGGCTTCTGTGTTGGTACACTTTTTGCTTCTTTTTCTGCTTTCACATCATTTTCATGTCCTACTATATATGATACAGTAACTACTAAAACTATAAGAGAAATCACTACCCCTAAAAGTGTGCCTATTATGCATTTTGCCCTGCGGTTCGGGTTGCCAGCCTCCATGGTCTCAAAACAGTGTAGTTCTGGTTTTCTTTCACAGCACAAGTCTCTTTTCTTTGCTTCTCCAATCTTTCGAACCACACCTCCTGGAAACTGAAAAATCCCCTCCGCAAAAACAGTCTCTGAGTTCTGTAGCAATAGGCAACCTTAGTCCTTCTCCATCCTCTAAAATGGAAATCCCTAATTTCTCCTTCTTCTTGGCACTAGGTTATCTCTCAATCTGTATTTACAAAGTTCTTTGCAAAGTCTTTAGTAATCCGAAACTATGCGTGTTCCAAGAAGTTCCACCACTTGCTCGAATATTTCCATACGAAGAAGGATTCCCTCAAGTATTGGACACCTCGAACAACAACATGGAAATTCAACTGTCTCTAGGATCAACTTTCTTATTCCGCTCAGAAGAGGAGGATAGACAATGTTGAGTGTCAGCAATCTTTCAACCTCCGCTCCTGGTATCAAGAACCTTACTTCCACTGTGATGATCGGGTCAGTTCTGGTCAGGGTCACTTCCCTCACCCTCCCAGTTCTGCGTCCCGCTGAGGACATCTGTAGAGAGGTAGGTCCACTCAGGAGTAGCGTATCTTCTGCAAGGCACTCGCACCCTCCTTGATCTTCTCGGACCTTCCTGCTCTTGTCCTTGTGCACTTTCTTCTGGTTCTGAGTCTTCGGATATAGGAGCAAGAGTTTCCTCTCGAGCTGGCTTCAAGCTTGGCCTCCTTTTTCTTTAAGGCCAGGTAGCCGCTCCACGCCTTGTTCTCCTATTTCTTGTCCGTTCACTCAGTTCTTGATCACTCTGAACTTGCTCTGTCTCTGAGTTGGTTTCACAACAGCTTTCTCCTTCAGTGGCAACCTCAGTTTCACTGCCGTTCTGTTTTCCTTCTTCTTCTGGATCTGTGACACTCCCAACTTCTTCAGACACCCCCACAGCTTGACTGATCCCCTCTTGTGATTCTTCCTCCACCACTGGATTTTCGTCTGTGAGAGGAGCTGTCTCTTCCAGGGGTGCTGGAACTCTTCGAGTATGGGAAGCGTGGATCCAATTTGGCAGTCCTCCGCACTTCACGACGGTGTTCGTGATTAGGACTATCTGGTAAGGCCCCTTCCAGCGCACGTCCAAGCAGTTCTTCCGGACGTGCTTCTTCACCAGCACCCAGTCTCCTGGGCACAGGTCGTGGCACTGATTTCTTGAAGTTGGAACTTCTGCGGCCTGTACCTGAAGAGACACAGAATGAATGGCGTCAGATAACCCCTTGCAGTAATCCAGGATCAGGTCATCTGTAATGTTCAGTAATGCAGTTGTGGGGATAGTTGGAAGTCTCATTGCCCTCCCCATCAACACCTCATGTGGAGAGAGACCTGTCCTCCTGTCGGGTGTGCTACGCATGCTCATAAGGACCAAAGGAAGAGCATCAGGCCAACTTAGGGAAGTTGATGAACACACTTTAGCAATTCGACATTTCAACGTCCCATTTATCTGTTCCACGATACCTGAAGCCTCTGGTCGATAGCTACAATGCAATTTCTGATCAATGTTCAATGCAGAGCAAAGCATCTTCACAACTTCGCTGTTAAAATGTGTCCCTCTGTCCGATTCCAGAGAGGCAGGCACCCCGAAGCGCGGTATCAATTCTCTAAGCAACAACTTTGCTACTGTGAGTGTATCGCACCTGCGTGTAGGGTACGCTTCAACCCATCTGGAAAATATGCATACTACCACCAGAACATACCTAAGGCGGTTGACCCTTGGCATTTCAATAAAATCCAATTGCATTCTGTTGAAAGGCCCCCCAGACCTCCCAATGTGACTCAGTGTAACTGGTGTTCTTTTCCCTATGTTCAACTGCTGACAAGTAACACATCGCTTACACACTGCTTCTGCTGCAATCCTAAACTTTGGGCAATACCAAGTCTGCCTGAACACCCTCAGCATGGCATCCCTTCCCAAATGCACTGGACCATGTATCTGTCGTGCCATTGGGCTCGCTAACTCCTCAGGTAACACGGCCCTTCCATCTGCTGAAATCCAAAAATCCATTTCGCTTCTCACACACCCTGCTGTTTCCCACGCCTGCTTCTCAGATTCAGGTGCATTGTCTTGCATTTGTTTCAAATCTTCCCAAGTAACGACTGTTTCTAACATCATGCTCAATTCTGTCCTTTCCTGAGCCCCACTTACTTCCACCTCCGTGAAAGAGTAATCATGCTCCGCACAATAGCGGGCAACTTCATCTGCATATCTGTTTCCCTGTGACACGAAATCTGAATTTTTCGTATGAGCTACACACTTTACAACTGCTATTTCAGCTGGACCCTGTAATGCTTCTAACAACAGCCGCACAAATTCTCCATTTCTGATTGGCGAACCAGAGGAGGTCATGTAACCCCTCTGAGACCACAATTGCCCGAAATCATGAACTACACCGAAACCATATTGGCTATCAGTATAGATGGTGACTCTAATTTTGCTACCTGCTATACAGGCACGTGTCAATGCAACAATTTCTGCTACCTGAGCGGAGTGTACTCCTTCCAGGCAAGCGGCTTCCACAACTCCAGTAATGGTGCAAACAGCATAAGCTGCTCTCAACCGACCAGTATCGTCTCTTAAACATGAACCATCGACAAAATAAATTTCATCGGGGTCGATCAATGGTTCATCCACAATATCTGGTCTGGGCTTCGTGCATAGTTCAGTCACATCAAGGCAATCGTGATCTTCACAGTCTTCGCTTTCTATGTCATTAGGAAGTGGCATCAGAGTAGCAGGATTCAAGACAGAGCACCTCTTAAGGGTCACGTTCTCTGCAGCAAGAATAACTTGCTCATAGCGCGTGAGCCTACTGTTGGTCAAGTGCTGGGTCTTGGTCCTGGTCATTAACAGTTCCACAGAATGAGGTACATACACCACTAACTGGTGTCCCATCACTATGCTTTCACAACGCTCAATGCTGACACCTGTTGCAGCAACGGATTTGAGACATCCGGGCAACGCTGCGGCTACTGGATCTAAGGTAGCCGAAAAGTATGCAACTGGTCTACGGGCATTCCCATGTACTTGCACTAAGACTGACAAAGCACAGCCCTCTCTTTCGCAGCAATAGAGGGAGAATGGCTTTTCATAATCCGGCATCCCCAGGGCCGGAGCACGACACAAGTCATCTCTCAGCTGTAGGAACGCCATCAAGCACTCGTGGTCCCATGGTACCAGATCACTCACCTCCTTGTGCGTCAGTTTCTGTAAGGGTTTTGCTTTCAGTGAAAAGTTAGCTATCCACTGTCGGCAATAACCAACCATTCCTAAAAACATCCTGACTTCTCTCTGTGTTGTAGGCGAGTTCATCTTCATGATTGCCTCTATTCTATCTGGTGACACCTTACGCTTTCCCTTTTCTATCCGATGACCCAAGTACTGTACTTCTGTCAGACAGTACTGCAATTTACTCGGAGATACCTTGTGTCCATTTTCAGCTAAATGGTTTAGCAAGGCAATGGTGTCTTCCTTGCAAGCTTCATCTGTTCCTGACGCAACAAGTAGGTCGTCTATGTACTGGACCAGAACCGAATTCTGGGGCAGTACCAGACTTTCAAGATTCTTTTTCAGTAACTGATTAAAGATTGATGGGCTATCTGTGAACCCTTGTGGGATTCTACACCATGTTAAGACGCGATTCTCCATTTTAAACGCGAAAAGGTACTGGCTCTCTTCGTCTAATGGGATTGAAAAGAAAGCCTGACAAAGATCTATCACTGTGAACCACTCAGCATGGAATGGTATCTGAAACAGTATCACTGATGGATTCGGTACCACTGGACAACATGAAACAACAATGTTATTAATTTTTCGTAGGTCCTGTACTATTCTAAATTTCCCACTAGGTTTCTGCAAACCCATAATCGGGGAGTTGCATGGACTTCCCACGATTTCTTTCAGTATTCCCTGTTTAATCATAGAGTCGATCACGGGTTTTATTCCTGCAATCGTCTCTTGGGACAGCTTGTATTGTGGCGTTCTTGGATAATCGACATTTGGTTTCACTATGATCTTCACTGGCTCTACCCCTTTGACTAATCCTATCTCTTCTCCTGTAAAATCCCATACTTCTGATGATACTGCCTCGCGTAAGTCCCAAGGAAGATCCTCCACAGTTAGAGTAGGATACAGTTCTATGCATGTTCTGGAGTTCACAATTTTGAAGGTAGCATCATCATCTGTCGTTTCTACCTCTACTCCCTGAGGCGTGCAGTATATGGTACAATTCAGTTTGCACAATAAGTCCCTTCCTAACAAACACACAGGGCTTGAATCACATACTACAAACTGATGTTCATTCATGTAATTTCCGATTTTTACTGACACTGGTTCCGTCAAAGGGCTAGTCATTCTCTTGTTTGCGACTCCTACCACCTGGATTGTTTCCCCCGACATTGGTAGATCCGGAACCACTGTTGACCTCAAAGTTGATCGAGTAGCTCCAGTATCCACCAAGAATGTCGTAGGACACCCTGCCACTTCAGCCTCAACAAACGGTCCTCTTTGATCCACTTCCAGAACTGCCCCGAGGGTACAGTCCTCTTCTTTGCTTACACGTTGGCCAGTCAATGGATCAATGTAATAACCTTTTTCCTCATCTATGAAAAGAGGCATTTGTCTAAAAACCTTTCCCCCGGTCGAAATCTTTGGTGGCTGCGGAAACTGAGCTCGTGGAGCCGAAGTCCCCCCTTTGGCCACCTTGATTCTCGGCACTGGTACCCCTTGAACTGGAACCTCTGGAACCTCCTCCTCTACCTCTAATTCTCCATTCTCAGGGTTATAGGGACACTCGCGTCTCCAATGCCCCACCTGATGACACTGGTGGCACTTTGTCGTTCTTTTCAATGTAGCAATGTCAATTCTAGGTCCCACTTTTTCCTCACTGTCCTTGTTCTGATTGCTTGATTTCCGTCTCATTGTCCCTGTACCCTGCTGCTGCTGTCCACTCTTTCCAGCTGACTGCATCTGTACTACCATCAGCTTCTCTTTTAGCTTCTTTGCTTTGGAATCTATTTCATCACTGCAGTACCTGGCATACCTCAAAATCTCATCTAATGGTCTGTTTTGCCAACAAATCAAATGTTGCTGAATCATCAAACAAATATCAGGTCTCAACCCCAATACAAACTTTGACACAAACTGTCCTATATCCTTGGGGTCCATTACATCGAGTCCACTGTATTGTTTGAATGTTTTCAGAAATCTCTCATAAAACTCATGAACTGTCTCCTTGGGTTCCTGTCTTGTTCGGTCTATTTTTACCCAATCTATGTCTTGGGGTGGGACCTTTTCCTTCAGCCAAGTTATTACTCTTTCATATTTCAACATTACAGTTTCAGACGGTCCATTGGTGGCAGCATCCCTTTCGGGTTCTACCGTTGGCCACTCGACACTAGTCTTGCATGCTGTCCACAAATCTCCTGGCACCACAATGTCAAACAAGGTGTTTAAATCAATCCACAATACCTTCGATATTTTCACAAACCTTTCTACCTGCTTATACCACTCAACAGGATTGTCCCTTAACTTCGGAAAGGAGTTGGTAAATGCAGCCAAATCTCCTCTACTCCAGGGCACATGTACATAGTTTCCATTCGATATTTCCCTCAAAGGAAATGCCTCCATCTGCATTACCCTTCCTACCGGAGACATCACACTCGTGCTCCTCCTGACAGTACCCCGTTTGGACCACCTCTCTTCCCACTTGTCCAGATCTCTCCACGCTCTTATTCCTGTTATCAACTCCCTTATGTGTGTTTTTAACCCTGTAGTTCTCTTCTCATCCAAATCTTGATCTGAATACTGCAACCTATGGTTACTCTGTAATGTCCTCTTCCTGGACAAGTCTACCATATACTTGTCTGCCAGTCCAGACAGTTTCTCATGAATTGCTCTTGCCTTTCGGGTAATATCTTTTGCTATAAACAGTAACTCATCTTGTTCATACAGGTCAATCCTTTCTAAAGGCAACGTCCCATCTATTATCTCATCCAGGTCAGATTTTAAGCTAGTGACATCGAGTCTTTTGGCCTTTACTGCAGCTCTCAGTATGCTAGCTCTAGGGGGTCCATTCACATCTCTCCCATCCCAGCTCCGAGTGCTACGTCTAGGCTCAGGCGAGTTATGGGGAGTCCTCCCTTGTTCCCATCTCTCCAGGTCCCATGCAGTTCCGTCCTCTCTGGGTGTATGGTGAAACACTTTCCCATTTCTGATAATCCCACCAGTCCCATCCTGCATGATTTCCCTAGATGCATGGTATGACATTCCGTTATTCCCCCTTTCCTCGTCACTTGCCGGTGGTCCCTGATCTCTCGACCCATGGCAAGATCCTTCACTGTTCCCCATGCTCCCACGACTCCAGTGCTGTACATTCACATTAGGTGCATGGTGAGTACATCTAAACCTCTCTCTGTATTCTTGGGTCCGCTGGTCCCCCTCGCTTTGAATGAGACGAGACGTCTCCCCACATCTTGTACTTCTCTCACGTCTCTCCTGCTCATTCCCACCGTCAGTATGACGTATAACTCCTCTACTCTCCGGCCTGTTACCATCCCACTACTGACTACTTGCACTAGCCCCGCAGTGAGACAATGTTCCGTTGCCTCGGCTTCCCCATTCTGCTTCTGTTCTTGGCCTGCTGGTTGGTGCTTCTGTGGACCCATCCCATTCTCTCAAATCGGCCCTCAACTCCTTAAAGGATTTCGGCCGTGGTCCCCTCAGGTCCATCGGTCCTCTTTGACCCCCCTGTTCTGCTGCGGGACCCACTGCTGGATCAAATGGGGTGCTCCACATCACTGGTCCTGGCAATTGTCTCCAGGCATTTGTCGTGTTATTTCTCCTTTCCATTTCTGCTCTCTCTCTATCTAACCTCATCTGTTCTTCCTCTCTGTCTCTCTCGGGGTTGTAAATCGATACTATAGGACCTATGGTAACGGGTACTTGTAGAGCGTCTGGCAACCCATAGGACTCAACCCTCTCTGTTTCCGGTACCTTCTGCACCATAAACCTTCCGACTACTTTCGGTACTGTACTAGGCTGAGGTGTCTCCTCTCCTTTGGGCGGTGTCCACTCTGATATAGGGAGTGGTACATATCCCTCTATGGCAGCCCCATCATCCCTTGCGAGTCCCCTATCTTCCATTCTCCCAACGTTCGGAGGCGGTCTATCTATTAACAACCTATTTATCAAGTTGTCCTCCGACTCGCTCTCCTCATCCTCTTCCATGAGCCTCTGTTCTCCTGTCACCTCTCTCACTGGGTCCACCTCAATAGCCTGTACCCTCCATCTCTTGGCGTCCGCATCCCATTTGGCATCTCGCACTGCCCTTACTGATCGCTTCAACCTTTCTTGGCGCCTGTTCAGATTTCTGTCGTGTGCCGCCCTAAGCCACGCATTTAGGGCCTCAAACTGGGTTGGTCTAGGCGGAGGATTCAATGAGGACATAATTGATTATAGCCGATGTAACGCCTCTAACTTGAACGTTCCATACTTAGGAAACGTCAGTTCTTCATTCCCTTCCGAAATCTTATTCCATTCACTAATCCATAGTATCGTATGCAAGCCAACATTCGCTGCCATATAGTAAGCTGGTGTACCCTCTGGCGGTGCCTCTTCCCCGTGATAAGAGTTCCTTCTTTTTCTCTTAAAAATCTCTCTCAAACATTTAAAACACTTCATGTTCAAAACCTACAATATTTCTATTTTCTCCGCGTTTGTTTACTTCCCGATGACAATCCACCAATCTCAGCTCGGTTCTCGCTAACTGGCCTATCAGAACGCGACTTCTCACTGACGTCACCCCAGCCGCCCAATCTCAGCGCGGCTCTTGCCGACGTCACACCAACCGTCGTATCACGTCGCGGCTTCTCACTAACTGGCCTATCTCAGCGCGACTCTCGCTGACGTCACTCGTCCCCCTTCGCAGCGGTACGCCTCCTTTCTCAGCTCGTCTCCGCGGTTATGCATTCGTCCCATTCATACTCTGAAAAATGATTACTTCCGTCCAAGCGATCACCTTTCTTTCACTGTACGCCCACAGTCTATCTGTAATTGTCACCTTAACTGGCGAAATGTCTTTCCGTTTACGTCCAGACAATCGCCTTCTCTGATAGGTTACTTACACACAGTAACTTTCGACCAGCGTCCGTTACTCACACACTCACTCTTACACTCCCCCTATCTCGGTCCTGCGGCGGTCAATGGTACCTCATGACCCCCTTACTCTGGTCGACAATTACTCTGGATGTTCGATACACCCGAACCACTTAAGCTCTCCCCCGAACTTAAGATTTTACCAGGTTGCGCGCGCTCACAACCTTCTCACAATCACGCTACAGGCATTCAACTCCGCAAGACATTACAATACAAATACAACACAAAACACCGCAATCTGTCCACGCATGACCCTTGTTATACTCACTCTTGTCCGATACTGCTCCTTTTCTCTCTCCGTCAGCGCCTTCTTCGGCAGGCCACCTCTCGAACTCTAGGGACCTTGGGGTAAACTAACCTAGTCTAGATTACCTTCCTCAAGAAGATAACCATCCTAATCTGCTACCAACTGATAACGCGGGATTTCTGGTCTATTGTTATCCTACCAGATCCCAGCTCAGGTCGACTGAATCGTTGGTACCTGTCATTGAGTAAAAGGCAATCCACTACTAGGTTAATCAAGAAAGACCTTACACCACTCTAAAGAACCACTTACCACTGGAAAAGGTTAAAAAGTTTATTATAAAGCCAAAGCTATCTGGAGATACAAGCATCTCAGAATGAGATTCAAAAGATATACAGGAATCAATACAAACAAGAATTCCCTATATGCTCTTAGTCGGCAAAAGGATATAACTAAAACAAATTCAAAGAGCATTAAAGTTGCCAATATGGACACAAGCTGTAGCTTATGCGTCATTTACAGAAAAGAAAAGTTCAGCTTAGACTGTCCCTACACTAGACTAAATGACATCTCTACTTAACAAGATCTTTACCTAAAAAGGTGTCAGCAGTGGTGACTTCCAAAGAAGCTCACACACTTCCCTTAGTCTTTGTCTCAAAGTCGAAGTCTTGCAGTTCCCTATCTGCCTATCCATCCGCTCTCTTAGGTTCCTCAGATCATCTGCTCTGGCTCCACCCCTGGGTGCTGTCCCTAATACAAAATCACATTTCCAATAGGAACGCCCCTGGAGACGCCTCTCACGTGGTGCAGTTTTGAGCGGCAAATTCCGTGCTGGTGCTCCTCGGGACTCTTCATTAAAGTTGACCTTGCTTCCCAGGCTTCTCTCCGACCAGGCGGTACCCCCTAAAATTCCTGAAGACTCCTACAGGCCTGTGCCTGGCGCCTCTGAACAAGAGCCTATTCATTATTTCTGATTTAAGTCCCCCTTGCACCTGCAAACAGATACTCTCTCGGTAGGCCCCAAATTCCGGCCTCTACCATATCTAGAAGTCATAAAACATCTTGAACAGACCTATCGTTCGTGCTCTGTGCGACCTCTCCTTAACGAGCTCATGCAGATCAAAGAGGCGACTTTATCTATTCAGGCCTACTAGAATTACATGAAACGGGCCTCTGCAATATGCACATTAAATTTCTTTGTTTAAACAGTATTCTAACTAACACACATTACTATAATGTAACACATCTATTTAAAACATTTTTCAATTCCATGGTTAATAATACTTTGCAGTAAAATGACATTAGAATCCAAGTCACTTAAAAGTGTAGCAGCATCTTTCGTTTCTTGTGAAATTCCATGTGGCCTACACATTTTCATGGTTTGCAGAATTACATTTCGTTTCACTTAGCCATCTAACGTGTGACTCCAACATCATTTTAACATTTCTACAACCTCTACATTAGTTTTTCACACTTATATATGCATCTCTATTCTAATTAAACACTCATGTATATATTTTCTCTATATAAGTTGACACTCTTGTATATTCCACACTAAACTAATACTACGTGCTTGTAAATATGGTGCACTTCTACATTTTCAGATTTGTGCTCTCTTATGTGCATTAGTGTGTGTGGGTGCTGTGAATTGGTGTGCTTGTGTGTATGTGCTTGTGAATGGTGGATGTATGTCTGAAGGTTTGTGAGTGTATGGGCGTATGTGAACGTAAATGTAGATGGGTGAGTATGTATATGTGTGCGTATGTGGCCATCCTGCCCCTTCAGCTGCTCAAATTATCAGCCATCATGAGTTCCTTCTCGGTTCTTGAATGAGGGGTTGTGCACAAAAGTAGCAGGAAACTTCACTCCCCCTGCTGCTAGAGATTATGGCAATGAGCCAAAAATAATGGGATGAATTCTCTAATTAATTTTAGCCAGGTGCAATTACTAGGGGCTGTATTCAGTCCATTGTGTATTTTGCTCTCTGTACAACAACAGACTGAGACCGACCTTATGCAAGTCACTCAGCCTTAACCCTGCTCCAATAGGAATGGTCCAACCAGAACTGCCAGGCCATGTCCACTCTGATGAGGTACAAAAGCAACCCCAAACAACTTTCGACTTATTGGATCTCATCAGTAAGGTGCAGCTTGAGTACTTTGGCTCAGTGAGCCCGGGCCCACGTTGGGGCATACCTATCATACTTAGTGCTTCTTATTCAGGAAAACAAAAAAGTGATGGGTGGAATGCTTTGATTAATGTCAACCAGTGGTAAATACAAGAGCCACAATTGAGTCATTGTTTTTACACACTTCAAGAGAAGAACAGCCAGCCAAGGCGAGATGTACATTTAAACTATGAAACTGAATTAAAGACATATTTTAAACATTTTGGTAGTGGCTGAGCTAAATTCCACTTTCACTATGATAAACCTGACATTGGATTGCCATTGTTGGAAATGTTTTCTTTAAGTCTTTTAAAGACGTTTCAGACTGTCCGTTTGGCAGCCAGATAAACCAAAGCCAGAGCCCCACATATTATGAAGGGCATCTGTGGCATATTGTTGCCATCCTTGGTATTATGGTGCCATCCTAGCGCAATAGTAGCCCTGATATCATGGGGTCCATACATGCATCTTGTGGGTGTCAAAAAGTGAATTATTAATTTGGAACCGTGGGAAATTAACCAACTAAATGAACACACCCTGGTTGGGTCTTGACACAAGACTCAAATAAACTCTCCTGAACCCCTGAAAGCTGTCACACAAGCAGTTCTCACGTCTAAAATACCAATAATTTCAGCAACAATAAAAAACAACTCATAATGTACTGTTGGTGCATTGTGACTTAAGCGTTTGTGATCACAAAATCTGCAACTTTGCACCCTGCATACTTTGTGCCTGCAAAAACCAATCATACATAACAAGAGACACACTGATGTGTTTCCAAACACTACAGCCAGAGAAAAGGCTCACAAGCAAATAGGATATATCTGATATTTAAAATTGTTGTGACATGTTAATGGGTCTCCAATGCCTCTGGATGTCCCATAGCCCAGAGCAGATCCAGTCGGCTGCCTGTCACACCAGTGCTGAGTCTGTTAAGTGTAATAGAACAGTACACGCAACATTTGTTCTCATACAATTCAAAATGTCCTAATTTTCCTATGCTTTTATCCTTCCCTTTTCAGACTCCTTGCCAGCAGCAGTTAGACCAGGTCTTGGAGCGCATCTCCTCCATGCCCCTCCCCGATGAACGAGGTCCTCTGCCTCTAGAACACCTGTACGTGCTGCATATTCCCAACTGTGACAAGCATGGACTCTTCAATCTCAAACAGGTGAGTGCGTGCTGGTGTCACAGCCGCGGGGTCAGTGGGGGTCATCGCAGTAGTGTAGCACTGGTACCGTCAACGTGGATCTATGTGAAAATAAAGATACTCCTTACGCCAATCCCATACCACATTTTTATTTTTAAATCTTTGTATTGATTTTTCCATTTCATTGTAAAACAAAACTTAAAATACACAAAAGAAACAAACCTTCAATGCCATAACCATATAGTGAAATGTATGAAATTGGTTGGAAAACTCAGTGACCATAAACGAAATATGCGACCAGCTGGAGAAAGCCTTAACATCATCATCATAAATTGGAGGAGCAGATATGGCAATGATTCAATATTTCTGGAACCATTATCACTCATTTGTAATAATTCCACCACCAGCTCCTTTTATTTCGTGAGGTTGCTCCAATCTCACTCTGGCTACCTCTCATCCGTGCCACCCATACACACAAATTCTTGGTTATGGTTTTTTGGCTGATAGGTTTCTTGCCACACACTGATTTTGGGATGCGGTGTACATCCAGATGCTAATATGTGTTTTCTTGGCACAAAGGATTGTATAAAGACTCAGGTGAAGCCAGTGCTTAGAGTTGAAAGTGGAACAGAGAATCTTCTGAGGTCATCTAACTCCATCAACTGCAGTGAGGTGAGGTGTGTGAACTTCCCCATGCCACAACTGCAGCAACACTTTCCAGATGAGTAGGTTTGACCAATATCCGCAGACTTTCGTGTCATATTTTGGTCTAAATACTCCAAAAATGCTTTAAGCCTTCATCATCGACCATACCCAGTGGCTCAGCTGCAGGGTGGAAGCTCAGCACTTGGACCAGCTGCCTCAATACAGAGATTAATGACCACGTAGGTGCACTAGTTTGCTCAAAGCAGAGACCCAGGGCTAAGAAGGTAGAGTGGTATTTTTTTTTAATAACAAACTTTATGTAGAATTTTACGACAAGACACAGCATAATACAGTGCAAGACCTGGCCGATGTACATGCATGGCATTACAGCAAGTGCAATTGTCAATAGTGTATAACATTGTATACTCATTTCGATAAACCATAGTAACTACACCATTTCCCCCTTATACTTTCATGCTTCTTAAAGTAGCCTCAAGTCTATAAGATTGGCTTCTCTTGATGAGCGTACCAGTCCAGCCCTGCAGGCCAACTTCTAACAGTCGGCAGCTTATGTTGCATCTATGTGCGGGCCACATCCGGCTAGGCAATCAAGCAAGCCATCACCACAAAAATATGTTCAGCTCTAGAGCCCCTTGATGTGTAGTTCCTAAAATACATAGGATCTGCACGTTTAGACAACATAAACTAAGGAATCCTCTGTATTTTCAGGAACTACATGACATGGCTCTCCACTTTGGGTGCCATGTCATGTAGTTCCTAAAAATACATAGGAGCTGCGCGTTTAGACAATATAAACTAAGGGATCGGTGTCCAGACCTGATTCCAGATACCCCCAAAGGATATGTTAGCCTTTAGAACAGCTAGCTCACAGTGCCATCATAAGCCCCCTAATCTTACAAAGGAGTGAATAGTTTCTGGCAACTATTGACCATGACAACCCTTGATCCTGCAGGGATCGTGGAAACAGTACAGTACTTTTCGCTTAGTCAATTGTACTCACTTAGTCTCAGAGAGATACACAGAATAAACGATGGGTACGTTTTCAATAAGCATTTATTGAACCAGTGTCATTCTAGTATAAAACATGTTTGCTGTGACAGCCATTAGACTCGAGCAAATGTAAAAGAGTATAAGCACCAACAGAGTAAATAGAAGGTAGAATTCTACCACGGTGCTACACAGAGAATATATGCAGGCATATAATCATGACAGTAATCAAGCGTACTCCTACGATGCAACCCTACCTAAGTGTACCTAGCATGTATGTGGGTGTAAAGCCAAGAATCCCCTAGGGAAGAGCCAACCCCGTTACCTGATGGGAGAGAATGAAGGACCCCGCCTTGTAACAAGTTGCACACCCCGCAAGGGATGTCAGACCTATGCGTGTTGTCGCTTTTGCAGGCCAGGACCCCAGTGTCTTGTGTCAGCGTGGAAGCTTCTCCCCTGTCTATCTAGTGTTGGTATAGTTCTTTTACATCATAATGATAGTCTTGGGGTTCCTTACACAATCGATATGTTGTGAGTACGATTCTGTAAATGAGCCTAAATCAATACCTGCAATTATGCAAAGAAGTTCTTTTGCCCTAGGATGAAGATGTCCATGACTTTTATACAGAGTATGTTAATCCCGTTATGCACAACATGTGCAAGGACTTTTGTAAGAATTCTCATGCATAATAAATGAGGCTAGTTTCAAGGACACTGATCGACATTTATTCAGCACATAACTGGGTAAAAGGTCAGTGCTAGAACCGTTATGCAGAGCAAGGTAGGACAAATGTAGGTAAAAAATCTTGTAGCTACTGAGGCCGAGATTGGGGTACATTGTGATACATAGCACCCCTACCTCCTCCATTAACCCTAGTAGTGCACTACTGGGCGTTTACTCAGGAGGTGGACTGGTTAAGTCAATGTTAGACTGGTAGGCTCACTGGAGATGCTTCAGGGCTCTGCAGGTTGGCTGGTAGGCTCACTGGAGACGCTTCAGGGCTCTGCAGGTTGACTGGTAGGCTCACTGGAGATGCTTCGGGGCTCTGCAGGTTGACTGGTAGGCTCACTGGAGATGCTTCAGGGCTCTGCAGGTGGGTTGACAGGCTCCCCGGAGATGCTTCAGGGCTCTGCAGGTAGCCTGGTAGGCTCACTGGAGATGCTTCAGGGCTCTGCAGGTTGACTGGTAGACTCACTGGAGACGCTTCGGGGCTCTGCAGGTTGGCTGGTAGGCTCACTGGAGATGATTCAGGGTTCTGCAGGTGGGCTGACAGGCTCACCGGAGATGCTTCAGGGCTCTGCAGGTAGCCAGGTAGGCTCACTGGAGATGCTTGATGGCTCCGCAGATGACTCACTGGAGATGTTTGATGGCTCTGCTTGTAGATGGTAGGCTTCTTGGATGGAGTTGAGGTTTCCACAGGTCGATTTATTACATACTTCATGACTCAGAAGACGGACTGGCTGGTTCAAAGAAGAGGCTTCAAGCATCAGCAGATGGGTGAGAGGCTTGCTCATTGAAGAGACTTGACAGCTCAACTGTCAGACTGGTGGGCTCCAAGAAGTTGCTCGATGGCTCAGCTGGTGGGCTTGTTGTTTCAGTGGAGAGGCTGGATGGTTTTGCCCAGCAGTATGACTCCTAAAGTGACCTTTTCAATAGTTCATGGAAAAGCATTTGAACCAGTGTTTCCCAAAAGAGTGGCTTGGTCATGAACCTTTATTTGAGATTCACAATCTGAGATGAAGTTTGAGTTTATTCTTGTGATGTCAGCTCCTATTTAACCATATATAATGGAGGGCAAACTGTCATGAGAGGAAGATACATCGCAAAGCATTTGTTTTTTTGGGCACATTCTTTGACCCTTTGCTGCTATTTTGTTCCCGACTTTTGCTTTTAGCATCTTGATTTCTTCTTGACTTCTTCACATGGATCTGGATTGCGACTTGCATACCTACTGCTTTCTTCAGTGAGGCAATCTTCAATTAGATTACTGCAGTGGTTGTCCCCTTTCATGGCTTTAACATTCTCACTGGGACCCTTGATACCTCAGAAACAGGCTGTCCCATGAGGGTTGCACTGTAGCACTGAGGAGTCACAGTTTGTTGAGCGATCAAGAAGATGGCTCAGCAGACTTTCTCATTGTGCAATCTTTGACAAAAACTAAACCTAAGCCATCAAAAATGCAAGGGGCAGATTTACAAGGAATAGAGCATCTCTGCATATAACCAGAGATGCGCCAGTTAATTTGCGTGACAGAAAAATAGCTCCTTGCACCACCATGGATGCAAGGATAGACAGATGGGTGATGCATCTTTTGTAGGAAAGGCAACGTATTGCTTGAGTCATGTCGTAAGCACGCTGCAACTCCAGCAATAGTCAGGAATACCTATTCCCATCATGCTGCGTCACTCCTTACGCCTGCTTCAAGCAGGTGCAAGGTTTTGTCACAGTGGTGTCGTAAAAATGACTCAGTGAAATCTTATGGATTTCACTACGTCACTTTTACGAGACTTCCTTGCGACGGTACGCCCACCCTGCATACATTATACCTGACGCTGGTAAAATGTTCCGCAGGGCTTTACAATGTGACGCATCTCCCTAGATGCGTCACATTGTAAATATGTCGCATTGTGGCGCATTGTTTATGACGCCGCTGCCTCACAGAAGTGACACAACGGCAGCGTAAAGTTAGCGCAAGGGTGTTGTAAATCTGCCCCAAAATTTCTCCTTCTCTCTCCTAACATAGAGTAAGAACTTCCAGCTAAATGGTCAATCCCACTCAAGGATACTGGCCGCACACCAAAGACAATCTCTCCAACTAACTAATTTTGCATCAGTCTCAATAAACTACTGCATAATTTTTCTACAAATCAAAGACATTACTTAGAATGCCATTGTCCAAATAAAACAGCTACTTAGTCCAAAACTTTTCCTCCCAAAACATGATCGATGTCCAAGCACTTGTCAACTCACATCGGATAATGAGAATGTGCTTCTGACTGGGATAAATAAATGCTGTCTAGCGCCCTCAAAGCAATCCTCCACTCAGCAGCCCATATGCTGTCCATTACAAAAAGATATCAGTGGATCACCCCGTTTTATTTTCTCTAGGGAGGTTTCCCATTGACTGATGCTCTGCATGTAATACTGTATGCATCGCATAGAGTGCAAATAATTTGTAGAAACATGAATTCTTATCTCAAAAACTTTAGATCTTTGGAAGAAACAGAACTTCAAGAAGCCTAACTCTACTCAGGCTGGGCAATCTTAGATGTAAAACGTCTTCCACTCTGAAGCAAAAGAGGTTTGAATACTATATCACCACACATTTGACAAGGTACATCAACCTTTGCCATCAAAAGGGACCTCAAGCTATGTTTCCTATGAGACCTCTTGTAATCTTTACTTGCCCTTTTTAAAGCCTGTACTAAAATATAATACCATCTTTTTAAAGACCTAGAGTTCCTGTTTTCTGACATGTCTATTTGGTTGTTTCACTGTTTTTCTATACCAGGTGCCTGTAAAGTGTTCTGCCACTCTGTGTTCAGGATTTTGACCTACTGTATTAAGAACCAAATAAATAGGTAAATAAATGAGGGTTGGAGAAGGGTTATTGTTAAGTTCAGGATTAGGGAGAGCTGTAAGCTTAATGTTAGGATTGGTTTTTGGTATTGGTCGGAGGTAGGGTGAGGCTTAGGCTAATATTTAGGCTTAGGTTTAGTGTTAGGGTTAGTTTAGGGCAGAGGTCTTCAGACTGTGGGGTGCTCCCCCCCCTGGGGCTCCATGGCTCTACTCCAATAGAGTGCAAATGTTTCAGTTAGAACTTGTAAATAAAGATGACCTGGAAGCACGACTTTGATTTTTGGTGTGTTTCCTGGCTGTCATTTACATGCAGCGGTAAAGGGGTATTAAAGAAAAGTATTATTTGCCATGGTGCGGAGACGAAGACGTTGCTACAAAGAACAAAATGTTCTGAAACTATTTTTCACCTTTAGGTCAGCTTCAAACATCTCAATCAAGTAAAGCCTATACTACCTCCAAAGAAGACGTGCTACTTTTTTAGCTCTGTCCCGAGCTCGCCTTCACAGCACAGGAGCCACCCTACCTTGCTTTCAGCTAGAAGCCTCTTTAGATTGGCATTAGCCCTTCAGGAATGGTTGAGGGATTGAAGAGATGCTCCTGGGTTAGGTTATGAGATATGGGGGCTCTTTTGTTTAAAAAAAATTGTCATCACTAGCATTAGTGCAGCTGGTTCAATGGCACTGGGGCCACAAATATGAGGGGCCATAACACTCCAATTAGGGCTTCGTACCAAAAAGGGGAATGTTGGTTTATTTTCCTAGCTAGTATTAGAATTAGAGTCCTGGTCACTCTTACTGCACAGGGTACAGATTCCAAGCAACAGAGCAAAGGTGGACGGAAGGAGAAGGGTCGAGATGCAGGCATTTATTCTATTTTATTTTTTTGTACACAAAGTAGCATACATCTTGCTTTGGGACATAGGCTTTAGGTTGATGGCCCAGTGGAGTGGGCAGAGGACAGTGGCGTAGCGAGTCATGTCTGTCGACGACCAGAACCAGCCACCCTCCTAACCCCCACCCTGGAACAAATAGTCCATCGGCCGCGACCCCCCAGCGCTCTCACTTGCACCCACATGGCAAACTTAGGGGCCGCCCCAGGTGGCAGTACGTCTAGCTACGCCACTCTCATATTTAGTATGAATTATGAGCTACAGAAAAAGCACTCCTGAAATGAAATCATATGCCCCAGGCTCTGTGTACAACTCTGAGCCTCCAGCTCCACCAGTCCATGCCATAAAAGTTTGGAGGGGAGACCCTAACTTCAAAACATTTTCCTTAGGGGGCTCAGAGCAAACATGTTTTGAAGGCTTCTGGTGTAAGGTAAAATTTAAGCTCAGCAGTAGATTTCGTTTTAGATTTAAGGCAAGGTTATGTTTTAGGATTTAGTGTCAAGCTACAGTTTTGTACACTTACTACTATACCCAGCTTCTTCAATGTAACCACATTCTCTGTAGTGATATTTCCAGTAGTAATATTTTAAGTATTGGCCATTGCGATCTACTGGATTCTTTGCAGTCTCATCTCAAAGTTGTTGCCCTCTGTTGGCACTGGATCACTTGACAGCTATAGCAATACACAACCACACAACTTTATACTGCGGTCTCTGACAGACTAAAATCTGATGGCTCCAAATCATTGTCAGGATCATTTTATTGCTGTGTTTTAGCATCTTTTAAGAATGGTTTCCCTGCAGTGCCAGACAGGAAATCCCTTCCTTCCCTAACTCTGTGGGGAAGATTTTTATTTGTTAGTGTTATTGTTACAGTGAAGAAAGAATGCATGAAAGGCTGTCTTATCAGGATGGAAATGCAAAATTGAATTTATTTTCCTTGAGTGAGTGAGGCGGGATATCCAGAACTGAATCCTGGCGCAATGGTGAGAAATTGTCAAAACAGCATGTCGCGTGCAGCCTGTATGAAAGCAGATATCCATCCCTTGTATTTCCTGGGCTCCTTCCATCAGTAATGATAATATTATCATGAAGCAAAAGAATGCAGGCCAAAAAGGAATGCCATTTCAGTACAGTTTAGATGCGTTTGAGAACATGATTAATAGTTTTATTGTTAGGGGAGAAAATGTGAGTGCTTTTTTTACAGCTTTAAGGCCCAGTACTAATAATTTTGCTCTTCTGGTCGAAATTAGATGTATCCATCCATCATCTAGGAGCAGGGTCACATATATGTACCTTTTCTCTTGCTCTCTCTATACATGAATATATATATATATATATATATATATATATATATATATACATATATATATATATATATATACATATATATATATATATATATATATATATATATATATATATAAATATACACACACACACACACACACATGTATATGGATGTATGACATTACAACGCATGCTTTTACATCGCATGCCTTTACAACGCAAGTATTACAACGCAGTCCATTACAACGCATACTGCTTTGGGGTGCTGGATAGTGAATAGTTTAATTTACTATTCCAACTCCATTCCCCGTGGACACTAGGGAAGGTTATTGGATAGTAAATTAACCTAGTCCCTATCCTAGAGCGCCCCCCAGAGCAATGTGTTGTAATAGTTTGCGTTGTAATGGTTGCGATGTAAAGGCTCTGCGATGTAAAAGTTGCGTTGATATATAACTATATATATACATATATAACCCAGTGGCAGTCAGTACGTTCTAGTGAGGTCTGCTTTTCTATAGACAGAGCGCTTTTTGGTTTGTTAATAACTTTGGTGCTGTGTAACAAATCTTCATGAAGCTTTCTGAAAAAAAGTTCATCCACTTCAGGCCCTTTCTGGAAAGTTTCAGGGTGATCCTTCAAGTGAAGTTCGAGAAAAAGGGGTGGTAGGAGTCCCAAAACAGAAAATCACCATGCATTTTTCCATAGACTTATTTGGAAAGCGATATCGCAAAAAGTACTGAACGGAATTATTCCAAATCTGGCAGGAAGCTACAGCTTGAACCAGAAATTGTTTTTTTTTTGTGATTTGGTGTTAATCTGTTCAATAGTTTGGGAGTTATAAAGCTCCAAAAATATTTGCATATCTGAACAGTTTAGGTTGTCCCTCGAACCCAGTTCTGAAAAACAGAGCCTTCTTATTGCTCCTTGGGTCAACTTGTTTCTGCAGGAGAGCAAGGCTCTCAGTAGCTACCAGCAAAATGCATAAGAATGTTTCTGGCAGCCATTACAGGACTCGGCCCCTGTCCAAACGCCACCCCCCCCATTAGGGCCAGTAAAACATTTGTCATTTTTGTCACAATTATGTGGCACTTGCACAGGATCGCAGAAAAAGAATATGGCGGGCTGCCAATTTTTTTAACATTTGGGTAGAGGGGCATTTCTGGGGACCGCCACCCTGAGCCGATTTGGGCCATGGGAACCCCATTCCCTTGAGCCAAATCATAAAAAAGTGGTGGGGACATATAGCCCAGCTTTCTGAGCGTGTTGCAGCACCGGGACCCCATCCCCCAGGGACAAACTTATTGTGAGGGTAGTTGGGTGTATGGCCCCCCTCGCCGAGCCTGTCACGGTGGTGGGGACCCTATTCTCTGGGGACAAACTCTTTATTTTTAGGGGAGGGGGAGGGGGAGCATAGCCCCCCTCCTTCAGCCTAATAAGACCCCGGGGCCCTATCCCCCGGGTCTTGCTCTTTACCTGTGTCCTGGGGAGCCCACCCCTGGTACACTGTGGTTTTCTCTGCCAGCAGGAGCATTGGCAGGGAAAAGTGTGCTCCCTTCCAGCAAGAGCGCTGAAATTCTCCCGCCAGGTGGTAGCACACTTCTGTTTCCCTGACCACGCTCTTGCAGGTAGGGAAACTGTGATTGCTTTTGCTCGGCTTCCATCCTACTGCCAAAAAAGCCCACCAACCCCCATAAAATGCACGTTAATGACATGGGGGACAGACGAGACACATTTTTTAAAAAACACTTACCTGCCGCATCACGCCCCTCTCTTCTGCAGGCACCGGCTCCCAGAGTGCACTGCGGCCAATCCTGATTCTGCTATCATGGATTGGCCTGAGCGCCGATGATTTGCGCTCCCAGTTAGACTGGGGGCCTGCGCCTGTTCTCTCCAACGCAGCTGGGGTTGGAGAGAGCATCAGTGCTCATGGAAGTTTGGCCGGCCTGAGACAGTCAGCCAGACCGTCATGCGCTCTGAATAGCACTGCAACCACTCCTCCACCGGCCTGCCATCACCCTGGCCTAGCCTCCAAGCCTCGGCTTCGAGAGAAAAGAAAAAACAATAATAAACAAGGGTTTATATTGTTTTATTTTTCATTTGTTTGGCTGCTGGCAGGTGGGGCGTTGCTCCTCCGCCACAGCGAATAAGCTACCACTGGTATAGCATTAGGAACAGCTGTACCTATGCCTTAGCAAAAGGAGAGCAGATGGACAGAATGTATGGTTGTGGCTTGGTTGCCACGTGTGCAAATGTGATTGGCCTGGTGGATGGGTGGATGTGACCGAAGTCTGTCCGGGTATGATGTTTTTGAAATTTGAGTGAGCCTTGAAGAGGAAAGAGTTCAACATTCTGCAGTCTTAGGTTTGCACCGCTAAGGAAAGGCCTTGGAAGGGCCCTCCCAAAATCTACATAGGTAATGAAGTTACAGGATAAGGGACCAATAAAAAGACTCCAGGCGTCAGAGGTACAATAGGTGACTAATAGGTAATGGTCACATAACAGATTGGGATAGTGACTAGAAGACATTTTTTTAATCAGACCAATAAAATGGTTCATGCCTTACATTGAGGGACATTTTTTTTAACAACAAATTTTATTTGGTTATTTTGCAATCCGTAGGGGTCGCAGCTCCGCCAAAGCATGATAGGCGGAAGGATAATTTGTTCCAACAACCATATTTCTGACTTATAACAACACCCACTAAATATGTAGGTGGGATAAACGAATAACACACAGACAGTTCCTGGTCTCCACATTTGAGCAAGCGGTGCATTCGTCATAGCGTGCATCATCAAACATGTCAGCATATCCTTTTTAAAACATACAGTGGGAATAATACAGCACAAGAAAAACAGGGCCATTCTCAGGGGTCCACCTCGGCCAAGTGGGGGAAGGTCATTCCACAAATATTCCGCTCATCCAGTCAATATTTGCCAATGTTTAGCTGGCCAACCTCGGGCCTCAAAAACAGCAATCTCAGCCCCCATACATTTATCCAGCTCAGTTTTTCCATTTCCCTAAAGTCGGGGGGATGTTGCCTTCCACATTTGCGCTACGTCCCTCTTGGCCACTGTGAGAGCTAAAAAACAATAGGTGCTGCTCGTACCTATTCCCCCAAATATCATCTGTCGAATGTAACAAAAAGAGTTGTGGATCAAGTGGAAGGTACCATGACAGCACCTCGTGTTGGCATGATCTGATCCTACGCCAAAAAGGCTGTAATGCCGAGCAGCTCCAGACTGTGTGTAAGAATGTCCACTCCTATCGCACCTCAGACATATGGGGGATTGGATAACACCCATCCGACACATGCGACCCCTTGTATAATATGCGCGGTGAAGATATTTGAATTGGATGAGCCGATATCGCATGGAAACTACCGCACCCCTTGCGCTAGCGATGGCTTCAGCCCAATCGTCATCTGTGAGTTCAGGTATATCAGCCTGCCATGCAAGTCGTGTCTTGTCCAGTGCGGTGGGCGTATGGGTCGTCAGTGTCTGATATAGCTGTTTGATCTTGTGAAGTCCGAGATTTCCCGTACGCAATCGGCCCGCTAGGGGCTGAAACTCAGGGAGGAACCATAATGTACGGATCTGAGGGTGAAGTGCGCGGCGGAGTTGAAGGAATTTGTAAAATTATGATTTGTGTAGATCGAAATCAGCCTGCAATTGTTGAAACAACTTCATTGTGGTGCCACATATTACATCCCCGAGGGTCGTGATCCCAACGCGATCCCACCCTCCGAACCCCTTCAATGTCGACACGGAGCGGAGATATGTGCCCTGCCATAGGGGAGTCATTTGGGTAAGTGTCCCCTGCTAGCCCGTCTGTAGGGTCTTAGCCCGCCATAGTTGTATCACCACCCTGCCAGCCGGCGGCAAGTGATCTAGACGGATGGAGCTGTATAATAGATGAAGAAGAGGGACATGGTCCATTGCAGCATGCTCAGCCAAATATGCTGGATCTGTGGGGGAATTATACCACCATTCGTTTAGACGCTATGTAATAAGCATAAATATCTGCTGCGGCAACCCCTTCGCAATATGTGGATTGAGTAGATGTACAGAGCACTGCCCTGACAACCCCCCCGTTCTGCATAAATTTATTTTGTATGGCAGCGACTTGCACAAACCATGAGCGTGAGATGGGGTATGGGTAGTTCTGGAGTCGATACAAGATCCGGGGCAGCAACACCATCTTAAAAATAGCGGAGCGCCCATACAGGGAGAGAGGGAGTGAAGACCATATAGCGGTTTCGCTGCAAAGGCCAGCTAATAGTGGGGTAATATTGCGTGCCCAGGAGACTTTCGGCCACGGGGAGATATATATGCCGAGATATTTAAAGCCATAAGTCGCACTAGAGAGTTGTGAAGCCCAGGCGTCACGACCTTGATGACCGCACACTGGGAATAGTATAGATTTCACGGGTTAGCGTGAAGACCCGTTGTTCCCCCGAATACCTTGAAGATTTCCAATATACGGGGTCCCCAATACCAGGGATCCATCATAAAAAAGAGGACATTGTCTGCGTATAAAGCTATATGGTCCGATCGCGACCGGGACCAGTCAAAACCCCGAAGGACCGGGTCGCTCCTAACCCACGCCGCCAGGGGCTCAATTGTGAGAGCAAACAGTAATGGAGACAGGGGACAGCCCTGCCGAGTACCCCGCTGGATAGAGAAAGGCTGTGAATGGTATCCTGCAACACGGACCGACGCAGTCAGTTCCGTGTAAAGCAGGCGTGTGTACGCCAAGAAGCGAGCCCCAAAGTTTATCGCCTCGAGGAGCTGGAATAAATATACCCAGGTCAAGGAGTCAAACGCTTTATCTATGTCAGCGAGGAGCAGGGCGGTTGGTCGGCCCAACGTCGGGGCTGCCGCAATGGCATTATGAACTCGTTGAATATTATGTTGAGTAGCCCTGTGTGGCATAAAGCCCGACTGATCCGGATGGATCAGGTCACCAATACAACTCCGCAGACGATCGGCTAACACCTTCCCCAACAGTTTTGGTTAAAAATTTATAAGAGCAATGGGGCGGTAAGAAGAGGGTTCATCTGAGGGTCGCCCGGGCTTATGGAAAAGCACAATTTCTGCATGGTGCCAGTCCCTTGGCAAAATAGCGAACTCTGTCGCCTCCTGAATGGTCGCCAGCAGATGGGTATGTATGTATGTAGGTGTGTATGTTCGGCCTCAAGAATTCCATTGAGAATCCGGGAGCGAGACCAGGATGAAGCGCGTTGAGGGCCCCAGTCAGCTCATCCTTTGTAATAGAAGCGTCCAGTTGTTCGCGGAGATGATCAGGGAGTCGCTGGCAATAAGTTCAGTCGAAATTTGTATTTGTCATGTACAGAGGGCTGCAAAGTGCCTTGTAAATTCTGCAGCGACACCCTGTGGTGTCGTGTGCAGGGACACATCTATACCACGAATAGCAGGGGTAACTGCTGGGGACATATCCGCCTGGCGGAGTCTATGGAGCATTTTACTTTACTTATCGCCCCATTGGTAGATCCGGTGCTGTGACGCCTCCCAGATATCCTTTGCTTCGCCCATAAGATGCTGCCTAAGATCCTGTTGCGCCTGCAGCAGGTTTCGTCGAATAGTAGGGTTAGGATCAATATTGAACTGGGAGGCCAGCGTCGTTTGATGTGACTCCAGAGCCTTCAACTGTTCATTCTTGCCCGCTTTTCATTCAATCAATAACTAATAGCGGCACCGCGGATCGTTGTTTTAAGGGCTTCTCATAAAATAGTCCGAAAGGGGGCAGAGGGGCAATGATCTTCTAAATATGTAGTGTATCCTGGTATGCTGGGTCCCGTAGGTGCCACGGGGACAGGGGGGGGGGGGTTTCGAGAGCGGGTGTGAAACTGTAGACTAACCAGATAATGGTCGGAGAGCCCACGGGGCAGATGGGTCGCACAGGAGAACCTGTGAAGATGTATCGGGGGAACGAAAAAATTGTCTAATCGCGATTGAGACCCATGCACTGTGAAAAGATAGTGAAGTTGTGTCCTGTGGGATGATATTCGCGCCACACGTCAGCCCATCCCAAGGTTGAGACTAACCTGCTATGGGCTTATGCATGCCCTACGTAAAATCTTTAAACGGGTCACACTGCCTACCGGTCTGCCATTGATTCAGGGCCTAATTATCAGTCATCTGGATTATGGGAACGCTCTATTGGCATCCATAAATGAAGAACTCTTAAATAGGCTCCAGGTTCTGCAGAATACAGCAGCTAGGTTGGTTTTGAACCTTCCAGCTCATTCTCCTTCTGCACCTAGCCTGAGGGCACTCCATTGGCTGCCAATCTGCCATTTTAAAATCTGCTATCTTGTTCATAAAACTCTTAATGGTCAGGGCCCCCATTATTTGGCAAATAAACTAAAAAAGTATCAACCAACAAGGACTCTTCGCTCTGCTAATAAACATCTATTAATAATCCTGAAGATTCGAACAGTTAAGTATGGAAGTAGATCATTCTCGAAACTTTCTCCCACTCTCTGGAACTCCCTGCCACTGCCCCTGCAAACCGAGTTAGATCACAAGAAGTTTCGTAAGCCCCTTAAGACTTGGCTATTTTAAATTTACTTCTTTTCCAGCCATCTTTCTTGTCTGTTCCAGAGTCTAGGCAACGCGCTATGAGACCCTGGGTGATGTATGCGCTCAATAAGAACCTGTACATAGACATAGACATATATGTAGCTGAGTTTGGCCCAGTAAAGGTGCGCTGTTTGGGCTACATTGGCGATCCAGTGGCTCCATGGTGTCATTCCAGTTGCCCCCTAACAGAGTCAGGCCCTCAGGTATGTCGGCCCATGTCCCCAATGGTTTATCAATAAATGCAGTTTCCAGAGGGGGAGGCACATAGATACTGCTGATGGTGACCTGTTCCCTGAACAATGTGCATTTGACAAAGAGGAAGTGGCCCCCCAGATCTGCCTTGTGTGCAATGTATTGGAATTGGACTCTTCTATGGATAAGAATAGCCACCCCTCTGGAACCCCGAGTAAACCCAGCTTGATATACATGGTGAAAACCGAATCTAGCTAGACAAGGGGCCTTAGTGCCTAATAAATGGGGTTCCTGTAAGAGTAGGATGTCAACCCCTTATCGTTTTGCTTGCCGCAAAATTGCCCCCGTTAACTTTATTGTGGAGACCCCTGACATTCCAACCACTACTGTTAGATCCCCAACGATAGTAGCATCACCTGACATTATCGCCACTTGAAATTAAAGGGAGAAGAGAACAGAGATCATGGCCTGTCTGTGAAAATAAACAAAATAACTCAAACATATCAAAACTAAACTTCCCTAAAATCCCCTCACCCAACACAGCCAATAAATAGGAGTATCTGTCACGGTGTGTGGTACAGGAGAACCCCAACGGGGGGACCCCCATTCCCACACCAAAGGATCCCTTCCCAGCCCGCAACCATACAAAACAAGGGACACAATAAGTCTGTGGTTAGGCTGTCCCATGGTCGTACCCCACGCCCACCCAAAGGAAACTATTGTTATCGAGGTTCTAAATATGCCAGTCCCAAATTATCTTGTGGTTTGAGTACTTATACGGCTCCTGGACTGTCAAAGTGGCCGCTTCGGACTCACCAACATACTGCTTGATTCGGAGCCACGTTGTTTTTTGGATTTGTTTTGCCGTGGCCTTTGACTACGGGAGCTGCGAGAAGAATCCGAATCAACCACAGGTGGAGAGTTTGGCCTAAGTTGAGGGCGCTCATCTGTCCATGTGAAAACGGCCTCGGGGGTATCAAAGAAGAAAGATTTGGAGTTGTAGATCATGCGCATCCTGGCTGGATACTGCAACATGTATTGCAAGTTCAGTTCACGCAGTCGGCGCTTCGCAGCGGTGAAGGATTGGCGTTGTTTCTGGACCTGGCATGTGTAATCCGGGAATACCATAATGGAGCAAGAGTCATGTTGAAAGCCGTCTTTGTAAGTTCTGGCGAATCGTAAAATTGCGTCCCATTCGGCATGATTCAAGATTTTGACGATGACTGGCACATGGGGGAGGTTTTTGCATCAAGTCTCGGATGGGACCGCTCCACTACGAAGGTCGAGGAGTGAAGATAATTTGTCATGATGTCTGTGAGCCATTTGGCGATGATATTGGTGACCTAAACACCCTCGCATCACTCTGGCAGGCCTACAAAGCGTAGATTGTTGCGCCTTGCACGACCCTCCGCATTCTCCATCCTAGAGGCCAGCTCCTGCGACAACACCGTGAGCTTGTTCACTTTTTTTTGAAGGGTGGACACCGTGTCTTCCACCGTCGAGACCTGGGTTTCAGCCTCAGTGATGCAATCCACTGCCTTGCGAAGATCTTGACGTAAAAAGGAGACCTCTGACCCCACCTCACCTATCTTGGCATCCAGGGTGTCTCTGGCATGACTGATTGCTGCCAGCAGGGCCGCATTATCTGGAGCCGTAGCGCCGCCATATCCGCCCGTGGCCCCCTCAGAGGGTGCTGTGAATTGATCGATGGTGCCCTGTTTGGGGCCTGCGCCCCCGGGTCTGTCCTTGTCTATCTCTGGAGGTGGCCCTGGACTCGGGGAAGAGGAGCACCATGGTGTAGGATTCGGCATAGGTCCCAAGTTGGGTAGGTCCGACGTCGGAGAAGATCAGTGAGTCTTTCAGGTGTGCCTGCCCAGGCCACCCAACAACACCACAGAGGCACGGAAGGCGCCCAGTCAAGCCAAGGCGTAAACCATCACCCCCATATCGTGGCCACAGTGGATGCAGATAACTTGTGTCGCAGGTCAGCAAGCAAGGATCGTGGAAGGGGAGTATCTGTCTTCCTAGGGCCCCCCTAAGTCCTCGCCAGGCAACAGTTCCCTCAATGGGGTCTCGACAGGCTGGCGACCCCAAACTACATCTGCCCAATCAGGATCTCTGCCAGGGTGGTAGCGGGGCTCTGGGCCTCGTCCTCTATAGGGCCTAACAGCATCTGGACATCGCCAGAGCGGCAGACAGCGCCACACCACCAGCGGGGCCGGTCAATCAGTGAAAGGCAAGGGGAGGGCGCCGGCAACAACGAGGAGTAGCGCGAGGGTCAGATCCAAATTTACTCCCACCTCCTGTGTCCGTTGGTGTGTTCTGCGCACTCCAATCGCCCCTCAGCAGCGGCGCTACTCCACGCCGGATCGGATCGGCCCAGCCAGTCGCAGGCACCAGTGCCACCCGATGGTGTAGTCTGGATAAGTGTGAGCTATGTCCAGCAAAGGGCCGCGTCGTGTTCTCAGCCTACTGTGCTGCAAAATGGTGTCTTGTGAGGGGGACGGGTGGTAGCAGGGCTCCCCCACCAAGTCGGGAGCCCCAGGTGTTTCGCGGTGCACTCCAGAGAGCAAGGGCACACCTCACCGCCGGCCCCCGCGTCCAGGTGCCTCACTCACCAATGGGAGTGGGGGAAGCTCTGATTCGCCGGCATCAGCGTCCCAGGCCGATCCAGGCACGGGCCCCGTACTCGTCGCCCAGGGCCTCACATGCGGACCCGATGCTTCTACTGCGGCGTTTAGTTGAGCTGGGCCACCAGGAACTGGCGGCACTTCCCAAGCGGGTCCTACCGAGACCGGTGTCACTGAGGGCGCCGGCTGGATCCCCACGATGCAGGCAAGCGGATCGATGGGTCGTGGCGAGTGCTGTAGGCCAGTCCAGCCGTGCCTCCAGTCATGCGGGGAACTCGATGGCAGGCCTCCAAGCAAGGGGGAAGGGACAGTGGCACCCCCCACCCCGAGTCCAGGTCCAGTCTCCGCTCTCACGCGGGATCCCGACACCCGCCTGCGTGCTCCGCCAGCGCCTCTCCGGCTTGCAGACCCGCGCCCACCTCATAGATCTCAGTGCCTCAGCTCGGCTGGGCCGTTGGGAGAAGGCCCAGCCCGCGCCTCTCCTGAGTTCTCCCTGTCCAGTATCTCCACTCCGGCACAGCGACCCCAGGTAGGAGCAGAGCACGATAGTCCCGGATGGTCAGGGCATTGGCAGCAGCAATTTTTAACTCCTCTGGGCAGGATTTATGTAGGATATCAACGGATTTTCGGCGTGGGTGGACAGACCCCGATCAGGCTGCATCCGCCATGATGGCACCACGCCCGCCTTGAGGGACATTTTTAGTCTAGTTGTTTTCCTGATACTCAGGACTACACATAAAAATCAAGCCACCATTTTATCTAAAATCAAGCATATTATATCTCTCATGGGCACAGTACAGAAAAGGGACCCATAGATCATTTATGTGGTAAAACGGGGTCTGGCACCCACATGCTGAGTCACCAAAAATGTTGAAGGAAAGAGAACAAGTCGTTTTCATTTTAAATCATGTAGTGCTGGTCCTGCAGGACACATGCCCCTATGAAAACTCCTCTGTGTGAAGCCACGAGGGATTCCATTGTATATCCATTGAAAGAGGCTTTGAGGTGCCTCTGGATCTGTTTTAGTATTTTGAGATTTTGAGCTCTATGGTACCCAAATAAAGTTTTGGCACATCCAACATGTAAATATCTGGTGTGGTTAGCACCAAAATCTGCATGTTATGCGCGACTTTGAGAGCAGTAATGGTGCTATTTATCACACCTGATGAATTCTAATACCTGAGAAGTCAGATAATATCGGGTGTGGTAAATAGTGCAAGTTTTTCTAGCCTCAACGTAATGGTTGCCAAAGTGGGCACGTATGGCTCAAAACACTGTGATGGACCTAGGCACTGGTCAGGCTCCTGTGTAACTCTGAGGTGGGTGCTGATCCTAGCTGCGATGGTCAGCCAGCCTGTGTTCATAGATGAGGTCATTGTTTAGGTGTTTGCGTAGCCCATCTTTGTTAAAGTTTCCCTCAGTGTAGACACATTGGGACCACTTTGCAAAGGTATGAGTAGTTACTTTATGAGGGCGGAGTTTCCTTACTCAGGACAGAGTCTCCACCCATGGGGCGGAGCCTCCACCCAGTGGGCAGAGGCTCATCCCCCGTAAACTTACTACTCCTACTTTACCGTTGTGAATACCCAAATGTAGGAAACTTAGACTAAAGTCTACGTTTACATTTGTGAATTGAACCCATAGACTTTCCACACTCCGCTCATCATGATGTCCAACCTGGTAAGGACCTGGGAGCCAGGAGGTTTATTAACCAGATGAACCTGACATGAGTAATAACGTACAGAGTATATGTCTCTCGTGTAATATGCTGAAATATTGCTGCAATTGGGAACCTATCTGATCGAAGGTGCAGCTCACTATTCCAACCTCCCCTGGATATGGATCACTCATGGCTATTGCAGTGTAAATGAAACCTGCTTTAAATTAAAAAAGCTTGTTCAGGAGCTCCCAGCACTGTACCCATTTTCAGGCGTGGAAAGACCACGTCTGGTCAACACCGCTGTTCACTCAACCTTCAGTCCTTCTGGGATGCAGGAAACTGCACCCTGACCTGTGGCCCTCATTCCAGTCTAGGAAACTGAGGGCTAATATAGAGCTTAGAGATTGATTAACTCTGAATTAAAGATTTTCGGAACACATTATTCTACACCCTAACTCAATTAACATAGGAGGCGCTTTTCTAGAGAGAGAGAGGTCTGCTGTAATTAAGAAGCTTAGCAGACAAGGATGAACCTAACCCCAGTCAACATGGAGATGGCATGCAACAGCAGAAGGTGCTGGGAACTGCCAGGGCTGGAAGCCTCCTGGGGTGGCCACACCTCGCATCCTTTCCTTTTGCTTAATTGCTGCTGTGGAATCCCCCTTGAAGTCATTGAGTGGAATCTGCCTTCGAGACATGGTCTGGCAGGGACCCACCGGGTGCTGCCAGGAAGGAGATCCTCGCTCATTGATGACTACCGGCGTGGTGGCAAGATGGGACCTGAGGAAATACCTGCAATGCACTGAGCCTCGCTTGGGGGCCATTGGAAGGGAGCTCCAGCCGCCCAGTGATAATGATGCTATCGCTGATGGGGAAGGAAGTAGATTGGCAGCTGCAAACTTTACAATTCCAACAGAGTCTGACGATGCTAATTACCCGTGGTACCTAGGCAACTGGTAAACAGACTTCAGATTATCCACAACTGGGTGCGCAAACTGTCGTGTCTTTTTACTAGTCTGGTCAAGTTCTTGGATCAGATATTTCGAATGGAATAAACCAATTTATGGTTTTCAAACAGCTGCTAATGTTGTGCTGGGCTCTTCGTATCCTCTTCCCTTGGTAAAAAAGTTCTCTTGGATCGGTCTAATATTCCCAAAGTGCACAGTGATCATAAAGTAGAAAACATTTGCACATTCGTGGTCTTTGTGAAAAAAGATGTGCTTAGGCTGGGAGGAATGTAATAAATAGAATTTAGAAGATTACTTTTGATGAACTTTTCAGGTAGTGCTTTAAAAAAAAATATACATCTATGTACACTTCTAGAGTGCAAACAGTGGCTACAACGAGTTATCCCAGTGCTACCCGGATCAGGCAAGACTACACCAAAACACAGATCAGTAAGCTGGAGTGAAGAGCCAGGGTTTGTAGTCTCTACCTAACAACGAGATGGCTATAGATCTGATTGTAGATAGTACACTGTTCCATACGTTTGTTAACAGAGGGCAAAAAGAAGGAGAAAGATCTGTCAGGGAAACTAGGACATTTAATTCAGGAAGCACAAGGAGGCTGGTGGACCTAGAACGTAAAGATCATGCTAATAAATTGACTTCTGATGAAACTAGGGCTGTCATTGGACAGAGCTTTATGACGTATGCACAGAGATTTAAAGAGAACCTGCTATTGAATAGGGACCCAGTTCAAGGCAGCTACGCGCTTGAGGCGAGGATGATGTTAACATGCCCAAAAAGGACCAAGGCTAGCTTAGCTCCCAAGTTCTAAAGCAACTGGAGACATTTCAGCCTATTTTGAGTAATTGGAGATAGGTAGCATTTCAATAGTGCAAGTTTGGTCCAAGATGAAATAAGCGCTTGCACAATGGTAATACAACAACGTTAGAAGGAATGCCAGGACTCTGCGAAGAGTTCTGTGAACGATTCAGAGAGTTTAGGAATCCGGGAAGGGAAAAACAGCATAATATCAAATGTGATGGTGATGGGGAGCGGACGTCCAAATCAGGGTGGCCACCTGTAATCATAGCAGATCGATTGGAATATTGACCAGCAAAGATTAAGGTCTCTGTCTTCTCTAAGTTCAATTTCAGTAGTTGGAGGTTATACAGGAAGCAGCATCTTGTAATGAGGCTTTAAGATCAATAGAAGCCATGTTTGATTGTGAAAGTTTATCTATCGGCAGGTGTGTGTCGTCAGCATAAGTAAACAAGCATTTGCAATACAATAGGTCTCGCATTAGTGAAAGTTTGAGCTGATAATTGTTACGTTTTTTTTTTTAATATCCCAGCAGTAGCATAAGTAATAAAGAAAATCCATGAAGAAAGGAAAGGGTGCATTAGCAAAGGCTGTTACAAGGTGTCCCTGTAGAGTTTTAAAGGGACCTATATTAGCCACTTAAGGTACAGCACTCTTAATGCATTTATAAACAGAAAAGATTTAGCTGAGCATTTCCATTTCCACATTTCTTGTTTTAATTGGGAGCAGGTGGATGCGAAATCAGTTGAAACGGGAGGTACTGGCTTGAGTTTCCCATCAGTTACCACTAAATGTAAGTGGTGCCTGGCTTTGGAATCAGGAGATAAGACCGACAGAATCTGGGAATTTATACTGGAGACAAAGATTGAGAAACAACATATTAGACAGGCAGGAAGCACGGAGGCTGTAATGGCAAAATACACAACACTCTACATGCATCAAGGCACCTAATAAATTCCAGACATAAAAGCAAGGATCTCCCAAACTACAGAAACAGCTGCCCTTTTAAAGCCTCCTAGATCACCAGCAGAAGTGAAGCTGCACTTTATGGTTTTAAGACTCGTTCACGGATCATGTTCAACGGGATGAAAGCACTTATAATTATTACCAAGTTTCCTTCAGGATGGTAATTTTCGTTAAATATTAAAGGGCTACGTTTAGGCTTTAAAGGTGTCTAGTTCTACACAACAGTACAAATAAATGCGAATGCAAGAATGGACACCGATTAAAAGCATAAATATTTGCTTTATTAAGGCATTATGTGCCTGACCCCAGGGAGATGTATTGTATTGTCTAAGTGGAATATTGCCAACACTTTTTCTGCAGTGTAAGCAGCAAAATGGTAACTAGAACACAAATATTGGTCTGTGAATAACTAAAGGATGAGTAATTACTTAGGCAACTGAAACTGGGTGTTTCGATGAAAAAGAAATAACAAGCAGTGTTGTGAGGGTGCAGTCCCAAAGGCTGTCACTAGGAGTCCATTGAGACCTCTTTTGGTCACATATGGTTCTGCACCCCTCGGCATTGCAAGGAAAAGGATATGGTGCAGTGGTGAGAGCTGCCGACTGGTGAGCGGAGGATCAATGTTCGAGTCTGGTGTCGCCTTAATATATTGTGATAATGGGCTGATTGTTTAATTAATTCCCCCCAAGCCCATGGCTTGGTGCACTACATGGACTGGGCCCATGATCACAGCACTGTACCCTTTCAAATAATGGTGAAGCAACCCATAGTCAGGGGTAGATAAATACAAGCCTTTCTCTTTTCAAACCCTTGGAAGCATAGAAATAAGGAGTATCACATAACTCCAGTCAACCAAACCTGGGGGCGATAATTATCGCTATTGCTTGGTTAGAGATAAAATTTTACCGCTAAGCTGCGGCGATTTTTATCGCAGATAAACCTTGGTATTACCAAGGTTTATCGCAAATGCGATAAAAAACGGCCGCAATGCATGAATATCGCTGAAAAGTCAGCGATATTCACGAATTACCGAGCTAATGCTCTTAGCCATGTTATCCACCTCCCATTGGATAACATGGCTAAGAACTGCTCAGTAACTACAAACCAAAACGAGCACCACTATTGCCACACTACTTCAACTTGGATCATGGATGATCACTTGAATTACTGAATCAAACAGTAACTCTCAGGAATTGCTTTTTCCGGAATTAATCCAATGATTTTTATTAGTTTTGCGTCCAAAAGACCATATAAATGAACAATTTTTCTTATTTAAATACAAACAACACTTTTTGACTCCACGTCATATGTATAAAGACAATTTCTTACAACCTAACAGCTTTCATTCAGACACTCATACACAACAGCACATTGATATATACACACACAAAATTTCTGGAATTATACAACAATATTTACAATTTCGTGATTTAGAAAAATTAGCATTGGAAATAACAAATGAAAAGTTTTGAAATGCTTAATATTCAATAGAATATTCCTAATGCTGAGTAGAGGGGGTCTACGCGTTTCGATAACCCCTTGTTGTGGGGAAATCTCATCAGGACCATGTGCCTGTAAATGAAGGACAAAAATAAATCAACCGAGGGAGAGCCATGCCTCTGACACTACAGTGGGGGTGGGGGGTGGAAAAACTAATCCTACCTCTTAGGTGCTCGGTTTCATCTTGCTTGGTGAAACTGTAACAAAAACAGAGCCTCTTTAGCCTCTAATTCAAAAAGGCACTTACACTCTTTTCAGTCACAGACTCATACGTGAATACTCACATATTTTTACGCATGCCGCAATTTTCCGGTTTGTCAAAAATGGTGGAAGTGGAGATCTAAAAGAATAGAGGGATTTGTAAGAGCACGGTGGCGTTTTGCTGGCTCCTGTAACTAATTTGGATTCGAGGGGAACGACTTACTTGTTTGAAGCGTGTATGTCAACCGGGTGGTTGTTCCCGGGCTTAACGGCGGTTCTTCTCGCTTTTACTTGCTGCAATGGAAGGGGAGACTTGTATCAGGTCTCTGTCTATTTTCAATCCGCATTGTGTGCCTCGCGCTTTTAAGCTATAATGGCACTTGCAATTACCTTAATAATTCTCTTGCACTGAATTGATCAGGGGGTCCACGCTATTCGGCCTCTGTCAGTAAGTGCAGGGGCCGGCACCATCCAGTCGGTGTTGCTCTTCTCGCGTCTCTTAGTTTTACTTAAAACGCGAGGCACACAATGCGGATTGAAAATAGACAGAGACCTGATACAAGTCTCCCCTTCCATTGCAGCAAGTAAAAGCGAGAAGAACCGCCGTTAAGCCCGGGAACAACCACCCGGTTGACATACACGCTTCAAACAAGTAAGTCGTTCCCCTCGAATCCAAATTAGTTACAGGAGCCAGCAAAACGCCACCGTGCTCTTACAAATCCCTCTATTCTTTTAGATCTCCACTTCCACCATTTTTGACAAACCGGAAAATTGCGGCATGCGTAAAAATATGTGAGTATTCACGTATGAGTCTGTGACTGAAAAGAGTGTAAGTGCCTTTTTGAATTAGAGGCTAAAGAGGCTCTGTTTTTGTTACAGTTTCACCAAGCAAGATGAAACCGAGCACCTAAGAGGTAGGATTAGTTTTTCCACCCCCCACCCCCACTGTAGTGTCAGAGGCATGGCTCTCCCTCGGTTGATTTATTTTTGTCCTTCATTTACAGGCACATGGTCCTGATGAGATTTCCCCACAACAAGGGGTTATCGAAACGCGTAGACCCCCTCTACTCAGCATTAGGAATATTCTATTGAATATTAAGCATTTCAAAACTTTTCATTTGTTATTTCCAATGCTAATTTTTCTAAATCACGAAATTGTAAATATTGTTGTATAATTCCAGAAATTTTGTGTGTGTATATATCAATGTGCTGTTGTGTATGAGTGTCTGAATGAAAGCTGTTAGGTTGTAAGAAATTGTCTTTATACATATGACGTGGAGTCAAAAAGTGTTGTTTGTATTTAAATAAGAAAAATTGTTCATTTATATGCTCTTTTGGACGCAAAACTAATAAAAATCATTGGATTAATTCCGGAAAAAGCAATTCCTGAGAGTTACTGTTTGATTCAGTAATTCAAGTGATCATCCATGATCCAAGTTGAAGTAGTGTGGCAATAGTGGTGCTCGTTTTGGTTTGTAGTTATTGATTGTGAGGCTTGTCCTTATTGCCAGTGAGCCCAGACCCTGTCTTGGTAATGGTAAGAACTGCTCAGGGCAGGTGTTAGCTTTTGGAGATATTCGCGCTTAGCGAGATTATCTCCAAAAGTTGGTAAAAGGAGATAGCGATGTTAGCGACTGTTTCCAGTCGCTAACATCTTGGCACGCCCACTTTGCATATCATTAGTGATAAATAACACTGACATGCAAAGTGGGGCCCAAGATGGTCGCTATCTCCTACTAGCTGTCGCTAACTGGTGTTAGCGACAGCTAGGTAATAGGGAGATAATTTTATCTCCTCTTTCTTGGCTTTTAAAGCCAAAAAAGCGGAGATAAACCCCCTTGATAATATGCCCCCTGATCTTTTCCGGCACCTCTTATAGTAAAGGAAATACTGCATCACCACTGTAAATTGTTTACGATTGTGGGCTTCTTATTTTTAATTCACATTCATAATTTAAATTCTAAATAGTGACTCTGCAGTTTCTATTTTTAATGCATATCCTCAATTTAAATTGTAAGCAATGACTCCGTACTTTTACTTTAATTTTAATACACATCCTAAATTCAAATTCTAAACAGTGACTGAGCACATTTTGTTTTTAATGCACTTTTGGATTTTTTTCAAATACTCCTTCTGAATTTCTTTAGACAATGGTTCTTAACCCCCTGCTCAGGATGTCATTGACTTCTTAGTAAATGAAATAATATTAACAGATTAATAAAGTATATCTGAATAAATAAGCAAAATGGAAACTTTAACATTTTAAAACGTTCTTTGAATGTAAAGGTATTTGAAATTTGAGGCTAGAAATTAAGTCCACAGATTAATTCGTGGGAGCAGTGCAAGTGCATCAAACAGAATACTGTATGGACGATGAGTGGACGCAATTGATTTTAGCATCAGTGCCAGAGCCTTAAGGCAGTGTGATATACTTGGTCTGCATGCCAAGCCAGGCATCTGACGTCCACATACATTTCTTTCCTAGGGAGTAGCTTTCACTTTCTTTTATTAATGAATTGTTTGTCCTATTTCTCTTTCTCTCCTCCAGTGCAAGATGTCACTCAACGGCCAGCGGGGAGAGTGCTGGTGTGTCGATCCAGTGACTGGCAAGAATATTCCAGGAGCCCCCACTGTGCGGGGGGACCCCGAGTGCCCCCAGTATTTCACCAGTCACAAACAGGAGGAGCGAGGAGCGTTGCCCCTGCGTCTACAGTAACCGGCCCCGGAGCACCGCGTGGCTTGTCGGGGGCTAGGGCTTTAACCAAGTTTATTGTCTGTATATAGTGCTCAATGGTGCTTATAGTCACATCTGCTGCTCTTGTGGGGAGTTTCCTTTTTGTGTTTTTTTTTTACATGAGGGCATGTGTTCCCTCACCCAAACATAGTAGTACTAAGAGAGGGCCTTTGGGGGGAGCCAGGGTTGTGTCAAGTCACTTATGGTGCAGAGGGCATCTCTACTTGTGTGGCTCACTGTGCCCCAGCCCGACCGTCCCTGCATATGTCCTGCTAGAGAATCAGCCCCTGATTTTCCAGTAGGTCTGTGCACCTCTGGTATCAGTTGAAATATGTAGAAGTCACGCAGTAAAGCTTGTGGTTTCATGATTAGCAGGCTGCGGAGTAATGAACGCAAATTAATCAATCAATCAATCAGAATTTTTGTAAAGCACACTACTCACCCGTGAGGGTTTCAAGGCGCTGGGGGGGAGGGATGCTGCTACTGCTCGAACAACCAGGTCTTGAGTAGTCTCCTGAAGATGAGCAGATCCTGGGTCTGTCGTAGGAGGATGGGGAGGATGTTCCAGGTTTTGGCGACGAGGTGGGAGAACGATCTGCCGCCGGAGGTCGCTCTTCGAATGCGGGGGACGGTGGCGTGGGCGAGGTCGGCAGAGTGGACCTGGTGGTTGGGGGTGTAGAAGGTGAGTCGTCTGTTGAGGTATGCCGGTCCGGTGTTGTGGACTGCCTTGTGTGCATGGGTGAGGAGCTTGAAGGTGATCCTCTTGTTGATGGGAAGCCAGTGCAGGTCTCTCAGGTGGGGTGTGATGTGGCTGCTGCGACATGGAATGTATAAGTATAGAAATGGTAAAAGGTGATTAGCAAAGTTCATCTGAATAGTACAGCGGTGATGGGTAGGCCTGTGAGAATTGCAAAATTTTGTTTCGGAATATTCTGCCAGAATTATGCGGAAATGCGGAAAATTTTCCACAACGGGAATTTCATATTATCTCGAGTGAAAATTAAACATGCGGCAAACCTTGTGTTCCAGTCACGTGAGGTGTTATGTTATATTATGTGGATTTGTAGGGTGCAACTTATCACCGGTGAGGGTATCCAGGCAGTGGGGCAGAATTGTGGGCCCGGAGGTGCTCCTAGTTGAACAGCCAGGTCTTCAGCTTCTTGCGGAAGTTGAGGAGTGGAGCAGCAGTTTTGATGTGTTTGGAGAGTTTGTTCTAGTTTTTGGCTGCGATGAAAGTGCAGGCACACACTCCAGCCTTGCTTCTGCGGATGCGCAGGACTCGTGCGAGGGAGAGAGAGGTGGGGCGTAGTTGTAGGTGGGATGGTAGAGTTGGAGTCGGTCGTTCTTGTAAGCTGGTTCTGTGTTGTGGAGGGCCTTGTAGGTGTGGATGGGCAGCTTGAACATGCAGCATTTCTGGATGGGGAGCCAGTGAAGTTCAGTGAGGGAGGGAGTGATGTGGGTGCTTCTGGGGATGTCTAGGATGAGGGTCGATAGTGAGCAGGTTTGCGGCGAGGCAATGCTTGGCTGCCTCTATGGTGCTACTAGCAAAGGGCGTCCAGTTGGCACTAGAAATGTGAAAATGTCTCAGTTAACTGGAGCAGAGATGGCAAAATGCCTTTTCACATAGGATAAAATATCTCTTACCTTTCAAGAAGTATGTCCAGTGTGTACCCTCTTCTTGGTAGTCCAAGCCTTATGTCGTATGGTGAATTACCTTTGCTGCCCTGTATTAGATCTGAGCCACCAGGTAATCACTTTCCAAACAGAAATACTGTCCGTATTGGCACTCGTTGTTGGAGCCTTCATGTAGGTCTGTTAGACTACTCTGTACGTTTGGAGTGCGGCGCGTTAGTGCCCTCTGGTGGTGATCCGGCAGAATACTACATTCTTCTGACATTCTGGTGAGGGCTTCAGTCTCCAGTGCTTTCTGTGCAGCACATTTCATGAACGCTTAATAAACTCAAGTGCCTGGAAGCTGTACAGTCAGTGAACACTATACAAACTCACGTATTAATAAAACCCCATTATGGCAAAGACGGGTATAACTTTGGTCCGTGGGATACTGCAAATCAAAGACTTTACTATTGAAGGAGAGGAGGATTAAAGCGGATTATAACAAAGAGAGTGCTACAGAAATTCATTTTAACTTTTCAGACTTATATGAAATTGTAAAATGCTGTTGGATGAGGGAGGCGGAGGGAGGGCAGGGCCATGTATCTGTAATCTTTGGGCACATTACTCGACTTCTGACTGTACAGATGAAAATATATCGTTTGCTTCTGTTGCCTCAAATAAAATCGGTGTACTGATTGCAAGTGGTTATTTTTTTCAAGAGTAAAGCATATATGGTTGTATTACTGGTTCGCCTCTAACTTCCGCACATTAGAAGCTCCATTTGTAAAATGGCCGGACTGGAAACCAAAAGCACCCCTGGCAAACAGGTCAAATCAGCTCCACTCCATTACTTCTCTTTCTTTTTCTCTCTCTCTCTCTTCATCTCTCTATCCATCTCACTCTCACTCTTTATCTCTCTCTCTCTCTCTCTCTCTCTATCTTTCTCTCTCTATCTATCCATCTTACTCTCTATCTGTCTCTCTCTCTCTGTCTCTCTCCCCATCTCTCTCTCGCTCTCTCTCTTTATCCATTTTTCTACTCTATTTTTCTCTCAATATTTCCCTCTCTCTCTTACTATCTTTCTTTCTCTCTCTCTCTCTCTGTGTCTGTCTCTCTCTCTTTCTCTACATCTGTCTCTCTCTCTCCTCCACCCCCCTCTCTATTTCTCTTTCCACTCTCGCCCAAAAGCGCCCACTGCACCTGCTGTAATTAATCAAAGCTGGCGAAAGTGGCCGAGGTGGCATCTGCCTTCAAAAACTGGTCTCCAGCCCTTGGGGAAATATCTGATGGAATGAGCAACCAGTCTAGCCATGATATTTAACAATCTAGACAAAGTGAGTCGATCTCACCTGTAATAGACCGGTGCAGAGCTGTTAGCATGAGTCAAGGTCTATTTGTTTTACAATCTTAACACGACGGATTTTATTTTTTTTAAATAGCAGCTGCTGTGTCAGCATACACGTGTGGCTAGGCACAGGCCACCAATATTACAAGACTACCACTGGTGCATCAAGATGCATGTGCAGGGCTGGCTTTAGGGCGGTACGACCAGTGCGGCCGCACAGGGTGCTGACCTGGAGGGTGGGCACTGACCTCAGGGAGGGCGCTGTGTTTAGCCCTTGCTTATGATTTAACTTATCATTTAAAAGTACCTGTTGCAGAGTTTTATGTGTGGCCAGCTTTTAGGCAACAATAAAAATGGCAAGATATCTCTTGTGATTAATGTTCCTACCAGAGAGAGATCAGAGTTTTGTCTAGCGGCAGTTCTGACTTATCATAAAGTACCACAGAGGGTTAATATGCCTGCTGCAAAGAACAGATCTGTATTTTATAGGGCTAGCTGAGTGGATTAGTAAAGCCAGACTTTACTTGCGCTCTAAAACAAATGAAATGTATGTGAGAGACAGGCTATGGAGAGCTGAGGAGCACTTTTGCTGGGTGATTCGAGGAGGAGGCCCCAAAATCCATTGTCGCACCAGGTGCCACCACAGCTGTAGCCAGCCCTGTTTATGCGCATGTATACGAAGTAATGGTGGATTTTTTATTTGTTGTGATGTCTTACCATTCCGAGATGGACAATTGCCATCTTAGGTTAGATTAAAAAATAAAGCATGCACAGGATGCGACACAAATTGAGAGAAGCAAGCTGTCCGATAACAATGTGCAACTGCTGGGTCGTTCCAAAAACAAGTTAAAAAACATTTTGTAAAGTGGGGTATTGTTGAAAGTTAGGCTGAAACCGTCAACATTATCGGCGGCCTCTTGCTCTTTCGTGCACGTAAACAGCCGCCATTTTGAACACCATGGCTTCCCTGCCCTTTTCTGATAGCCAGCGCGTCTCTCTCCCTCTCCTAGCCTCGCAGGCATCCCCCGCATGCTGACAAACCCCCTCGCCCTCACATGCCTCGGGTCATAAACCCCTCTTCAGCGCAGCTCTGCCTCGGAATCCCATCCTGTTCCCAGCGCGACACCTCCCTTCATTCCTTTCATGGTCCCAGATCCTTTGATGCAAACCCCCTTTTCCTGTGTGCCCGTTTGTCTTCCTCGTTCCCAGGCCACCACCTGGCTCTGCGGATACTGTTTATTGCCCCCAGTACAGTAGGAAGCTTCCTCCCATCAAAGGACCCTCGGGTCGATCAAAGCCTCCACCCTACGAGATCCGATCGAACCCCACACCTTCCGTGAATCGGCGGAATATCCAACTGCGCGATGATCACCACCTGATGTGACCGGGGTGGGGACTTCAACTGTAACTATGTGTGGGAACGGACCTGAAGGGGAGATTCCGAGGATGTCTTTTCGTACATCAAAGTATTAACGAGAATGTGTTTCATGCAATAAAGTGATTAACTTGTGTATAAGAGGCCAGGCCTCAGAGATGCGGGTAGAGCACCTCAGAACGATACCTGCTGTCTGTTTTGCTGTGTTCTCCTCCGGAGAGAATAAAACCTTGTTTCCTGCCTTCCAGTCTCCAGCGCCTGCCTCTTCAGTAGTTTAAATACCTTGTGGGTTCAAGAGGCGACACCGCCGGGCAATACTTAAGGATCTTATATTCTGGTTGGTAGTGTCACCCTTTTACAATTGGCGTCCCAAGCGTGGGGCCCATCAGCGACTCGTGGATCCAGTGGGAGAGGTCCCGACGACAGAGTGAACGACTGCAACGATCGGGAACACTCCCAAAACTCCCACAATATCGGATATCGCCCGAGGGTGAGAAGGCATTGGTAATGATTATCCAGTCACTGATAGACGCAGGAGTGGTAGAGGAAGTAGTTAGCAACATTTGCAACAGCCCTATCTTGCCCATTATCAAGAAGCAGGGAGAGGGAGATGAGAAAGCATACCGTTTTATCATCGACCTCCGAGAGATCAACAAAGTGGTGGTACCCCAGTACCCTGTGGTATCAGACATCACCACCATCCTGACCTTGATTCCTTCTACTGCCACCACCTTTACCGTCATCGACCTCAAAAACGCATTCTTTTCCATCCCCATCCACCCAGACAGCCGATATCTCTTCGGCTTTACCCTAAAAGCCCGCTCATATAGGTTTTGCCGAGCCCCCCAGGGCTACACGGAAAGCCCTAGCATCTACAGCCAGGCCCTCAAAAGACAACTAGATCAAGTCCAGTTACCCGACGGAGTGGTGTTAGTACAATATGTCGATGACATCCTTTTGGCAGCCGACACCACCCCTCTAGCGGTTACCGCCACCATTCAACTCCTGCGCTTCCTTGCGGAAAAGGGCCACAAGGTCTCCAAGAAGAAGTTGCAATTCTGCCAACCCCAGGTCACTTACCTAGGTCACCTTTTGTCCAAAGATGGAAGAAAACTCACTCCTGATCGAATCCAAACCATTCTAGATACCCCTGTCCTTACGACCCAGAAGCAGGTTCGCTCCCTATTAGGCCTCACCTCCTTCTGCCGACAATGGTTACCAAACTTTAGCCTCGTTGTAAAACCACTGCTTTCTCTGCTAAACAAAGACGTCCCTTTCCCACTCCCATGGACCCCTGAGCGTCAAACTTCCTTCACGGAACTGCGAGATGCCCTTTGCTCAGCCCCCGTCCTAGGTACCCCTGATTACAAAAAGCCCTTCTCCCTTTACACTTACGAAAGGGAGGGGTGCGCTTTATCTGTCCTGACCCAGGCCATCGGCCCTAGACAACGACCGTGCGCTTACTTCTCTGCCACTCTTGACCCTGTCGCCAGAGCCTTGCCTGCCTGCCTTCGAGCCGTAGCTGCTGCTGCAATCTCTATCAGACAGGGTGAGGGGATTGTACTCTCGAATCCCCTCACGGTACTAGTACCCCATGCAGTCGACACCCTCCTGAACCAAACCAAGACGCAACATCTGACGAGTGCACGACTGACTGGATACGAACTGACTTTGCTTGCACCCCATATCACCCTGAAAAGATGCACCACACTGAACCCGGCAACTCTGTTACTCTTGCCAGAGAACGATCCCAATGTGCACCCTGTACATGACTGCGTGACTCTTACGGACGAACAAACCAGGAGTAGGGTTGATCTCAGAGACACGGCTTTCCCTGACCCCGACGGGGAGCTGTGGGTGGACGGTTCTTGCATCAAACTCTCCGACGGTACCACTTCCGCTGCCTATGCAGTCACCACGGCTCGAACCGTAGTAGAAACAGCCCGCATCACCCAGCGATCTGCCCAGGCAGCGGAACTGATTGCTTTGACACGAGCCTGCATCCTGGCAACAGGAACCACAGCGAACATTTACACCGACAGCCAGTATGCCTTCGGGGTGGTTCACCATTTTGGGCTCCTTTGGAGGGAAAGGGGATTCTTGACCTCACACGGCACACCCATTTTGCACGGGGATCTAGTCTCCGCCTTAATCGAAGCTGTCCTTCTCCCCAACAAGCTTGCCGTCATCAAATGCCAGGCGCACAAGAAGGTGACAGACATTATTGGACAGGGAAATGCACTAGCCGACATCACTGCCCGAACGACAGCTGAAAATAGGACGACAACACATATGTACGTGACCAGGTCACAAGCGGTAAAATGGACTGACGTCGGAGACACTATCAGGGACATTCAAACGGCTAGCACACAACACGAGTTGACTGAATGGACACGGGTGGGATTAAAAGACGATGAAGGCTGTTGGCGGACAAAAGACACGAACAAATGGTTGCTACCTGATTCATACTTGATTCCCATACTGACCATGGCACACTCCCCTGCCCACATAGGATCAGCCCCCATGATCGAACTTGTCTCCAGAGTTTGGCACAATGATAAGATCCCAGATTCCGCCAAACGCCTGGTCCAACAATGTTTAATATGCCTGCAACACAACCCCGGGAAAGGAACTGTAGTACCCCGGGGGGGATTTGGGGTCCCAAACCACCCATTTGAAGTCCTGCAGATGGACTACATCCAGCTAGACAGATGCCAAGGCCTAAAATATGTACTTGTTGTGGTGTGCGCATTTAGCAAGTGGGTGGAAGCATATCCAACCCGTGACAACACCGCTATGGCCACCGCAAAGGTTCTGTTAAAGGAGTTTTTTCCCCGTTATGGCCTCTGTCGTATTTTATGGAGTGATAATGGCCCCCACTTCATATCCAAAGTTATCCAGCTCATCCTAAATGGGTTGGGTATTAAACAGAAATTCCACGCAGTCTTCCACCCCCAATCTGCTGGGCTTGTCGAACGACACAATGCCACACTAAAGCTTAAACTGGCCAAAATAGTGGCTACCACGGGTCTGAAATGGCCAGACGCCCTCCCACTGGCATTGCTATCGATGCGCTCTACCCCCACCCGACATCACTTAACTCCTTATGAAGTTGTCTTCGGTCGACCCATGAGCGTCTGGTCTGCCCCGAAACCGACTTCCATTCATGACGTCCCGGACGTCCTAATGTCTGATTATCTGTATAAATTGACTGAAACTCTGTCTGTCATTCATCAGCAGGTGCAGCAGGCCATCCCCGATGCTTCCAGGGGTCCGGGTCATGCCATCCAACCGGGGGACTTCGTGCTGATCCGGAATTTTCAGCGGTCAAAGAGTTTGGAACCCCGGTGGACGGGCCCCTGGCAAGTGCTGATCACCACTCGGACCGCACTTCGAGTGGAGGGGAAGAAGCACTGGCTGCACGCCCATCACTGCAAAAAGGTCTCCTCAGCCCTGGCCACGACAGACAACGTCAGTACCCAAGAAGAGCTCCTGAACAAAGACCGACCATCATTGAACTGCTATCCCGACACAGAGACACTTGAACTTTCAAAACATTCTGATCCCACTGTGCCATCTCGAGAAGGGTATTTCCTGCGTCGAAAGGAGGGAGCTTCGGCTAAGTAGGCCACTGACTAGGTTAAAGGATCTCAGAACGGTGACCCAAACTACCAAGGATTACCTGGAGAGAAGCTAAAACTAAGTCTGTGGTCCTGCCCACTACCGAGCACCTTGAAAACGAAGATGATGGAAGCGCCAGGTAAGAAGATGATGGAAGCGCCAAACAAGAAGCCGATGGAGACAACGGGGAATACCCACTACAGAAATCCGAGAACAGACAGACTCCATAGCTCAAAGACAATTGCACTCTTCATCGTAATCCTCTTCTGCTTTCTCCTCATGACCACGCTCTGGATTGTGGAAGAACATGCACCTGCTCGCGAAACATTCCTAACCACTGCTCAGCCTACCACCATGAAGGAACATTATCTAATTTCGCTCTCTCCTCAACTAAGAGAGAGGCGAAAGGAATTTTGGAATAACTCTTTCGTGCAGCTGCTTCACCAACACAATCTTGCCACCAATGCCACCAACTGCTGGATCTGTGGGTTGCTACCCCATGCCACTGGACATTCAATACCATTCATCCCTTCACCCTTCTCTGTTCACGGCTCCTGCCTTGCTTGGCTGATCCTCCTGCAAAACAGCTATAAGGACAATGCCACCTCCGGCAGAACCGTAACGCATTTCTCCCACGGGGTCCGGCGAAACAAAACGAAGATACACTTCTGCCCGCAGACCTCCAACGAGTCAATCCAAATGGACATCCCGGCTAAAGAACGGATCGAAATGCAGGTGTTCAACAATCCAACCAGACCCACCTTCTCCTATCTGCGGAAACGAACGGCTGCCACTCTGACTGTGGCCTTGTCGGTCATCAACGTCACAGGCCACATGTGTGTAGAAGGACTTGGAACACAGCTGGTGGGTCGCAGCGCTTGCCGCTTTACCAGAACTTTGGATTCCACGGATCCACCTTCCTTTGTGTCATCCCCAAACATGTATTTCGTCTGCGGCACCAAGGCCTACACCTGGCTCCCCAAAGGCTGGGGGGGCACTTGTTTCATCTCCTTCATCCTTCCTCCGACTTATGTGGCCCCAGCGAATCACCATAGACAAAAACGAGCCAAAGACATTGAGCAAGCCGACTCAACAGGAGCACAGTTCCTCGATGCTATGAAAGGACTCGTCCCCCTCTGGGGCCCGATGGCAAACAGCCGTGCCATCCGACACCTGACTCAGGCAGTTGAGACAACCATGAACATCACAGCTGGTATCTTCGCTAACAACACTGCCGAGCTCCAAGCGGTCCGTCTGGTGGCTCTCCAGAACCGCCTCGTTCTAGATGTGGTTCTGGCGGACCGTGGAGGAGCATGCCGCATTATTGGGTCCAGCTGTTGTACATACATACCGGACAACTCACCCTCAGTGTACAAAGCCATTGAACATCTTCACAGACTCTCTTCGGAAGTCCACCAAGAACAAGGAGAGTGGTCGCTTGGTGGTTGGTTCTGGGACTCCGTTAAGAACTGGGGCTGGAGACTGCTCACCATTATCCTGATTCCTGTAGTTGTAATATGTGGTCTATGCTTAGGAATTCAATGTCTGCCACCTCTGTGTTCTTTATGTGCAAGTTGTATTTTCCCCAAAACTGTGGACTTTGGAAGCGAACACATGAGAGCATTGTATGATGCCGAGGTTAGGAATTTGATGAAAATTGACATTGAGTAAGCAAGTTGGCTAGATATGTTGAAAAGGGAGGACTGTTGAAAGTTAGGCTGAAACCGTCAACATTATCGGCGCCCTCTTGCTCTTTCGTGCACGTAAACAGCCGCCATTTTGAACACCATGGCTTCCCTGCCCTTTTCTGATAGCCAGCGCGTCTCTCTCCCTCTCCTAGCCTCGCAGGCATCCCCCGCATGCTGACAAACCCCCTCGCCCTCACATGCCTCGGGTCATAAACCCCTCTTCAGCGCAGCTCTGCCTCGGAATCCCATCCTGTTCCCAGCGCGACACCTCCCTTCATTCCTTTCATGGTCCCAGATCCTTTGATGCAAACCCCCTTTTCCTGTGTGCCCGTTTGTCTTCCTCGTTCCCAGGCCACCACCTGGCTCTGCGGATACTGTTTATTGCCCCAAGTACAGTAGGAAGCTTCCTCCCATCAAAGGACCCTCGGGTCGATCAAAGCCTCCACCCTACGAGATCCGATCGAACCCCACACCTTCCGTGAATCGGCGGAATATCCAACTGCGCGATGATCACCACCTGATGTGACCGGGGTGGGGACTTCAACTGTAACTATGTGTGGGAACGGACCTGAAGGGGAGATTCCGAGGATGTCTTTTCGTACATCAAAGTATTAACGAGAATGTGTTTCATGCAATAAAGTGATTAACTTGTGTATAAGAGGCCAGGCCTCAGAGATGCGGGTAGAGCACCTCAGAACGATACCTGCTGTCTGTTTTGCTGTGTTCTCCTCCGGAGAGAATAAAACCTTGTTTCCTGCCTTCCAGTCTCCAGCGCCTGCCTCTTCAGTAGTTTAAATACCTTGTGGGTTCAAGAGGCGACACCGCCGGGCAATACTTAAGGATCTTATATTCTGGTTGGTAGTGTCACCCTTTTACAATATGGAGGGCAAGAAAAGGGAGAGGAAGGAAAGATTTCAGACAAGTGGGGGCAGGGGTGAGCAGGAAGAGAGAGTAGGGGGTAAGAAGATAAAAAGAGGAAATTAATCAGCGGGTTGAAGGCTTCCACCAAAGGAGGAAAGGAGAGTGAGGAACCCGATGCACTCAATTAGTGTGTTAAATGCATTTAAAAAATATAAATGCATATTTACAAGCCCCTACACGTAAGGCTTTTCATGTCCTTGTAAATACGGCCCCTTTCCGTGAAAGCGATGTTCCATGGGTGGTGGTGTGGCTGCAAAAAAGCAACCATCCTCGCAATGCAAGTACCCTTGCAACCTGATGCAAGGGTGCCTACACTAGCACATGGCAGCCAGTTGTGCTAGCGGGGGAAGCACAGGGATGCATTGTATATATGTAAATATGATGTACTCCTTTGCTGTGGAAGTAACGCAGTACGGCGCAGTCAAATGGCTTGCGGTACCGTGCTGCGTTACTTCCTTGTAAATATGGCCCAAAGTTCTCCGATGTCAGCTGCAATGGAATGATACAACTCATCCAATCAGAAACCACGATAAAGAAGAAATGCTCGGGGGGAGAAACAAACACAAGAATAAGGAGGAAAGACATTGGATAAGGAGGGGGGGGACTGAGAAAGTCTACAAAGCCATCTTGTCGTGAGCAAGGAGCTGACCCAAAGCCCGTTCTTTAGCTTGTTAAAGTATAGGATATACTGTTGTCTGCAACAGGCATGTAAAGCCATCAGCAGCGAAACAACAATAACACGTCTGGGTGAGGAAATAAACATATGGACATGCAGAAGTGACATGTACTCCTAGTAGATCAATGTAGCAAATTCAAATTCTTATATGTTGTACAGAGAATTTCTGTTTCTAAACTGCTCTGCATTCAAAAACAAAATGAGAAAAGCCTCTTCATGGTTTTAGTAACAGCAGGATCTGAAACGCCAAGATTCTAAACCTGGAAGGAGACAGTCGGCAAGCCCAAATGCCCAAGCCATATTGCTAGTCGCGACAGTTGACATTTTAAATGATGGACCTATATTGGGACAGGCCATATCATGCAATGATTTTTGAAAACTTTGGAGTAAACAAATAAAACGGATTTTGCTGATTAGTGACAAACAAAAAGGTAGCAATAGAAGCCATGCTTGTTTGAGAATTCATTCCTACAGAGGTTTTTGGGAGAAACAGTTAAAGGTTACTTTCAAACAAGGCTTCTACAACTGACATTTGGGTTATTTTCCTCGCATGATAGCTCGCCTAAATGTGCAGACCGTGTCAACATCAAAAGGAAATTAAAAGTCAAGCACTGTACTGTCCTGTTTCATGATCGCAAATACTGCTCCGGGACATCTTCAAATATTACGGCATTACAACCGTCCGCCAAACCCTAATCTCTCCCATGAGTGGAAAATCTACACAAGGGACTGCTCGCTTGGACAGATTTATGAATAAGGCAGACAGGCTCCTGGCCGCCAAAAATGTCAATGGGGAATGTCCCATTCACACACAAGAAGAAATTGCACATGACAGATGGATGCAGTCATCTCCCTTTGGGGGCAGGCGGATAGCATTCCCTTCCACGCCAGTTGGTAAGAGCGTATGCGTCAATTATGAGGACCATTTTAGATGAAAAATGTATTACGCTTTCCTTTGCACACTTTGAATAATCTTTTTTGAGTAACACAGGGAAATGCATTGGACGGTTGTAACAACGGTTCTTTGGGAGCAGATAATTGGGAATACGTACTTTTAGGAAGTATTTAGAGGGAACATCTATTAGCATCAAAATGACATGCGATTCTGCTTCCAGTGTATATCCCTAACATGTCTTATTTAAATAATAATGTCTGGTAGCTGCAATCACTGTGGATATTTACAATAAACAGCCGGCACGCATGTGTTACGGCAAAATTGGTAGCACCGAGCTCTGACATTTTCTGAACGCAAGGATGCGCCATATTTACAAACATATTGCGCACCCCTGCGTTTTACCCAAGTGCGAGCACCAAAAATGCGGGCTAGCTCCAGCGCAGGTACGCTGGCGCTATGTTGCAAGGGTGCCTGGGCTGCAGGGGTGATTGTTTATGTGCAGGAAGGGACACCAGATAGGCTTCGAAACTCAACACTAGCTCTGTGCCATGCAACTGGGGTAATGTTCTCCTTGATAATTGTAGCAGGCGAAGCTGCTGGGCCAGCAGCCTGACAGCAGGCATCGGCGCACTGTCTGCTCCACCCTGTCATCTAGACCAGGGAACTAAATCTTGCACCGAAGTCTGGATTTTGTTTTCGTTTTGACTACCCTTTAGAGAGCGATACGAGCTAGATCCACACTTGCAGTTGTAGCCGTCCAGGTATCACTAACCTTGGTTCTCTCAGCAAACAAACTTCCAGAGACACTGCCAGCTCATGAAGGACATGATGCAGCAGCAAAAGACTCCACTGTGCTTCAATAGTTCGATGGGACAACCCCTGAGTCAGCATGTTCCAATCTCCTGATGTCACAGATGATAAGGCCACCTGGAGTCACTCATCCATCTTCAATGCTCCACCCAATCCAGTGAACTAGGCAGAGGCCCGGACCGCTCATCCACAAACTTCATGTACTCTTTCACCTTGCCCGCTTCTGATGGTGACTGGTCTTGCATGTCTGGAGAGATAGTTTGCATGATTCTGAGTCTCCAGCCAGTATACTTCAGAGAAGTGGTGTTTCTGCAACTGGAGAATCCACTTCTCAATTTTTTAAAGCGGCTTAGTCACAGATCCAGTGAAAGGAGAAATAAGTGCTTTGTGGGGACTACAATTGGGTGACCATATAGATATATGTGATAATGGCAGCACCCCCAATGAATAGCAATGGGCTCCTTCTCAATATGTGAGTATTTCAGCTCTGTGTCAATCAAAGAACAACTGGTATATATGTTATCGGGGTCCATTCACCAAGTCCTGTTTTTGTGACAGAACAGCCCCAAGGACAGTGGGACTGGCATCCTCAGAGAGTTCAGGGTCGTGGCGAGGATGAAAATAAGCTAGCTTGGTGTGTTTAGAGAGATCTTGTTTAGTCGCTTGAAATGCCCCTTCTTGGTTAGGGCTCCTTTCCCAGACAGCATTTAGCTTTGTCTGTTCTCAGAGGGAGCCACTGAGGCTGGTTACAATCTGAATAAACAACCACAAAATGTCACTGTTGGACTTGGCCTTTTCCCCCAAAATGTTTCGCTTTTGACCCCCTTGTCTGAAATGTCTCCCCCATGGGATTAAACCTGTATAGGCCATGAGTGGTGTGAGACACCTTGTTAAAAATGTAATGTCAAGTAATGATGTGAGCACTTGTAAATTTCCCCATTTTAAAAATGCACCTGACTAAAATGTACTGTTTTTAAAATGGATGCCATGGCCATGGGTTTTGCCACTGTCCTTCCATAGGTCAGCAGTCTAGCTATTATTACCCATCTACCCCTAGCATTTGGAGGGAAAGCCTGGCACCCAGGGTGCTCACCCCCTCCCCTTGAACCAGTTTAGGCCAGTTATGCCAACATTCTAGAAGGCTCTGGCACTGCCAGGGAGGAGGGTATAAATAAGGGGGATGTGCCACCAGAGAGTCAGTCAGCGCTGAGACAAGAAAGAGGGGGGACCTGCTGTGAGGTGCTACCGCCACATGGTCCTGTGAGCTGGGCCCTGCACCCCTATAAACCCCCCCTCTGCTGTCCCCATGGGCCCCTGACAAGGGAGGGCCCCTATCCAGGTCACTGACGCTATTTGACCGGGTACCACGCCAGCGCTGTGTGAAGAAGCGCCCAGGAGGTGAGGAGTGTGCCCCTGAGGAATTGCTGTGAGATTGTCTGCCCCTTTGAGGCACCATGGGGAAGATTGTGCCCCCAAAAGAAATGCTGCTGGCTGAGGTGCTGTGAGGCCCTGTGAAAGCGCTGAGCCCTGGGACTGTTGTGGCCCCCTAGTGCTGAAAAGCCGCCTGTCAAGCGCTGTGTGGTGAAGCGCTAAATTCCTGCCCCCTCTGCGTTTACTGTGGCAGCTTGTAAATAGCGCCGTTTTCTGAGGAGCAGTGCGCTGGGAATAGCGCCGTTTTCGGAGGAGCAGTGCGCTGTGAGAAATGCTGTTTCCTGAGGAGACTGTGGCAGCTTGTAAATAGCGCCGTTTGTTGAAGCGCGCTTTTGCCGCTATCTAAAGAAGTACTTAAAAGGGAGCCTACCCCTTATTGCCGCCGGAAATCACCGCCGCGGCCCGGCGCTGACGTGGGGATTCCCCCCACTGCTGTGGGTATCGTTGCGGCGGCCCCCGGTACCAGAAGAGGGCCGCCGAAGTGAGGAAGGGGCCGCGCTAGGCCCTGAGGCCGCGGCACTCGCGTCACGTGACGGGGGCGCCCGGCCGCGTCATCGGCCCGCCCCCGCCAACGCCGCGCAGGGATTGGTTGCCGGCCCAGGCGGCCGGGAAGGCAGGAAGAAGCCGAGTCGGAGCCCCGGGTCCCCGTGAGGTAGGAGGGGGACCCAGGTGAAGCTTTGTTGCGGGGCCCCCGTGCCAAGGAGGGAGCCCCGAGAGAAGCAACCGGAGCGGGAGGCCACCCCGCCGGTCTGTGCCCCCACGCGAGGGGCCGGGGAGGTAGGCGAGGCCGGGGCACACTGTCGGTGCCAGCCCCACCTCCCGACCTGAGGCGCCCGGAGTAGAGCAGCTGCGAGGCTCCCGTGAGCTCGAGGGAGCCCCGATTGAGCCGCCCAGGCCCCCGTGAGGAGGAGGGGCCGGGTGACTCCCCCGGAGGGGAGAAAAGTTCCATTTGCGTGTGCTGCGCCAGAGGGCCTCGAGGCACATTGCCGGTGCCTGCCCCCTCCGCCTTGCAGCCCGGGTCCCCACAAGATAAGAGAGGCCTGGGAGAGACGGAAGTCGCGAGAAGGTGCTGCAGGTCCCGCAGGGCTCCCGGTTGGTCAGGGAAGCCCTGCGAGTGAGAACGCTGCACAGCAGGGGCCTCGAGGCACATTGCCGGTGCCTGCCCCACCGCCAAGGAGGCCCTGGACAGCCCGGTGAGTGTGGGCAACAGCAAACGGTGTGGGGGGTGGAGAGGGCAACGGGACACAGGGTCGGTGTCCGCCCCTCCCCTGCCTCTGTTGACTAGGTGGAGTCTAAGTGCCCAGAAACCAAGTCAAGGCTGCTGGTGACTGCTGCTTTAGAGCCCCGGGATACCTGAACTGCCTACCGAAGGCCCGGCTCACTCTAAAAGTCTCAGGGAGGGAGGTAGAATGTTGTTGTGCCCCCGGGAAAAGGTTTGACATGCCTAGCCCAGCTAGGGGTTCATTGAAATGCACCTTTTTGCCTGTTGCCTAATTTTCCCCTGAAGTGTCCCACCTATATATGTAGGCCCCGAGGAGGGTTTGCCCTAGGTTGAGGTTCTTAGGCCCAGAGGCTGGCCCCCATTAGGTTCAAGGGAATACGGGCCTAGTGGTTAGGTGACTGCTATCTGCCTGTTCTCCCTAGTTAGGGCTGAGCCTTATGCTAAAGCATAGTGCCTAGCGTGCTGCGTCCCCTACCTGGGATTGGGACGTCAGGGGCCTAATAAGGGTGGGCTGTTGTGTACACCCTGATGTTCGATACCCCTAGTTTGATGGTAGAGGGAGCCTAGTTGATTCCTGACAGGTGTTCCTGATTTATGAAAAGGGCCCCTACCTGATATCTATGCTGGGCGATGTATGTTCCGCCTAGGTTGGTCAATGGGTTGGCCTGATGTGTTATTCCAGGCCCTGGTTTATGTACCAGATTAATGGGCCAGACAGGCTAATTTATTACAGGTGTTCCTGTCCATGTTATGCCGTGATGCCCTAATGTTTTTCCCTAACAGGGGTTGGTGTTAATGTGCATGATGTATTTCTATGTTAATGTAGAATTTTGCAATTACAGCCTTCCCTTTAGGATGAGAGTCTGAGTTGGCCCCGCCAGATTGGCCCCAGATCTAATGACATTTTGATCCCATCCTTTTTCTTCCTTTCAGCATGGACTACTTCCTATGTAAATAATTCCCCCATTATTCGCTTGGCTCTGGCGCCATTCGGCGTCCTGTTGTGACACTACTGTTTTGCATTCTTTTGCCTTGCAGGTTGGAAACCCTACTAAACTACGTATCTTTTTCCAATTCAAACTGGTGTCCTGCCTCTTTTGTGGTGTGCCTGGTGTGTTGACTGAGGGTACTGCGTGAGTGCTTCACATGTCCTCGAAGTTTGGCCTGCCCGCTTGATGCCATGCTACCCCTTTGGAGATCTGGGTAACCCCCATTTCTTACATTGGTGGCAAGCGGTGGGATAGGACTTGTGTTTGCGCAGTACCACGGCGGCCACGGGTTACACCACAAGTAGAGCTTTGAGAGAATTCAGAGCCTTGTTGTGGGGATTATTGTTTGGCTGAAGATTGTTTGCTATATTGCTTCCTCCTGAAAGTGTTTTGTGAAAATTGTGTCCCCTTGTTCCACTGGGAGGGTGTGTCCCGGGTGTACCTCGCCACGATGGGGTTGGTTTTGGACGAAGTGGAGCTGATGGAGTACACCGAGCAGGAAGTCATAGATTTCCTCAAGGAGAGAGGGATACCCCCAGTAGGAAACATTAGGAGAAAGTTGTTTCTCTATGAGGCCCTCAAGAGGGGAGAGCCCTTAGAGATTAGTGGGGACTTGTCTGACTACCCTCCCGAGTTTTTGAAGGGTCAGTGGGTTAGAGGCCAGAGAGAGGGCTCCCCATCCAGAACCCTGGGAAGTAGTTACCCCGATGAAGAGGAGGAAGAGTTTAACAGGGCAGAGACGCCAGTAGCTGATGAGGACACCGAAGATAGGGAGTATCGCACTGGGTCCAGTCCCGGGGGCACTGCCCCATCCCTTTCCCTGTCCCCAGAAGAGTGGGTAGATAGGAGGGAAGAAAGGGAGCATCAGCTGGCGCTGGCAAAGCTCATGCATGCCAAGGAATTAGCGCAGCTGAGGATTCAGGAGCAGAGGCTAGAGACAGAAATGGTCCTAGCCCAGGAGAGGATGGCGGAGGCGGAGAGGGCTTTCGCCAGAGAGAGATCAGCTCAGGTGGGTAGGTTGTCCCCTGAGAGTAGGTTGTGTAGTCTGGATTCACCAGTGAGGGTGGGATCCAGTGGTGGCAGCGAGTGTAGGTCCAGTGCAAGGAGTCCCATTCCAGATGCCCAGGAGACCGTGCCTGATTCCCAGGAAGAGGGGGACGGGTTAGTGTTCAGGGGCAGGGGAAAACTGTCCCACCAGTCCTGGGGAGAGTTTGAGGAGGAGTGTTGGACTGCATTGGAGGATTGGGTGGTGAGGAGAGCAGTAGAGGATTGGGAAGGGCTGTGCCATGCCGTTATTCGGGAGCACATGCTGAGGAGTTGTGTCCCAAGTCTGCATCACCATCTGTTGCAGTGTAGGTTCTCAGACCCCAGGGAACTTGCACGGGAGGCAGACCTCTGGGTAAGTGCCAGAGCGTCTGGAAAGACATTGGGGAGTGATCCAGAAAGGAGAGGTGCAGGGATCTTCCGACCCAGCGTGGCGGGAGAGGTGAGAAGCCCAGCTAGGTCCCAGGATAGTGGGCGGGTTGTAGGGCCTCACATCCCATCTATAGGAGGGAGTGAGACGGGGAGGTGTCCCGAGGTGCCCCAACTGCAGTCACAGGGCCTGGAGAGTTCTTTTAAGGAACCCCAGGTTGGGAGCCTAGGCTGTCCCGGTGTGCCTTCTCATGAAGGAAATCCCCTAGTGTCAGGAGAACCCGGAGTATTAGTAACCAGAACTCCAGTGGTTCGGGGATCTGACCAGTCACAGGGTTTAGATCCTGGACTGGGGTTCCAGGTTCAGGGGTTGCCTGTCCTGGATGGTGGGGTACCTGTAACCCAGGTCCCTACCAGTTTGACTCCCAGGGGTACTTCTCCAGTTAGGAGGGTGCGGAACTCTGGGAGGGGGTGCAGAGGGAGCAAGGTCTCTCCTCTGTCACCGGCTCAGCCAAAGGGCACAGATCCCGGGTTGGGTGGCCAGGTTGAGGGTTTTCCGGACCTGGCGGGTGGGACATCTGTGTTCAGAGTCCCCCCAAAGTTGACTCTCAGGGGTACTACTCCGGTTAGGAGGGTGCGGAACTCTGGGAGGGGGTGCAGGGAGAGGGAGGACTCGCCCCTGTCACCGGTGCAACCTAAGGGTTTCGACTCCAGGTTGGGGAGAGAGTGGTTGTGTGAGGGTGTCCCCAGGAGAAGGAGATGGCGGAACCCTAGGAGAGGTAGGGGGAGGAGAGCCTCGCCCCTGAGGGCTGGTCAGCCTGAGGGTGTGGACCCCAGGTGGGTGGACCAGTGGCAATTTGGAAAGAGGAGAGTGGTCCAAGAGCATTACAAGCCTGAGGCTAGAGCCTCCCACTCTAGGAAGGAACAAGGACCAGAGATTTTTGGATGGCCTACTGGCCAGACCTGGCCACATCCCACTAGGGAACACCAGTGGGGTGGCTTGGTTGGAGAAGGGAGGGTTGCGAGAGAGAACCATTGGGTTCCAGAGTGGAAAAGAGACTGCAGGTGCTCCTGTAGTTGCAGGCCTGTGTCCACCTTTTTCCGCCCCAAGCAGGGAAGCCCATCAAGGTATTGATCGCTCTACCCTGGCTTTTGGCTGGGGGGGAGCTGTGTTGGACTTGGCCTTTTCCCCCAAAATGTTTCGCTTTTGACCCCCTTGTCTGAAATGTCTCCCCCATGGGATTAAACCTGTATAGGCCATGAGTGGTGTGAGACACCTTGTTAAAAATGTAATGTCAAGTAATGGTGTGAGCACTTGTAAATTTCCCCATTTTAAAAATGCACCTGACTAAAATGTACTGTTTTTAAAATGGATGCCATGGCCATGGGTTTTGCCACTGTACTGCCATAGGTCAGCAGTCTAGCTATTATTACCCATCTACCCCTAGCATTTGGAGGGAAAGCCTGGCACCCAGGGTGCTCACCCCCTCCCCTTGAGCCAGTTTAGGCCAGTTATGCCAACATTCTAGAAGGCTCTGGCACTGCCAGGGAGGAGGGTATAAATAAGGGGGATGTGCCACCAGAGAGTCAGTCAGCGCTGAGACAAGAAAGAGGGGGGACCTGCTGTGAGGTGCTACCGCCACATGGTCCTGTGAGCTGGGCCCTGCACCCCTATAAACCCCCCCTCTGCTGTCTCCATGGGCCCCTGACAAGGGAGGGCCCCTATCCAGGTCACTGACGCTATTTGACTGGGTACCACGCCAGCGCTGTGTGAAGAAGCGCCCAGGAGGTGAGGAGTGTGCCCCTGAGGAATTGCTGTGAGATTGTCTGCCCCTTTGAGGCACCATGGGGAAGATTGTGCCCCCAAAAGAAATGCTGCTGGCTGAGGTGCTGTGAGGCCCTGTGAAAGCGCTGAGCCCTGGGACTGTTGTGGCCCCCTAGTGCTGAAAAGCCGCCTGTCAAGCGCTGTGTGGTGAAGCGCTAAATTCCTGCCCCCTCTGCGTTTACTGTGGCAGCTTGTAAATAGCGCCGTTTTCTGAGGAGCAGTGCGCTGTGAGAAATGCTGTTTCCTGAGGAGACTGTGGCAGCTTGTAAATAGCGCTGTTTGTTGAAGCGCGCTTTTGCCGCTATCTAAAGAAGTACTTAAAAGGGAGCCTACCCCTTATTGCCGCCGGAAATCACCGCCGCGGCCCGGCGCTGACGTGGGGATTCCCCCCACTGCTGTGGGTATCGTTGCGGCGGCCCCCGGTACCAGAAGAGGGCCGCCGAAGTGAGGAAGGGGCCGCGCTAGGCCCTGAGGCCGCGGCACTCGCGTCACGTGACGGGGGCGCCCGGCCGCGCCATCGGCCCGCCCCCGCCAACGCCGCTCAGGGATTGGTTGCCGGCCCGGGCGGCCGGGAAGGCAGGAAGAAGCCGAGTCGGAGCCCCGGGTCCCCGTGAGGTAGGAGGGGGACCCGGGTGAAGCTTTGTTGCGGGGCCCCCGTGCCAAGGAGGGAGCCCCGAGAGAAGCAACCGGAGCGGGAGGCCACCCCGCCGGTCTGTGCCCCCACGCGAGAGGCCGGGGAGGTAGGCGGGGCCGGGGCACACTGTCGGTGCCAGCCCCACCTCCCGACCTGAGGCGCCCGGAGTAGAGCAGCTGCGAGGCTCTCGTGAGGTCGAGGGAGCCCCGATTGAGCCGCCCAGGCCCCCGTGAGGAGAAGGGGCCGGGTGACTCCCCCAGAGGGGATTAAAGTTCCATTTGCGTGTGCTGCGCCAGAGGGCCTCGAGGCACATTGCCGGTGCCTGCCCCCTCCGCCTTGCAGCCCGGGTCCCCACAAGATAAGAGAGGCCTGGGAGGGACGGAAGTCGCGAGAAGGTGCTGCAGGTCCCGCAGGGCTCCCGGTTGGTCAGGGAAGCCCTGCGAGTGAGAACGCTGCACAGCAGGGGCCTCGAGGCACATTGCCGGTGCCTGCCCCACCGCCAAGGAGGCCCTGGACAGCCCGGTGAGTGTGGGCAACAGCAAACGGTGTGGGGGGTGGAGAGGGCAACGGGACACAGGGTCGGTGTCCGCCCCTCCCCTGTCTCTGTTGACTAGGTGGAGTCTAAGTGCCCAGAAACCAAGTCAAGGCTGCTGGTGACTGCTGCTTTAGAGCCCCGGGATACCTGAACTGCCTACCGAAGCCCCGGCTCACTCTAAAAGTCTCAGGGAGGGAGGTAGAATGTTGTTGTGCCCCCGGGAAAAGGTTTGACATGCCTAGCCCAGCGAGGGGTTCATTGAAATGCACCTTTTTGCCTGTTGCCTAATTTTCCCCTGAAGTGTCCCACCTATATATGTAGGCCCCGAGGAGGGTTTGCCCTAGGTTGAGGTTCTTAGGCCCAGAGGCTGGCCCCCATTAGGTTCAAGGCAATACGGGCCTAGTGGTTAGGTGACTGCTATCTGCCTGTTCTCCCTAGTTAGGGCTGAGCCTTATGCTAAAGCATAGTGCCTAGCGTGCTGCGTCCCCTACCTGGGATTGGGACGTCAGGGGCCTAATAAGGGTGGGCTGTTGTGTACACCCTGATGTTCGATACCCCTAGTTTGATGGTAGAGGGAGCGTATTTGATTCCTGACAGGTGTTCCTGATTTATGAAAAGGGCCCCTACCTGATATCTATGCTGGGCGATGTATGTTCCGCCTAGGTTGGTCAATGGGTTGGCCTGATGTGTTATTCCAGGCCCTTGTTTATGTACCAGATTAATGGGCCAGACAGGCTAATTTATTACAGGTGTTCCTGTCCATGTTATGCCGTGATGCCCTAATGTTTTTCTCTAACAGGGGTTGGGTTGGTGTTAATGTGCATGATGTATTTCTATGTTAATGTAGAATTTTGCAATTACAGCCTTCCCTTTAGGATGAGAGTCTGAGTTGGCCCCGCCAGATTGGCCCCAGATCTAATGACATTTTGATCCCATCCTTTTTCTTCCTTTCAGCATGGACTACTTCCTATGTAAATAATTCCCCCATTATTCGCTTGGCTCTGGCGCCATTCGGCGTCCTGTTGTGACACTACTGTTTTGCATTCTTTTGCCTTGCCGGTTGGAAACCCTACTAAACTACGTATCTTTTTCCAATTCAAACTGGTGTCCTGCCTCTTTTGTGGTGTGCCTGGTGTGTTGACTGAGGGTACTGCGTGAGTGCTTCACATGTCCTCGAAGTTTGGCCTGCCCGCTTGATGCCATGCTACCCCTTTGGAGATCTGGGTAACCCCCATTTCTTACAGTCACCATCCCTAGAAAACTGCATACCCCCGTGACACTGGTGCAGCAGAAGTGGATCAGAGGCTGACTGAATGTCCTTTGGCAGGATCAGGTATGACTCCATTCTCAGAGCAACGGTATGAAAAAAAACAGGTCTCCTGGAGAAGCACACATTTGTCCCGATGGAGAATGAGACCATTGTCCACCAGTCACCAAAAGGTTGTTCTAAATACGTTGAGGTGTTTTTCGAAGGTGGAGGCACGCACCAAAATGTGGCGGCCAAGACATGGAACTCCTTCCCCATCCACCTACGGCTGACCCACGACCATCTCTCCTTCAGGAAGCAACTCAAGAACTGGCTTTTCGAGCAGTAACGGACCCCTCCCTCCCAGCGCCTTGAGACCCTTCCGGGTGAGTAGCGCGCTATACAAATTGTTTGATTGATTGATTGATTGAAAATGTTATGACTGACATTAATGAAACCCAGCACCCCTCTGATTGTATCCTGAAACACTTCAGCAGCACTGGACACCCTAAAACTGACGCATTTGTACCTCCTCAAACCTACATGAATGAAAAGGATCACTGAAATAATATCGTTTAGTCAGGTAAGTACCAAAATATTGATACCAAAATATTGTTGTTAAAAATATAGTTGTATAACCGCTTCGCAGCGGCTGGAATTCCCCCGCGGTGCTGAGGAATTCAATGCATGTGCGGTTCTGACGGCCCCCGGCCGTCCTCCACACACGCCCACTGTGACATCTGATGGCCGGGGGCCGTCCGACGCATCGAAGTGGTTAAAAATATCGATTTTTTTTAATGTCTTAAAATTAATATCATGTTAACTACATTATTAGTTGATTTAAAGAAAACATAGTGTGAATTATTATTGTTTAATTAATACATAATAAATGTAAAAAATATGAAACATGCATAATTACTTTTTTAAATATAAAACTTAATATTAATAATAAATAATTATTACATTTAATTATAAAAAGTTAAAAACATAATTAATTATAATTACATATATATCTAAATAAACCTGTAATGTAAATATAAACATGTATTTTATAAATAAAAAATTTAATATTTACAAAAATGTTAAAACAATATTTCACACTAAATTAATTATTACAGTAGGAAAAAAATCGCATAGCGTAGTGGATAAAATGACTACTCCCACTCCAACAAGTGTGACAGTAGGGAAAGTGTTGCATAGCAAGACGGTAAAAATTACTATTCCCACTCCAGGGAGTGCAACAGTAGGGAAAGTGTTGGATAGCGGGTGTGTAAAAATTACTATTCCCACTCCAGTGAATACAACAGTAGGGAAAGTGTTGGATAGCGGGTGGGAATAATGTACTATTCCCACTCCACCAAGTGTAATAGTAGGGAAAGTGTTTGATAGCGGGTGGGTAAAAATTACTATTCCCACTCCACCGAGTGCAACAGTAGGGAAAGTGTTGGATAGCGGGTGGGTAAAAATTACTATTCAAACTCCAGCGAGTTCAACAGTAGGGAAAATGTGTTGGATAGTGGGTGGGAATAATTTACTATTCCCACTCCACCAAGTGTAACAGTAGGCAAAGTGTTGGATAGCGGGTGGGAATAATTTACTAGTCTCACTCCACCAGCTGTAACATTAGGGAAAGTGTTGGATAGCGGGAGGTTAAAAATTATTATTCCCACTCCAGTGAGTGCAATAGTAGGGAAAGTGATGGATAGCGGGTGGAAATAATTTACTATTCCCACTCCACCAAGTACAACAGTAGGGAAAGTGTTGGATAGCGTAGGGGATTCGTTTAGTATTCCCTCTCCTGCAATATAATTAACATGAATTAACAATTTTTTTTTTTTACCTCCCACCATATTCCCCTATAAATGTCACCACTAATATTGTATAATATTAATAAATTAACATAATTAATTATCAAATAATTAACCAAGAACTATTAACAATAAAATGAATAACCATCAAATATAAATTAATTCACACAATTAACACTATAAAATAACTATAAATAAATATTATATACAAAATATAAAAAATGTTAATAAAAATTAAATTACTTCCCACCCTACTCCCCTATCAACCCTCAACCCACTCCTAAAAAAGTAACAATTAACATATTAAATTAACTATGAATAACAAATTAATAACTAATGAATACCTTGTTAACACAATTAACATAATTACCAATAAATTAATCATTATTATTAATCAATTTATAATTAATTAACACAAGTAACAATATAAATGATTAAAGAAAAAATATTAATTAATTAATTTTGTATTAATTAATTTACATAAAATTACTTCACACCCTATTCCTCTATAAACCCACAACCCGCTACAGAATAAAATTACGCAAACATTAATTAACATATAATTAATTAATAAAAAAATTCTTAATTAATATATTATAATTAAATTACTTACCACCTTATTCCCCAATAAACCCACGACCGGCTATGGAACTAAAATACACAAAAATAATTGAAAATAACATTCATTACTTTCAAAAATTTCCAACATACATTGCAACAATATTATATACACATATACTAACACTTAAAACACACACAAAAATCGATATTTTTAACAATATTATGACTGTCGATATTACTAACTTCGATATTATAAAAACTATATTTCTTACCTACATTTAGATATTCTGCATCACTACCTTTTTGAAAATCGATATTATGTCCTCTCGATATTTAAAACTCAATGTTTTGCCATCTCGATATTTAAAATTTGATATTTTGACTGTTTACTGAATGAAAAGTATGGTCATCTCTCTGGATACAGGAGCTAACATCAGTTGATGTTATCCAGCCCTTAGGTCCATTTTTAAGAACTTTCTCAAACCTGTAACTTCAGCCACAATATCATTGGCCATGTGTGTCAAATGTCTTTCACATCTAATTGCCAAGTTGGGCATCTGCATGTCCATGCAAATTCTAACCCAGCCAGGCTGCTTGGGTTTCCAAGCCACCACAATCGGAGACACCCATGGAGTAGGGCCACTGACTTTCTCAATAATATCAGCTTGTTCCAGCTGTCGTAGTTCTTCCTTAACCTTTGGATGGAGGTCAAAAGCCGCACATTGATGTTGCAAGGCAACTAGTGGAATTGAACCATCTATATGAAGGTGTATCATGCGATCCGTAAGGCATCTAATGTCCTCAAATAAAAGTCTGAACTCAGCCAGCAAGGTGTCACCAGTCAACAAATGCAAAGTGAATGCAAACAACACTAGCTGAAGGTGCTCACCCATCTGGCAACTAAGCAGCATCACAATGCCTCCTTTAGTGACATACACTTTGGCTCATGTTGTGCGGGTTCCGTAGGTGACATCTCTTGTGAAAATGCCTGCCAGCGGGAGGGGCGATTGTAGTATTGAAATGAAGAGATGAATCAAGTGGAGTATAGCTTCTAGAAGTTATTCTCAAGTAAAGGAGCACGTCTGGTCAGATCCACAACCAACAGGAAACTGACCAACAGTAAAATGTGGAACATTCATTGACAGCATGACTGGAATGTGGAACATGACAGCATTCAAAGAATACACAGGTCTTAAAGAGATACTTACTAAAGGTTGTAATCCTACACACTATAAATAAATAATAAACTATAAACTAACATACTACATATCTTCCCCTCTTTGTTTTTTTAAAAAAAAACAAAAAAAATTATTTATACACACAAAATTTTTGTACTTCGAAGATTTTTTGACAGATCTACCAAAAGAAGATTTCTGGACAGAGGAAGATTCTCGATCTTGGTTAACAGGAATGCAATTATCATAAACATTTGAAGGAGAAGCTTCATTATCACGAACATTTGAAAGAGAAGCTTCATCATGAAAACAATTACTATTTACATAGTAGTCAGGATCAATAGGATTCTGAACAGAATCTGAGATATCAGATTGAATACAATCAGAAGAAGGTTCATCATGAATGCAATTACTATTCTCATTAAACTCGTCAATAGGATTTAGAACAGAATCTGAGACATCAGAATGAAAATCATCAAAACACCAAAAATGCCTATAAGATGCCATTTTTCACCAGTCTCTAAAGTAACAGAATTTTCATGAATCTTCACAACTTTCTTAGGCGAACTAAATTTGCTTTGACCTTTAGGTATTTGTCTGGCACTCTTAATACAAACAGAATCCCTTACTTGTAGTTTGGCAGGTTTTGAACCATGGTTATCGTCAAGATAAATTCTGTTTTTGGCTTGAGAAGAAGACAATTTAGATTTAATTGCATCAGTATCGTAAAATATCATATCATTTCTTTTCATCCAACCCGTATTAGTTTTTGAAAATGGAATACGACATCTCAACAAAGAGAATGGACATTTTCCAGAAGAGGAAGCGTTAAGAGAATGGACATTTTCCAGAAGAGGAAGCGTTATCCTATACGCCCATAACATTTTCTTACACTCACACTCCCACACAAGTTTTGACTTGATACACAATTGTATGGTATTTTTAATGACCCTGTTAAGTCTTTCTACAACACTATTCCAAGAAGGATGATATAATGGTGTCAACTTATGATCAATTCCTTTTGAAGTAAAAAATAATTGCATTTCCTTGGACTTAAATTGAGAACTATTTTCAGTCAGAACAGATGAAGGGCAACCTTCCTGGATAAACACACATTCCAAGAATTCAATAATAATAACAGAGTTAGCTTTCTCAACCACTTTCATTTCGAACCATTTAGAAAATAAATCAACAATAATAATGATAAATTTCACATTATCATCAAACCAGTTGACAGGACCTATAATGTCTATGGCTAAATTTTCCCAAGGAAAATTAGAAGAAGTAACATTTCCCAAAGGTAGATTGAAGGTTTTTTTGCGTAAATATTTTTCTTTTTGTTGTCAGAAATATTGTTCACAGTAGGTGAGGAAGAAGATTCTGATTGATTAGATAGTGCTTTGGAACTCCTATCTGATAATTCAGCCTTTTTTAGCAAGGTAATGACATCCTTGAGACTAGATTCTCCTTCTATCCAAAGTCTGTCTTGAATAGTCTTGTTTTTAGTACAAACAACAACTTGATCTCTGATCAATTCATCGTGTAAAACACCGAATTTGCACAGTGCAGCTAAAATTTTCAGTTGAGACACATATTCTTCAACAGTTTCGTTCTGGAGTTGTTTGCGTTTGAAAAACGCGCGTCTTGTTACACCAATGCAAACAGTAGGTGAATAGTGCTCAGTTAAATCTGATAATGCTGTTTTAAATTTGTCATAATCCCCTGATCTATCGGGTTTTTGCATTTGATCATATACCCTGAGACCTTCAGGACCGAGACTGTGAAGTAGCATTCGCATTTTTCTATCAGATGACAAAGCACCAACATTATCCTCCAAAGTGGCGATGTAATTCAAAAAGTAATTTTTCCATTCATCCCACTTAATTATAGGATCACCTGGAGAAACTAAAAATTCCTTAGGAGTGCTAATGTTAATGTTAATACATGAGGATGATGCTGAGGTAGCATTGCCAGAAGTAGATTGTTCAACACTCATGTTCAATAAGAAAACGAATTTGATAAAAAATAAAAGTCTTGAAATGAAGTGATGTCAAAACTGTAAAACGAAGTACATTGGAAATGTCAAAATTGAAGATTAGATAAATAAAATCTTACTTCTGAAGGAGTTCGCTTTGTGAAGACAAAATTTCCTTTGCGAGGAGACTCCGAAGAAATATCGAAGCCAGACGTGCTCAATCTGGAGTTTCAAGATGGCGGCACGTATGCGTTACGTCGGGTCACGTTGGTTGACCTATGACGTGGTAACGCGTATAAACAATACTTGTTCCTGGAGCGTTGCTAAGCGTCAACGTTGCTAAGCGTCAGGCTCGAGAATGAGGCTCGAGAGTTGAAGCGAGCGCCTGTACACGGGAGCAACGGAAGACGCGTTTAAAGGTAAACACCTTGTGCGCGAAGGAACAATTGTGCGAAAAATTGAAATTAAACCGCAAACTCACAGTTTTAGTTTCAAATGTATTTAGGATGCGCCGCTTTATCCATTCCGGTGAAATTAAAGTTGAAGAAACGTAGGTTCGTTGTTTGAAGAAATCCGGGAGACAAAAAATTCTGAAAAAAATTCTGAAGAAGTGAAGAAACTTCTTAGGATCCCGATCGTCGCCAATAAAATGTAGTATTGGGATGAAGAGATGAATCAAGTGGAGTATAGCTTCTAGAATTTATTCTCAAGTAAAGGAGCACGTCTGGTCAGATCCACAACCAACAGGAAACTGACCAACAGTAAAATGTGGAACATTCATTGACAGCATGACTGGAATGTGGAACATGACAGCATTCAAAGAATACACAGGTCTTAAAGAGATACTTACTAATGGTTGTAATCCTACACACTATAAATAAATAATAAACTATAAACTAACATACTACAGCGATGATGAGCCTAAAGCATATACCTGTGTTGACGTGGGGCATAGGACAGGATGCTGTGGGAGAGTTTGTAGCACCGTCTGTGCCAAGATTTGATGGAGACTCCTGTATCAAACAAAGCCGGGATTTGATGGCCTGTGAAGGTACCTATGCATTGCGGTGTGTGTTGTTCTGTGGCACTCTTTGGGGTGCATGGCATGTATGACATGCAGAGCACCGTCCAAATCATCATCGTCCATGTCCCATTTCTCTTCCTTGGTCACTGGGAACTCCATGGCATTCACTGATTTGAACTTCAGCACCTTCTGGGATGCAGTAAAGTGACATACCTTGGTGAAATGATTGAGTTTATTGCATGCAGAACATCTTTTGCCTGGCGCAGGACAGTACTCCTGATGCGGGCAAAGGCCACTGCACCAGTGACACTCCTTGAGATTTGTAGCTGACTTGAGATGAGATTTCTTCTTCTCTGCGCCAGCGATTGCAAATAAATTGACTGGTTCGATTTTATGGGTCGTTTTAGGGCCGCCTCCATTTTCGCAGCACGTGCTTTGGAGAGTTCTTTAGAGCGACTGATAGTGAGCTTATTGACCATGGTCATAGCGGGAACTTGGTGGATGTTCTCCCTTAGTTTGACAGAAGACTAACCCTGAATGAATTGAGCCCTGATTTTGTCAACAGCATGTGTGCATGCTGCTGGCCAAGACCTTTAAATAAACATAACGCGAATCCACAGATTCCTATGGTTGCTGAATGGCCTGACGTAAGAGGAACTGTTCATAGTCGGGATTTGCGAGTGGCTCAAAAGGTTCTGTTAAAGCTTGTCCCAGAATATGGTTTGTGAAAGGTGGGCCAGCTTCCAATACTGACTTCACAATCTTGTGGACAGCAGCTCCCCCCAAATGTAGGAGCAGGGAGCGCCATCTGTCATTGGCCAACCCTACTGCAGCAAAGTAAGCTTTCAAAGGTACCACCCACTCCTAATGTGCTGCCTGCAAAGACAAATGGCTCACGGTCCAATGGGTACCCTCTACCCCCCCAACTCCCCGCTACTGTGCTGGAGGTGGGATTCTGGTGATTAAATGTGTACAGACTTGCGCTGTGCCCAGCTGCTGCTCCCAACACTTAAGTAGAAAGGAATGTGAGTGACCTGAGAAGCAGATGCAACAGACAAACTTGCAGGCCTACCCCACCAGGGCAAATCAGGCAGAGCTTATGGGGGCTGCTATGGCAATGTCACGCTCATTGCCAGAAGACCAAATATGAGTCAACACCCTGCCTAAGGCGCAGAATAAATTACCAGGAGCAAAATGGGGCACTCTTCTGTGTGCAGGCCTCACCACGGTTCTCGTGCTGAGGATGGGCTGGCCTGGAGTGCCTTCTCCCCTGTGGTGGCTTCTCTGCCCCCCTTACCAGGTCAAAAATGAAAAAATCAAATGTTAATAATTCATTGTTATTATCATTTTATTTTTCCACTTGCTCAGCTGGGTTGGGGCACGGCAGCTCTGCTGACAGAGCAGGGTAGGCAAGGAGTGGTTTGCCCACTCCAAGTGCGGATGATGCTTTGGCCGGCCGTCTCGGGCCAGTCAAACAGTCATGCGCACTTTGTATGTTGTCCTTGCATGCTGCATTACCGCCTGCATGGAGAACACACCCAGCCTCTCATTCTCTGGCTGTGCTCCCACCCACAGTGCTAAGACCAATCACACTACTGCTTAGCAGCGTTGCGGTTGGCTATCTGGAGCCTGGGAGCCGGGTGCTTCCTGCTCTAGAACCGAGCAAAGAGGACCGAAAGGAGGAGGCAGCAGCTGCAGCCGAAGACAGGCGACCCGCCAACCCAACGCCGTTGAATAGCAGCCACAACTACTTCTCCAAGGAGATGCGGACTTGACTGTAGCTCCCCCACGGTCAGCTGGTTGAAGCGGAGCCAAAGGCCATGGAAAAAATGGCAGGGCCTGAGTTCTTGAAAAGTGCCCAGGGTGGGTGGTGCCTGCCGCTGCAAAAACATATTACATTTTATTAGTCCAAAACCAGCAATGCCTGAAAATCTCAGTACCATTGTATCCAACCACCCCTTGACACGATCTTCAAAATGGCCTTCAGACAAAAACATCACATGGAACTATGTCTGGCTTCATGCATGGAACAATTCCTTCATCATCAACATGATAAATGCCTCTCTGATTAAAGGAGCAGCTTCGTATCCTCTAAATGAAGCTATGCCACTGATCAAGTTAAACCACTTTTTAAAAAAACATTGGCAGAACCAAATATCTTTACAATCTACAGACCACTCTTGAACCTACCGTATCATAGCAAAATCCTAGCTCACTTAATCTTCCCGACGGCCCCCAGCGCCTAGAGACCCTTACGGGTGATTGTGCACTTTACAAATGTGGACTTTACTTTACTTTACTTTAAAGGACAACTTCAGGGATAGTTATTAATGTATCTATTTGATGTATTTATTTATGTATTTACTGGTAAATTTGTATACGGCGTCGTCATTACCCAAGGTAACAATAGAAGTAGATCATTATATAAGGCCTAAAGTCTTATATAATAAGGCCGGCAGGCCTCGGAACACATATGCAGGCGTAAGATATTGACGCATTTGCGTCCTAGAAGTGGCGCAGTGAAATCTAACAGATTTCACTGCGTCACTTCTGCGAGGCTATCTTGCGTCAAAACGCCCACCCTTCATACATTATTCCTGGCGCAGGTTTAATGTGGCGCAGGGGTTCACAAAGTGACACATCTACCTAGATGCATCACTTTGTAAATATGACGCAACATGGCGTATTTTTTACCCTACTGGTGCATCACAAAAAGTGACACACAGGCGGGGCAAAAGTGACGCAAGGGCTCATAAATACGCCCCAGCGTATTTTATTTTTCCATTTACCACTGCTCAAAATGCAGTTGGGCAGCGCACCTCAACCTTAGTGGAGGAGTCGCCGCTGCACTTCCCACGTGCTTGAAGCAAGAGGTAAATAGGCGTAGAACATTGGTTCTCTAACTAGGAGTGCGCCAGGTGCTGCAGCACCCCAGGAATAACTTTGCGGAAGTTCAAAACGAGAATGTTTAATAAAGAGGCATTTAGTTTTGTTTGTCTCTTGTAACATTTGCTGTGCATTCAAAGACTGATGTCAAGTGTCAGTCAATGCCTTCTGACAAATGTATGTTTCTTCTGTTTTTTAACCAAGAGATTGGTGTTTAAATTTCCCTTCTCTTAATGCAACATTAGTCTGTTTTACAACCAAGTGACAATTGGTACTGAGAGTGTGACGGGAGCAGGCAGAATTATATGAAATGCTTTCCAAAAACAACAATTGAAATACTTTTGAATTAATTTTACAAATATTTCAATATGCTACAGCAGCAAGCAAAGAGGAACTAACTGCAGAGGATATTTTCAGTTAATCCCCAAGCAGCCAATTGTAAGATAAGGAATTAAAAAAACTGGAACATCGGAAGACAGGCTCTATCACTCAGAAATTAGATCTGCAGGAGCCGCTTATTATGAGGCTAGAACTCAAGAAGTTGCTAACTCACCTAGATTGATGTTTAAAATCACTAAAGCGGGACAAAAGGGGGTGGTGATGGACGGAGCATCTGAACCAATCAAACACTCACACCCAGTCAAAAGATCTGGGTTTAATCCATCACCGTTCTTTAGCCCACTCTGCCACCCCAGTTCAGACATGGCTATATGCAAATCAGTCAAACCCAGATCTTTTGACTGGGTGTGAGTGTTTGATTGGTTCTGATGCTCCGTCCATCACCACCCCCTTTTGTACCGCTTTTGGCCGCCATAAGTGTGGCAGGGTATGCTCAGACGTGAGTCCCTTGCTCACTTTGCCACTGGATTGAAGCAAGCCGGGCTGAAGACGGCTGGAATGCCAGAAACCGGTCCTCAGAAGCTTGTTTCCGGTCCAGGGAAGGCATGGCTTGGCAGTTCGGGCTGGACTGTTCCCATGAGGCACAGGGTCAGACTGATTTGCATTTAGCCATGTCTGAACTGGGGTGGCAGAGTGGGCTAAAGAACGGTGATGGATCAAACCCAGATCTTTTGACTTGGTGTGAGTGTTTGATTGGTTCTGATGCTCCGTCCATCACCACCCCCTTTTGTACCGCTTTTGGCCGCCATAAGTGTGGCAGGGTATGCTCAGATGTGAGTCCCTTGCTCACTTTGCCACTGGATTGAAGCAAGCCGGGCTGAGGACGGCTGGAATGCCAGAAACCGGTCCTCGGAAGCTTGTTTCCGGTTCAGGGAAGGCATGGCTTGGCAGTTCGGCCTGGACTGTTCCCATGAGCCACAGGGTCAGACTGATTTGCATTTAGCCATTTCTGAATTGGGGTGGCAGAGTGGGCTAAAGAACGGTGATGGATCAAACTCAGATCTTTTGACTGGGTGTGAGTGTTTGATTGGTTCTGATGCTCCGTCCATCACCACCCCCTTTTGTACCGCTTTTGGCCGCCATAAGGGTGGCAGGGTATGCTCAGACGTGAGTCCCTTCCTCACTTTGCCACTTGATTGAAGCAAGCCGGGCTGAAGACGGCTGGAATGCCAGAAACCGGTCCTCTGAAGCTTGTTTCCGGTCCAGGGAAGGCATGGCTTGGCAGTTCGGGCTGGACTGTTCCCATGAGGCACAGGGTCAGACTGATTTGCATTTAGCCATGTCTGAACTGGGGTGGCAGAGTGGGCTAAAGAACGGTGATGGATCAAACCCAGATCTTTTGACTGGGTGTGAGTGTTTGATTGGTTCTGATGTTCCGTCCATCACCACCCCCTTTTGTACCGCTTTTGGCCGCCATAAGTGTGGCAGGGTATGCTCAGACATGAGTCCCTTGCTCACTTTGCCACTGGATTGAAGCAAGCCTGGCTGGAATGCCAGAAACCGGTCCTCGGAAGCTTGTTTCCGGTCCAGGGAAGGCATGGCTTGGCAGTTCGGGCTGGACTGTTCCCATGAGGCACAGGGTCAGACTGATTTGCATTTAGCCATGTCTGAACTGGGGTGGCAGAGTGGGCTAAAGAACGGTGATGGATCAAATCCAGATCTTTTGACTGGGTGTGAGTGTTTGATTGGTTCTGATGCTCTGTCCATCACCACCCCCTTTTGTACCGCTTTTGGCCCGCCATAAGTGTGGCAGGATATGCTCAGACGTGAGTCCCTTGCTCACTTTGCCACTGGATTGAAGCAAGCCGGGCTGAAGACGGCTGAAATGCCAGAAACCGGTCCTCGGAAGCTTGTTTCCGGTCCAGGGAAGGCATGGCTTGGCAGTTCGGGCTGGACTGTTCCCATGAGGCACAGGGTCAGACTGATTTGCATTTAGCCATGTCTGAATTGGGGTGGCAGAGTGGGCTAAAGAACGGTGATGGATCAAACCCAGATCTTTTGACTGGGTGTGAGTGTTTGATTGGTTCTGATGCTCCGTCCATCACCACCCCCTTTTGTACCGCTTTTGGCCGCCATAAGTGTGGCAGGGTATGCTCAGACATGAGTCCCTTGCTCACTTTGCCACTGGATTGAAGCAAGCTGGGCTGAAGACGGCTGGAATGCCAGAAACCGGTCCTCGGAAGCTTGTTTCCGGTCCAGGGAAGGCATGGCTTGGCAGTTCGGGCTGGACTGTTCCCATGAGGAACAGGGTCAGACTGATTTGCATTTAGCCATGTCTGAACTGGGGTGGCAGAGTGGGCTAAAGAACGGTGATGGATCAAACCCAGATCTTTTGACTGGGTGTGAGTGTTTGATTGGTTCTGATGCTCCGTCCATCACCACCCCCTTTTGTACCGCTTTTGGCAGCCATAAGTGTGGCAGGGTATGCTTAGACGTGAGTCCCTTGCTCACTTTGCCACTGGATTGAAGCAAGCCGGGCTGAAGGCGGCTGGAATGCCAGAAACCGGTCCTCGGAAGCTTGTTTACGGTCCAGGGAAGGCATGGCTTGGCAGTTCGGGCTGGACTGTTCCCATGAGGCACAGGGTCAGACTGATTTGCATTTAGCCATGTCTGAACTGGGGTGGCAGAGTGGGCTAAAGAACGGTGATGGATCAAATCCAGATCTTTTGACTGGGTGTGAGTGTTTGATTGGTTCTGATGCTCCGTCCATCACCACACCCTTTTGTACCGCTTTTGGCCGCCATAAGTGTGGCAGGGTATGCTCAGACGTGAGTTCCTTGCTCACTTTGCCACTGGATTGAAGCAAGCCGGGCTGAAGACGGCTGGAATGCCAGAAACCGGTCCTCGGAAGCTTGTTTCCGGTCCAGGGAAGGCATGGCTTGGCAGTTCGGGCTGGACTGTCCCATGAGGCACAGGGTCAGCCTGATTTGCATTTAGCCATGTCTGAACTGGGGTGGCAGAGTGGGCTAAAGAACGGTGATGGATCAAACCCAGATCTTTTGACTGGGTGTGAGTGTTTGATTGGTTCTGATGCTCCGTCCATCACCACCCCCTTTTGTACCGCTTTTGGTCGCCATAAGTGTGGCAGGGTATGCTCAGACGTGAGTCCCTTGCTCACTTTGCCACTGGATTGAAGCAAGCCGGGCTGAAGACCGCTGGAATGCCAGAAACCGGTCCTCGGAAGCTTGTTTCCGGTCCAGGGAAGGCATGGCTTGGCAGTTTGGGCTGGACTGTTCCCATGAGGCACAGGGTCAGACTGATTTGCATTTAGCCATGTCTGAACTGGGGTGGCAGAGTGGGCTAAAGAACGGTGATGGATCAAACCCAGATCTTTTGACTGGGTGTGAGTGTTTGATTGGTTCTGATGCTCCGTCCATCACCACCCCCTTTTGTACCGCTTTTGGCCGCCATAAGTGTGGCAGGGTATGCTCAGACGTGAGTCCCTTGCTCACTTTGCCACTGGATTGAAGCAAGCCGGGCTGAAGACGGCTGGAATGCCAGAAACCGGTCCTCGGAAGCTTGTTTCCGGTCCAGGGAAGGCATGGCTTGGCAGTTTGGGCTGGACTGTTCCCATGAGGCACAGGGTTAGACTGATTTGCATTTAGCCATGTCTGAACTGGGGTGGCAGAGTGGGCTAAAGAACGGTGATGGATCAAACCCAGATCTTTTGACTGGGTGTGAGTGTTTGATTGGTTCTGATGCTCCGTCCATCACCACCCCCTTTTATACCGCTTTTGGCCGCCATAAGTGTGGCAGGGTATGCTCAGACGTGAGGCCCTTGCTCACTTTGCCACTGGATTGAAGCAAGCCTGGCTGAAGACGGCTGGAATGCCAGAAACCGGTCCTCGGAAGCTTGTTTCCGGTCCAGGGAAGGCCTGGCTTGGCAGTTCGGGCTGGACTGTTCCCATGAGGCACAGGGTCAGACTGATTTGCATTTAGCCATGTCTGAACTGGGGTGGCAGAGTGGGCTAAAGAACGGTGATGGATCAAATCCAGATCTTTTGACTGGGTGTGAGTGTTTGATTGGTTCTGATGCTCCGTCCATCACCACCCCCTTTTGTACCGCTTTTGGCCGCCATAAGTGTGGCAGGGTATGCTCAGACGTGAGTCCCTTGCTCACTTTGCCACTGGATTGAAGCAAGCCGGGCTGAAGACGGCTGGAATGCCAGAACCCGGTCCTCGGAAGCTTGTTTCCGGTCCAGAGAAGACATGGCTTGGCAGTTCGGGCTGGACTGTTCCCATGAGGCACAGGGTCAGACTGATTTGCATTTAGCCATGTCTGAACTGGGGTGGCGGAGTGGGCTAAAGAACGGTGATGGATCAAACCCAGATCTTTTGACTGGGTGTGAGTGTTTGATTGGTTCTGATGCTCCGTCCATCACCACCCCCTTTTGTACCGTAAAATCACTAAAGCCCTGCTGGAAGCTAACCCCATTGGAACACCTTCCGGAGAGAGATGTCCCAAGTCCAAGTGCCCAAGTCGCATCAAGGAATCCAATCCAGCCAACTTGTTGGAATCCTCCCCCCCTCCCCCCCCCCCCATCCTTGGATATTTTCGCTGAACTTTTCAGCAAAATTACATTGGGATCCCCTCTTGACCCGGCACCCCTGTGGATTCCTGCTCTTGGAGCTCAGACTATCTTCCCCATCCTCCTTCAAATAGTTAACCTCTCCCTGAAGAAGGCTCTGGTGCCCCAACCATGGAAACACACCACGGTGAAAGCCATGTTCAAAAAGCCTCATCTCGACTCTACATGTCCTGGGAATGTTTGCCTCATCTCCTTGCTCCCTGGCATAAGTAAGATGCTGGAAAAATATGTGAACAGGCATCTTTTGGAATTTCTCGAGTTCAATTCTTTCCTTCACCACACACAAACTGTTTTTAGACCTAAATATAACACCAAAACTGCCCTTTTAGGTGTGGTGGAGGAAGCAAAAATGAGACTTGATCATAGAGCCTCAGTAGTGATTATTCCTTTGAACCTCAGCGCAGCCTTTGACACCGTGGGTCATTTTTCTCTTTTAAAGACGATAAGCAAGGCTGGTGTTGGAGTAAAAGCTCTGGATTGAATAGGCTCCTTATTAAAGGGTAGATCCTTCCAGGTTTTCAATAAGACTTGTTTGTCTGCAATTATACCAGTCACCTGTTGAATGCCCCATGGGTCCTCTCTTAGCTCTATGTTGTTCAATGTGTACTTACAACCCCTGGTGGTTATTGAACTCCCTTTGGGAGCTCAGTTGTCACCTAAGCGGACATTACTCTGCTGTTTTTTCTCATGTCCCAGACATGGACCCGTCAGCGACCACCTCAGGACCACGTCTGAAACAGGTAACCAGCTGGATGAACAAGTCTTGCCTTAAGCTGAATGGAGCTGAGACAGAGGTTATGAGCCTGGGGACTCATTTCCAGACCCAGAGGGCCCCTAATTGGACGGTCTTCTTTGGTCCTACTCCTGCTCCTAAAATAGCCATAAAAAGCCTGGGGTATAGCTGGAAAAAAAACCCGACTATGGAACAACAGGCTACCAGACTGTCAGCCTCCTGCTTTGGAATCATGTGCATGTTGCGCAAGATTCTGCCTCTTCTCCCCAGTCCTCCAGGAGGCTGATAGAACAGGCTCTGATCATTTCCCGCCTGGATTACAGCAATTCGGTCTACCTAGGTACTCCCAAAGCAGTGACTCGGAAACTCCAGGTTGTAGAAAATGTGGCCACAAGACTGCTCTTGGGTAAAGCAAAACTAAAGGGGATTATGGACGGAGTGTTGAACATTGCAAGCACTCACCCCCAGTTAACTGATCTGGACTCAATCCATCATCATTTTTTAGCTCACTCTGTCCACACCCCACTGCAGCTGCAGCAGGAACAGCCCGAAGGAACACAATCATTAACAATTTCTTCGCATAAGCACGTCACATTGTGACTGTCCTTAGCAATCATGGAACAGTACAACAGTATGTGCAAATAAATTCATTGCAACACATATTCCCTATGTGCAAGTCAGTCCGCTGCATTAGCACATCACTCTGACAAGTGTAAGTGCAACATTAAGTGCTAACAATCTCCAGAGTCATTGTGTGTGTGCACTGTGCTATACTTAATTGTGCATGTGTGCCATTGTGCCCATCTCCCCCCGACCTCCCAGTCCCTGGTCGTTACTCACCCTGTTGCTGTTGGATCAGGTCATGTTGAGCAGTGTCCGGTCCCCCAACTCCTGCCACCGTCTCCCCACTGATGACTGTGGACACCATTTCCTCCATCTCATCCAGCTCCTGCTGTGGTGCTAGACTCCCAACTCCAGTCTGCATTGCTGCTTTCCGGTTGTTAGCGAGTTTCAGCTTGGTTTTGCACGGCACATCATTCCAGCGCTTCTTGGCACTTCACTCCGCCTGCATTCACCTTGGCCAAGATGGACTGCCATATTGCATTTTTAGTTGCCAATGACACAGTGGAGGTGATGAATAGTTGTTGGTGGTGTTCTATCACCTCCGTAATCAGGATCTTGTTTTCCTGCGGACTGATTTGCGGGTTTTTCTTTTTCTCCTTGCCCTTCTTCTTCCCCGAGGTCCCTGGCTGGTCCTCCGGGGGATTTGTGGGGTTCTGGTTGGTCTCTGTAGTTGCTCCAGCTTCCTCCATGGTGCTTCTCATTTGTTTGGGTTTTGTGTTTTTAAAAAAAAAAAAGATGTTTTATTTATTTGCAGCTTTTATGGTGATTTTTCCCACCTGACGTGGGAATAGCAAGCCTGCCACTGCTTATCGCTGATATTTTTATTGCTGTTGAGCCCATCGCCACTTTTTTTACGTTCGGGTTTCCTTTTTTATCGGCGTCCCTGTAATTTGAATGTGGACATTTGACGCGTTATCGGGAAACTATCACCTGTTGCAAGCGTGTTGAGAATATGTCGTAAACACAGCGTTAGTTTCCCGCGATAGATGGCGTTATGTAAAATTGCGTTCACCTAGGTTGGTGATAATGATTGCCCTGTCTTGAGAATATCCCCCTATATGTTTTGCAGTAAAGCTGCGTGCCCGAAGAAAATGTTAGTAGCATTTCAAGAGGACATTTAAATCGAAAATATTATCTTTGTAGATCGCAGTACTAGCACTCCATGCTTCACACCTGTATTTTTGACGAGGCACCACTGGACACGCATTAGAACCTACCCTTCTCCTGCTGATCGGACATGGCTCGTTTGCAACACTTTTCTTTCATGCAGCGTGTGATCTTCTACAAGCCCTGTGACTTCAGTGAGGGCCTACTGATGGCAGCACACCCGCTCTGAAAACTGTTCCTGCACCAGAGGAGTAGAGCCGGAGGAGGGGGAGGGGACAGGGTGACAGTGAGAGGTTAGTATAGGTAAAAGGAGAGCTAGGGTGAGCATTCACCACTCCCTTAGTTGTGGAGGAGGCGGGCAGACGGGTAGGGGTCTGTAGCCCCGCATAAAGCTCCTGGTCACATGTCTCTGGACGCGGCCTAATCAAGTCACATCATTCTGGACCCAGATACTCCAGGAGGGCTCCATTAGCCTGGAGCAGTATCTCCCCATAGAATATGGCTCCTCTTGAGGGATATGGATCTGGGTTACTTATAGTCATTCTTTGGTGTGAAGGTGGCTCCAAGCCAAGTTTAAGTTTAAATTCACTAAGAAACCAGAAGTACACCCAGGGAAAGGGTAGAAAGACTCAGGAATCAGAGGTAGGATTCCCAATTCATAGTCCTCAGGCCTTAGAGAGGCAGTAGTGTACCTTAATTTACCTCACACCAGAGGATGGACAGAGATGTGGGGGTGGCGGGCATGCAGAGCGAGGAAGAAGACTCATCCACCAACACCTTTGGCATACCTGCAGCCAGGTGCTCGGGAAATAGAAGGCACCCTGGCACGGAGCCCTTGGCAGAGTCTGCCTTCCAGCTGAAGTACTACAAACAAGACATGGTTTAAGTAAAGTCAGAGATAAAGAAGCAAGGCCTTGCCAGTGCTTAATTTGTGAAAAAATAAGGGCCCAGGCCCTCATTGAGAGGCCATTGCAGGTTGCACCAGCCCTTTGCTCCTTCCAGCACTGCCAATGCCAGTACCAACACAACTACTAAGCATCACACTCCTACAAGTGAGACAATTCAGACTATTCCAGGCACGCAAAGCTATAAGAAATGATTGGAAGGCAGGTATTTGTCATTTTAAGGTATATTGAATTAATAAACGACTGTGGTTGTGCTCGTCTCGATATAAGACAAACAGCGTCCCCATGTGGCAGACTGTCATAAGTAAATTAGAGATTTGCCAGCAAGGGTATTAACCCCTTCAGTGCTAATGACAAGGGTAACTCGTCATGGAGTTTCCATTGATTTCAATGGAAAGTCAATGGGAAGAGGGGGATGTACCTTAGCAGCCAAGTGGTTAACTTGAAAACAATTTACAGAAATCGAATTTGATTATCACTTGGAAATTCGACCCAATTCAATTGGTATCTGGTAGCAGTTTTAATTGGTTATACCTCAAGGACAGAGAGTAATAATAACACACAGTTATTAAAAAGAGAACAGTGACACGGGAAATCTTTTTTATCAAAAAAGTTATTATTTTCGTGTGCAAAATTTGTAAGGGTACATACTAATCATAACAATTGATCAAAAAATGCATTCAGATGAAAAAGGAATAAAACAATTTCTCCTATAATACATCAGAAATAGAAAGTCCAAACTGAAATATATAATACAATGACTTCTAATTTTACTCAAAGTAAGTCACTTGTGTCAATCTTTAGAAGGAGAATTGGACTTAGAAGTCGACGTTTCGGTCTTTTTCGTTTACTCCACAAGACCTTCTTCAGGACAGTGTGAATATTTCATCTAAAGATGAACCCTCGAGAATTGGATCCCTGCAGAGATTCCAATGGAGCGTTTTTGTGACAGTCCGAAGTTACTCGACGTATGTCACAGACACTAATCTGTGTCTGAGTGTGTTTTCTTCCTCAGTAACAGTGCTTCTTAGATACCTGGGTCTTTCCGTACAGGAATTTGAAAAGAGTAACAGATTAGCATGCGATCCGAGCTTTTGGTCGCGGGCAGGCTCTTCAACGGCGTAGTCACGTGAAAGGCAGCTAGCATAAGTGGCAGTATTGACAATTAAGTGCCGGTGCCAAGCACCGGATACAACTGACTCAACTCACTAGAGAAGACCCACAAGGATGGCTATCAGGGCTTTATAGGTGTTTACACCTGGAGCTAGACAACTATCAGGGCTTGCTTGAGTGGCCATTTACTTTTGAGAAGTGGGATGTGAAAGATTCATAAACTGGAGAGGGTGACATGGAACTGATCACACCTAAGATGTGTTGCGTAGTCGTCTGCTATTTATTTAATTATTTATATATAAGTTTTGGAAAGCGCCGTCTGAAGGAAGCCACCTTATAGCACTGTTGAGAAAGGAGGTGTTGTTGTTGGATAGATGTGACCACTTCCCAGATGTAGGATTCCTATTGTTTACTGTGTCAGAGATCACACAGTGGCTTCTCAATTGTGAGTGAGCCCCAACAATGTTAGTTTTACACTTTTGTGGTCCCATTCGTACCGGAGAGGGAAAAGTAGTCCCTGATCGGAAAATTGCTACAAAATTTACGTGCTTTGTCTTTTTTCTTGAACAGAGCTAGGTTGGAATGATTCCTGGGGTCAAGGCATAGTGAGTTCCACTGTTGTGCACCGAGCGCCCAAATCAACCTCTCTCCAGGCTTCTTGCAGCTGAATTTGGTGTGTAGGTTCTGGTGTGTCTTACTTCATCACACGTTATAACTAGGAGAGTAAGGTGGGAATATTTCCTTCATGTATTTGCATCTAAGACTCTCCCTGCTTTTTTACACAGAAGTTTGAGTCTCTGCCACTGAGATCCAGTCACTATCTAAGGGTGAAGAACAGTGGTCTGATTACTTTAAGTTAAGACAAAGTTTGACAGTTGAGGTCAAAGTAATTTTGCACTTCTTTTCACATGCTACTAAATTGTCCTAGATAACTAGATAATATAAGGTATTTTTCTCTGGCAACAGCGCAGATGGGAGGATGGCAGTCATTAACCTATATGGTGCAACTGTCACCTGACCTTTTAACATACACCAATATTATTCTACAGTTCTTTGCTTCCACACAAATACATATCCATTCCCATGCTCTTTACTTGTAATACTTTACATTACCATACAACATTCTTTCAAAGCCAGACCTATTGGCATTGCCAATGCATTTTATCAGTGTTGCCATTCACTTGTTAAAACAGAACTCAGTTTTTGATCAAACACTACTCCAAGGCCCATATTTACTAATTGTTAATTCAGGGCAGAGTAGCATCCAAATTTGCAGTGCTACATTACTCAATCGAGAAAACACAGTGCAGCGTTGCTCTACAAAGATTAGCCTGCTGTTGGTGTCACACTTTGCACTGGTGCATAAGCAGTCTGCTTGTGCAACATGGACCCTTACACCAAGATACAGAGGTGAGTGAGAGCTGTCTAGCATAGGATTTGCACCGGAGGCATACCCTTCCATCACAAATTCCTAATTAAAGATAAATTCAAAAATTTCCCACATACTGGATGTGTGCTGTCCACTGCAGCACACTCATAATGTGTCTGCTTTTTTAGAAACACATTTCCTTTGATTGCACCTGCTTCAAGTAGGTATTAGGTTTTGGTTAAAAAGCTCGTTCTAACATCCAGGCCCAAATTTACAAAGATTCTGCATCGGTGTCTGAGTCACTTTTTCGACACAGACCCTATTCAAGATCTATTGTGGCACTTACAAAGCAAAGCAAATGTTGATTGGCGTTTCTTTGTAAGTAAAAAGTAACACAACACAGCGCATTGCGTTGACTTGCGTTACTTTGCATCAGGGAGGCATTCCATGGGTGGTGCATGGTTGTTCCCGTCCATCGCACCATGGATTTTGATGCAAACCCATATTTACAAAAAAATGTAGACTTGGGTTTGCACCAAAATGGTGCGCCTGCATAAGGCTGGTGTAATGAGGAGTAATTTCTTTATTTCTCTTTGTTATATTCTCGATGCACATTTGCAGCTTTATGCAGCACACACGGAAAGAGGAAAAAAAATCCTCCATGGATCGTTTTTGTGCAGGAAAGAGGTTTCATATTGTGGTCTGCTGTCTGTGGCACCCCAGTCCCACGCGCCCTGCTGGCAGAGACGCTGCCTGTTTACACACTGTGACTTAACACGGTCTCCAGCTGGGCCAGAGCACAGGCCATGCAGTACTTTTGAGACAGGCACAGTTTCTGCCCACCGCAAAAATACTGCAAATGTTGCTTTGTTGGCTACAAAATTTGCAAGCCGAAGCCACAAAATCCTGGGGGGTCCGTGTAACGCGATAGCATCTGGGCCAGCGGTCTCATGTAAACATTAGAGAAAAGGTGACAAAGAGGCCCTGCAGAAGGTCTGTTCAACTGCTCAAGGGGATGAAACGACTACTTATGTAGGCAAGACCACCAGGCGTACACATTAGGGCTTTTAAGGGATCATATCAACTGTTATCTCACAACATAAAAATGTTAAAATATTGTAGGAGGTATAATTAACGCAACAAGCTTTTAGACCGTGTAAAGGTTTCTGGTTATGGTTATTTACTTATTACTTGTTTATTGAAAAATATTGAAGCTCAAAATATATATATGCCGTAGAAAAACACAACTAATAGAGACATAAATGAGGTATACTTATTTAGAGTACTATAGTATATTAATATGTCTTTTTTGAGAAGGAAGGTTTGATTTACGTCGGAATACAAGGTGTGGGTGGGGTGTCGACATGTTTTGAATGCCCGACTGTAGGGGCACATTACACGGAATAGTCTTCAGGAAAAAAACGTTGGCAAGCCTGCCGTTCCTATTTATGTGTTTTTTGCAAAACTATGTAATATCCATTAAATTGTAAGGCATTAATACAAAGTAACAATGCTGCCATCTAAATGTGGTGTGCCTGTATTTGCAAAAACAAATAGTAAATAATGACACATCACAAAAAGAAATAAAAAAGCATCAAATGAAAGCAGAAATTAAAGCAGAGATTGTCATATCAGCTCTGGCACTGAGGTGGACTCATTTTTAGGTGTATGTGCACATATGCACAAGCTAGGTGCTGTCACTGGCAGTGACGAGAGCCAATGGCTGAAGCGGGGTCACCCATTCTCCTAGTTTTATGTTGTGGTGGGCAGAAGCAAAATGTGACTGACACTTGAACAAGCCTATGGAAGAGCTGTGACTGAAAACCTCAGTATCTATATGCTTATGTAAGCATTTACCATGGTTATCTTTAGAAAACATGAGACTGAAAAATATATTAACCCCTTCAGCGCGGGTGACAAAGCCAGCTCGTCATGGGCGTTACCTGCGCTGCGCGCATGACGAGCTGGCTTTGTCACAATCAAGCCATTTTTCGAATTTCAGCGCACAGCAGGTAAACGCGGTAGCGCGGAAGCGGTTAAGGTGTCTCTAGGCCAAACCTAAAGAAATGCAGGCGTTTGCATATGTGTTAATCAGCTGCCTATTAGAGTGTAGGAGTTTGGGGCAGCCCTCACACGAATATATGGAAGTTTCTTATTGGGGGTGGCCACAGACGTTCGCAATCATCCAAGACTTATATTCAAAATATATGCTCCGGTTACGTCTAAAGCTCCCCATGTTTCTCTCAAGGTAGAAATGATGTGTTCTGTCGGTAACATATACTACATTCTCAAAGCACACTGTGTGGGACTGAATCTAGCCCCCCCCCCCCCCGGTCAGTGTCCATTACTCATGCCGGGGAAGTTAACTTATTTCCCAACTTTGAGCTGCAAAGTGGGACAATTTTGCTGGAACAATTTTTAGAGTGGTGGTTTCTGCCATTAATGTTACATCACTGAAGTCATTGGGATTGTGAAAAATCCAAGTGTTACACACAGAAAAAGTGTAGCAATTGAACCATGCCCATTGGGCAGGAGTGTGGTAAGGGAGTAGTATGTAGTTGGGGTGCACTTTGGAGCACACCGTCATAAATATATTACTCAAGCATGGTGTGGTAGAGCACTGTCATTTATAAGCATCACATTTTCCATGGAAAGGGCTCCTAGATTTGCACAGACATGCAGTTTTAGTGATAAAACTACATAGCACACGAACAATGTGTGGAAAGTGGGTTTCACCAATACAGAGCCCTTACAGGTGACAAGCAGCGCTCTCCAAATCCACCTTATATTACATTACATTTAACATTTGTGCATCATCAAGTGTCTTGATTTGTTTTGATCTTGTTAAAATCTTTGTTTCCTCACACTTCATAATTAAAAATTAGCTTTTTTATTCTTGCATGCCGCTGATATATTTTTAACTATTTCTACAGTGCATTTAGAGGTATTTAAATTGTGTTGTGTGTTAGACAAATGACAACCTTGTGCACCAGCAAGATTATTACATAGTTCCCTTTACAAAACCCATCACTTCTGTAGTCAGAGAAAGAAAGATAAACACCAGTCTCTGTGTTAAAAGCAATTTGTCAGAAGACATATCTTGAACACACTGCAATTGTGACAGGACAAAAAAATAGTTTATCTGCAAGAAGGGACCCCTTCCTGCACATAAACAATCGTACCCCTCAATGCAGGCACCCTTGCACTATAGTACAGTTTGCAAAGCCGTAGTAGGAATGATCCTAGGAGAGCACAGGCAAATGATCCATGCCTTCACAGCTTTGGGACATGATCCCCTACCTGTCCGTCTGCCACCTAAAAGGGGTCCAACAACCAATTCTGAGGTATGTCTTATGGACTCTAAGCAATAGCCATATAGTCACCATTACAAAGTACTATAGGCTGATATTGATGCTCTCTTGTAGAGTTGAAAGTAGAATCTTAAGCATAAAGGTCGATCGCTAAAGAGGTAAGATACACAGTGTTGACACAATTCGTTTTGCTCCAAAACTATTTGATAGTTTCTCTACATGAACACATGACTAATCACGAAGAAGACCCTCCCTAACAAGAATGTATGGTAATATATATTAAATGTCTTGGTGACGTGGCATTGGCGATCAGTGGCGGCTGGTGACATTGGAAAGTGGTGAGGCGCAAAAGTGAGGATGAGTGTCATGCTGTGAGCGAGCGCAGCGTGCGAGCCCGACCTTGATAAGATGGGTTTGGGGGGGTTCTCCCCCCCATGAAAATTTAGAAAAAGGAGTGGGAAAATAGTGCATTTTCAAGCACATTTGAGAAAGCAAGAAGGTTAATAAAGCAATTGTGAAACTGCAGTTATGACATCAATAAAGAGCCTCTGGGTGGCATTACTTGAACTGCAGACACCCTTGGCAAGCTGAGGTGTTCTGGACGTCCATTCCAAATCCCCAGGTTCTTGTAGGTACCTGTACATTGAGGAAGATAGGGCTGTAGTACGAGGTCAAATACTAAGCTAGAACATCTGAAGGCTAGTAGGGCTGGAGAAAAGACAATCACATGCCAGCCGGTGTCTCTGAAAGGCCAGCATGACTGTGGCTGTGTCAGTCACTTGTCAGGTTGATCGTCTCAAAGGCTGGGCAGGTGGAGGCAACTGTATGTGTCAGACACATGCCTGACTGGTTCCTCCAACAGACCAGCTGGACTAGGGTGATGTCAGTTGCTTAGTGGCTTGTCAGGCTGCTGCTTTTTAAAGGTCAGCAGGGCTGGTTCAGTGTCTGTCACTTGTCAGGTTGATCGTCTGAAAGGTTAGCAGGGTGGGACAGTGTCAGTCACGTGTTCAACTTGTGCCATAATGATCAGCTGGACTGAGGTAGCGTCAGTCACTTCAGGCCAGTATCTTTCATTGGTCATCAGGCTGAGGCAGTGTCAGTTCAATATGAGGCCGTGCATCATAAACAGCTGTGCTAGGAGATGTATGCCTGGGACTGGGAGAGGAAGGAATTGCACCAGGGTGTGTGTGCACAGAGGGCAGGGTTCATTTACCGTTCCATGTAAGGGGCACTCTGCATAGGCGTGTCAGTCTCAGTACGCAGCAAGTGTCTGAGGACCAGCAAAAAGCAAGAAGCTGTCTGCAGGGTCTTCACAAGACTTACAGCAGTGTCTTCCAAGACTCCCAGCTGCGTACAAGGGACTGAACCATATCGGCTGGACATACGAGGCTGTCCGCAGAATCTTCATGAGACTCACATCACTTCCTGCTGATACTGTCAGCAGAGTATCGAACAATAAACCACATCCACCGGAAACAAGAAACTGCTAGCAGCTGCATTATCTGACTGAGACTCTCAGTAGGAAGCGAGATAGAAGAGACTGTCATAACCATCTGCAGCAGGCTGCTATCAGGAGACTGCCAGATCCATCTGCATGACACTCTCAGCAACATCTGGAAGGAGAGAGTGCAGCACCTGCATGAAACTTGCAGCAGGAGACAGGGGACTGAACAACATTGCTGAAGAGTGTGTTTCTCTGCGTGTGTGTTGTTTCCCCTCTCCAGGATTAGTACGCCAAGCAGGTCTTCATTGGATGTTATTGTGTCTCATGTTCGGGCAATTTATAACAACGCTTTGCAATGTGCTCTGCACTACGTTTTAAAATCTTAATTATCGGCACAGATATTTCCCAGAGGTCCCTTTCCAGCAGTGCATTTATGAAGAGCTCATCAGCTATTCCTTCCGTAGCTGCCAAGTTTTCAATTTGCTTTTGGGTGACATTTTCTATATTTACAGTATGTTTACGTGTGACATGTCAATTTTTATGTGTGACACTTTACGTGACACCTTAATGTGAATAGATCAAAGCAGTAGTGTCAATGCATAGATAGATACGTTTCGCAAATAATCCTGCATTACGCAATATAATTTGCCAGAGACAACATTGAAGCAGCTGCAGTGCTCCTTAAACATATATGGAAACTTAATAACCTACTCCCCATTTCTAAGTGGATCATCCTGGAAACAATAGTGGCATCATAATAAATAATTTAAGCTTGAGTACATAATATGTCATGCCTGTTTACCTTTAGAATGGGTACTGTCAGGAGAAGTGACGTGGGATGTTGCAAGAGGCTGAAGAAGTGTGCTGCATGTGGGCAGTGATATAATACAACATGATGTGGCCCCTTGCAAAGGTGTTGATGGGCCCTGAGACTCCTATATCTCAAAGGAGTTAGGGGGGTTCCCTGAAGTGTGGGCTCGCACTGCGCCTCGGAGCCTGCATTACGCGCCTGCATGTGCGCTCTGCACACCATGAACATGCTAACTAGGAGGGAAGAGCGGCAGTACAAAAGGTATAATGTGCAACAAAAATTCTGAACCTTGTTTGCCTAATGAAGAGGAATGAGTTCACATGCAGTGAAAGAGCACCAAACCAGCAGGTGAACTCCTACACACCAGAACATTTAATGCACCAATATTTAGCCCAGTATGCTTAACCGTCAGTCCGCTCCCCAGGCAACTACATGTTCCAGATTGCAGATAGTTAAAAGGCCAGAACTGGTCACAAGTTTCAGATACACAACACAAAACTACTTGGTGATTATGCCGTAACGAAAACCCCCCTTCTGTCTGGGGGTAGGACAGCTATCTCCCCCTCCCGAAATCCCCCAGCCGGAAGTGGCGCTCTCTAACTCTGTTCCTCGTTGCTCTCAAGTTGATGATCTGCAGACTTTTATTTCTCTTATTTTTTTCGTGTTCTTATTGGCCGCACAAAATTTTCTTGTTCATAACTGTACATACTGTGAAGCGCTCTGATACCCTCGGGTCCAGCTAGTGCTATACAAAACTTCAATCAATGAAATAAATATGCAATATGTCTCTGCCATCCCATTCCATCACACTGGCTACACTAAATAAATATAACCTGATGGACAGTAGATTGATGGAGGATCACTTAGTCAGCGGATGAAAGGTTTTTGAAAATGAGAGTCCTTTGAATGCTTGTACAAAGACATATTGTTGTATAGCGTTCAAGTGACATTTTACCGATTCATGCCCTTATATAGGTATAATTCACATTGCCATTATATAGGCATAGAAATCATAACCATATTTAGACATAGCCCATGCAGTCCAAATACAGGCATGGATACTTCCACTAATTCCGAAAAGCCACAGCGATTTCTTGGAAAACTCGACTTCAGCAGTCAGGGATATCCCCTTTCTTGAATATTGATTTGTCCTAGAAATCATGGAGTTTTCAAAGACCTACCATTCCCTTGGGGTTCTTTGATGATGTTATTATATCCGACTTTACATCAAACTAGGCACCTTCAAGGTATTAATATGCCTACAATTGCCCTAGCAAACACATGGTGGTTCGGAGCAGCTCAACTATCTACTTGCCCAATGCAGTTTGCTACAGCAAGTACCGAAGGAAGCCGACCCTCCAGCTGACGCTCTGACAGAGAGGCTGCCTTTTTCTCGCTGAGAATCCAGCTCCAGTGTTTCCAAGCTCCCCTTGCGGGGTATTGGGAAATCGAGCCCGAGACATAGACAGACCTCCTTCATTCTAAAACCAAGGTACGGAGCTGATTACACCCTAAGAGAAATCTTGGATAGATTCTTGGCAAAGAAAGTAAACATATGCTACACCACACCTACTTATTCCCTCGTACTGGACTTAGGTTAGGTACATTGGGGTAGGCGTATTCTAGAAGCACCAGTTGAGTACTTTTAGCCTTTGTTATTTATGTATGTAATTTGTGGCTTAGAAACGATACCATGCTTTAACAGTATTATTTTATAATACCCTTCTCGTTGTATGTATTATACTTTGCAGCCTGTATTACGATTGTAGCAGTTCACTTTACTTGCATGAGAAAGAAACTGTTCAATAAATACTTTTATTGAAAACGCCCGTCTCTCTATTTCTCTGCACCTCTGATGAAACGAAGCATGCACGATTGACTGAGTAAAATAATATCTATCTATTGTTTCCACGACTCTGAAGATACGTTCTATCTTGGGGAAATAAAGTTGTCATGTTTATGCGGTTGTCAGAAACTAATCCCTCCTTGTTTATTCGAGAACATTTCTAGTGACCTCTGAGCTAGCTGGCACTAACAATTAAATCGAATAAATTCGATAGAGACCTGGTCGACAGAAGTCCTACGTCAAATCTATAGGATATTGTGGGACTGGCAGGTGGGTCAGGAATTAGAGACACACCAGTTTGTTGGGGTAAAGCAGGCTTTATTGGGATACCCCGTTTAGAGTTTAACATTAGAGTCCTTCTTGTCCTAAACGTCGGTCTCTCTTTTGCGAATTGGCTTGAATCCGTTTTGGCGGTGGTAGGGGTTTCCTCTGTGCTGTCGTGGTGCGTCTCCCCTTTCGGCTGTCGCGACGAGGTGTCTTCTCCTCAGGCTCCGGGTTCCCCAGGGAAGAGAAGACCAACAGAAAGAGGGCCGTTAGGGTTTTGTTCTCTGGGGGTTCGTGCACCTTGGGGCCGTGTTGTGGAAGGGTTCACCCGGTGAGACTTGACACACCGTATAAGCGTGAGATGGTGAGCACAGAAGGTGAGGGATATACGCGGGGTAAAGACACACTAGGATGGGAGGACTAGGGATTGAAGGGGCTATGTACACTCTCGCTACATGCGCTTGCTCCCCACCCAGGCCGCCATACGCTGCCGTACCTGAGTGAGCCACGCTCCTCCCCCGGGAGAGTGGCACGGCGGTTCGCGGTGTCGTTGGCCTCCTGGCTTTCCGTGGGACCCTTCTCCGTTTTCCTCATTCTCTTCTTCGGGTTTCCGCCTGGTCTCTTCGCTCCGTTCTCCTCGCTTCTCCTCACATTCGGCTCCGCTCCTCTCCTGCTCCACCGGGGTGACGTCACACGCCCCATACCATACTTCCTGTATTTTGTCCAATTCGGCAGCTCTGACGTGGACCGGAGGGCGGGCCTCCTCCTCAGCAAACTCCCAATTAAAGGGACCACGGTCTATATCTTCATGTTCGTCCAGTTCTGTGTCCCAAGGAGCCGTCTGTAGAGAAGGAGGCAGCACAGAGTCAGTTCTGGGGGTCCACCACTCCTTGTCACACTCCACCCCCCTGGTTTCTCCCGATCGGGGAGGACCGGCATACGGGAAAGGAAATCCGCGTTTCCGTTGTCGCTTCATTTCCTGTGTACCACAGTGAAGGAAAAGGGCTGAAGAAACAGGAACCACAATAGAATTCTGGCGTTCTGAGTCCTGTTCTTTTGCATCCACTGTAAGGGGGCATGGTCTGAGTATAGTAGGAAGGCCCCCCCTTCTAGGTAATATCTTAACTTGTCAACGGCCCATCTAATGGCCAGGCATTCCTTCTCTACAGTGGGGTATTTCTGTTCCCGGGGATGAAGCTTACGACTTATGAACAGAACCGGGTGTTCCTCGGAATCTTCTCCTATTTGGGAAAGGACCGCCCCTATGCCTGTATCTGAAGCATCAGTGGCCAATATGAACGGTTTGTCAAAGTTGGGTGGAAGGAGCACAGGACTGGTTGTGATAGCTTCCTTCAGCAATTCGAAGGCTCTTCCTGCTTCTGTGGAGGGAGGGAGAGGAAGGACATTTCTGACAGTTTTCTGTAAAAGATTAGTCAAGGGAGTGGCAAGGTCGGCAAAGTTTTTGATGAATCGGCGATAGTAGCCGATCAGACCTAAGAAAGCCCTTAACTCTCTTTTGGTTGAGGGGAATGGTGTCTCTGTTATTGCTTTGATTTTCATCTCTTGTGGGGCTATAACGCCGTTTCCTAGCATGAACCCTAGATACTTCACTTTCAGGAAGGCTGCGCGTGATTTCTTAGCATTCATGTGAAGGTGGGCGTCCCTCAGGGATGATAACACCTTAGTCAGGTGTTCTAGGTGGTCTTTCCATGTGTGACTGAAAATGACGATGTCGTCAAGGTATACAGAACTGTACTTTTGGTGGGGAGCCAAAACCTTGTTCATCAACCTCTGGAACGTGGCAGGAGCCCCATGGAGACCGAAGGGAAGGACATTAAACTCGTACAGGCCCTCCTCGGTGGCAAAAGCAGTTTTGTGACGGTCTTCCTCCCTCAGGGGTACCTGCCAATAGCCTTTGGTTAAGTCCAAGGTGGTTATGTATTTGGCTTCTCCTATACGTTCGATTAACTCATCCACTCGAGGAATGGGGAATGCATCAAATGACGAAACAGCGTTTAAAGCTCTGAAGTCCATACAAAAACGGGTCGAGCCGTCTGGCTTGGGGCCCATAACTATGGGAGACGACCAATTGCTTTTGGAGGGTCTGATAACCCCTAGTTCTAGCATGTTGGCAACTTCCTTCCTAACATCGGCCCTTTTTGCAGCGGGGATACGATAGGCTCTCTGCTTTACTATGCTCCCGGCAGTGGTATGGATTTCGTGTTCTGCCAAAGGGGTGCATCCCGGCAGGTCCGAAAACAAGGGGGAGAATGGGGATAGGACCGTGTGGAGATCCCGTTTCTCCGTGGTTGTTAGCTCGGGATTGACAGGTAGGTGTGGTAAAGTGGTTCCTGAACTGTGTTCTGGTATGACCAGATTAGAAGGACTGGACCTTAATTGCTGAGTGTAGTCAAGGAGAGATCTCTGTTCGTTGGCTTCTTCCTTCTCCCAGGCCTCTCTGGTGATTTCGAGCAGGGACCTGGGCTGGCGTCCGTACAACATCTCGAAGGGGGACACCCCGAGGCTACTCTGGACCTGTGCTCTCACTACATATAAAGCCAAGGGGAGCATTTTGTCCCAGTCCTTGGGTTCGGTTGTTAACAGTTTTTTTAGGGTCGTCTTTAGGGTTCTGTTGTACCGTTCCACTAAACCGTCCGTTTGCGGGTGGTAAGCGGACGTGCGAATGTGTCGGAGATCCAGCGTCTTGCAGATCTCAGTCATCATCCGTGAAACAAATGGCGTCCCTTGATCCGTTAGGATTTCCCGTGGGAACCCCACTCTCGAGAACAACTCCACCAACTTCTCGGCCACATTCCTAGAGGTCGGGGCGCTAGGAGGGAAGGCCTCGGGGAACCTGGTGGCGTAGTCCACGACCACCAAGGCATATGTGTGTCCCCTTGAGGAGCGTGGCAGAGGCCCTATGAGATCCATTCCCACGCGTTCCCAGGGATTGCCAATGATTGCCAGCGGTTGTAAAGGCACCGAAGGCGGTCTGGTGAGATTCCTCCTCTGACAGACCTCACAACGATGGCAATACGCCTCGGTCTCTTTATATATCCCTGGCCAGTAGAACAATCTCAGTACGTTCTGAGTGGTCTTTTCTGCCCCACTGTGTCCCGCTGTTAGATGGGTGTGTGCATAGAACAGGATCTGTTCACGAAATACCGTCGGTACCACCAGTTGTTTATGGTCCCCTTCTTTTCCTTCCCGATACAGTAGATCGCTTTCTATGCTAAAACGTGGATATGTGGCTGCGGTGGTTTCTGACTGTGCTATATGGGCTGCCTCCCATGCGTTCAAAAGCGAAGGGTCGTTGGACTGGGCGAATTTAAATCCCCAGTCTGTTGCCCATGGTTCGACAGTCAAGTAAGCTTTGGCGGGGCGCAGGTCTAGCTCCCTTCTGAATAAAGACAAGAACTGAGGATTATCCACCCCTAGAATCAGTTCCTCGGGGAGGGACCCCCACTCTTACTGTACATGGTTCTCGTTCTATCGGGTGTATGTGGATGCGGGCCAGGGGATAAGTCTTAACATCACCATGGACACATCGGATGTGCACTACCCCTTCCTTTCCTATCTGGGAGGGGAATAGCAGGGTTTCCCTGATGACGGATTGCCTACACCCAGAATCCAACAGTGCCCTAACAGGGGAGTCGTTCACCCTGACTCTTACATAAAAGGAAGGACCCATTTCCGCGGTGTAAAGCACTGTTTTAGGGATGTAGCCGACTTCCATGGGCTCCTCAACGGGTCTTTTCCTTGGGCATAAGCGGGCTATATGGCCCCACTCTCCACATTCGAAGCACTGGGGCCCTTTCATGGGTGTTATGTCCGGTCTGAATGGTCGTGGCATCATAGGCTCAAATACGGCCCTCTATTTCTCTGTTTTCAGGGGAGGCATCGGTGTCTTATTAGTTTTCTCTGTGTCCCAGGGAAAAGACCTGGGCGCCGCTCTGGCATAGTTGGCTGCCATCTCCACGGCCTGTGCGGCAGTAAGACCGGAATGCTGCTTCAACCATCTCTGGGTTCCATACGGCAATGCCTCCATGAACTGTTCTAGGACAATGCTGGTCATGACGTCTTCTTTGCTTCGAATTTCTGGCCTTAGCCATTTCTCTGCCGCCATTTTCAGTCTTAAGTATAGCGTCTTCGGGTTTTCACCCGCCACTCCTTTTTCCTTCCGGAACCGGAGCCTATAAGCTTCAGCATCCATTCCGAGGTGGTCTAGTATCACCCCTTTAATCTCCGTATATGAGGCGGTGCCTGCTTGGTTAGCGACCTGATAGGCCGTCTGCGCTTCCCCCACCAACAAGGGGGCAAGGAAGAAGGGCCACTTCTCTTCTGGCCACCCACAAGCACGGGCTGCCCTTTCAAAGTTGACCAGGAAGGCGTTGGGGTCTTCTCCTGTTACGTACTTTTGCAGGGCCACTCCGGATGGATGTGGTCCAAATGGTCTTCGATCCTGTGACACAGCAGTTCCTGGGGTTTGTACCACCTTCTGTAGGTTATCCATTTGCTGCGTCATCGTGGAGCGAAAGAGGGCTCGGTCGGCATCTGCCGTGCTTATTTGTTGGCTGACAGCCCACTCCAACTTCTGCTGCCCCTCTATCAGGGTTTGAACGACCTGCTCCATGTCCGCTTTTTCTTGTTCTGAGGGAGTATATCCCACTTCTGACACCACTGTGGGACTGGCAGGTGGGTCAGGAATTAGAGACACACCAGTTTGTTGGGGTCAAGCAGGCTTTATTGGGATACCCCGTTTAGAGTTTAACATTAGAGTCCTTCTTGTCCTAAACGTCAGTCTCTCTTTTGCGAATTGGCTTGAATCCGTTTTGGCGGTGGTAGGGGTTTCCTCTGTGCTGTCGTGGTGCGTCTCCCCTTTCGGCTGTCGCGACGAGGTGTCTTCTCCTCAGGCTCCGGGTTCCCCAGGGAAGAGAAGACCAACAGAAAGAGGGCCGTTAGGGTTTTGTTCTCTGGGGGTTCGTGCACCTTGGGGCCGTGTTGTGGAAGGGTTCACCCGGTGAGACTTGACACACCGTATAAGCGTGAGATGGTGAGCACAGAAGGTGAGGGATATACGCGGGGTAAAGACACACTAGGATCGGAGGACTAGGGATTGAAGGGGCTATGTACACTCTCGCTACACGCGCTTGCTCCCCACCCAGGCCGCCATACGCTGCCGTACCTGAGTGAGCCACGCTCCTCCCCCGGGAGAGTGGCACGGCGGTTCGCGGTGTCGTTGGCCTCCTGGCTTTCCGTGGGACCCTTCTCCGTTTTCCTCGTTCTCTTCTTCTGGTTTCCGCCTGGTCTCTTCGCTCCGTTCTCCTCGCTTCTCCTCACATTCGGCTCCGCTCCTCTCCTGCTCCACCGGGGTGACGTCACACGCCCCATACCATACTTTCTGTATTTTGTCCAATTCGGCGGCTCTGACGTGGACCGGAGGGCGGGCCTCCTCCTCAGCAAACTCCCAATTAAAGGGACCACGGTCTATATCTTCATGTTCGTCCAGTTCTGTGTCCCAAGGAGCCGTCTGTAGAGAAGGAGGCAGCACAGGGTCAGTTCTGGGGGTCCACCACTCCTTGTCACAGATATATTATTCCAAAGCACAGAGACTATTGGGAATATAGGAACTACACTACATGGCGCCCAACATTTGGTAAGGCACTAATTTAATGCTAAATACTAGAGTAACTCAGTCGTGCTTTTCACAGAGACCCCTTTCTCTCGTAAAGTACACCAATAGATGTCTGGAGTGGGTGAAAGGATAATATCCGCCATAACTGAGTAGGACGAAAATCCTATTTATTAGTTTTTTTTTTTTTTTTTTTTATTATTTTTAAAAAGATTTTTTTAACCCATTTTTACAATGTACACCAAAATAGCACATAGACAATCAATATACGGAGAGAAAAGAAGAGTAATAAAACCCAAAAAAAAAGAGAAGAGCAAATCATGCAAATCAATCTCATAAAATAAAGTATTCAGTGACAAAAGAATCCAAAACAATACAAATACTCATATTCTAATGTGTTTTGATATTATCTGCATACAATAGTACAAACTAGTGCAAACCTATCCTGAGCGTTATTTTCTGACTTTTAATCCATTTCTACTCGCTCCCGCCTTGAGCCTTGCTCTGCTTCCAGCGAGTTAGTGGTTGCCAAATTCTTTCCCCCAGCACTCTCGCCCTCCTACCCTTTCTTTCGTAAATAGCTTTTTCCAGATTGTAAGTGGAAATCAATCTTGCTATCCAGAGTTCAAAAGTGGGGGGGACCTTGTCAAGCCATGCTCTCGCGATTCCAATTCGATACACTGCTGTTGCCATAAACATAAATTCTATATGATGCTCCTCTATTTCGCCCGCGATTCCTAAGATTATAATACCATCTGTCAGCTTTTGTGTGATTCCCAACGAGTTTTCCAAGAAGTTCTCAATTGCCCCTTTTACTGTATGAAGTTGTGGGCATTGAGCGAACATGTGGACAATATCCGCCTCTGATGAGTTGCAGCGTGGGCATGTGATTCCATTGACCCCCCCCCATTGTGCAATTCTTGCTGGCGTGTGGTATAAAGAGTATATAGTTTTAAAATGCTGCGATTGTAATGTTGCAGAAGCTAAAACTGTATGGCCTAACTTCAAAGATGTCTGTAAGTCCTCCATGGAGGCACCCACCTTTTCCGCCCATTTAGTGGCAAATTTAACTATATCGTCGGTTTTTAATGTATACAATTCTGCATAGAGCTGTCTGATTGTGCATCTATCCGCCTTCTCTATGTACTCCATGATTCTATTAGATTCGAACCCTATTGGTCCACCTCTTTTGTCTGCTAGATAACTTCTTAGCTGTAAATATTTAAAAAAATTGCTCCCACTTATGTCATATTTCCCCCTTAAGTCCTGAAATTGTCTAATTGTCCCCTCAATATCCATAAGATCTCCTATCTTTCTAATCCCTTTGTTATCCCATTCCTTCATAATTGAATCGCTGAATATTTCCCCTGGTAATGAATGATTATTATATAGTCGTGTGTAATGGTTATATCTGCCGAGCCCCAGCTTCTTTGCCACCCCTCGCCAGATTTTATAAACCGCTTGTAAAGTCTTGAACTTAGTATGTTTAAAATAATTATAATCCACTGTTTTCAGCAGGCCATTCTTGGCTTCATCCCCAATAAGTGCTCTATATACATTTGTGTCCTGCTCCACAGTACTCCCACCGCCTAACATCCCTTGTGCGTATTGCAGTGATGCTGCCCAATAGTAAAGTCTAAAGTCCGGAGCACCCCACCCTCCCTTCTCCCTTGGGAGAACCATGTACCGATACGCTCTTCTCGTCTTCCCTTGGGCCCAGATTAGCCTATTAAGTATTGCTTCCAGTTTCCGAAACCATGATTGTTCAAAAAATAATGGGATCGCTCTAAAAAAGTATAAAAATTTTGGGAAGGTGATCATCTTAATAACATTTATTCTCCCCATGAGCGTCAGGTGTAGGTTGTGAATCCTTTCGGTGTTCCTTTTAACTTTATCTAATAATGGGGTCATATTGATTTCTACTAATTTATCTAGGTCCGTGGTCACCTTTATCCCTAAATATGTAGCTACGGGGACAATTCTATTGTCTTGATGAATTGTATATTTATTTTGAACGATCTGGGTTTTGCCTTTATTAATTGAATATCCTGCAATCATGCCAAATTTCAAAGCCTCCTGCTCTATTTCAACTAGCGCCCTCCCTGGTTTTGGTGTTATAATGGCCACATCGTCTGCATAGGCGAATAGTTTGTACTCCCTCCCGTGCAATATCACTGGGTGGATACTCCTATTAGCCTCAAATTTTCTAAGCAGGGGATCTAAATATAAAGCAAACAGCAGTGGCGACGCTGGGCAGCCCTGCCTAGTCCCTCGTTTGATCTGAACTTCCTTCGTATAGTTTCTATTTATTCTTATCCTGGCTATTGGGTTTTCATAAAGAGCCTGAATTGCCTTAATGAATCCCTCTCCTATCCCGAACCATTTCATAACCCTCCATAAATAGTCCCACGAGACCCTGTCAAAAGCCTTCTCAGCGTCGAGAAATATGGCTGCGACAGGATCTCGCAGTACCTCAGCTGCATCCAGAATGGTTATCATCTGCCTAGTGTGATGTGTCGTGCCTTTTCCAGGAATGAATCCATGCTGTGCAATACTAACTAACCCTTCTATGATTTTACTAAGTCTTTGAGCTAATGATTTTGAGAAGATTTTTGTGTCTGCATTTAGGAGTGTGATTGGTCTGTAAGACCCTGGCTCCATTGGAGGCTTGTCTTTTTTGAGAATCACTATTATGTCTGCGCCTGCCCATGACCGTGGTATCGAGCACCCGTTTTGTGCCTGTCTAAAGGTTTCTAGCATATCCCCTCCCAGTTGCTCCCAAAAGATTTTATAAAATTCTGCCGGGATCTGATCTGGTCCTGTGGCTTTCCCCCCCGGTAGATGACTTACGGCCTCCCTGATCTCCTGTAGTGTTAGTGGTAGATCTAATTCTTCCTTGGCTGCAGTGTCTAATATATCATGGTGTATTCCCGCCAGATAGTCTGTGATTTCTCCATCCACGTTTCCTATACCTGAATCGTATAGGTTACCGTAGTAGCTTCTAAAAACCTCCTGTATCTCCTCTGGAGTGTCAACCACGTTGCCTAGCCTATCTTTAATTTCTTTTATATCCCCTGCTGACAAGTTTTGTCGAGTGCGTATTGCTAATAAGTGTCCCACCCTTTCATTAAACTCATAGCATTTTTCCCTCTTTGCTAAATAGTTCCCTGCCGCCTTCTGAGCCAGATTTATCCCTGCCTCTGCTTTATTTATTTCTATTTCTAGAAGTATTTCCTCCAGTGGGTCTCGCTTGTGGATTGCTGTGATTAATCTATCTTCTAGAGCCTCCAGTTCTCTCATCCTTTCCTCTGTCTTGATCCTCTCTTTCTTAGTTCTTTGCAATGTATAACTTAATGTTTCTCCCCTGATCCCAGCTTTGAATGCGTCCCAAATCATATTAGTAGTGGCTGTGTTCCTATTCTCCGCCCAATATTGTGGTATCCATTCCTGCATATGTCTTATATAGCCTGGATCGCTTAATAAACCTCTCTCAAATGTCCAAGTGCTATTTTTACCCACGCTCCTAATGGACATTGGAATACTCAGCACTAGTGGATTGTGATCCGAGACCACTCTCGGTAGTTTTATTAATTTAGCATCTTTTATGATTGATCTAGAAATGAAAAAGAAGTCTAGTCTGGCCACCATCTTATGCGGGGCTGAGTAAAATGTGCTCCCCGACCCAATTGGGTTGTTTTCCGCCCAGACGTCAACTAATGCATTATGCCGCGCCATATAATGTATGGCCTTACACGTTTTTTTCTTTCTACCATTATACCCTCCCCTGTTCGACAGACTCATCCCATTTAGTCCATCAATGTTAAAATCCCCACAACAAATTATTGGTTCCACCCACAAGGCCAATTCTCCATCCAGCATTTCAAAAATATCTGGTTCATCCTCATTTGAGGCATAAACTGACACTATTGTGTAACAGCTCCCCTGTACATCCACCTCCACAATTACCCATCTTCCCTCCTGATCTTCTTTTTTCTTTTTAAGTTTTGCGACCCCTTTTTAGGAACTACACTACATGGCGCCCAACATTTGGTAAGGCACTAATTTAATGCTAAATACTAGAGTAACTCAGTCGTGCTTTTCACAGAGACCCCTTTCTCTCGTAAAGTACACCAATAGATGTCTGGAGTGGGTGAAAGGATAATATCCGCCATAACTGAGTAGGACGAAAATCCTATTTATTAGTTTTTGGTTTGTTCATTGTTGAAGGATACAGTGTTCCAAAATATTGTGCACCTTATCTTTGTTTTCTTGAAACTTGCTCTGCAAACTTTCATTAAACAATGTCGCTTAACGGCGACAACAACGCAACCAACCAGGTTTAGACGTTACAGGTTTCCAAGAAACCGATCCGGATGCTATAATCATCCCGGAAAAGTTAAGGAAAACTATCACTACAAAGCTTATACCAAACGGCCTATCACCTAGAGGTGGTAGGGTAATTTTTGTCATAGAGGCACATGAATATCGGCAGAGGTATTCTATTCATGGATTGTCTTCCCAGAAGCAAATTCAGTAACACATGTGTTCTACTTCTACAAAGTAGAGGAACCTCCAGCGGAATACACTCTTTTCGAGGATGTTGAAATTCCATTAACATACCAAGAGCATGCGCTCTGGTTTAAAGGCGCCCTACAACATCAAAATCACATTACCAGGCTCGGTCCACTAGGTAGACGAGGAGCAACATGGCCGGTTTTAGCCAGCTATACACTGCATCCTGCCATTGAAGAAATGTCAGGTGCAGAACTATTAATTCAACTAAAACTGTTAATTAAAATACATAGACAATTGGTTCAATATGTCATGCGGACTCTAACAGTCCAACTTCCTATAAGGATTCCACAACAAACCCCTCACCAGGGGAACACAAATAAAATCACACCACAGCCCATAAACTCAGTCATTGGTAAATTGCCCACAAAAAAGGAACAAATTCCATTCTGGATAGCTCAGAAAATTACTCAAATCGAAGCAGTATTTCCAGGTAGTACACCTCATGAGGAACACAGGATTCTAACAATCTGTTTACCAATGGGGATCACACCACACCTGGAGGACTGCAACACTTGGGGTACAGTCTTTGCTGCAATCTACACAAAAACACATGGTGTTCCATCTATGGCGGTGATACCAGGTGTCCTGAAACAGATTCAAAATGAATACGGGGCAGAGCCTGCTTTGAATCTGGGTATGAAATTACTGAAAGATTTCAAACAGGTCTCAGCTTTAATATTAACTAACATTAAAGGTGAAGCAGCATCCGTGGCGATCCGCTAAAAGTTAAGAGAATTTGATGTAACTGAGCAACCATATGAACTGGCCAGAATAATAGAAAAATCCTATGACGAACTAGGTAGGGTTAGTTTGGGTGGGAAACCAGTTAAGCCCCAACTAACAGAAAGTCCTGAAAAGGTCTTTATTAAAAACACTCTCACTACTCCTAAAAAGAAGTGGGGAAATATTAAACAGACTAAAGAGAAGCGTTCTCAGTCCAGAGGTAGGTCTCCTCAAAAGGAACCCTCTGAAAAGAGGTATAACATCAGGAATTGGGATAATTTGAGAAAACTTGATAGATATCAAGATACTGATACACGTTCCTCTCGTATCTTTCAGAATTCCTCATAGAAATCGGAAAGAAGCGGACGGTCAGAACACAAGGAAGAACGCGTGAAGTCCAAAGACGATCAACACGTTCCAAAAAATAAGAAAACCCAATTCACCAAAAAGAAGGTAGCAGGTCTAAAAATCAGACATGCCGAGGATCTTGAGGACACAACTCAAGAACGGGGAGTGGGCCCAGACAATGCTAGACAGCGCAGCAGAAGTCACCATAGCTCGCAAGATCTTGAAGGACCATCTTGAGACAGTGGACTTGAATGAGTACATCCAAGTTGAAACTGCCGATACCAGGGTTAGTGTACCCCATAATTTATATGAAATAACGCTGCGGATGGAGGGGGACATAACTAGGAAGATAAGAGCACTCTTTTGGGAAAGGTGTAGAGACAAAATATCGAGTTCTTTTTTATCGACTAGACATAATATCGAGTCAAAAATATAGAATCGACATAATATCGACTAGACATAATATAGACTACCAAAATATCGACTAGAAAATTTTAATATCGAATAGAATGGACATAATATCGAATCAAAAATATAGAATGGACATAATATCGACTAGACATAATATAGACAACAAAAATATCGATTTTTAGGTAAGTTAATATTAATTTTTATTTTTTGTGTAATATAATTCTGTAGCGGGTTGTGGGTTTATAGGGGAATAGGGTGGGAAGTAATTTAATTATAATTAATTAAATATGTTATTTTATTTATTGTTATTTATTTAGAATTAATTGGTAATTAATTGGTAATTAATTAAAATATAATTGGTAATTAATTTTAATTGATTAATTGATAAATATTTTAATTTTAGTAATTTATTTTCTGTAGCGGGTTGTGGGTTTATAGGGGAATAGGGTGGGAAGTAATTTAATTATAATTAATTAAATATGTTAATTATATCATTGGTATTTATTTTGAATTAATTGGTAATTAATTTTTAATTGATAATTAATTAATAATTAATTTTAATTAATTGTTTAATGGACAATTATGAGAATAATATTTTTTTCTGTAGCGGGTTGTGGGTTTATAGGGGAATAGGGTGGGAAGTAATTTAATTATAATTAAATAAATATGTTAATTAATTAATTGATTGGTATTTATTTTTAATAAATTGTCAATTAATTTTTAATTGGTAAATAATTAATTGTTAATTAATAATTAATTGTTATTAATTTATTAATGAATAATTATGTGAATAATAATATTTTATTTTTAGTAGCGGGTTGTTGGTTTATAGAGGAATAGGGTGGGAAGTAATTTAATATAATTAATTAAACATGATAATTAATTAATTAGTATTTATTTTAAATAAATTGTTAATTAATTTTTAATTAATTAATTCTTAATTGGTAATTAAAATGTATTAATTGATTAATTTATAAATATGTGATTTATATTAATTTATTTTCATTAGAGTGGGGATATTAAAATTTGCCCCTATGCTATCCACCGTTTTCCCTACTGTTGCACTCTCTGGAGTGGGAATAGTAATTTTTACCCCTACGCTATCCAACGCTTTCCCTACTGTTGCACTTACTGGAGTGGGAATAGTAATTTTTACCCCTACGCTATCCAACAACTTCCCTACTGTTGCACTCTCTGGAGTGGGAATAGTAATTTTTACCCCTACGCTATCCAGCGCTTTCCCTTCTGTTGCACTCGTTGGAGTTGGAATAGTAGTTTTTACCCCTACGCCATCCAACGCTTTCCCTACTGTTGCACTTTCTGGAGTGGGAATAGTAATTTTTACTCCTACGCTATCCAATGCTTTCCCTACTGTTGCACTCGCTGGAGTGAGAATAGTAATTTTTACCCCTACGCTATCCAATGCTTTCCCTACTGTTGCACTCGCTGGATTTGGATTAGTAATTTTTACCCCTACGCTATCCAACGCTTTCCCTACTGTTGCACTCTTTGGAGTGGGAATAGTAATTTTTACCCCTACGCTATCCAACGCTTTCCCTACTGTTGCACTCTTAGGAGTGGGAATAGTAATTTTTACCGTTACGCTATCCAACACTTTCCCTACTGTTGCACTTGCTGGAGTTGGAATAGTAATTTTTACCCCTACGGGATCCAACGCTTCCCTACTGTTGCACTCGCTGGAGTTGGAATAGTACATTTTTACCCCTACGCTATCCAACGCTTTCCCTACTGTTGCACTCTTTGGAGTGGGAATAGTAATTTTTACCCATACGCTATCCAACGCTTTCCCTACTGTTGCACTCGCTGGAGTGGGAATAGTAATTTTTACCCCTACGCTATCCAACGCTTTCCCTACTGTTGCACTCGCTGGAGTTGGAATAGTAATTTTTACCCCTACGGTATCCAACGCTTTCCCTACTGTTGCACTCTTTGGAGTGGGAAAAGTAATTTTTACCCCTACGCTATCCAATGCTTTCCCTACTGTTGCACCCGCTGGAGTGGGAATAGTAATTTTTACCCCTACGCTATCCAACGCTTTCCCTACTGTTGCACTCGCTGGAGTGGGAAATAGTAATTTTTACCCCTACGCTTTCCAATGCTTTCCCTACTGTTGCACTCTTTGGAGTGGGAATAGTCATTTTTACCCCTACGCTATCCAAAGCTTTCCCTATTGTTGGACTCTCTGGAGTGGGAATAGTAATTTTTACCCCTACGCTATCCAACGCTTTCCCTACTGTTGCACTCTCTGGAGTAGGAATAGTTATTTTTAACCCCTACGCTATCCAACGCTTTCCCTACTGTTGCACTCACTGGAGTGGGAATAGTAAATTTAAACCTCTCGTTATCCTACGGAAAAAATATTGTATATGTTTTGTTAATAATATGTATATATATATATATATATATATATATATATATATATATATATATATATATATATATATATATATATATATATATATAAAATAAAAAAATAAAAATTTTAAGCTACAATAATTATTTATTAATTTTAAGTTTATTTAAGTATTTTAAGTATGTTTAAATTAATTATATTTATTATTATAGTACTTTAAAATTACTTTAAAGATATTTTTAAAAATAGATATTTTGACTGTCTATATTTTTTCCTATCGATATTTTGGAGTCGATATTTTTGTACTTACCTGTTTGTAGATAGGAAGTCGATATTCTGACATTCTATATTTTTACCTCGATATTTTGGTAAGTCGATATTTTGACTGTCGATATTATGTCAGTGATCCTTTGGGAGAAGCTCTCTAAGGGTTATGATATTCTTCTAGCTGAAAAAGACTGGCGACCAAACTTTGTCAGGGAGTGCCCACATGGCGAAGACATCATTATGCCAGCCTTCTCGAATCATATTCCAATTCACTTAAATACACCTATGCCAGAAAATGGGCTGTAGCCCAGGCTCCAGCATTATATAACAATCATGTAGTTTGGGATGAGGATTCTCCTCACCATAAAATCCAGTTAAAAACTCAACCAACTGCTCAGAGGCAGTATCCAGTAAAGCAAGAAGCTAAAAACAAGCATTTGCATTGCAATAGGTCTCGCATTAGGAAAGTTTGAGCTATTGGTATTGTAAATGACAAATTTGTTATTTATGTTTTGTTTTTGAAAATAGCGAAATAGATAGCTTTATCATTTACAATGCCAATAGTTATAACTTTCGCAAATGTGACACCTATTGCATTTGTAATGCAATATGTGTTGTATTTACGTGACTTACATGTATTGATATTACAAATAACAATGGCTTTTAATTTTTTTCAATAATTAATACTTAAATACACGTTATTGTAATTTATAATGGCAATAGCTTAAAGTTTTGTAAATAACTTTTGTGAAGATTATGTTCAGTGTATTTTATTGTGACGAAAATCCAAGAACAGAAGTGAAATATTAACATCTTTTTGTTACATTTGTAATAAAGCTTGAAACATTGAGAGAACATATTTGAACCAGGTGTTGTTGAATGGTTGCACAGATTGATGCTGTGAAAGCGCTGATTGATGTTGTGACGGCGAACGAGTGATGCTGTGGCGTTCAGTGATGCTGTGGTAGCACATAGTGATGTTGTGGTGCCCCTGAGTGATGCTGTGGTGGTGCGGAGTGATGCTGTATGCTATGCTATGTTTTGTTTTGCTATCCTACATTTTGTTTTGTTATGCTATGCTATGTTTTGCTATCCTATGCTTTGATTTGTTATGCTATGCTGTGTTTTGTTATGCTATGCTATGTTTTGTTATGCTATGCTATGTTTTGCTATGCTATGCTTTGTTATGCTATGCGATGTTTTGTTATGCTATGTTTGTTGTGTTTTATTATGCTATGCTTTGTTTTGCTATGCTATGTTTTGTTATGCTATGCTATGCTATGTTTTGTTGTGTTTGGTATGCTATGTTTTGCTAGGCTATTATATGTTTTGTTTTGCTATGCTATGTTTTGTTGTGCTTTGTAAAGCTATGCTATGTCTTGGTGTGTTTTGCTATGTTTTGTTATGCTATGTGTTGTTGTGTTTTGTTATGCTATATTGTGTTATGTTATGCTATGTTTTGTTATGCTATGCTATGTTTTGTTTTGCAATACTATGCTTTGTCATATTATGCTAAGCTATGTTTAGTTTTGCTATCCTATGCTTTGTTTTGTTATGCTATGCTATGTTTCGTTGTGTTTTGTTATGCTATGCTATGTTTTGTTGTGTTTTGCTATGCTTTGCTATGCTACGTTTTGTTATGCTATGCTATGTTTTGTTGTGTTTTATTATGCTATGCTTTGTTTTGCTATGTTTTGTTATGCTATGTTTTGTTATGCTATGTGTTGTTATGCTATGTTTTGTTATGCTATGCTAAGCTTTGTTTTGTTATGCTATACTATGTTGTGTTTTGTAATGCTATGCTAGGTTTTTCTGTGTTTTTTATGCTATGCTACGTTTTGTTATGCTATGCTAAGCTTTGTTTGGTTATGCTATGCTATGTTGTGTTTTGTAATGCTATGCTATGTTTTGTTGTATTTTGTTATGCTATGCTATGTTTTGCTATGTTTTATTATGCTATGTTTTGTTATGCTATGTGTTGTTATGCTATGCTATGCTTTGTTGTGCTATGTTTTGTTATGCTATGCTAAGCTTTGTTTGGTTATGCTATGCTATGTTGTGTTTTGTAATGCTATGCTATGTTTTGTTGTGTTTTGTTATGCTATGCTATGTTTTGTTGTGTTTTATTATGCTATGCTTTGTTTTGCTATGTTTTGTTATGCTATGTGTTGTTATGCTATGCTATGTTTTGTTATGCTATGTTTTGTTATGCTATGCTTTGTTTTATGGTATGTTATGCTATGTTTTGTTATGTTATGCTATGTTTTGGTCTGCTATGTTTTGTTGTGTTTTGTTATGCTATGCTATGTTTTGTTATACTATGCTATGTTTTGTTTTGCTATGCTTTGTTATGTTATTCTATGCTTTGTTTTGTTATGCTATGTTTTGTTATGCTATTCTATGTTTTTTATGCTATGCTATGCTTTGTTGTGTTTTGCTATGCTATGTTTTGTATTGTTATGTTTTCTTTTCCTATCCTATGCTTTGTTTTGTTATGCTATGCTATGTTTTACTATCCTATGTTTTTTTTTGTTATGCTATGCTATGCGGTGTTTTTTTATGCTATGCTATGTTTTGTTATGCTATGCTGGTGAGGGTGTGAGAGTGTGTGTGAGGGTGAGTGAGGGTGAGGGTGTGTGAGCGTGAGGGGGTGTGAGGGTGTGTGAGAGTGAGGGTGTGCGAGGGTGAGAGGGTGAGAGTGTGTGTGAGTGAGGGTGTGTGTGTGTGTGAGAGTGAGGGTGAGAGGGTGTGAGGGTGAGGGGGTGTGAGGGTTAGGGGGTGTGAGGTGATGAGGGGGTGTGAGGGTGAGGGGGTGTGAGGGTGAGGGTGTGTGAGGGTGAGGGTGTGTGAGAGTGTGAGGGTGTGTGAGGGTGTGATAGGGTGTGATGGGGTGTGAGGGTGAGGGGGGTGTGAGGGTGAGTGAGGGTGTGTGAGGGTGAGAGGGTGAGGGGGTATGAAGGTGAGTGAGGGTGTGTGAGGGTGTGTGAGGATGTGTGAGAGTGTGTGAGGGTTTGTGAGGGTGAGGGTGTGTAAGGGTGAGGGCGAGGTGGTGTGAGGGTGAGGGGTGTGAGGGTGAGGAGTGTGAGGTTGAGGGTGTGTGAGGGTGTGAGGGGGTGTGGGGGTGTGTGAGGGTGAGGGGGTGTGAGGGTGGGGGGTGAGGGTGTGTGAGGGTGGGTGAGGGGGTGTGAGGGTAAGTTGGTGTGAGGGTGAGGGGATGTGAGGGGGCATGAGGGGGTGCGGGTGAGGGGGTGTGAGGGTGAGGGGGTGTGAGGGTGAGGGGGAGTAAGGGTGAGGGGGTGTGAGGGTGAGGGGATGTGTGAGGGTGGGGGGATGTGAGGGTGTCAGGAGGAGCAGCTGACGAATGGTAAGCAAAGAAGCAAGAATGACGTGGGAGTCTACCAATGGTAAATAATGGTAAGTAATGGGCGGGCTCTAAGCTCCCTTTTTAGGATAATTGTTTTCGCTGACAGCGCATGCTCTCTTTAGGTGAAACCTAAAAAAGGGCAAGACAGCACTGAAGAAGGCTTAAGAGGATAAAGAGAAGGAAAGGCAACAGAAGAGGTGCAGAGCACAACAGAGGAAAGAGAGTAGGGAAAGACAATATAAAGGAGAGAGAAACAGGAAGACAACAGGGAGGGAGTAAAATCACCTTGAAGAACAGAGAGCTGGGAGAGAACAGATCCGTAGGAGAGAGAAGGGAAGACAGAGTGGAGCACACCGGAAAGAGGGGGAGGAGAGGCAAGGTGGGCGGTAGAGAGAAGAAAGACTGCAGAGAAGGAATGGAGCTCAGCTAAGGACCCAGAGCTGGGAGAGGGAAGCCCTGTGGGAGACAGAAGGGGTAGACGTAGAAGAAGGGAGAGACATACCTGTAGAAGACAGGGGGGAGGAGGCAGCAGGGAAGAACTGAGGGATCGCAGAGGAGAATACAAATCAGAGAGAGATAACATAACGAGGAGAGAGAAAGGAGTGAACAGGTGGGGCGCCACAAAAGAAAGAGGACAGGGGCAGACAAAACAGCTGGAAATAGAATGAAAGACAGCAGGCAAGCAATGGAGTAACAGATGAGGGAAAGCAAGGAGAGGCTACGTGGGTAGTCAATGCAAGGAACGACCCCAAAGAAGGACTGCGGCATGAGAGCGCCGAGGAAATAAACCGAGAGGAACTGCAAGATTAAGTGAGAAAGAAGAGTCGAAGAGCAGAAAAGTGGGATGAGGAAGACGAAAATACTCGAAGAACAGAGAGCTGGGAGAGAACAGATCCGTAAGAGAGAGAAGGGAAGACAGAGTGGAGCACACCGGAAAGAGGGGGAGGAGAGGCAAGGTGGGCGGTAGAGAGAAGAAAGACTGCAGAGAAGGAATGGAGCTCAGCTAAGGACCCAGAGCTGGAAGAGGGCAGCCCTGTAGGAGACAGAAGGGTTGGACAGAGAAGAAGGGAGAGACATACCTGTAGAAGACAGGGGGAGGAGACAGCAGGGTAGAACTGAGGGATCGCAGACGAGAAAAAAATCAGAGAGAGGTAACATTACAAGGAGAGAGAAAGGAGTGAAACAGGCGGGGTGCCACAAAAGACAGAGGACAGGGACAGACAAAACAGCTGGAAATAGAATGAAAGACAGCAGACAAGGGGAAACAACCATTACATCGCAACTTTTACAACGCACTACCATTACAACGAAACTTTTACAACGCAAAAACCATTACAACGCAGGTATTTACAACGCAGGTGCTATTACAACGCATACCATTACAACGTAAGTACTGGTAAGTATATAATTATATTTAAAATGTTATATGTTTGTTTTTTAAATGGGGTATTTTTTGGGTTAAGGGTCAGTTTTGGGTTTTAGGGTAAAGGGGCATTTTTAGGGTTCAGGGTGAGATTTGGGTTTTTGGGCAAAGGGGTATTTTTAGGGTTCAGGGTCTGTTTTTAGTTATTGGGTAAAGGGGTATTTTTAGGGTTCAGGGTCAGTTTTCAGTTTTTGGGTAAAGGGGTATTTTTAGGGTTCAGGGTCAGTTTTCAGTTTTTGGGTAAAGGGGTATTTTTAGGGTTCAGGGTCAGTTTTCAGTTTTTGGGTAAAGGGGTATTTTTAGGGTTCAGGGTCAGTTTTCAGTTTTTGGGTAAAGGGTATTTTTAGGGTTCAGGGTCAGTTTTCAGTTTTTGGGTAAAGGGGTATTTTTGGGGTACAGGGTCAGTTTTCAGTTTTTGGGTAAAGGGGTATTTTTAGAGTTCAGGGTCAGTTTTCAGTTTTTGGGTAAAGGGGTATTTTTAGGGTTCAGGGTCAGTTTTCAGTTTTTGGGTAAAGGGGTATTTTTAGGGTTCAGGGTCAGTTTTCAGTTTTTGGGTAAAGGGGTATTTTTAGGGTTCAGGGTCAGTTTTCAGGTAAAGGGGCATTTTTAGGGTTCAGGGTCAGTTTTGGGTTTTTGGGTAAAGGGGTATTTTTAGGGTTCAGGGTCAGTTTTCAGTTTTTGGGTAAAGGGGTATTTTTAGGGTTCAGGGTCAGTTTTGGGTTTTTGGGTAAAGGGGTATTTTAAGGGTTTAGGGTCAGTTATGGGTTTTTGGGTAAAGGGGTATTTTTAGGGTTCAGGGTCAGTTTTGGGTTTTTGGGTAAAGGGGTATTTTTAGGGTTCAGAGTCAGTTTTGGGTTTTTGAGTAAAAGGGTACAGGGTAAAAATAAAGTAAAATTAAATTTAAATTAAATTAATTAAATTAATTAAATTAAATTACATTAAATTAAATTAATTAAATTAGAATTATTTACATTTGTAATTTAAATTATATACTTACCTATACTTACGTTGTAATGGCATGCGTTGTAATAGCCCCTGCGTTGTAAATACCTGCGTTGTAATGCCATGCGTTGTAATGGCACCTGCGATGTAAAAATTGTGTTGTGATGGCATGCGTTGTAAATGCATGCGTTATAACGTCATACATCCCAGACAAGCAGTGGAGTAACGGATGAGGGAAAGCAAGGAGAGGCTACGTGGGTAGTCAATGCAAGGAATGACCGCAAAGAAGGACTGCGGCATGAGAGCGCCGAGGAAATAAACCGAGAGGAACTGCAAGATTTAGTGAGAAAGGAGAGTCGAAGAGCAGAAAAGTGGGATGAGGAAGACAAAAATAAATGAATAAGGAGGAAAGAATGAGGCTAGAGGCGAGGAGATGAAAGGAGTGAGTGACGGACTGAAAATAAAAGTGCCAAAGAGAGAACGGAGAAGTTAGAGAAATTAGGCAGAGGACGTATGGAAAAGAGAGAGTGGTGATAACGTTGTATAATATACCAACATGACATAAACAGCACAACATGGAATGTTAGGAGGAAAGGTGGGGAAAGTAAGCAAGAGAGAGCGGGGGAAGTGAAGACAGAGTAAGAAGAACTTAGAAGGGATTGAGGAGAAATAGGAAACAAGTAAATAAAGGCTCACGAGAGCGAGGCCAGCAAATTCGGGAGCGTCTTCCTTTGAAGTCTGATGCCGAGGCTCAGACAAATGGTGGTGTGCGAGCGGCTTCCTTTCATGTCTGAAGGGGGGCGGGGGAGCAAATGGCGCGCGCGCGCCCGGAGCACATGCACTGACCATAATCCGCATTCCAAAGCCCTCTGGCAGGCTTTCTGGAGCCCATACATAATTCTCACCGGAGCAATCCGCATGCGCATTGGCTCAGCGAGACCTAAACAGGTGATGGAGCTCTTAGATCAACTTGAATAACAAGGGGTGATTGAAACATGCACCTCGTCAATGTACAATCCTTTGTTTCCTGTCTCCAAACCAGACAATACATATCGTCTAGTTTTGGACTATAGACATTTAAACTCTTGTTGCAAAACCTTTGCAGTCCAAAATGCCCATAGTGCAGCACTGATGAATAACATTGTGCGTAAAAAATATAAACCCACATTAGATATTTCTAACGGTTTCTTCTGTCAAAATATTGCACCAGTAAGCAGGTATTTGACAGCTTTCTCAATTATGGGGACACAGGGTCACTTCTGTCATCTCCCCCAGGGATCAAAGAATAGTCCAGGGTTATTTTCAGCCAGAGTAACAGAGTTACTAAAAACGTTTAATGATGAGGCATTATCTTATGTCGATGACATCTATCTAACAGATGATGACTTGGACAGGCACTTGAACAGAGTGAATACCATCATACTTGGCTTCGCATCTGAAGGGTACAAATTCAATTTAAAAAAATCATGAATTGCCCACCTCAATGTCCTATTCTTAGGTTACGAACTTTCAAATGACGGCAAAAGCCTGGCAGCAAACTTTTTAGAGAAGTGTGCGCTGCTCCAACCTCCAAAAACGCTGAAAAACTTACAGTCAATTCTAGGTTTCCAAAATTGCGGAAGAACTTACATTCTAAATTACGCAGAAAGGGTTAAACCTCTCTACGAATTAATCAAACCTGATTTCAAAACAACTAATTGGACTCAAAAAAACACAGAAATTTTGCGTTCAGTGCAAACAAACATGTTAGCAACAACACCTTTACAAACACGCGTAAACGTATGCAACCTTGTAATCCGAATCATCCCAGGAAGATGCGGATTCACGCACTCAACCTTTAATGAAGGAAAAAAAGTACCAATTGCTTATAAATCACACTTGTACACAAAAGCTGAAATGAAATTCACTTCAACAGAAAAAATGCTGACATCGGCTCAAACTGCAGTAGCAAAAGAAAGAGTTCTCACACAGGGTAAGCGCATAATGGTCCTTACTCCTGTACCTGCTCTAGAAGCAATGACAAAATCAAGCATTCCTAATGCAAAGGCTTTACATCCGAGATGGATACAATGGGTTAATTCTCTTGCTGCAACAGACGTTGATTACGTTTTTGACCCCTATTTGAAAAATTTCTACAATACGAACAAGAATGTCCTCTGCCCGCTGAGATTCTGCCACTAGAACAGTACGAATGTATAATTTATACAGACGGATCAGCACAGCCCGCAATTGGGGGTAAACAAGCTTATAGTGCTGCATGCGCGATTGTTAAAGGTCGCTGGCGCGATGGTAAATTCCGACCCATGGTCACAAAAACACAATCTCTCTGAGACTGTACAGCTCAGCGAGCTGAACTACAGGCATTCAAGATGGCGCTTGAAAATACCGATCGCAAATTCCCCACACTCATAGTGTGCAATTCGTATTACTGCGTTCAATCTTACAATGAATACTTGCAGAACTGGGTTCAAAAGAGTTTCAAAGATGCAAAAGGTGGCACAATCAAGCATAAGTTGCTTTGGGAACAAGTAGTTCAATTACAGAAAGAACTACAAAAGACTCACGTGATCCATACACTGAGTCATCAGCGTGATGGCGTTCACGTTGCAGGGAATTCATTGGCTGATGAAGCCGCGAAGGCGGATGTGCAACCAGCCTCCGTAGCTGCAATCACTTGTTTAAAAACGAAAATAGATACCGAAATAATGCAGGCTGTCATAGCTTCCAACAAAGACAGCGGTAAAACATTACCAAAAGGCTTTCCACTCAAATACTTGTATATAACTGATGTAAATAATGTTCCTTTTGCTCAAATCCCTGGAGTGGGGATAGAGTAATTCCAAACATGGAACACAGATTAGGACTAATTTTAGCAGCAAATGAAGGGCTCGCCTCTGCACACGCAGGTGTTTCCGCCACAGTGTCATTATTAAAACAAAGATACTGGTGGCCAAGCATGAGGAAACAAACCAGAAACTATGTTTTGGAAAGTGAAATCTGCCAAAAGATGAAAGTCTCTACAGTGAAACGTCCTGCACAGACGCCCCTTTTAATTTCAGATAAACCATTAGCGTGCGTTTATCTGGACCACTGCGGTCCCTTACAGAGGGATGGCAACTATAAATATATCATGGTCGCAGTGGATTCATGCTCAAGATTCATTTGGATGTAGCCTCAGCGCTCGGCTGACGCCTGGACTGTTATAAAAGATTTGTGAGTCTTTATTGGCACATACGCAGTCGGCACGCTACATTCTGACCAGGGTCCTAAGTTTAGCTCTCGAGCTTACAAGGAGGCCATGGCCAGTTTGGGTGTTGCATTGCGATCTTCTAGTCCATTCCATCCTGAGGGTAATGCGGTTGTGGAAAGAAAAAAAGAGACATAAAGCAATCTATAACAGCTAGGGTATCAGGCTCGGGTGACGGGTGGGTCAAAGATCTAATAAGTGTCCAACATAGTCTAAACAATCTGCCAAGAAGTTCTCTGGGAGGAATCACTCCATATGAAATCCCTTTTGGTACTAGAATGATTGTCCAGGACCTTGATCGTCACACTTCAGTGGTAGAACAAAACCCTTTGATATCAAAGACTGTTTGGCTGTTTTGCAGGACTTAAATGAAACAAGAAGTCGTCTAAGCAACACATTGAAGAAGCCAACGACAACTGAAGATAAACCACCTGTCCCAGCAAGTCCTGCCTGGATTCCAAAGATTGGGGATCTAGTCAGAGAAAACATTGCGGACAAGAAGGAATTTGGGCCTTCTTACAGACAACCAGTACCTGTGCTAGCATTCCACGGATCAAGAACAGTGCTACTGCCACCCCTTGCTGGAAGAAAGGAGAACAGGTTTGTATCTATTGACCTGGTAAAACCACATCATGTGGCCGATCATAAGTAGTAGGCCCAGTGGACTCCAAAGATGTAGTAGATGACCAACTCTTGCTACTATCCAAGAGGTTCAAACTGAGAGACTCATCACCTTTGAAGAATCTGCAGTAAGAAAAGAAGGACTATGCAACAAAGCCATGGAACTTTTTTTTTTTTATACCCTAATCTCCTGAGGCAGAAAGCCGGGAGCGACGCTTAGCACTGAAATTTAATTTGTATTTTAAAAAATTGTGTGAAACCTGTGTTTTTAACCCACTTTGCGCCCTTCCCCCTGCACTGACCTGTATCACTTGAAACAGCCGATCTGAACGCTGTGTGACACAGGACCCACTCGCACGCCGCCATCACCGGCCGCGAGGAGACTAGGACACGCCCCCTCCGGGTGGCCACGCCCACTTCTTGCCAAATCATATAAAAGCCCGCTCTGACCACTAGAGCTGCACTTTACCCTAATCTCCTGAGGCGGAAAGCCGGGAGCGACGCTTAGCACTGAAATTTAATTTGTATTTTAAAAAATTGTGTGAAACCTGTGTTTTTAACCCACTTTGCGCCCTTCCCCCTGCACTGACCTGTATCACTTGAAACAGCCGATCTGAACGCTGTGTGACACAGGACCCACTCGCACGCCGCCATCACCGGCCGCGAGGAGACTAGGACACGCCCCCTCCGGGTGGCCACGCCCACTTCTTGCCAACTCCCCTTTTTCGCCCATAAATAATGTGTCAGTTCAGGGAGCGCAGCGGACGGGCGCAGCGGGCGCGCCGTCAGCGCGCCGAAGGCGCGCCAAAGGCAAGCCCATCTGGGCCCGTCCGGGCCCAGACGGACCCAGGCCCAGTGACTCTGCCAGATGGCCCTCATGACCGTGTGGTGTATACTGGAGACGCGCTCCGCGCACTCCAACCTAAGAAAGTCCTTGCCTGCTACCACACGCATATTGATGGTAAACCCTTCTCTAATTGTATGCGCTGCAATCCGACTCCCTTGAGCTCGACAAAACCCGGATTGAAGATAGGACTTCTTAACTGCCGCTCCCTTCCTAAACATGCTCTCGAAACCAACCTGTTAATCCAAGATCAGGATTTCGATCTACTGTTTTTAACGGAAACATGGCTATCAGATAGCTCCGACTCGGACATCGTCACGGCCCTTCCCACAGGGTACCTCTGCCAAGCCTTACATAGACCCAAAGGGAGGGGAGGGGGGGTAGCCATAATCTTCAGGGATCAATTTACTTGTAGAACCTCCAACGCCCATATCGAGGATTGCGAAAGCTGTCAATTCTCCATCCAAACCTCCCCAGCTCACTCCCTGTCAGGGCTACTGATCTACCGCCCCCCAGGTGCTCCTGGCAATTTCATTAATGCCGTCATCGAATCAGTGTCACAACTAGCATCTTCTACCTCCAACTTCCTTATGCTAGGTGACCTAAACCTCCACTTCATGGACCCTACGGACCGGATAGCCTCTGACCTCCGGCAAGACCTAATGTCACTCAATATCCGACTGGTCAACAACGAGCCTACTCATGAGAAGGGACACCTACTGGATCCCATCCTCACTAATGTAGCAACTATCACCACCAGACCACCCGTAACCCTCCCATGGACGGACCATTTTCTAGTCCCTATCTCCTGGGAAATATCCACCACGAACCCCCTAACCACTAAAATTCAGGTAACCGACAGACGGTGGCATAAACTCACACCCGGGGAATGGGCCGTCGTCCTTGCAGACTCCATCCCCGAGCTCTCCACCGATCCTGCCACGGCTGACAAGCAGTTTAATGAGTGGATTACCTCTTCTCTAGATACACTTCTCCCCAAAACTGCGACCTTCAAACATCCCAAAAGACTATCCTCTGCTCTATGGTACACCCCAGAGCTTAAAGCCCTGCGCCAAGAGTGCAAGAGAACGGAACGCTCTTGGAGAAAAAACAAATCGGAAACTAACAAAGACATCTATTCTACCTCCCTTTTAATCTATAAAACCGCTATTCGAAAAACTAAAAGCGCTTTTTTCCAGGAGAGAATAGAGAAAGCGGGATGCTCCAGTAAGGAATCCTACGCCATCATCAAAGAGCTTCTGAAAACCCCAGAACAGGGACCGAGATACCCCACGGATCCTAAAGCTGATCAGGAAAAATGCCAACAATTGGCTAATTTCTTCCATGATAAAATCCAAACAATTCTTGATTCAATCCCCCTCGCGAATCCGTGTGAAGAAAACGATCTCCCGTACTCCTCAACACCTACTTGTCTCTCTTCTTGGGGTCAAGTTACAACTGAAGAAGTAGGAAACACGCTGAAATCCATAAAGAGCGGATCTCCCAGGGACCCCGCCCCACTCCGGATCCTCAAGGAGGCAGCCCCCACGATCATTCCCCCTCTGACATATCTGATCAACGCCTCACTCCAACAGGGAGTTGTACCCCCGAGCTGGAAGACGGCCGTCGTAAAAGCTCTACTAAAGAAACCTTCCCTCGACCCCGAAAATCTGGCTAATTACAGGCCCATCTCCCTACTCCCGGGAGTCAGCAAGATTGCTGAAAAATTGGTTAATAGGAAACTCTCTCAGTTCTTGGAGAGCAACAATAAGCTAAAAAGTTCCCAGACGGGCTTTCGTCCAGGGCAGGGCACTGACATCGCCCTCCTGGCAGCGGTAGAGGAAGCCAGAGCACTACTGGACGGAGGAGGATCAGTGGCAGTGATCCTCCTCGACCTAAGTGCGGCATTCGATACCGTCAACCACCAACTTCTCATCAAAAGACTTAAGAGAGTTGGTGTGGAAGGCTCGGCCCTTTCCTGGCTCTCATCCTTCTTAGCTCAACGGACCTATCAGATCTGGGAGAAGAACGCCTGCTCCTCCGAAATTCCCCTCCAATGTGGTGTGCCTCAGGGCTCCTCCCTGAGCCCCACACTATTTAATATCTATATGTCCACATTGGAGGAGGTTATCACCCCATTCGGAGTGAGCGTCGTCAGCTATGCTGACGACACACAACTAGTGGTGTCTCTATCTCACCCCAGACAACAATCAGCAGACCTATTTAACTGCCTTACGCAGGTCCACTGCTGGATGAACAATTCAGCCCTAAAACTAAACGGGACGAAAACTGAAGTTCTGCTCCTCGGCCCGAAAGGGCTCACACTCTCCCCGAACATCTGGCCAGCTTGTATGGCCCCCCCCCTGATCCAAAAGAAGAGGTAAAAAGTCTGGGTGTGTGGCTCGACACTGACCTCTCATTCACTGTGCAGGCAAAGAAAGTAGCCGGGACCTGCTTCGGGCTCCTGAAATCGCTGAGGAAAGTCCTGCCCCTCCTGCCCTTTAACTCCCAAAAATTGCTAATTCAAGGCCTAATACTTTCGAGGCTCGATTATAGCAATGTGATCTATCTAGGCGCCCCTGAAGCGACCCTTAACAAGCTTCAAAGAATCCAGAATACTGCGGCCCGGATTATCACAAATACCCCTGCCAGAACTTCCGCTAAACCTGCTCTAAAACTCCTCCACTGGCTTCCCATAAGGGAGCGGGTCAAATTCAAGGCCTTGTGCCTAGCCCACAAACTACTACAAAATCAAGGCCCCCCTGTTCTCAGTAAACTCATCACACCCTATAAATCCACAAGATCCCTCCGTTCGTACACAGAAAATTTCATCACCACCTCCAGATTCAAGAAAGCCCGCTCGGGTGGAAGACGTTTCTCAGTCCAAACTGCACGCCTTTGGAACTCGCTCCCCCGCGACCTGCGACTCGAACCACAATACCTTCGCTTCAGGAAGCGGCTCAAGACTCATCTTTTTCCCCAATGAGTCATGCTTACTCTTAACACTGATCTTCTGCCCCCCCCCTTTTTGCTTGCCCTCGGCCCGCTGAACTGAAGAGATAGGGTTCCTAGCGCTGGGATACCTCAGGGTGACTACGCGCTCTACAAAAATAAATAATAATAATAATAATAAATAATAACTTGTGCCTCTTGACACCCAAATAACAGTTCGTAAGGACACTCCTGTCTACAATGATATAGCATCTGACTATACTAATATAACAAGGGATCCAGTAGCTCCAGCGATTTCAAGTAATCCTGATGCAATACCTAAAATTGACAGAACTGCCTCTAGCTATTTCATTAACTTTGATACATTTTCTAAGGATCCCAGTGAGCCCAAAATGACGCCAGCAAATAAAACTTTTAAAGATCAACTAACAGAACTTCTCCAGCAACTTGAAGAAACTTATCTAGTTTCACCATGGGTTGAACTTTGGATTGTGTTAGGTGTACTTTTTCTTCTACTTTGGTTGACTCTGGTATTTACTTTGGGAATGCTGATAAATGGAAGATATGTTAAAAATGACACAGCAAGTAAGAACATCAACTTACTCCTCAAGCCACACAAATCATCTCATCGTGAACAAAAAGAATTAACACCAGTAAACATCACAGCCGTTCCTATACCTGGTGGTATAGCATGGGACAGAACTGAGTATGACATTCATGGTCCGGCAGAGTTGTTGAAGATTCCACATCAATTCAAGGTTTCCTTGAGTGACTTTGTTTCACCCAGCACATTTTCTGATAATTGGGACTTTGAGACTGTTAATAATATGATATCAGATTTAGAGATGTCTGCAAAATTTACAAAACATGAATACTTAGAAGGTTCATCAGATTATGAACAAATGTACTGTTATTATCACTATGGTCATCATTATTTGCATTAATCTGAAAACCCTAGAAATGTTTATACTTTCAATCAATGGGAACATTGTCCAACGCCACTGAAGGATAGCTCAACAACATTATATGAAAAATTTCCATACTTCTCATGGTTTAATACCACAAATCCAGAAACATTTTACTTTAAAAATGTTAATAAGACAGGAATGAAAAGTATGTTGAGTAATACTAAGCAAATTTATTCTGCAGCCTTTTATGCTCAGCTGTCTTCACTAGGCTTTGACTTTTGGAATGACAACATTGAGACAAAAACTGTCTAGGGCGCAAACGACGGGCAGGTGCAGGGAATAGAAGCTTTATTTAGAGCCTGCATCATCCCTGAACAAATAATGTTTTTAAATGACACTGTTCAACAGACATCTTGTCTTGGCTTAGCTAAGATAAAAGATTCAAACAAACCGTCTATACCTACACCTAAACCTGATAGTAAGAACACTTCAGAGGGGGTGGCCTGATTGGAACAAATTGGTTAATCTGGCCCACAGGCACAAATAACTGTCAAGATAGATTCCTGAATAAGACACAAGGGTTTACAGTAACTAGGCCAGATCCAAGATATGTCCAGAGACAACATCCAGGGATAGTAACATCATACAGTGTAGGAAAACGTTGCCTTGAGTGGCTACAAAGGTCCACACTAACAGAGGTTAAACAACACTTATCTTTACTTAAAGATGGCGTTGATTTATGGAACTTCTTACAAGGTCCTGCAAAACGACGTCATAAACAGTTCATATACGCAGGTATATATGCCATTAATAATGAAGCTTGGAAACCGACACAAGCAGAGACTGCAGAACGAATACGAGAAACTGATTGTATTAATTTAGAGAAATCTCTCTCTGTAGTTGACAATGAGTTAACGACACTGTCATCCAGAATTTATTCTTTGGACAGCAAAGTATCCTCTTCCATTGACATAATGGAACAGGACTTGCTCATGCTACATCATGGACAGTCACAATTGCGTTCTATAATGCTTTTAGGCTGGACGTTACAAAATCTGCGTTCTGGATATGTGCCATGGTGTCTAATCAACACCACGTCATTGTTTTCTGTATTTAACCTTACAGATAAACAAATCACTCTGGCACAAAAAGGAGCAGACTATACGGTGCTGAGCATTGAAAAACTGAAAAGATTACCATTAACCGTTTCGGATAAACTGGCAACAGAATGGATAATACATGGGACAATCACTCTGCCTGTCACAATTTTCCACTTTCAATATTGTTTGAAACATATACCAGCAGGCGTGTATGAAAGGTTGGGTAAGGAATACATGGAGTCAACCTGGGATTTGCCATACACACAGATGTTGGAGTGGGGGAAAAGAGGTATTTCTTAGTGGTACAAACTGCAAATGCACACTAAGCAGTACACTTTTGTGTCAGGGTATTCATTTACACGGATCCTGTGATGGTTCTTCGACCAACTTATCCTGCCACCTGCAAGGTTCTCCGGCAGCAGTGATAGATCCAATTTTTAGGCAGCTTTCCAATGGGAGCTACATAATGTTGAATGATCACAGCTGTTGTGGAATTATGCCAGGAAATGCGGGGTATTGGGAATCGAGTCCGAGACAGAGTTACCAGACCTCCTTCATTCTGAAACCAAGGTACGGAGCTGATTAGAGCCTAAGAGAAATCTTGGATAGATTATTGGCAAAGAAACTAAACATATGCTACACCACACTTACTTCTTCCCTCGTACTAGACTTAGGTTAGGTACATTGGGGTAGGCGTATTTTAGAAGCACCAGTTGAGTACTTTTAGCCTTTGTTATTTATGTATGTATTTTATGGGTTAGAAACCATACCATGCTTTAACAGTATTGTTTTATAATACCCTTCTCGTTGTACGTATTATACTTTGCAGCCTGTATTACGATTGTAGCAGTTCACTTTACTTGCATGAGAAAGAAGACTGTTCAATAAATACTTTTATTGAAAACGCCCGTCTCTCTATTTCTCTGCACCTCTGATGAAACGAAGCATGCACGATTGACTGAGTAAAATATCTATCTATTGTTTCCAAGACTCTGAAGATACGTTCTATCTTGGGGACACAAAGTTGTCATCTTTATGCGGTTGTCAGAAACGAATCCCTTCTTGTTTATTCGAGAAAGTTTCTAGTGACCTCTGAGCTAGCTGGCACTCACAATTCGATAGAGACCTGGTCGACAAAAGTCCTACCTCAAATCTATAGGATATATTATTCCAATGCGCAGAGACTATTGGGAATATAGGAACTACACTACATGGCGCCCAACGTTTGGTAAGGCACTAATTTAACGCTAGATACTAGAGTAACTCAGTCGTACTTTTCACAGAGACCCCTTTCTCCCGTAAAATACTCCAATAGACGTCTGGAGTGGGTGAAAGGATAATATCCACCATAACTGAGTAGGACGAAAATCCTATGTATTAGTTTTTGGTTTGTTCAACGTTGAAGGATAGAGTGTTCCAAAATATTGTGCACCTTATCTTTGTTTCCTTAAAACTTGCTCTGCAAACTTTCATTAAACAATGTCACTTAACGGCAACAACAACGCAACCAGTGGAGCTATAGCAACTGCAAACCAACCGGGTTTAGACGTTACAGGTTTCCAAGAAACCGATCGGATGCTATAATCATCCCGGAAAACTTAAGGAAAACTATCACTACAAAGCTTATACCAAACGGCCTATCACCTAGAGGTGGTAGGGTCATTTTTTTCATCGAGGCACATGAATATCGGCAGAGGTATTCTATTCATGTATTGTCTTCCCAGAAGCAAATTCAGTAACACCTGTGTTCGTTCCACTTCTACAAAGTAGAGGAACCTCCAGCGGAATACACTCCTTTCGAGGATGTTGAAATTCCATTAACATACCAAGAGCATGCGCTCTGGTTTAAAGGTGCCCTACAACATCAAAATCACATTACCAGGCTCGGTCCACTAGGTAGACCAGGAGCAACATGGCCGGTTTTAGCCAGCTATACACTGCATCCTGCCATTGAAGAAATGTCAGGCGCAGTACTATTAATTCAACTAAAACAGTTAATTAAAATACATAAACAATTGGTTCAATATGTCATGCGGACTCTAACAGTCCAACTTCCTATAAGGATTCCACAACAAACCCCTCACCAGGGGAACACAAATAAAATCACACCACAGACCATACACTCAGTCATTGGTAAATTGCCCGCAAAAAAGGAACAAATTCCATTCTGGATAGCTCAGAAAATTACTCAAATCGAAGCAGTATTTCCAGATAGTACACCTCATGAGAAACACAAGATTCTAACAATCTGTTTACCAATGGGGATCACACCACACCTGGAGGACTGCAACACTTGGGGTACAGTCTTTGCTGCAATCTACACAAAAGCACATGGTGTTCCGTCTATGGCGGTGATACCAGATGTCCTGAAACAGATTCAAAATGAATACGGGGCAGAGCCTGCTTTGAATCTGGGTATGAAATTACTGAAAAATGTCAAACAGGCCTCAGCTATAATATTAGCTAACATTAAAGGTGAAGCAGCATCCGTGGCGATCCGCCAAAAATTAAGAGAATTGGATGTAACTGAGCAACCAGATGAACTGGCCAAAATAATAGAAAAATCCTATGAAGAACTAGGTAGAGATAGTTTGGGTGGGAAACCAGTTACGCCCCAACTACCAGAAAGTCCTGAAAAGGTCTTTATTAAAAACTCTCTCACTACTCCTAAAAAGAAGTGGGAAAATATTAAACAGTCCCTTCCTAAAGAGAATCGTTCTCAATCCAGAGGTAGGTCTCCTCAAAGGAACCCTCTGAAAAGAGGTATAACCTCAGGAATAGGGATAATTTGAGAAAACCTGATAGATATCAAGATACTGATACACGTTCCTCTCGTAACTTTCAGACTTCCTCACAGAAATCGGAAAGAAGAGGACGGTCAGAACACAAGGAAGAACGCGTGAAGATCAAAGACGATCAACACGTTCCAAAAAATAAGAAAACCCAATTCACCAAAAAGAAGGTAGCAGGTCTAAAAATCAAACATGCCGAGGATCTTGAGGACACAACTCAAGAACGGGGAGTGGGCCCAGACAATGCTAGACAGCGCAGCAGAAGTCACCATAGCTCGCAAGATCTTGAAGGATCATCTGGAGACAGTGGACTTGAATGAGTACATCCAAGTTGAAACTGCCGATACCAGGGTTAGTGTACCCCATACGTTATATGAAATAACGCTCCAGATGGAGGGGGACATAACTAGGAAGATAAGAGCCCTCTTTTGGGAGAAGCTCTCTAAGGGTTATGACATTCTTCTAGCTGAAAAAGACTCACCACTAAAATTTGTCAGGGAGTGCCCACATGGCGAAGGCATCATTATGCCAGCCTTCTCGAATCATATTCCAATTCACTTAAAATAGACCTATGCCAGAAAACTGGCTGTAGCCCAGGCTCCAGCGTTATATAAAAATCATGTAGGATGGGATGAGGATTCTCCTCACCATAAAATCCAGTTAAAAACTCAACCAACTGCTCAGAGGCAGTATCCAGTAAAGCAAGAAGCTAAAAAACAGGTCAGGGAGATCTTAGATCAAGTTAAATACCAAGGGGTGATTGAAACATGCACCTCGTCAATGAACAATCCTTTGTTTCCTGTCTCCAAACCAGACAACACATATCGTCTAGTTTTGGACTACAGACATTTAAACACTTGTTGCAAAACATTTGCAGTACAAAATGCTCACAGTGCAGCACTGATGAATAACATTGTGCGTAACAAATATAAAACCACATTACATATTTCTAACGGTTTCTTCTGTCAAAATATTGAACCAGAAAACAGGTATTTGACCGCTTTCTGAAATATGGGGACACAGGGTCACTTCTGTCGTCTCCCCCAGGGATTTAAGAATAGTGCAGGGTTATTTTCAGCCAGAGTAACAGAGTTACTACAAACGTATGATGATGAGGCATTATCTTATGCCGATGACATCTATCTAACAGATGATGACTTGCGCAGGCACTTGAACAGAGTGAATACCATAATACTTGGCTTCGCATCAGAAGGGTACAAATTCAATTTTAAAAATCACGAATTGCCCACCTCAACGTCCTATTCTTAGGATACGAACTTTCAAGTGAAGGCAAAAGCCTGGCAGCAAACTTTTTAGAGAAGTGTGCGCTGATCCAACATCCAAAAACGTTGAAAAACTTACATTCAATTCTAAGTTTCCTAAATTTTGGAAGAACTTACATTCTAAACTACGCAGAAAGGGTTAAACCTCTCTATGAAATAATCAAAACTGATTTCAAAACAACTAATTGGACTCAAAAACACACAGAAATTTTGCGTTCAGTGCAAACAGACATGTTTGCAACAACACACTTACAGACACGCGTAAACGTACGCAACCTTGTAATCTGAATCATCCCAGGAAGATGCGGATTCACGTACTTAACCTTTAATGAAGGAGAAAAAGTACCAATTGCTTATAAATCACACTTGTACACACAAGCTGAAATGAAATTCACTTCAACAGAAAAAATTCTGACAGCGGTTCAAACTGCAGTAGCAAAAGATAGAGCTTGTGCACAAGGTAAGCGCATAATGGTCGTTACTCCTGTACCTGCTCTAGAAGCAGTGACAAAAGCAAGCATTCTGAATGCAAAGGCTTTACATCCGAGATGGATACAATGGGTTTCTTGCTGCAACTGTCGTTGAATACGTTTTTGACCCCTATTTGAAAACCAAGAATTTCTACAATACGAACAAGAATGTCCTCTGCCCACTGAGATTCTGCCTCTAGAACAGTACGAATGTATAATTTATACAGACGGATCAGCACGGCCCGTTATTGGGGGTAAACAAGCTTATAGTGCAGCACTTATAAAGCTGAACTACAGGCATTCAAGATGGCACTTGAAAATACCGATCGCAAATTCCCCACACTCATAGTGTGCGATTCGTATTACTGCGTTCAATCTTACAATGATTACTTGCAGAACTGGGTTCAAAACGGTTTCAAAGATGCAAAAGGTAGCACAATCAAGCATAAGTTGCTTTGGTAACAAGTAGTTCAATTACAGAAAGAACTACAAAAGACTCACGTGATCCATACACTGAGTCATCAATGTGATGGCGTTCACGTTGCAAGGAATTCATTGGCTGATGAAGCTGCGAAGGCAGATGTGCAAATGGCTTCCATGGCTGCAATCACTCGTTTAAAACCAAAAATAGATAGCGAAATAATGCAGGCTGTCACAGCTTTCAACAAAGACAGCGGTAAAACATTACCAAAAGGCTTTCCACTCAAATACTCGTATATAACTGATGCAAATAATGTTCCTTTTGCTCGAATCCCTGAAGTGGGGATAGAGTAATTACAAACATGGAACACAGATTAGGACTAACCTTAGCAGCACATGAAGGGCTTGCCTCTGCACACGCAGGTGTTTCCGCCACAGTGTCATTATTAAAACAAAGATACTGGTGGCCACGCAAGAGGAAACAAACTAGAACCCATGTTTTGGAATGTGAAATCTGCCAAACGATGAAAGTCTCTACAGTGAAACGTCCTGCGCAGAGGCCCCTTTTAATTTCAGATAAACCATTAGCATGCGTTTATCTGGACCACTATGGTCCCTTACAGAAGGACGGCAACCATAAATATATCATGGTCGCAGTGGATTCATTCTCAAGATTCATTTGGATGTGGCCTCAGCGCTCGGCTGACGCCCGAACTGTTAAAAAAGATTTGCGAGTCTTTATCGGCACATACGCAGTCGGCAGGCTACATTCACACCAAGGTCATACGTTTAGCTCTCGAATTACAAGGAGGCCATGGCCAGTTTGGGCGTCGCATTGCGATATTCTAGTCCATTCCATCCTGAGGGAAATGCAGTTGTGGAAAGAAAAAACCGAGACATAAAGCAATCTATAACAGCTAGGGTATTAGGCTCGGGTGACGGGTGGGTCAAACATCTAATAAGTGTCCAACGTAGTCTAAACAATCTGCCAAGAAGTGCTCTGGGTGGAATCATTCCATATGAAATCCTTTTTGGTACTAGAATGATTGTCCAGGACCTTGATCGTCACACTTCAGTGGTAGAACAAAAACACTTTGATATCAAAAACCGTTTGGCTGTTTTGCAGGACTTAAATGAAATAAGAAAAAGTCTAAGCAACACATTGCAGAAGCCAACGACCACTGAAGAAAAACCACCTGTCCCAGCAAGGCCTGCCTGGATTCCAAAGATTGGGGATCTAGTCAGAGAAAAGATCGCGGACAAGAAGGAATTTGGGCCTTCTCACAGACAACAAGTACCTGTGCTAGCAATCCACGGATCAAGAACAGTGCTACTGCCGCCCCTTGCTGGAAGAAAGTAGAACAGGTTCGTATCTATCGACCTGGCAAAACCACATCATGTGGCCGATAATAAGTAGTAGGCCCAGTGGACTCCAAAGATGTAGCAGACGACTAAATCTTGCTACTATCCAAGAGGTTCAAACTGAGAGACTCATAACCTTTGAAGAATCTGCAGTAAGAAAAGAAGGACTATGCAACAAAGCCATATAACTTGTGCCTCTTGAGACCCAAATACCAGTTCGTAAAGACACTCCTGTCTACAATGATATAGCATCTGACTATACTAATATGACAAGGGATCAAGTAGCTCCAGCGATTCCAAGTAATCCTGATGCAATACCTACAATTGACAGAACTGCCTCTGGCTATTTCATTAACTTTGATACATTTTCTGAGGATCCCAGTGAGCCCGAAATGACGCCAGCAAATAACACTTTGAAAGTTCAACTAACAGAACTTCTCCAGCAACTTGAAGAAACTTATCTGGTTTCACGATTGTGTTAGGTGTACATTTTCTTCTACTTTGGTTGACTCTGGTATTTACTTTGGGAATGCTGATAAATGGAAGATATGTTAAAAAGGACACATCAAGTGAGAACATCAACTTACTCCTCAAGCCACACAAATCATCTCATCGTGAACAAAGAGACTTAACAACATTGAACATCACAGCCGTTCCTATACCTGGTGGTATAGCATGGGACAGAACTGAGTATGACATTTATGGTCCGGCAGAGTTGTTGAAGATTCCACATCAATTCAAGGTTCCCTTGAGTGACTTTGTTTAACCCAGCACATTTTCTTATGATTGGGACTTTGAGACTGTAAATAATATGGTGGCAGATTTAGAGATGTCTGCAAAATTTACAAAACATGAATACTTAGAAGGTTCATCAGAATATGAACAAATGTACTGTTATAATCACTATGGTCATCATTATTTGCATAAATCTGCAAACCCTAGAAATGTTTATACTTTCAATCAATGGGAACATTGTCCAACGCCACCGAAGGGTAGCTCAAGATCATTCTATGAAAAATGTCCATACTTCTCATGGTTTAATACCACAAATCCAGAAACATTTTACTTTAAAAATGTTAATAAGAAAGGAATGAAAAGTATGTTGATTAATACTAAGCAAATTTATTCTACAGCCTTTTATGCTCTGCTGTCTTCACTAGTCTTTGACTTTTGTAAAGACAACATTGAGACAAAAACTGTCTAGGACACAAAAGACTGGCAGGTGCAGGGAATAGAATCTTTATTTAGAGCCTGCATCGTCCCTGAACAAATAATGTTTTTAAATGACACTGTTCAACAGACATCTTGTCTTGGCTTAGCTAAGATAAAAGATTTAAACAAACTGTTCATACCTACACCTATACCTGATAGTAAGAACACTTCAGAGGGGGTGGTCGACGTAAAATCAATTTTACTTAAAAACAGAACTGATCCTGTTTGGAAAAAATGGTTAATCTGGCCCACAGACACGAATAACTGTCAAGATAGATTCCTGAATAAGACACAATGGCTTACAGTAACTAGGCCAGATCCAAGATATGTCCAGAGACAACTTCCAGGGATAGTAATATCATACAGTGTAGGAAAACTGTGCCTTGAGTGGCTAAAGAGGTCCACACTAACAGAGGTTAAACAACACTTATCTTTACTTAAAGATGGCGTTGATTTAAGGGACTTCTAACAAGGTCCTGCAAAACAACATCATAAACGTTTCATATATGCAGGTATATATGCCATTTATAATGAAGCTTGGAAAGCGACACAAGCAGAGACTGCAGAACGAATACGAGAAATTGATCGTATTAATTTAGAGAAATCTCTCTCTGTAGTTGACAATGGGTTAACGACTCTGTCATCCAGAATTTATTCTTTGGACAGCATAGTATCCTCTGCCATTGATTTTATGGAACAGGACTTGCTCATGCTACAGCATGAACAGTCACAATTGCGTTCTATAATGCTTTTAGGCTGGACGTTACAAAATCTGCGTTCTGAATATGTGCCATGGCGTCTAATCAACACCACGTCATTGTTTTCTACATTTAACCTTACAGATAAACAAATCCCTCTGGCACAAAGAGGAGCAGACTATACGGTGCGGAGGATTGAAAAACTGGAAAGATTACCATTAACTGTTTCAGAAAAAACGGCAACAGAATGGATAATACATGGGACAATCACTCTGCCTGTCATGATTTTCCACTTTCAATATTGTTTGAAACATATACCAGCAGGCGTGTATGAAAGGTTGGGTAAGGAATACATAGAGTCAACCTGGGATTTACCATCCACACAGATGTTGGAGTGGGGGAAAAGAGGTATTTCTTAGTGGTACAAACTGCAAAAGCACACTAAGCGGTACACTTTTGTGTCAGGGTATTAATTTACACGGATCCTGTGATGGTTCTTCGACCAACTTATCCTGCCACCTGCAAAGTTCTCCGGCAGCAGTGTTAGATCCAATTTTTAGGCAGCTTTCTAATGGGATCTACATAATGTTGATTGATCAAAGCTGTTGTGGAATGATGCCAGGAATAGCCTATCTCGTCACTGTGTCAGCCAGGGTCACTTGTTGTATGCAAGTATTGTTTCCTAAAGCTAAGACTGACGGGGAGTCGCCGTTATGGCCTTCACTGAACATCTCTTCTATACGAATTGATACTTTAAGCAGAATGAAACACATTCATTTACAAAAAACTGTGCCACTGACCTCGTCCAAAGAGACGTATGATCTGCAAGTTGCAAGGTCCTCTGCGGAGATACATGCCCTATTATCAACAAACTGCCCCATACATTTCGCAGAAATGTTAGGTCGTATCTTAAACATGTCTGATACCAGTGGTATTGTACATGTGTTTAAGACAGTTTTTTCGGGACTGTTAGCACCCTTTGAAGCAGTCCTAGGCATTTTTCCAAACTTCATGCACCCTGTGTTCGGTGGCCTGCCTCTCATTTTGGGACTCGTAGCAGGAATACTATTCTTGTTCCTTCTGCTCCGATATGGCAAGTCCAGTCACCAGTGACACCCAGATTACCATAGAGAACGCTCTTCTTGCAATGCAGTGTCGTGAGCGCATGATACGGATCTTGGGCTTGGCTCGTTTAAGAGATCTGAATACCATGCGGTTTCTATCATTCAGACCAATCTGGCAAGATTGCATCTTACCTATTCTACGATGCCTGCTACGTGGAGAAGAATGCGTGTTGGACATCTGTCTAACACTTCCATCAGCACTGCCAACGGATGTTGATACTTTGCTTGGTTCGGTAACAGCTCATGCATTGTGTTGTCCCCAGCGGCTACCAATCCTGATGACGGCATTCATTGAAGTCTCACAGACGCAATCTGCTGATGGTGAGATACGTGGATTGACAGGCACACAGGTACCATCTCCATCTCCTGCGAACATTGCTAATGCGGCTGAGGCTGACGGCGATGCTTCACATTTTTGTGCAATCGGTCTACTTAATGAAGTAGTACAACTTTCACCTACTGTGGTAGATGATTTATTTGCCAGCTTAGAAGATTTGATGTATTCTAACAATGAGAATGACTTTTGAAATTAGCACACAGCGTTCTATGAACTCTGAATTCGACCTTCACTTTTCACAGCATAACTTCTAACTTTGGAACTCTATTTTTCTACGATTTGATTTGACTTTTTTCCAAAATGTAACTTTTTTTGGCAAAAGTAATCTGCTTCTTCTATTCTTAGAGAACAAGAATTCTTTGAATACTTCCAAAAGACAATATTTGACCTTGTCCACAACCAAAACAGTTTATATATTCTGCTATGGAATGGGCTCGCCCTTTCTTCTGTATTTAAGAGTCATTTCATAAATATGATTTTGTGATTCATTCGGATAGCATTTCCAATGTCATACTATATGCTTTGAATGAAACCATTTCTTTTAAAATGCGTACAGCACAAGTGCTCATTTTCGTGTGCAACCATTTCGAATGCATTTTATGTATTTTGGGTGGGATTGTAAACACATGCTTTAGATATGTTTTAAATGCTTAGAATTTAGTAATGTCGAACATAATAAAGTGGAGTGGGTGTTGTATAGCGTTTTAGGACCCAAGTGAAATTTTATCGATTCATGCTCTTATATATGTATAATTCACATTGCCCTTACATAGGCATAGAAATCATAACCATATTTAACGTATAAATATGCCTACACCTGCCCTAGCAAACACACAGTGGTTCGGAGCAGCTCGACTATCTACTTGCCCGACGCAGTTCGCTACAGCAAGTGCCGAAGGAAGCCGACCCTCCAGCTGAAGCACTGACAGAGAGGCTGCCTTTCTCTCACTGAGAATCCAGCTCCAGGGTTTCCAAGCTCCCCTTGTGGGAAGGGGGGAAATCGAGTCCGAGACAGAGATACCAGACCTCCTTCATTTTAAAACCAAGGTACGGAGCTGATTACACCCTAAGAGAAATCTTGGATAGATTCTTGGCAAAGAAACTAATCCTATGCTAAACCACACTTACTTCTTCCCTCGTACTAGACCTAGGTTAGGTACATTGGAGTAGGCGTATTTTAGAAGCACCAGTTGAGTACTATTAGCCTTTGTTATTTATGTATGTATTTTATGGCTTAGAAACCATACCATGCTTTTACAGTATTATTTTATAATACTCTTCTCGCTGTACGTATTATACTTTGCAGCCTGTATTACAATTGTAGCAGTTCACTTTACTTGCATGAGAAAGAAGACTGTTCAATAAATACTTTTATTGAAAACGCCCGTCTCTCTATTTCTCTGCACCTGTGATGAAACGAAGCATGCACGATTGCCTGAGTAAAATATCTATCTATTGTTTTCACGACTCTGAAGATACGTTCTATCTTGGGGAAATAAAGTTGTCATGTTTATGCGGTTGTCAGAAACTAATCCCTTCTTGTTTATTCGAGAAAGTTTCTAGTGACCCCTGAGCTAGCTGGCACTCACAATTAAGTCTAATATATTCGATAGAGACCTGGTCGACATAACTCCTACGTCAAATCTATAGGATATATTATTCCAATGCGCAGAGCCTATTGGGACTATAGGAACTGCACTACAATATGTATGTCCTGATGTAGGGCCACAAACCATATTCCTTTCCCAAACTTGTATCCCACATGTATGCTCAGGCACATAATGTAATGGGAAACACGAATATGCAAAGGACATATGCATGGATATGTGTGAGTACACAAGGCTGAATAAGTATTTGGCTGGAGTTAAAAAGAAAACATCAGAATTTTCCTGAGAAGGCTTCATAAACTCTCTGGCTAGGATAGAAAATAACAGTAAACAACATTGGCAAAGAGCAGTGCTGCTTAATGAGTGCTGTTTGGAAATAAAGAGCCCAGCACGGTAATACTATATATAGCCAGCTCAGCTTGCTTAACCATCATGGCACAACCCACGTCACACAGATCAAGCAAATAAACCAGACCACTACGCCCAGTTTCACCAGGTCAAAAACAACTCCTGCCCACTCCTTTCCAATTCAGCCATCTTGCCCTATTTCATACCTTCAGTGCACGACTGACCTCCAGGGTGTCCAGAGTCTGCAGGCAGAAGGAAGCTACCCCATCTCATGAGAAGTGCAACTCGGCATTGAAGGTGACTTGCCAATTGTCCCAGTGGGTTCTCAAACAGGTACTTGATGAATAAACAGCACCAGTAGAGCTGTACCTTCACTGTGGCAAGATTTCTCTGGGGCGCCAGTCCCAGTCATATCCCGGCCTCTGGTATGCCACAAAAGAGGCAGCGGGCCAGGTTGCCATTTCATAATGCTGTCAGCTATTAAATAGCATTCCAGCGAGTACCGGCTAGTCTTTCTTTTTAATTAAAGCAGGGGACCCCCAGAATAAACTTGATCCTGGTACTCCTAGCTTTATTTTAACTCACATATACGTCTACACTCTTCTGGCCCCACACCCACACTTCACATGACGGCTGTTGGATAAAAGATCTCCGCCAAAGTGCCCCTCTTTGAGGTGTCGCCCGTTGGGTATTGCACCGCCGACCCAACGAGGAGCAGCCCAGATGATGAAGCATGACACCTGAAAAGGTGTGTGAGGGCATTGCATCCAACAAAATGGATGCCGAACTGTAGGACTCATCGAGACCTTACAGTATCCAAACACTATTGTGACACGTACATTCATTAGTTTGAGGAACAGCCCAGCATTCTTTGTAATACTTACGACTTTAGGGCACACGCTGAGGTTGGACCTACCACTCTTGATGAGTGGAAATCGCCCAATCAACCCCCCTCCCCCTTGTTGTAAACATATCATAATGCTGTCAGCTATTAACGTTACAACCACCTCTCATCGACCCTGGATGTAGAGCATGCTGGCATCACCTAAATGCTAACTGCTGCTAGTTTCATTTTGCAATAGTTTCATATATACTGCCACTTCTTCTATACGCTTTCATCTTTGCACACACAAAAGGCAAGGATTTTTGGCGATCCAGTACAGAAAAGCTAAGACATGTGATCTTTTCATTAGTTTCAAACCATTTTGCCCTCTCTAATTTTTTATGTATTTAGAAAGAATTCGAATTACACTGTTAACGTAGCTTATAAAATAACACACGGATGATGTTCAGTAAATGCAAGTAACTAGTTTGAAGCTGTGCTCACAGGTTCAAATATAAGTTCCTATCAGCCATGATGAAATTACACCAAGTAGATTCCTTGGGATATAGCGGCGGTTAAGGGTTGCTTATAGTGTCTGTGCAACCGCCCACCAGCCGCGCTGGTTTGACACTTCACAGTGAATGTTCTGCGGACCGTGAAAATAGAACAAGGTGTCAATGTAGTAATGTGAGGACAATCACTCATTTGCATAAGGTCCAGGGGCCTCATTTATGAGGCCTTGCGTGAGTTTTGCGCTTCCGATGCGTCACTTTTTGTGACGCATCGGCGGCGTAAAACATGCCTCCTGATGCGCACTATTTACAAAGTGACGCATCTAAGCATGCTAACTTCCAGCTGTCCTTGGATCCAATCACGTTGCTTGGTTTTACGAGGTACACATCATGGACAGCCAGCCTCGTGTTCACCAAAGACCTTTCCCAGCTCTTCCCAGGATGGGGTGGGGCCATGGAGGCTTGTTCCCACTCCACACTGTGACGAGTTAGGAAATGGGAGGGTGTGGTGCAGTGATACACAGTGCACCCTCGCTGATTGACAAGAAGCCTTGGAAACCCAGGGCTTCTGCTTAAAGCGCCCAGGCTGTTTCCAATCAGCGAGGGTGGAGTGCGTCATTGGGGGCAGTGCCATACAATGTTGTAAGCCACCGGCTGTCAGGGCGGAAGCCAGGTAAGCCCTGCAAATCCTGTGACTACTGGCTCTTGCGCTCTGGCGCATTTGCCTTTTAAAAGTGTCTAGCATTGCCTGCTAGCATTGCCTGACCCTTGCGCAGAGCGAAGGTCACAGCTATAATGATTTAAACTTACGTAAAAAGAAATACCAGACAGCAAATGAGGCAGAAATTGGAGCGGGCGGAGCCCTGCCGCCCTAATCAAGAAACCGCCCCTGTTGGCGATAGACAAAGAGTGGAGTTATGTGCCTAGTTAGGCTCATCTAGTGAAGCAGCTAATTTCTTACATTGTCCTATTTTTCACAATAACATTTCTACAGTGACCTTTTGCACATATTTGCATGCACAACAATGTTGAATTAGTTTCTCTGAAACTACTTTATTTACACATCTATCTTCTCACAACATTATCACAATGCCTCGAACATCATGTACAATGCCCTTCTACGCACTAAGTACAAATGTCATTCTATCGTCATCCACGGGTCGACAGGGCAATCAACATATCCATAATATCGCTAATCTACACGCACATCGCAAGGCTGCTTTCTATTACAAATAAAGAGCATCCCGAAATATTAGTAGTGGAGGCACCGAGGGTTCCTGCTTGCTGAGACTTCACCATGCAGTGGTTTGACATCTCATGAGGAGTGTGCAGTTTCTTCATCCACGGAGCGACAGGGCTATCTACATACCCATAAGATTGCTAATTTATACGCACATCGCAAGGCTGCTTTCTCTTATAAATAATGAGCATCGCAAATGATTAGTAGAGGAGGCACTTCAGCTGACACAGAGGGTCCCTGCTTGCTGAGACTTCACCACGCATTGGTCTGTGAGGGGTGTCCAGTTAGTGACCAAAATGGGGTCCTTCCTTCTCTCCCCCCAGGTAATTGGGTTGGATTGTCCCTTGGGGGGATTCTTGTCTTCATAGCTACATACACTGTAGGTATACTTAGAGTTGGGTTTGCATAGTAGGAGTATACCTAATTAGTGCCTTGTTTATATGCCTGCATATATATACTATTTTAGCACCATGGAAGAACTACTATTCACTCTTTTGGTGCTGTTAATCACTTTCATCTGCTTCTGTCTACTGATTATCGCTGCACATGCATTATATACTAGAATAATGTTGGTTCAATAAATATATTGAAAATGTCCCACTTCATGATTGCCAAGAGAAACATTGCACAATTGTGGGGAGCTACTAAACCACCCTCATTAGAGGCCTGGGCGAGGGACCTCGATTGGTGTATGTTTAGGAAGAAGACAGTTTATGTTGCACGGGGTTGCCCCCAAAAATGGGCTTGAATCTGGAGCCATTGGAATAGCTATCAAGGTGAAATATGTATGACGCCAGTCTGCTCCGACATAAATGTCCCCCTTTCTCTGTGATGTTCCTTTCTTATATGCAGCTGCAATCCTTGTCCTCCCAATGTTTTATAAAAAGTAATTTGATTGTGCCTACTGCTTTGATTATCTGTACCGATGTCGTTTTCCAATAAAAAGATGTATAGTAAAAAAAGTCTCACTATGTATTCTGTATATTTTTCTTCTCTACAATACCAACAGGTTGGCAGATACAATGAGCTTGGGGAAGGTTATGTTAATGAGTACTGGGAATTACCATTCCGGATAAGATGCAGGAATGGGGACACAGAAGTTTTCCTTAGTGGTTCTGAATGTGAGTATGCTTTAAGTGGGTCCTTAGTTTGCAAGGACATTCCTCTTCATGGGGCATGCAATGCTTCAGTTGCAAATTTGTCCTGTTATCTGAAGGATTCTTCGAATGCCGTGATTCATCCAGTTTTCAAGATGATCTCGAATGGGAGCCATTTGATGCCGAATGATCAAGGTTGCTGTGCAATGCAACCGGGCACCGCTTATCTGGTAACTGTTAATTCCATAGTGACTTGTTGCACACAAGTACTGTGTTTCCATCTGCCCACACAGTTAGGGAGGCAACATATGGCCTTCAATAAATGTTTCCAACATATGCTTTGATCTCTGAGCAAACTGAAAGTCATGATTTTTCAAAGAGATGTGGCCTTAACATCAGCCAGAGAGGTGTTTGACCTCCAGGTTGCAAAGTCCTTGTCTGAGATACAGACACTACTCCACACTAACTTCCCGCTGCATCTTAGGGGGCTGATCCACCATATCTTTTTATGTCAGATCCAGTGCATTTTTATAAATGCATTGGCTCTGGACTGGTTAGCAACTTTCGGTCGATTTTCTGAGTTATACCATCTTTCATACACTGCGTGTTTGAAAGCATTTTTGGACGTCTCACGCTTGTCCTGCTACTTGTGGCGGGAATCCTTGACATACATTTTTCTGCTCCGCAATGGACGTCCCCATCGTGCTGCGATGCAGAGAGCTCACTGCTTTGGCACACCTCGGCTTTGAGAACTGAATGAGCATTGGTTCTGGTTCTTTAGGCCTGTCTGGCTTCACTGCGTACAACCTGTATTCATTCCATTGCCTGCTTTGCAGCCACAAATGCATTTTGGTTCTATGCCTCGGATCACAACTGGTTGCGCCATTGGACATTGAAATACTAATGGACCCCTTAAAGACCCCTGGGTATTGTTGTCCCCAGCGTGTTCTATTGCTGATGAATGCATCCTTCCAGCCACCCGGGCATGCTTTGGCTCCTAGTGAAATTGACACAGGGTCTACGATATGCTTACAGGATGAAGTCCCTCCCTCAGTGGCTGCTGTTGGAACTAGATGGAATCACCTTTGCTCCATATACCTGCTTCAAGGTGTGCCTCTGGGAAAGTTGTCTGCGGTTGCCAGCAAAAGCATTGTTGCGTCTACCACTCAGAACATATAAACAATTGGTTTTTCCATGTGGTGGGAACCATTTGGCCTGTTTTTAAACAAATTAAATCAAAACACCTTTTTGCTTTATTTTTCTAGGCACCATGGCTTTCGGAGTGCTTGGAATTTCAAAAGTATAATGACTTCAAGGCTTTAATAAGACTGTTTTAAAGGGAAGCTCGCTTTGTGTTGTATTTAAACATTTTTTAAGTCTGCTTCATTATGGCTTGCTGGCTTTTAGACAGCTTTTATATATCAACCCTTAGTATGAGGAGTGGGTGTTATGTTACGTAGCAAAGCAGCTCCTTTCTTACATTGTCCTATTTTTCACAATAACATTTCTACCGTAATCTTTTGTACATATTAGCGTGCACAAGAATGTTGGATTAGTTTCATTGAATCTACTTTATTTACACATCTAGCTTCACACAACATTATCACAATGCCTTTGAACATCCTGTACAAGGCCCTTCAACGCACTTTGTAAAAATGTCATTCTATCTTCATCCACTGGTCGACAGGGCTATCTACATATCCATAACATCCCAAGGCTGCTTTCTATTACAAATTAAGAGCTTCCGAAAAGATTAGTAGTGGGGGTACTTCAGTTGACACCGAGGGTCCCAGCTTGCTGAGACTTCACCATGCAGTGGTTTGACATCTCATGAGAAGTGTCCAGTTTGTGACCAAGACAGCGTCCTTCACTCTCTTCCACAAGGTAATGGGGTTGGATCGTCCCTTGGCGGGATTCTTGGCCTTACACCTACATACACTCTAGATACACTCAGAGAAGGGTTTGCATAGTAAGAGTACACATGATTACTGCATCGTTTCTATGCCTGCATATATACAGTATTTTAGCACCATGGAAGAACTGTACCTACTATTTTGGTGCATGCAATCACTTTCATCTGCTTCTGTCTACTGATTATCGCAGCACATGTATTCTATACCAGAATAACATTGGTTCAATAAATATATTGAAAACGTCCCACTGTGTATTCTGTATATTTCTCTGAGCACAAGTAAGCACGAGTGACTGAGCAAAAGGTTCTGATCTGATTCCAGGATCACTGAGGGGTCAGGGTTGTCATGTTCAGTGGTTGCCAGAAACCATTCGCTCCCTGGGTTCAGGGGGCTTATGGTGCCACTGTGAGCTAGCTGGTCTCTAGGCTAACATAGCCTGTGGCGGTTCCCGAAATCCGTCTAGGCACCTCACCCAAAGTTTATGTTGTCCAACAAACGCACAGTTCCTACGGATTAGAAATACATGACAGTGGTTGATGCACAATATTTAGTACTCATAATGCACAATTATACAATACATAACAAAGCTAGGAATGCTCAAGGGTTCCACACTAACTCTGCCAAAACTAATTAAAATTTGAATTTCACTTTTGAATTTCTTCCGCCAGGGTGAATTTCATAATTTTTTTTAAATATGTACCTACTACTTTTCCATTCTAGTCGTCTGAATGATTTTTACCCATTCCATGCCCCAAGAGAGTGAAGCATGTGTCAGCTATTGTCAAAAATTGAAATCGGATCATAAATTGGTATAATAAAATTTAACTGCATAGCTCATCTGGACAATTGGAAACACCCCAATGCAATGGGTGTTTTTATTTTAAACAAAAGAAAACCTTATAAATTGGAATTTTTATTCCAATGAATATTGATGACAAACTCCATCACATGAAACTGGCTCACAGAAGAAAACAAGTTACTTACCTGTAACTTTGGTTCCCCAGTATTGGTAACTTTCATAGATTCCCATGCTTTGTATCATTCCCCGTCGTCGGAATGGGAGCCTCGGTAGTATAAAAACCATAGAGACAAAAGAGAAACCCAGGCCTAGGCCTCATCTCATTTTGTATCCTATCACCCTCTTTTTGTAAAAAGAGACCAAATTTTTGCCAGAACCAATCAGAGCAGCCTCACCCTCTGGAACCTTCCTGAGAGAACTCAGAGCCTCACATTTTCGTAGCCGTTGTGCAAACCGCCACTAACTCTGTAACAAGACTGAGCTTTCCCCGGGGAGGCGGGTGGGCGCATGGGAATCTATGAAAGTTACCAATACTGGGGAACCAAAGTTACAGGTAAGTAACTTGTTTTCTTGCCCCAGTATTGAAACTTTCATAGATTCCCATGCTTTGTATCAGAATAGCTAGCAGTAAATTACCAAGAACACATTTTGTAAATACATGGCATCACATAACCATAGAAGCAATATAGAAAACATAGTAATAACAAACAAAATGTGCTCACCAGGATGGAGGGATCTTAGGGAAAGCTCACCTCTCAATGAAACAGATTCCGCAGGACTGCCTGACCAACAGCCGCATCATCTCGTCCTGCAGACTCCAGGCAGTAGTGTTTCGTGAAGGTATGCGTACTGCTCCACGTAGCTGCCCTGCAGATGTCCTTAATGGCCACTCCTGAAAAGAGAGCCACAGAGGAAGCCATCGACCTTGTGGAATGTGCACGGACTCTTCCGTCCAGTGGCTTGCCGGCCTCCTGATGACAGAACTGGGGCGCACTGGAGATCCAGCGAGAAATGCCACTCTTTGTCAAAGGCAACCCCTTGCGAGGTGCGCTGTAGGACACAAACATCTGAGTTGACTTCCGAAAGGGACGTGTGCGCTCCAAGTAAAACTTTAAGCATCGTTGAACGTCCAAAGAATGGAGCGTCTGCTCCGCCGGTGTAGAAGGGTGTGGAAAGAAGGTCTTCAGGATCACCGGTTCATTCAAGTGGAACTCAGATGGTACTTTCGGGATGAATTTGGGATTGGTCCGAAGAACCAGACCTTGCCGTGTAAATTGCAGGAATGGATGTACTATGGAAAGCGCCTGAAGCTCACCCACCCGCCTCGCTGATGTGAGGGCCAGAAGGAGGGCCAGCTTCCAAGATAGGAACTTCAAGTCTGCTTTGTGCACAGGCTCAAACGGAGCTTTCATGAGTTGCGCCAATACCAGGTTGAGTTGCCACACTGGAGGAGGAGGTCGGACTGGCGGAAACATCCGGAATAATCCTTTCAAGAATTGTTTCACAACCCTAGAGGACCATAAGGAAGGACCTGAGGAACTGCACCGATACCTTGATATGGCTGCCAGATGCACCTTGATCGATGAATTTGCCAAGCCAGACTTAGCCAGAGATAGCAAATACGGCAACAACTGATGAGGTTGGGAAGTGTAAGGATGGAGACCCTCCCGTTGACACCACAAGCAGAATCTCTTCCATTTTGCCTTGTAAGTTTTATTGGTACTTGGTGCTCGGGCCTGAGCCAAGACCTCTCTGCATTCCTGAGACAGTGTTAGATGACTGTATTCTCTGCGTTCAGGAGCCACACCATCAAGTGGAGGGATCTCGGATCCGGGTGGAAAACTTGCCCCTGAGTCCTGGACAAGAGAGACGGAATGGGCTTCAACTGAATTGGAGGAGCTTGGGAGAGCCGCAGTAGTTCTGTGTACCAGAATTGTCTGGGCCATGCTGGAGCAATTAGAATCATCCTGCAGGGTTCCGCCTTCATTTTCTTGAGAACTCGAGGAATGAGGGGAATGGGAGGAAAAGCGTAAAAGAACGCGCTGTACCAGGCCATCGAAAGAGCGTTCCCTAGGGACCCCTGATGGTGAACCTTGCTTGCGTAGAACCGGCATTTGGCGTTCTCCGGCGAAGCAAAGAGGTCGATGGCAGGCGTCCCCCAAACTGAGAACACTCCGTCTAGAATGGATTGATTCAACTCCCACTCGTGAGTTACTTCCGTCTGGCGACTCAAGGCGTCCGCCTGGACATTGAGAGTTCCCGCCAGGTGCTCGGCTCTCAGAGCGATGTTGTTGAGAATCGCGAAATCCCAAATCCGTTGAGCTTCCGCTGACAGAGTCTGAGATTTGGTGCCTCCTTGTTTGTTGACATAGTGCATGGCCGTCGTATTGTCCGTCCGGACCAGCACTGAACGGTTGCCCACTCTGGGCAGAAAAGCTTGCAAGGCCAACCGAATGGCTGTCAGCTCGAGGAAATTGATATGGCACTGGCACTGACTTAGACTCCAGCGGCCACTGACCTGAAGCTCTCGGAGAACTGCGCCCCAGCCCTCCAACGACGCATCTGTGGTCACCACCATGGGCGAAGGCGAGATCCTGAACGTCAGGCCTTGGGTGAGATTGGCTTTCTGAAGCCACCATTCGCTCGCCGTCCTCATAGCTGATGTCACGACCACTCTGTCGTTGAATGACCCCTCTGCCTGGCGCCATTGCTTGTCTAGCTCCTCCTGCAGAGGACGCATTCGTAACCTGCAATGCGGTATTAATGGTATGCAGGATGACATCGATCCGAGAAGGGATTTGTATTGGCGGACCGACAGGAATTTTCTGCTTCAGAGTAGATGAGCTGAAACCATTAACTTTTGTTGTCGTTCCTCTGATGGACGAGCTGTACATTGCGTGGTGTCCAACACGGACCCCAGGAACCTGGCAGTCCTGGAAGGCAGTAGGACTGACTTGCGTTCGTTCAACTGAAGGCCCAGGCAGCGGAACAGATGGAGGCAAGTAGACACTGCTTGCGAAGCTTCCTGGAACGACGGTGCTTTGACGAGCCAGTCGTCCAAGTAAGGGAAGACCTCGAGAGATTGCCTTCGAAGAAAAGCCGCCACCGGTGCCAATACCTTGGTGAACACTCTCGGTGCCGACCGAAGGCCGAATGGAAGCACTTTGAACTGGAAATGGCTCTTGCCCACTGTAAAGCGAAGGAATTGTCTGTGAGCTGGGTGTATTGGAATATGGAAATATGCGTCTTCTAAATCCAGCGACGCCAAGAAGTCGCCCGGATTCAAGAGAGGAAGAATTTCCTGGAGAGTGACCATCCTGAAGGAGAGTTTCACGAGATAGGTGTTGAGCTCCCGAAGATCTAGGATGGGACGCCAAGTGTCTTTCGTCTTCCGCACCAGGAAGAATCTTGAATAGAACCCCAGGCCCCTCTGAGAGAGTGGGACCCGTTCTATCGCTCCTTTGAGGAACAATTGATGGGCTTCTAGGTAGAGTAATCCCAGATGCCCTGTGCGGATGGCGTCCGGTGCTCGTGTTGGAGGGAAGTTGTGAAACTCCAACGTCTGTCCACTCTCTACGATGTTGATGACCCACTGGTCCGATGTTATTGACTTCCAACTGTCCAGACAAAGTGATATCCTGCCCCCCACTGATGTGATCGGGAGGGGAGGTACAGTAGGTAGAGCCGGGAGGCCGCTATTGTCTTTTGGTGTTATCGCGACCTTGTCGATATTGCCGGCCTCGCGGATGGTTGCGAGAGAAAGATGCTGACTGTCCTTGTCGCTGATTCGAGTATTGTGGTTTGTAGGACTGAGAAGACTGCGAGGAATATCGTTGTTGGTTTCCTCTGTAAGACGCAAATCCTCTACCTCGTGCGCCCCTAAAGGGGACCTTGCGATAGGTGAGCGAGCCCAAGGACTTTGCCGTGTCTGTGTCCTTCTTTATATTCTGCAGGGTATCGTCCACATGTTTCCCGAACAGCATCTCCCCATCAAATGGGAGATCTAGGATTCTGTTCTGGACCTCCTGCCGAAACCAGGTGGCCTTCAGCCAACCCTGACGCCATAACACAGCGGAGCCGGCCAAGGCTCGAAACGCCGTGGAAGCAATGTCCATTGCGCAGTCAATTACTTCTGCAGAAGATTTTTCTCCTTCTGCCAGTACCTTCCTGGCTTCCTCCTTAGTGGGCTCAGGTAACAGTTCCACGAAGGGTTCCATGTCGCACCACATCTGGCGGTCGTAACGGCCCAAGATGGCAAGTGCATTTGCCGCCCGAACTGGTAAACTGGCCATAGAGGAAAAACGCTTTCCAACATTATCAAGACGTCTGCCGTCTTTGTCCGGAGGTGTGGTCAACGGAGTGGACGGATTCTTTGACTTGCTCTGTGCCGCCTGAGAGATCACTGAGTCAGGCTTTGGTTGACCAAGGAGGCAAGCTGGACTGCCTTCCGGAGCTTTATATTTCTTTTCCAGCCTGGGGAGTACTGGAATCACCGTGGCTGGACTCTGCATGATCTTCATGCCCTCCTCCCATACATGTTCGATAATGGGAATAGACTTGACGGATCTTTGATATTGTTCTTTAAAGTCATAAAGGAAACATTCAGATTCCTCTTTTGATATAGGTAAACCAAACCTCTTAGCTGCCCGCTCCATCAGATGATGAAAACCCCCTATATCCACCGGAGGGGAGACGGACGTGTCATGACTAGAGGCGTCCGGATCATGCGGTGCACTGTCCCCCTGATCCAAGTCAGGGTCCTGCAACGGGTCAACCCCAGTGTCCACCTGTATCACCTCCTCATCCGAAGAGGTATCCTGAGGGACCGGCTGAACTGGTAAGGGATCCAGAGTACGGACACGCACCAACGCTGGCCTCGGCGGTGGTGAAGAGGACCTCACTGGAAGACTAGTAGTCGGTTGTACCTGAGGTAGGACGGGAGGAGCAGTAGATGCAGAGTCTCCCGGCTGCTCAGACGGGAACAGCTGGCGATAATCTTGAAGCATCATCTGCAAATCAGAAATAAGTGAAGAGGGCATGGCCACCATGCCCTGTCCCAAGACCGGCGTGCGTCGTTCCTCCTGACCATATGGGTGGATAAGCTGGGCATCCGCCCGCTCAACATACTCCTCCGTGTCCGTGTCCTGCATCTTGACATGCAATTCTGATGGACTATATGCAGGGCCATAAGTGTCATCTTCCTCTATCTCATCCTCCTCAGAATCATCATCCAACAGCATTGTTGGCACATGGTGAGACACTCGTCGTGGAGAAGTCATCTCCGGTGTAATTTTCATCTTCCGAGCCCCGGTCGTCGGCGGAATCGTCGACGGCATTACAGACTTCGTCGACACAATCTTCACCGTCGACGATGTCGTCGACGGTCTCGTAGACGAACTCGTCGTCATCACCATCCTCGTCGGTGTGGAAGTGGTGGTCGTCGTCGACGTTGTTTTCGTCGTCGACGCGGCCGTCGACAGCAGCTTGCTCGTCACCGTCGTCGACGTAGCCGTCGTCAGCGTCGACGAACTTGGGATCTTGAACGTCGACGATGTCGTCGTAGACACCCCTGCCGTCGACGATCCCGTCGACAGTGGAACAGAAAGAGCGGGAACTTTCACTGATGGAACTGTCGTCGACGTACCTGGTATTTTCGTCGTCGACGGACGCTGTTTTTTGTCCTGAGCAGAGCCAGAAGCGACAGCAAGGTGCTTGTCACTGGATTTACTCTTCTTGGACGGAGGAGAAGGAACAACAGCTTCCTTTTTGTCCTTCAAGGCTGTAACACCACCAGCAGCCTGTCCCTGCCTCTCCTTTTCACTTCCGTGAGGAGATTGAAGGGGACCAGCCTTCTCAGACCTATCAGAGATCTTGTGAGAGGCATGAAGAGGGGCCTCCGATGTAGAAGCTGCAGTAGGAGACCTACCCCTCTTTCTTGATCGATGGGAGGAAGCAAAAGATGTGGAATCCTCCTCATCTGAAGAGATCACCTCCTTGCGAGTCTTCATTTTCTGCAGCCAGGTTAACAGACGACCCTCTCTGTCACGAAGAGTCTTGGTGGAGAAGGTCCTGCAGATCTTGCAGTCTGGGGCCTTGTGGTCCGGATACAAGCAGTAAATACAGTTCTCATGCTTGTCCTCCACAAACAGACGTTTTTTCCCACAAGAGGCACAGGCCCTAAACAAGGCCTTCTTCTCCTTGTCAGACATCTCGAATTTGAAGAAAAAATGTAGAAGAATCAACCAGAAAGTTGAGAAAAACTGAGCAGAGCTCAGAGGAGACTCCCTAGCACAACGTGCGGTAGAAAAATCTGAGGCTCTGAGCTCTCTTAGGAAGGTTCCAGAGGGTGAGGCTGCTCTGATTGGTTCTGGCAAAAATTTGGTCTCTTTTTACAAAAAGAGGGTGATAGGATACAAAATGAGATGAGGCCTAGGCCTGGGTTTCTCTTTTGTCTCTATGGTTTTTATACTACCGAGGCTCCCATTCCGACGACGGGGAATGATACAAAGCATGGGAATCTATGAAAGTTCCAATACTGGGGCAAGTTAGTAGTTGGACCACGGCACTACCAAGGGAAAGCATTGGTACCTCCATCAAGTAAATCCACAAAAAGTGATTTAGGCTGAGAAAGAAGAGTATTCATGGACCCAAAAGGCCCTCAGACTCTTGAAGTGCGAATCAATGACAGTTTTTGCTGTAGTCTCATTTTACAAAAATCACACAGGCAGTATGGGTGACATCACACAGCATTAACCCCCAGATGCATCAACAACCCGATTTGTGATTCCTTAATAGCGAAAAATACCGATTCGCTATTAAGGAATAGCAAAATGGAATGCATCAAGAAATCACTTTAAAAATAGGGATTTCTTAGAATTCCTTAATTGTGACTCGCAAATTGCGAGTCGCAATTAAGGAATACCTCCCCATTCATTCCTATGGGCCTAGAGGCCGATAGGAATGAATGGGAAGACAATCTCAATTTGCGAATCGCAATTAGCGATTCGCAAATTGAGATTGCGATTTCAAGGGTGCAGGGGTGTCCAAAGGATACCCTGTTGCACCCCTGAAATTGATATGTGCACATATGTTGCGCACACACATGCCCTTAGGGCATGTGTGTGCGCAACATGAAACTTTGAAACATGAAACATGAAACTTTGAAAAATGCACTTTAGTGAATTTTTCAAAGTTTTTCAAATTACCATGAAGTTGTATTTCATGGTAATTTGTGTGCCCTATTAGCGAATTCGCTATTTTAAAATCTTTCATGCATCTCAATTAGAGATTCCTTAAAAGCAAATAATCGCAATTTAGCGATTTCTAAGAATGCGATTTTTGCATTTGGGATGATGCATCCCAAATGCAAAAATACCGCTCGCAAAGGGCCAGATTCTCAGAATCTGTCCCTTTGCGAGCGGATTTTTGTTTGATGAATCTGGCCCTAAGCCTTCAACTAACACCAGAGAAAGTGAAATCAGGTGTCAGCACCAGTGACGCCAGTGCCTTCATGAGGATGGTGGAGGAGCGCCCTTTCACATGGGAGAGTGTGAGCAGTGCCAGCACAGGCTTTCTCAATATTTAGTTGGTGGGTTTAGTTTATTGCCACAAACGTACTGCAGTTTATCCCCCTGTTGCCTTTCTAATGGCACAACATTTTCAATTGATGCCACTATATCCTGGGTGGTCTGTTTGGTAGATTTCTCAGGCATTACGAATCCTCAGTAAGCACCTACCCTGGTGAAAAATTCCGGTTGACCAGTTATACAGCGGCAGGCACCTATACCGCTAGCGTGTTCCTTTGCTTAAAATTTTATCTGTAACTGAAGACTGTTTTTTGAAATTACGAATTGTGTGATTCTCGTTGTGTATTTTAAAACATAAAAATCTGCATTTTACCCTGAATGACTTACCTGATAATTTGTGATATGTGTTGGGCATTAGGGTAGCAAGGGTCTCTCCGGTCCACAACGGCTCTGTAATAGCCGTTTGAGTGGAGAGAGGTAACCCCCTCCGAGTGACACGGAACTTGGGCGCCATCTTGGGCAGTTAGCGCTCTAGCGCCAGGCCGCCTAAACGCATATAAACACCACATTCACGAGCGCGCATCGGAGCAGCAGGCACCTATACCGCTAGCGTGTTCCTTTACTTAAAATTTTATCTGTAACGGAAGACTGTTTATAGAAATCACGAATTGTGTGAGTCTCGTTGTGTATTTTAAAACCTAAAAATCTGCATTTTACTTTGAATTACTTACCTGATAATTTGTGATATGTGTTGGGCATTAGGGTAGCAAGGGTTTCTCCGGTCCAACGCGGCTCTGTAATAGCCGTTTGAGTCGAGAGAGGTAACTCCCTCCGAGTGACACGGAACTTGGGTGCCATCTTGGGCAGTTAGCGCTCTAGCGCCAGGCCGCCTAAACGCATATAAACACCACATTCACGAGCGCAGCTTACTTTGCCACTGGAGTCAAGCAAGCCCGGTTGAAGACGGCTGTAATGCCAAAAACCGGTCCTGGGAAGCTTGATTCCGGTCCAGGGAAGACATGGCTTGGCAGTTCGGGCTGGACTGTTCCCATGAGGCACAGGGTCAGACTGATTTGCATATGGCCATGTCTGAACTGGGGTGGCGGAGTGAGCTAAAGAACGGTGATGGATGAAACCCAGATCAGTTGACTGGGGGTGAGTGTTTGTATTGTCAACGCTCCGTCCATCACCACCTTTGGTTTTTCCAAGTATAAACAATCCCAGGCTCCATTAAAACCTCACAGAGCCGCCCACAATCTGTTCTGGAGCCTAAACTAGGTAAAGCCCAGACTATACAGGGCATGGACACAACTGTCAATTGTTTTTATATTAATGCAAGTGATGAAGCAAGGTTTCGCACATAACGCGACTTGCTGAAATCAAGAACCTCGATTTATGTATAACTCTGTAATCCAAATTGTATGTCTTACTAATTTCTTTTATTTTTGGGTATACATGTATCTTAGTGATGCTTGCTTATGTGTTTTACTAATACAATTAATCCTTGTGTTAAAATGGCCGTCGCTTGGGAATTTACTACTGCGCATGCGTTAGTCACACTCACGTGACGTGACGTAGTCGCAGTTGTAGTGGGAAAATGTGCGCATGCGTATTTGCCGCTAATATGGCTGTCTGAAATACTCACATGGTGAAGCTTGCGCAGATGCTCTCGTGTTATTGTGTGTTGCACTAATCTATAATCGCATAGTATATTCTTACAGTGAGAAACCTAAAGTACCAAATCATGATAAGTAGTAAATTCATTTATTTCTATGTTTTAATTTGTTTTCGCTTACTTTTCATGTACCGCGATATCTGGGGGGTCTGAATGAGACGAGAACCATTTTGAAGGTCCCTTCTGCGCATGTCACGCAGCCAGGGAGAAGTTAGCCTTGAACAGTGGAACTCAGCCAGCTGGCAGCCACAGTCAAGATGCTCTTGTGAACGCCACCTCTGACCCAGGAGGATGGAGCAGAAATGTTCTTCACTTGCTACATTTGTAATTCTCTACTGTATTCTGTGAAACTCTCCGCGAGAACCCCAAACCTGCTAGGCGGTTCCCTAAAATGATAATTTAGGCTTGCAGAAGTTTGTTCTGATTGGTGTGTTAACCTATCCTACTTGGGGACCAATCGAAATTGGGGATTCTGACACTTTGCAACATTGGGGGGTGGTACACTGACCCGAAAACAGTATATCTAGCCTAGGTTCAGCTAGAGAAATTGTCCGACTTGTCTGAATAGCTGACCTGTCACTGACCCAACGCTCTCAATAGGTGACTGAATACAGAGCGCTGCGGAGCACTCTGCCTGAATTTGACCATAGACTCTAAAGGTTTTACTAAACCTTAAGTGCTGGCGGAGCACTTTGCTGGGGAGTTCGCTAACCCAATCGGGGTTCTGACTGATAGCTGCAGAGAGGGTGGAGCGCAGGCGTTGCTTCCAAACTGCGGGTGCTGGTCGTGTCCTGGTGGTCCTGTCCTGATCCTAATCTGGTTTTCCTGTCCTGTCCTGGGGTGTCCAATCTGCACCTGCTGTCCCATAGATGCCTGTCCTTCCTTGGGGTATTTCCTGTCCTTGACTGATCCGTGGCCAGGGTTGGTCTACACACCTTTCTAGGTAAATATAGTGCGAAAACTCTTCACTGCATCTTCTATTTTTCTGACTTTGCTTAAATAAAGACATTTCTTTGCATATGTTAATTTCCATGCTTTTCGCAACCTATTATAAAAGTAATTTAGTATATTTTTCTTAGCATGTTCCTATGTTCCCCTACCTTCTAGAACACATTCTCTCCGTTCTATTTATGAAACATAACTGTGGTATATAAATTCTCTTGAAATCTGAATTTGCATTAAAATACTAGAACTATAGCGTGTTCCCTTATTCCCCTCCTATAGATGTACAGGATTTCCAATCCATACCTTGCAGTAATTTTTCCCAATAGTAAAGTCTAGGTTGTGACTCAAGCTCTAAATCTATTTAGTAGACCGCATTGTTATAATTTTAATGCGAGACTCATAAATGGTTGCCCTGACACTGTTCCTCTATGGCTATGTTCTTTTCGTTATCTTGATTATTGATTGCTTTCTAACTGTAAACTTGCTAATTTCTGGACCTGATTTCTAGATAAACTTTTAAAACTTCCCAGTTGTCTGTGATCATTTAATGCGAAATAGAAATAAGTTGGGTTTGTATTTTTGCCTGCCTTCCTTTTACAGCTAGCTCCCTGATCCATTGTGGATCTTAGGTACCTGCAACGGTGGATTGGTAAGTCAGGTACAATAGAAATAAGTAGGTAGGAACCAGGGTTACTGGTAGTAGGATTGGTAGGTCACCCGATTAATATAGGTGATGTATTGGAAAAATATGGGCCTGGTACGTGTATGGTGAAAATTTCATTGGCCGGGTGACCTGCGATCTCTATCAGTAATTTTCTGGTAGCAGAGGTGATGGTTAGGGACTAGTTAAAGTTAGGAAGGACTAGTTAAGCTAGATAAGTTGGATGCTGCTAAAAGTTTTTTTTTATTATTGTGTTTATGCTGCTATGGAAGTAAAACAATTTGTATGATTTGATCACTCACGTAAAATGTTTGCTTTGAAAAATTATGAAATGTTTTAAATTGTTTTTCCTATTATTGTACTGATATATGTATTAACACATTTGTAAGTTAAGCGTTTCATGTTGTTGGGAATCCCCGGGGAATTGAATAGCGAGTGGTGAAAAGAATCCACTTGTTTTGAGGTCACTGACTCCAGGAAAGTTGGTGCAGGTTAGGCAGAACTGGAAGCACTAACTAGGGTTTTTCTGAATGTATGTTTGAATAAATGATAGCTACGAGATCACTGGCAAAACTTCTATCGTGATATAACCTAGTAAGGGTCACAGCGGAAGGAGTAGCAGGTTCGTCGGGGCTTGAGTGATAGCAAAAGGGTTCGCTGGTGAAACTTTGGGCTTAGAATATATCCCGACAAGAAGTGGATGAGTCAAAAGAAGTAGCAGGTTCCCTAATGCTTGAATGAAGCGTAGGCAGAAGAGATCTATCCGTAGTGCGTGAAAAGTAGACAGAATGAGTTTACTTGCAGTAAAACAAATCTTTTCTGTCTAGACACTTGAGTACAGTGGCAAATGTGTATTCGTTGTTAAATAACCAAGCACAAGCACTTTAGAGAGAAATTAAGTTTCCGTTACCTTGTGAAGGAGGGAGTCAGTCGCGAAGCTGCTCTGACGTCACTCTGTGCCGCGCTGGGATTGGTAGACGCAGCGGGTGTGTAGCAGAGCTGGAATTGTAAAGGAGGGGTGAGTGCCGAAGCGTGAGAATCTGTCTCGCGAAAGGCCGTGCACCCATTGGTCGAGATTATTTGAACCCGTGCACTTTATTGGTTGCACGAAAATAAGAGACGCACTTGGATTGGGAGTGATTTGTAAACAAAGTCGCTCGCAGAAATCGTTTGTGGCACTCGTATAGACCGCATACTAGACCTGATCCACGATATTTAGGGTTTGAGAACGATCAGTGGAAAGGGCATAAGACCGACATTATGTACGGAAATAAGAGAAAAATATCCCTTGTAAATAAGGTGAAAAATTATTTCAAAAAGGACAAACCAATTAAAACCAGAGAAGGTGTTGTCATTCCGCCGCCTAATACTCCCGCATCGTTCATGATGTTTGATAAAGGGTACCACTCGTGTGTATGGTTAGAAAATTGGGCGGAATACACCAAGGATGACGGAATTTTGGCTTTCCCGTTAGAGGGTACATTCAATGGCAGAATTTTATTTAATTTGAGAACCCGAATGAATGATTTACATCCTAGACCTCGACTAACGCAGTATGAAGCTCTAGAGGAATGGGAAATCGACGCTTTTGAAAGGGATAAGCCCCGGATGGATAAAGGGTTAACAAAATTTTATCCAAAACTAAAACAAGAGACCCGTGACAAAAAGATGAAACAGTGGAGACAGAATATGATTGTGGAAGGATTGTTTCCGATGATGCCAGTGGGTGGTCCTCCTGCAGGAGAGAAGAGAACAGAAAAATGCAAACACTGGGTGCCCATTGGAGAGTCGGATGATGAGTTGTTAGATGACATGTTTATGAGAAGTCCTCCTCCTTATAATGAAGGACACCGACCTTCTAGTGAAGGGGATAATTCTCGAAGACCTCCGCCCCAAGATGAGGCCAGATCCGCAAGTGTAGGAGGGAATTGTCAAATACCTCCCTATACCGAAAGTTTAGGACCCATAGATGCACAAGATATTTATCCTAGAATACCCGCTGGTGGAGAAACGAGATACACACGCGAAAGAGACTTTTTTCCCAGATCTCCCTACGAAAGTGAGGCAAGACCATCCAGTTCAGGAATGCCGTTCCTAAACCCTCTATATGAGGAAGAACCAAGATCCCTAGGCACAGGTACTTTGCACCAAAGACCTAGTTATGGTGAAGGACCCAGAGAGACACATCCCACTGCCCCGAATTGTGGTCCAACTTTAACCCCACAAATATTACATGACAATTCAGTCGAAAGGATATTGGAGGACAGAGAACGAGAGGCACTAGCTAAGTAGAGAGCTGAAATAATTCAGAAGATTTCCCAGTTAAATGCAAGTCCTGAATCCTTAACAATCCCGGTTACTATTGGACCAGTGATTCCATTGTATGGGGACCGACAGGGAAGTCCAAGAACTCCAGTTATTACCCCAGTTGTAGCCCAACCGAGATCAGAGCCCTTAATTGTAGATGACTTAACAAGTGAATGTGAATCTGAAGTTTCGCTAATGGATCTGCCCATTAGGGAAACAGGAAAAAGGATGCAGAAAAGACATAATCCTTTCAATACGAGGGAGATTCAAATGGAATCAACTTCGGGTACTAAGAGCGTCACGGTAGTAACTCCTGAAGAAATTGAGAGATGGAGTCGAGAATTAGAAAAACAGACTCTTCAGTTGAAACCTCTAGATCTCTACAAACTGAGAGTAGAAATAGAAGAACTAATGGCAGGATATGTAGGATTAGACCGATTAAATACCTACTCGGAAGAAGAGCTGTTGTTTATCTGCAAGAGGCTTACCCGAAATACCAGAGTACTCCATGAAAAACTAACTGACACTGCAGCTAGTATGGGAATAGATATCTCGAAATCAAAACCTTTGCAAAAACCGTACAGAGCAGATTTCTCAGACAAGGATCTGGAAAACCTGAACATATCAGGGAAGAAGGCACAGGTCAAAGAGTTATTGACAGTATTACAGAAATGGGGAGATGTGGACAGATGGAAAGTTTGGTGGGCCAAAAAGAAAGATGAGGCTATATCCAAACAAGTGACTCCTCAGTTCGTTCTAAAAGAAGCTGATAAACCAGAACAGTTATGTCCTATGCGTGAAGTACCAGGTGGAAAATACGTGCATGTTCCATGGTCCAGACAGGATATTGTGTCCTTTACAAATGATTTCCCAAAATTACGAGAGAAACCTGTGGACTGGTACAGGCAGGTGGAAAGGTTTGTAAAGGTACAGAAATGCCTGTGAAAAGATTTGGATGGGTTCTTTGATATAGTGGTTCCTGTAGATCTATGGACCGAGTGTAAGATCGCCATAGCTTGGCCTAGTGAGGAATACACGAGGGATCCTAACACAGGAGCACCCTCTGATGAAGTAATGAAAAAATATGATCAGGTGATTTTACACCTAAAGCAAAAGGGGCCTGCGAAGGAAACTGATTGGACAAAGATAGATAGAACCACGCAGGAAAGGGATGAGACTGTGCACTCCTTTTATGAAAGACTGTTACAGGTGTTTAAAACGTACAGTGGTATAGATAACATCGAGATGAAGGACATGACCCACTTCATTTACAGGTTTGTAAGCGGTTTAAGACCTGAAATTTGCCAGTGGATCAAAGACAATTAAATCTGTTGGCAGTCCAAGAAAATAGATGAAGTTTTGCGATACGCAAAGTATTGCGAAGACGAGATGGCAGACAAACGAAAGGCTTTGAAGGAGAAGGTGATGTGGGCACAAGTAAAGTTAGCCGAGCAGCAGGAAAAGCAATTAAGTAAAATGAATAAGAATACCCAAAATCAAGGAGCTGGGGGTGGAGGGAAGTCAAAGGGAAAATGAGCAGAGAAGAAGCTAAAAAGAAATTTCCCTGTCACCAGTGCGGAGAAATCGGGCACTGGAGAGACGAGTGTCCATATTTACAGCATGATAATACTCAAACCCCTGATTTGACTCCACAGACGCAGAATGAAAAACCAAGAAAGACTCAGCATCAGGTAAAGGCAAGTCAATTGCCCCGAGCGCTAAAGCCAAATTATAAGGGAAAATCACCACAGGGTGATGACATAGAGATCTGGGGAGGCGATGAAAATAGAAATGCAGCAACTTCGCAGTTTTTGTTGAATGATACCTTTTTCTGTGACGATCAATACTGACGGGGCCTGAGAGGGGAGGACAAGGAGTGTGTTCTTGGCGCCTCCTTGCCGTAGACCAGTCAGGGCCATACATTGAGGGAAAGGTTGATGGAAATGATGTCCCCTTTCTATTGTGTGGAAAAGTAAATTTTGCCATGTTATATGTGCCTACGTGTTCCCCATGTTATGCCATATGTGCATGATCGATATGCATGCATTCCCCTATGATCGATTAAAGACGCAACTACAGTTGTGTCCATCTCTAGTATGCCAGTTTCCAGTCCTTCGTGAATACAACGAATATCAGGCCTATGTAAAGCTACGTTGCCACGTTTTACAGTGCGCACGTTAATTCATTGAATTATCCCCGTTTCTAGGCCTCAAAAGGGCCCGGACTCAGATTCAGCTCCTGTTTCCTGAACCCTCTTCGAGGAGCGATACAGCCCCCACCTGTATCCCTGACCCTTAACTTACTTCCTGCCTCGCAGTGCCCGGATCGGCCTGGCTCTGCCTCCCAGTCTGCCAAGAGTATGTTATGATTCTAGCTATCAGTCCAGCCCTCCTTCTCTGCATTCCTAAGCTACTGAATCGCATCAATAGTTTCCGTCATGGTCTAGCCTTTATGTCTCCATGTAAGAGAAATACTGTATTTATATTCATATAATATTCCTCACACACACACTACATGTAGAATAATGCATGCACCAGTCTTAGAGTCTGTTAGCCTTTGCCCTGATAACTTTTGGATTCTATCAACATGTTCTCTAAACACTAGATACTAGATAGGTTTTAGGTACGTGTCGCTCTGACACTCCAGACTTTAGTCTTCTCTTCCAGCGCAGAAGTCATAGCCCCCCAGTTCCCCCTAGTAACACGTCATTGTCAGTTTGCGCGCACCACTAGGTTAGAGGTCCCAGCTGCTCAGGTAGCCCCCTCCATGTTTCCGCCCCGTTTATGACATATTCTGTTACGTTTACATCACATGTCTATGTATACGCCCTGTACACGCCTTTTGTTGCATCAGTTCTGCCTTATCTTTCGCGACTGCTACAAACTCCGCCTACTGCTACGCCTACTGTATTGAATGCCATGTATTTTGTTTAACTATATATACTGATGTTCTGTTATTAAAAGTTGTGCGCACCATTCCCAGATCCTGCCCCCGGCAACTGCCGGGCCCTGCTACCCTATTCCCGTACAGGCTGTCCTGTTCCAGTCCTTTATGCTTAATTAAAGCCTGTCAACTCTAGCTACCTCATATCTTGACTCTTATTTATTGAGCTATCTATTTGTATGAGTATCCTGAAAAATAGTATCGGTAATTAATTATTTATTTACCACAATTGGACACTGGTGCTACCCGTTCTACTGTGAGAACAGCGGACGTTCCAAACCTACCCCTCTCGGGAGAAGCAATCCAAGTAGTGGGTGTGTCTAATCAATTGATTAGTACCCCAGTTACCGAGCCCATGGAGATCACAATAGGGAATTTTAAAGAAATGCATAGATTTGTAGTGTGTGATACCAGTCCAGTAAACTTACTGGGACGTGATTTGTTGTGCAAAGTGAACTGCACCATCTTTTGCACACCAAAGGGCGTCGAAATCCAAACCCCAGACGAGGATGGCATATATAAATTAATGTTAATCAGACCTGACTCAGAGATTAAACGAATGACTATACAAGACTTACCCGAAGAACTTCAAAAGACAGTGAAATCAGAAGTATGGGACTTTACTGGAAAGGATGTAGGATTGATGGCAAATGTAGACCCCATACAAATAGCCATGAAAGAAAATGCAGTTTACCCCAATACCAAACCATACAAAATGAGTGCTGAAGTGAGAGCAGGAGTTGCGATTGAAATACAAAAATTGCTAGAAGCAGACATCATACAAGAAGTAATGAGTAGTCCATGTAACTCACCCATAATTGGAATTAAGAAGCCTAGTGGCAAGTACAGAGTAGTGCAGGACCTGAGAAAGGTAAACAAAATTGTTGTTCCTTGCTGTCCCATTGTCCCGAACCCAGCAGTGATCCTGTATCAGATTCCCTGGGATGCTGAGTGGTTCACTGTGATAAACCTGTGTCATGCATTCTTTTCGATCCCATTGCATCCAGATAGCAAATTTCTTTTCTCATTTGCTTTCGACAGTCACGTGTACGTTTGGAATAGGGTCCCCCAAGGGTACACCGAAAGTCCCTCTATCTTTAATCAGATCCTGAAAAAGTGCCTCGAATCCTTAGTCCTACCTGGGAAGTCTGTTTTGGTGCAATATATAGACGACCTTTTGGTGGCATCTAAAAGTCATAGAGATTGTGTGATTGACACCATTGCCTTGCTGAATCACCTAGGTGAAAAGGGACATAAAGTGGCCCCTGAAAAATTGCAGTTCTGTTCAAAGTCAGTGAAATATCTGGGGCACCAGATAGAAAAAGGCATCAGAAAAGTCACTTCAGAGAGAGAGTCAGAATAATTCAAAAGATGCAGTTACCCCGTACTCAGAAAGAGATCAGAATGTTCCTTGGGGTTGTAGGTTACTGTAGGCAATGGATCGTGGGATTCGCAGTCCTGGCAAAGCCTTTGATAAAAATGACCAAGAAAGGAGCAAAGGACCCAGTTGAATGGGATGATGAAAGCTTAACAGCATTCACTAAATTACGAGACTGCCTGTGTACAGCCCCTGCTTTAGGGATGCCTGACTATACTAAGGAGTTTGCACTGTTCTGTGACACACGTGACAACTGCGCATTGTCAGTTTTAACTCAGGAGCATGGGTTGACTAGACGCCCGGTGGCATATTTCTCTGCCACTTTGGATCCAGTAGCTGCTGGATTACCTGGATGTCTGAAAGCAGTAGCTGCAACCTGCACGAGTTTAGAACAGAGTGAATCCATTGTAATGGGACATCCTGTAACTGTGTATGTTCCACATGCAGTTGTGATTTTGTTGACCCGAACGAAAACTCAGTATCTCACCCCTAGTCGGCTGACTAAATACGAGAGGATTCTCGTGGGGGCTGCAAATGTAGTCATTACTAGGTGTAATATCCTGAATCCAGCCACCTTACTCCATGACTCAATGGTTATAGAAGACGAGGGAGAAAACGAGCATGATTGCATTGACCTGACAGAATTCAGTACTAAACCACGCCCAGACATAAAGGAAACTCCTTTGCCCGTTAACGATGAAGAGATGTATGTAGATGGCTCATGTATAAGACACGAACTAGTGGGCCTAAGTGCTGCCTATGCTGTAGTCACGTTAAACAGCATTAAAGAAGCATCCTGTTTATATGGAATAAAGTCTGCACAAGTAGCTGAATTAATAGGGTTGATAAGAGCTTGCAAAATTGGGAAAAACAAAAGAATAACAGTATATACTGATAGTCAGTACTGTTATGGGGTTGTGCATGACTTTGGCCAGTTGTGGCTACAAAGGGAATTTTCGACGTCATCAGGTACACCCATTTGAAATGGGAAAGTTGTACAAGATTTACTGGAGGCCATCCAGTTACCAAAAGAATTGGCAGTGGTCAAATGTGCTGCTCATAAAAAGGGCCTTGACTTTGTATCATTGGGAAATAATTTTGCTGATGAAGTGGCCAGACATTGTGCAATAAATCGCATGTCTGTAAATGTCAAACTGGGAGGACCTGGAAACAGCTGCCAACTTATGGTGTTTGAAGAGGTACCTACATGGGATGAGGTGAGAGATTGGCAGCATGCTGTGCCAGCGGAAGAGAAAGAGAAGTGGAGGAAACTTGGTTGTCGACCAAGAAATGAGGATGGTGTCATTGTGGGCCCAAATGGTATGCCTGTGTTGCCTAGACATCTGCTTGCTTCTATGGCCAGACTGATACATGGAGATTCACACACTAGTAGGGACGCAATGGTTCTGGTTTTCCAACAAACATGGTACAATCTGAGGTTCAGGAAGGTAGCAGAATCACTCTGCCAAAGGTGCTTGACATGTCAGCAGTTCAACGCTGGCAAAAGAACAGTAGTTGAACTGGGGAAAATTGGAAAATCAGGAGGTCCCTTTGTGAGAATACAGATTGACTTCATCACCATGCCTCGTTGTGAGGGAAAAAGATATGTCCTTGTCATTGTCTGCCTGTTTTCAAAATGGGTGGAAGCCTACCCTGCCAAACAGAGTGACGCCATAACAGTAGCCAAATTGTTACTACGAGAATTGATACCTAGGTTCGGGGTTCCAGTCACTATTGAATCAGATAGAGGAAAACATTTTCAGAATGAAGTAATCGATCAGCTCTGTAAAGCATTCGGAATCACACAAAAACTGCACTGTGCATATCGTCCAGAGGCTTCTGGAGTAGTAGAGCAAATAAACGGCACTATAAAATCGAGATTAGCAAAAATGTGTGATTCTACTGGCATGAACTGGATAAATGCCTTGCCTCTTGTTCTGATGGGACTCAGAAGTATTCCAGACCAGAAAACAGGCCTGAGTCCTCATGAAATCCTGATGGGAAGAGTGATGAGACAAGCATGGGTACCAGGATACAAACTGTTAAACATTTCTGATGATTTGGTACTTGAGTACTGCAAGCAACTGGGTGACCTAGTGCGTTCTATCTCTCGCCAGATTGGAGAAGACGCCGTCGCCAATCCAACGACTCCAGTCCACAAATTGGTCCCTGGCGATTGGGTCAGAATAAAGAAACATATTCGTTCGAGTTGCCTTGCACCAAGGTGGGGAGAAAAATGCCAAATAATACTGGTGACCACGACAGCGGTGAAGTGTGCTGGTGTTCCAAAGTGGATCCATGCCAGCCATACACAGAAGGTGATTCCAGACGAGAAAAAGGGCGCTGAAGGTTGTCCAGCTGAGGGGTCTGCAGACATTGTTCTTGAAGTAGCTGACGAACAACCGAGCACCAGTCAAGATGATTGGATACCCTTAATCGACCTGACCGAAGACCCAATCAGAACCAGAGAGCGAACCCAAGAAGATAGAGAGTGGAATAGAGAGGAAAAGATAGGCACAGGCGAAGACCCTCAGATCATTGAGATTCACGTCAAATCTGAGGAAGACGAGGAAGGTCAGACAGGGACAGAACAGGTGATTGACACACCTCCACAAACTCCTGAAACTGAAAAGGGACAGACTAGAACTCGTACAAAGAAGAAAATCAAGAGATCGAAGTGCTTGAACAGGATCAGATAGAAATAGAAGAACGTGTTCAGGACTCAGAAATAGAGACATTCGAAAGCCAAAATAAAAATTCCCCTGAACCAGGCCAGCTTAGTAACCAGGCAGAAGAAATAGATACAAGACCTGGAACTAGTCAGACAGGAAGGGAAGAGACAGAGACAGAAGTGCCACAAACAAACGAAAATAAAAGAGTATTAGAAGAAAGCCAAATCACAGTGCCAGCTAAAAGACTCAAGAAAAAGAAAAATATTGAACCAGGATATATTAATAAACTGAGACTGAGAATAAAAACAGTAGAAGAAAAACTTGCAGAAAGAAGGAAAAGTCCCCGTATTACCGATCAAGCTGGAGAAAGCTCCAAAAGACGGAGTGACCGAATAAAAAGACTGAACGAAAAATATCAAGATCCTGAATGGACATATCTAGTGTTAGAAGAATTCGAAGATCTTGATATTACTGACGAAAGTGACGAAGAACAGACAGCTGATTATTCTGCCGAGGAAGACGAACCAACCTGAAGTTGTGCAGGGTAAGTTACCTGTGCAGAGTTACAAAGAGGGGTTGAGAAATCTTCTTCTGAACGAAAATGTCTGATTCAAACGTGAATGGAAGGCCTAGACGCAGTTGTTGCAAAACATGCTGCAGAGTATGTATATGTAGCATAGCTATAGTGTTAATAATTTGGATAGGACTAACAGTTTTCATTCCTTATATGGTGAGCAAAAATACTGATATTGACCCTACTCAGACTGTGACCACTGACACTGAAGAACTGACAACACGAGGTGTAGCAAGACGTGAAAAAGCACTCAGACAAACAAAACGAGACTTAGAAGCATCAGATGAGGAAGGACTACATTATCATGGAGTTAAAAACCAGACACAGTTAAATGTTTTCGCTAATCTTTTAGTGCACTATGTAGAAACTATGGAAATAGAAGATTGCTATGTCTGCATGAAGCTACCTACTTCTGTAGCTGAAGGCGTGACTTACCATCACCTACCTTTGACCTATGGAATTTCCTGTAGTATATTAGCAAGCTTATTTTACAAAAGAGGACCGGTACAGTACTACTACTCTAATTCAGACGTGATATTTTCTGAACTTCCTATACGTGGAAATTTGAATCCTGTACATACAAAAAGTGACGTTACACGTTATATGGGAGAATACTTTCTGACTATAGGTACTATAGATTTGAATGAAGCACACAGAGATAACTTGACCTGTTCATTACATGAACAAGAACATTTTTTTTTAAACATGGCAGAGAAAAGAAGGGAGAGTTTCCAAAGAAAGGCAAATGATAAGAGACAGAAAACTCCTAAATGGGCTGAAAACATGGAAAGCACCTCAAATGGTGGGAGTGGTCCTGCTTTGTTGCTGGATTTCGAAAGAAAAGGGAAACTCTGTCTTCATCGCGAGAAGACTAGTTATTATAATAACATTTTCATTGGTTCCATTTCAATGTGAACACAATTACAAGGTAATTGGAGGTTGGGGTTTAAAAAATGGGTCGGAACCTGTGTTTCCCGGAATTTATTATATATGTGGAAACAAGGCTTATTTCAAATTGCCGGATCACTGGTATGGAAGCTGCTACTTTGGCATTGTTTTCCCGAAAATATACCATGTGAAAGAAATTGCTGGAAGCAATGAAAACACTAATGGCTTAGTGCGTAGTAAAAGAGACAGCGTAGGTGAAATAATGGGTAGTATTTTTAGTGCACTGATACCTGGAGTGGGAGTGGTTCTGAATACACACAGAATTTGCAAATTATCCACAATAGTGGATGTGCTGTCTACTGACACAGCTCATGGATTCTTGCTGGTCAATACCGAAATGGTTGCGATCAGATCAATGGTTTTGCAGAACAGACTTGCGCTTGACAACTTATTAGCAAAAGAGGGCGGAGTCTGCCGGATGCTGAAGGCGCAACATTGTTGCACTTACATACCGGATAAAAGTGTACAGATCAAAAGATATGTGAAAAACATTACTAATTTGGAAAAGGAACTCAAACCACTGGAGGTTGACAGTGCCTGGAAGAGACTTGTCGATGGTCTCTCCAATGTAGGTCATTGGTTTGCTAATTTAGGTAAAAGTTTATTGTTCAAGGTACTGATGCCAATTAGAGTGATAGGTTTCATCATTTTCCTCATATTTGTCTGCTGCAAATGTCGCAAACACACAAAGAAATACGCTGTGAATAAGAGAGGTGTGAAACGGAGTGTGGATGAACTAGAATTGGAAGACTTGAATAATCAAATTTACAAAAGGGTGAAAAATTCTCACCCTAATAAAGATGTGAAAGAGAAATTGAATAGGATGTTGGAAGAAATCGAACTGCACAAAGTGTGAGAAAAGTTGGCATCTGGTTCCATTAAGTTTGTGATGATAGTAAATATCATCAAAGAGGGGATTGATGAAGCAAGGTTTCGCACATAACGCGACTTGCTGAAATCAAGAACCTCGATTTATGTATAACTCTGTAATCCAAATTGTATGTCTTACTAATTTCTTTTATTTTTGGGTATACATGTATCTTAGTGATGCTTGCTTATGTGTTTTACTAATACAATTAATCCTTGTGTTAAAATGGCCGTCGCTTGGGAATTTACTACTGCGCATGCGTTAGTCACACTCACGTGACGTGACGTAGTCGCAGTTGTGGTGGGAAAATGTGCGCATGCGTATTTGCCGCTAATATGGCTGTCTGAAATACTCACATGGTGAAGCTTGCGCAGATGCTCTTGTGTTATTGTGTGTTGCACTAATCTATAATCGCATAGTATATTTTTACAGTGAGAAACCTAAAGTACAAAATCATGATATGTAGTAAATTCATTTATTTCTATGTTTTAATTTGTTTTCGCTTACTTTTCATGTACCGCGATAACTGGGGGGTCTGAATGAGACGAGAACCATTTTGAAGGTCCCTTCTGCGCATGTCACGAAGCCAGGGAGAAGTTAGCCTTGAACAGTGGAACTCAGCCAGCTGGCAGCCACAGTCAAGATGCTCTTGTGAACGCCACCTCTGACCCAGGAGGATGGAGCAGAAATGTTCTTCACTTGCTACATTTGTAATTCTCTATTGTATTCTGTGAAACTTTCCGTGAGAACCCCAAACCTGCTAGGCGGTTCCCTAAAATGATAATTTAGGCTTGCTGAAGTTTGTTCTGATTGGTGTGTTAACCTATCCTACTTGGGGACCAATCGAAATTGGGGATTCTGACACTTTGCAACATTGGGGGGTGGTACACTGACCCGAAAACAGTATATCTAGCCTAGGTTCAGCTAGAGAAATTGTCCCACTTGTCTGAATAGCTGACCTGTCACTGACCCAACGCACTCAATAGGTGACTGAATACAGAGCGCTGCGGAGCACTCTGTCCGAATTTGACCATAGACTCTAAAGGTTTTACTAAACCTTAAGTGCTGGCGGAGCACTTTGCTGGGGAGTTCGCTAACCCAATCGGGGTTCTGACTGATAGCTGCAGAGAGGGTGGAGCGCAGGCGTTGCTTCCAAACTGCGGGTGCTGGTCGTGTCCTGGTGGTCCTGTCCTGATCCTAATCTGGTTTTCCTGTCCTGTCCTGGGGTGTCCAATCTGCACCTGCTGTCCCATAGATGCCTGTCCTTCCTTGGGGTATTTCCTGTCCTTGACTGATCCGTGGCCAGGGTTGGTCTACACACCTTTCTAGGTAAATATAGTGTGAAAACTCTCCACTGCATCTTCTATTTTTCTGACTTTGCTTAAATAAAGACATTTCTTTGCATATGTTAATTTCCATGCTTTTCGCAACCTATTATAAAAGCCATTTAGTATATTTTTCTTAGCATGTTCCTATGTTCCCCTACCTTCTAGAACACATTCTCTCCGTTCTATTTATGAAACATAACTGTGGTATCTAAATTCTCTTGAAATCTGAATTTGCATTAAAATACTTGAACTATAGCGTGTTCCCTTATTCCCCTCCTATAGATGTATAGGATTTCCAATCCATACCTTGCAGTAATTTTTCCCAATAGTAAAGTCTAGTTCGTGACTCAAGCTCTAAATCTATTTAGTAGACCGCATTGTTATAATTTTAATGCGAGACTCATAAATGGTTGCCCTGACACTGTTCCTCTACGGCTATGTTCTTTTCGTTATCTTGATTATTGATTGCTTTCTAACTGTAAACTTGCTAATTTCTGGACCTGATTTCTAGATAAACTTTTAAAACTTCCCAGTTGTCTGTGATCATTTAATGCGAAATAGAAATAAGTTGTGTTTGTATTTTTGCCTGCCTTTCTTTTACAGCTAGCTCCCTGATCCATTGTGGGTCTTAGGTACCTGCAACGGTGGAGATGGTAAGTCAGGTACAATAGAGATAAGTAGGTAGGAACCAGGGTTACTGGTAGTAGGATTGGTAGGTCACCCGATTAATATAGGTGATGTATTGGAAAAATATGGGCCTGGTACGTGTATGGTGAAAATGTCATTGGCCGGGTGACCTGCGATCTCTATCACAAGGTCCATACCTAAACATGCTTCAGAAATCTGGGACCTCCTTGATGTCTATAAGCCCAATATATGTTTATTTACCGAAACCTGGCTTCAGTCACACTCTGCGCCCTCCCTGGCAATCGCATTTCCTTCAGAATATGCGGTAGTAAGGTTGGATAGAGCAGAGAAGAGGGGAGGAGGATTGGCGATAGCCACCCGCTTCACTCTGGACTTAAAAGTTCTGGACACCATTTCCTCACCTAATTTTGAGTTGGTGATCTTTTCCTTGGAATTTGCCCATTGTCAGAAGGTCACAGGGGCAGCTGTGTACCACCCGCTGGGGGAAACCAATAAAAATTTCTGTACCACATTAATTGAAACCCTTGCCCCCTATGTACTATATGCTGATAATTTCTTTATTGTGGGGGATTTAAATTTTTACTTTGATACCATCACGGACCGTGACACAGAAGATCTCTTGGCATCCATGGACATGCTAGATCTTTCACCTAAAATTAGTGAGCCAACCCATATAGCAGGCCATACTTTGGATAATATTTTCAGCAATATGTCTACTCTTATAACTGAACCTCCCCTGACAGTAAGCTGGTCAGATCATATGGGGTTAAGTTTTACTTTCCCTGCCTACAGAAGCCAGTTCCAGGCCCAGGGACGTAAGGTCACTCATAGACAATGAAAGAAAATTACCCCCACTACATTTGGGTCAAGATTTTCCCCTCCATCTTTTCAGGAGTGCAATGATGTAAACAAAGCTATAACTATTCTTGAGCCAGAAAGGAGCAGGGTCTTTGACACCATTGCTCCCTTAAAAACAACAACTATATATGTAAGATCCTCCCCCGCACCCTGGTACTCTGACAGTTTGAAATCCGAGAAAGCGGCCTGCAGAGTTAAAGAATGCAAATGGAGGAAAACAAAATCAAATGAAGATAGACTGACTTACAATGTATTACACAGGCACTATCTCAGGAATTGTAACCTGGCCAGATGTTCACATTTAGCCACTCGAATAGTAGAAGCCAAGGGCTCCTCTAAAGAACTTTTTAGAATTCTTAAGGAATTCACTACCCCTACTGTGAACAATCCCGCAGGTCCTATGTCGCAAGACTTCTGTGAGGATCTGGCTCTACATTTCACTAGCAAAATAGATAATATCTACAATTCCTTGTCCTCAAATCCAGAGCAAACGTTAGAAACCTGGGTTTCAGATAAGCCCATGCTCTCAAAACTGGAGCATTTTGATCCCGTAACGTTGGAGCAAGTCCTGGTGTTATTAGGACATAGTAAATCAGGTTCTCCGGCTGATGTGGCTCCGCCCCACATCATGTCCATCTTGGGGATGGAGTTGGCAAATCCTATTAAATAAATTTGTAATCTATCTCTATCAACTGCCTCTTTTCCGTTGAAATGGAAAAAGGCTTTTATAAAACCTTTGCCAAAAAAAACCTCGGCTGACCAGGGGGATCTTCAAAATTATAGACCCATTTCTCTTTTGCCCCTATGCTCAAAAATCATGGAGTCTATGGTTAACAATCAACTGTCAAACTATCTTGAACAGCATACCCTCCTGGACCCATCACAGTCGGGCTTCCGTGTCAGATACGATCAGGCTGCTGTTAGATGAAGGGACACCTACTATGCTGGTTCTTCTGGATCTATCAGCAGCTTTTGACACCATCTCTCACAAGATCCTTTTAGAGAAACTGTGGGGGATTGGTGTCAAGTGGAGGGCGCTGGACTGGGTACAGAGCTTTCTGTCGGAAAGATCTCAATGTGTTCAACTGGACACCTTTGTGTCCAGGGCCACAATGGTGGACCAGGGAGTCCCCCAGGGCTCTGTGCTAAGTCCTACACTGTTCAATATCTACGTGTCGTCTTTGGCTTCCGTTATTAGATCATGCGGGTTTCATACCATCGCGTACGCCGACGACATGCAGATTATTGTCCCGATAGAGAAGGACATAGGTGGAACCAGAGACAGATTCAAGGCTTGCATGTCCAAGATCACAGTATGGATGAAAAGGAACTTCCTGCAATTGAACTCAAATAAAACTGAGATCCAAACTGTTCGCAAAGCCGAGCAGAAATGGACCAATGACTGGTGGCCGGAAGAACTTGGAGAAGCTCCCCCTCCCAAAAACTGGGTAAAAAATCTGGGTGTTCTAATGGATTCTAAACTTTCCATGGAGGAGCATGTTAAGACATTATCGGGTAAATGTTTTGGATTAATCCGCATGCTAAAAAAGATCTTTCCCTGGATTCCTCTCTCTGCCCGAAAGGTTCTGCTACAGGCGATCTTGGTGAGCAGGCTAGACTACGGAAATGCCCTGCTGGTAGGGATGAAGGAAGATTTATTCTCCAAACTTCAAGTCGTGCAAAATACGGCGGTCCGCCTAGCTCTCAATAAACCTGCACGCACCCCCTCTGCCCCATTATTGAATGAGCTGCACAGGCTACCAGTGAGGAAAGGAGAAGTTTTTAACCTCCTGTGTCTGGTCTTTAAAGCCTTGGTTGGGCCAGGACCAGAATATTTAAGGAAAAAAATAATATGGTACACTCCATCCCATCAGTTAAGATCTAGTGGACATAAGCTTCTCCAAATACCGAGAATCAAAAAAGCCAGGGTGGGTGGTCGTGCCTTCTCTCATGTTGCCTCTATGTATTGGAACGCACTACCAGAAGACCTGCGGATCTGTCCTACATTTATGGCCTTTAAGAAAAAACTAAAAACATATCTATATTAGTGTATTGATGTCTGTATAAGGTTGTCTGCTTCTTGGGCGACGAGAGATCCCTTTGGGGATGATTCGTGTGCCATACAAATAATAAATAATAATAAATAATAATAAATGGTTTCCAGAGGATCCAGTTACAGCACATGGCATCATGGATACTGGTCTACGCTTGCTCAGTGGATAAAATAAAAGGAAAATCTACTGCTTAAATGAAAGTACCACCTGAAGCCCAAAGACGTAAGACACCTACATGACAGACAAAAGTCTGTACAAAAGCAATATAATTGTTTTCTTCTTTTGCTTTTAGCAATCCATGGAACTGCATGTATTATCTTGCTCTCACCTGCCCTCATCCCACATGTTACCACCTGGGCATCATGCTTCTAGTGTGTGCACAAAAATGAAGGAAGAGAGAAGCACACAAGGGAGACAGCTGGAAAACACAGGCATTTTCATGGAGTTCTTAACCAAAAGGAAAGAAAGCAGTAGTGATAGTAGTAGTAGTAGCTAAATAGTTTGGACTGAATCCCATTCTTGTATGTACCTGAAACATAAATGGCCATTCCAGGATATCAACAAGCTTTGGCAATGTCCAATGGGAGAACTACCACTGGCTCGTGTACGTTCTCTGTATATATCACACATCCATATAACTGGCTTAGATTGAGCCTCATCCTGCTGTTAGGCATGACATCTGATTGATCAGGGTGTACTAATGACTCAATTATCCTTCTTTATCTGGAAGCCAACACTTGTGCTATGATTTTGGTTTCGGCACTCAATAGTGACACTGGCCTGTAGGAGGCATATTTGTTCGGGGTGTTCCAGTTTATGTACTATGACAATTGTTGCAGTGTGGAGGTCATATGGTAAAATTCCCTCTGTGTTTGCTGTCTTAAACATTTGGAGTAAATAAGTGAATAATTTGCTTGCTAAGCCTTTAAGAAGTTATATTGCGAAACCATTTGCTTCGAATGCCTAATCCGATTGAAGCTCCTTTATTGCTTCCAGCACTTACTCTTCCTTTATTGCCTTATCTAGATCCTTCCTATCAACAACAAATAATATCAAAAGGTCTAAATTTTCCAGAACAGCTTGATGTTCTCCCGTTCGCTTGTCAACAAGTGACGTGTATAAGGATTGGTAACATTTTGCAAATGCTTCCACAACTCTCAGGTTGTTTTGGATACTGGTTCTTCTGATAATTCACGCACTCAATTATTACTTTGCTATCTTTTCCCAAGCCAGGCTAACAATTTGCCTGTTTTGTTCTCTACTTCATATAGTTTATTTCGGGTGGCCAAGAAATAGGTTAGTGCTTCGTCAGTTTCCAGAGCGTTATAGTCCTGTGCTTTCATGTTTGACCAGTAGCCCACTTTCTCATCTTCAGTTTGTACATATTGTCCGTCTTTCTGAAGGATGCTTTTCTCGATGTGGTTAGCCTCAGCTCTTTTTTTCCTATTTAGTCCCTGTTATAAGTGAAATCACCTGTCATTTAATGACTGCCTTATACATCTCCCCCCAGAATGGTAGTGACCTACAGTATTTTCATTCTCTACGAAATAGAGGGGCATATTATCAAGAACAGTCGATAAAATTATCGCCGCTTTATCGGCAGGAAACTGCCGCTAAAGCGACAAAAATGGGCTTGATAATATGCCCTTGTGAATTCCCATAGCAGCCCAGGTTCTGGTGTTAACCTGGGCTGCTATGGGAATTCACAAGGGCATATTATCAAGCCCATTTTTGTCGCTATAGCGGCAGTTTCCTGCCGATAAAGCGGCGATAATTTTATCGACTGTTCTTGATAATATGCCCCATAGTTCTGTGGCTAAGCATAGTTCATGTATTACCTCAGGACAACCTCTACCCCATAGAGGATCTTGTGCACTGTCCATTCAACACCACCAATAGGAGAGAATGGTCAGATATCTCTCTGTCCATAAATCTAGCATTATTCATCTGCCAGTGGTGTGCTGGTGTGTGAGGAAATAGTCCAATCCTGAGAGGCTATTGTGCCACCTGAGTGGGAAGAGTATTGCTTGATTCTAAGATGCTGTGTCTCCCACACATCTACTAGATCAAATGCTTCAAGAAACTGCGTGAGATTTGTAAAAGATCCAACTTCCCTTCCAGTGCAACCTAATTAAGTGTTCAAGTAATGTCATATTTAAGGCAAGCAAAATACTAACGGGCCGCGTGGCCATGCATCTTAATTTTAACTCCAAACTCTTCTGTTCTTCCCTCCCAACAACTTCCTCCACTCCACCCTGTGAAGCTGGTTCACAAATTGCGGTCATGTCAATTCGCAAGGAGCCTGTCAACCCCAAGGGCCATATTTACTAATATTTTGCACTGTGGTTAAGTAACGTTTGTGCCGCAACCACAAAGCAAAATGGCAGTAGATATTTACAAAGCCACGCAGAAGTGCACTATATTTTAGAAGTTGGGCAATTCTTCTCTTTCTCTATCATGCAACTCTGTGCAACAAGTTGCTTTACTGCACTGCGCTGTGTGAACAATTAGAAAATCCAGCCCCAAATACCCTTAGGCCCATATGTACGTACCAATTTTGCATTTATTAATGGTCTGAACGCTATTTCGGGCCTTTAAGAAATGAAAAACAGTCTTTCGGTATGAATGAAAGGCATATGTTGCTCTGCAAAATGCGATTTCTACAGATTCACAAAGTAGGAAATCGCAAAAAAGGATTTCCTATTTGCGTTTTCAAAACCGCATGTACAGAGGCCCACATGCATCAAGCATTTTTGGAGTCGCAAACGGTGCGATTCCTTAAAATCGGCCGTTTGCGATTCCAAAAGTGCTTTTTGGGATGCATGAAGCAATTTTAGAATTCGTAACATTTTTGCGAGTTCTAAAATTGCGATTGCTTTTAAGAAGTCGCAGATGTGCGATTTCTTAAAAGCAATGCATCATTACTTTTAAAAGTGCAAATTCGCAATTAGGGTGTCAAATTTACCGAGTGATTGAACCACTCGGTAAATTTGGAAAAAGTGTTTAAAATGCTGAAAATGGTTTTTTTTCAACATTCATGTTTCACACACACATGTCTTTTAGACATGTGTGTGTGAAACATGATGCGAAAAATACATTTCAGAGGTGCATGGGGGGGTCCTTTGGACCCCCCCCTGCACCCATGAAATTTTCAAAGTGCCACTCGCAATTTGCTAATGCCTTCCCATTGACTCTTTTGGCCCATAGGAATCAATGGGAATTGCGAAAATTAACTTAAGAATTCGGTATTTATTTGGGATTCGGTAAAAATTGCGATTTTTACTGAATCACAAAAGAATACCGAAAATAATGATGCATAGCATTTTGCAATTCTTAATTTGCGATTCCTTATTTTTCGCAAATTAAGAAGTGCAATATGTCTCAATGATGCATGTGGGCCAGAGCGTTTCACAATTGCGAAATGGGCACTTAGAAAATGCAATTACCATTTAATCAGACTTGATGGTAACCAGGTGCAATACCACCCCAAATCCACCAGGAATATCTGACTTGCTTATACAGAGCAGAATAGGGGTTCCAAAGAGTTCTGGTCAGCTTACCTTCAGCTAACAGAGTGTGCGCCCCATCTCCTGTTTTCACCTTACATAGCAGTTTGGCAGGACTGTGGCAGAGCAGTATCACTGACAATGGGGCAGAAACATTCAACAGCAATTGCAACTAAGGCCGGCTCTAGGGCAGTGAGACCAGTGCCACTGCACCGGGTGCTGACTTTGGGTGGGAGCGCTTGTCTGCAAGTATATTATGGTTTTAATAGCACTTGCTGTCTCCTTCCTTGCCACCAGCAATTTTCAGGCAGCAATAACCATGTGAAGATAACTATGGTGATTAATATTCTTCCTGGAGAGAGATCGAGCTTTGGCTAGTGGAAGCTTCGACTTGTGGAAGTTTTTATTCATCATAAGGTAGCGCAGGGGGTTAATATGCCTGCTGCAAAGAACATGTACCATGTAATTCAACTAAGTGAATATAATGTAAATAGGTCAGTGTGTTACTGCTTTTGTCAGAGACTTCCTTTTGTTACTTGCAGTTTATAAGTTAAAATCCTAACATGAAACAGTGAGCTCTTAACTGTCCTGAAAGAACTGCATGCAGACTGAAAGGTAGAGATTAGAGCAGGGGTCTCCATCCTTTCCTATAGTGAAAGCTACTTCTGAGCACTGAACACTGCTATGAGCTACTTACATGAATAAGTGTACACAGAGGCCAAATAACTTAAACACCACACATAGAGTACTCAAATACTGCTACAGGGAGTATACAGCATAACTGGTACAGGAGATATATTGCAAAACGTTTACATTTAAAGTCTCTGAAGATCAGTTTTGTCCATTCGCTCTTTAGATGGCACACAGAAGAAATAAAACGAGAGAGAGAGAGAGATAGAGAGAGAGAGAGAGAGAGAGAGAGAGAGAGAGAGAGAGAGAGACAGTAAACATGAGTGCAAAAAGGAGCGGAAGAGAGATGAGTGAAAGAGACAGAAATGAAAAAATGAGAGAAAAAGCAAGAGAAAGAAAGAAACAAAAAATAAAGAGGCAGAAAGATATAGGGAAAGAAACAAAACATGGAGAGAAAGAATGAGGAAGTAAAAGAACAGATAAATGAGCAAAAGAACGGAAATAAATTAGAAAAGAGTAATTAAAAATAGAATGAAAGAGAACGAACAAAGAAAGGAATGGGAAAAGGAATGAATGAAAGGAGAGGGAAAAAAATGGCAAAGTAAGGTGTAGAAAAAAGAATGACTAGCATGACAGAGAAGAAAAGAGGCAAGAGAAAAAGAAAATGAAGAAAATTAGGGAAAGCTAAAATGAGAGAAAGAAAAGGTAAGAATGTGTAAAAAAAGAAGTAAGAAAGAAACAGAAAAAAGAGAAATGGAGAAAAGGACATCAATAGTGAAGGAATGGATAAAAGGAAAAGAAAAAGCATAATAAGTAAATACAACAAGAAAGAGAGAAAGATAGAAAGAGTAACAGGATTTAAGATGAAGACAGCAAAAGAAGATACGACTGAAAAAAAAGAAGAAGTGAAGAGGAGAAAAAGCAAAGAAGAAAAAAATATAGGACAAAAAAGAAAGTAGAAAAGGAGGGTAATCTAGAAAAGGGAAAAAATGGAGGGGATGCGCCTCGTCCGCCCTCCATACCCTTTGGAGACTACATGATCCCGGTGGCTCAGTCTACCTTTAAGTATTTGGGGATTCGTATATACAGGACGGCGGGAGACCAGCTAGACGGTAATATCTCCAGGACCATTGCTGGTCTCCGTGGCAGTATTGGTTTCTGGACATCACTGCCTCTGTCAGTCATGAGTCGCATCGCTTTGGCGAAGATGGTAATGCTTCCTGACTTATTGTATTTTTTCATCAATCTGCCCATATGTCTCCCGCATCGAATTTTCCCCACAATAAATACTCTGCTGATCACGCTTATTTGGGGGCCGTGCAGAGGACGGATTAGCCTGCGTAAACTCCAGCTTGGAACTAAATTAGGAGGCCTGGGCGCCCCTGATTTTCGGGGTTATTATTACGCCAGTCAGCTTCAATGGCTGTCTTATTGGTTGGCCGGAAGGAACCTACACGAGATTGGCTTTTCGACGGAGCGGTTAGAAAGGGGTGACCTACACACTTTATTGCTGCCCAAACGTAGGATACCTGGGGCATGTCACCCGCTACTTCGCACTGCTCTCATCTGCTGGAAGAAGGCACTGGATTACACTGCGTCGACGGCGCCCTATGCTGGTAACATTCCTTTATTGGGCATCCCGATACCACAGGGTAAACTAACGAAGAATATATTGCGACACTGGACAGAGAGCGAGGTGGAGGAGGTAGGCAGTTTCTTTGGGGACGACTCGATTCTAGACCACCACACCTTCGTACAAGTGACTGGGACCTCAGACAGGCACTATTTATTGTATGCCACAGTATCCCACTATGTCAGGACAACCTGGGCGCCGCAGCGCACCAAACCACTGCAACACGAACTAGTATATCTGATGTACTGCATGGGTGCGGGGGGCCACTTGGTACGCTGGCTGTATTCCGGGATTAGAGCACATGCAGCGACACCCCTTACTACCTTGCGAGACATTGGTCACATGACACTGGGGGGGGAAATAACAGATGCTACATGGCGGGTGGTTCTTGAGCATCCAAAGAGGGTCTCACGAAACGTGAAATTTAGATTCATCCAGACTATGGTCCTCCATAGGGCATAACTCACCCCGGAGAGAATTCACAGGATGTTCCCGGACTCTCCCCACCATTGCCCGCGATGCAGAGCCGACGAGGCGGGTTTACTCCACATGCTTTGGACATGCCCACGGGTGGGGACCTATTGGAGGGAGATATGCCAGACATTGGGAGAGGTTGCGCAGATACAGGTGCGGGAGAGCGCTTTATATTGTTTGGTGGGTGCCCGCCCGCGTCCAAAATCACTAAAAGCTAAACTGCAATTTGTAGAGCTTGCCCTCCTTTTGGCGATTAGAACGATTACGATGAGGTGGAAATCCCCTAGAGCACCTAGTGTGGAGACATGGAGAACGGAAATGGTGCAATGGGGCCGTGCAGAGTGTATTGCCCTTAGAAGGGAGGAGGAGGGAGGGAGGCGAAAAATTCTCATAGCAATGGACTGGGAGGTTATGATACTGGCCTTAGACGGGCTAGATCCAGCGCCGTCCCAACACGACTGATCGCACACTATACACTGAGTGTAGATGGCCGGGTATACGAGACGCTAATATGGATCGGAGGTTTAAGTATGTGCCTTTTTCGATTCTTCTGGAGCAGAGTAGTCAGCACTGTGGAGCAGAGATATGCACTGTTGAGAGATGGTTACACCCAGGAGACGGGAGGGTTAGAGGAAGGATAGTTGGGGTGGGAGTGGGCGGGTACAGGGTATGTTCTCTTAATGTTGAATGAATCCGACGATGAGGGCTCATTCGCACACGGATAAATCCGGGCAAGGAGTCCTAATTGTTCTATTTCTGCACGAGGTAAAAACAAAAAACCGTGATGTATAACAACATGCCTGTAGTTATGTGGTATATGTTTGTCCTGGATGTATAATCACGAATAAAGTGTTAAAAAAAAGGGGAAAAAATGGAGAAAGGAGAATGACAGAAAGGGATGGACACAATAAAGAATGAAAGAACCAAGGAAATCATTATTGAGAGAAAGAAAGGTGAAGAAGAAAGAATTAGAGAGACAAAGAACGGATCAGAGAAAAAGAGGAGAAATTAAAAGAATTAAAGAAGAAAAGATAGATGAACATAAGAAAGAAACAGAAAGGGAAGATTGAGGAGAAGGGGAAAAGAAGAGGTAGAAATGATAAAACTGAAATAAGTAGATAAAAATAGCAGGAAGAAAAGAAACAAGAAGAAAAAAAAACAAAGAAACTGAAAAATATTGCACAACAAAGAAGGGGACATAAAAGACAAAGAAGGAAGGAGATACAAGACAAAAGGAGAAAAAGAAGTAAAGAGCGAATTGTTTACAAAAGGGCAAGCTGCATCATGCTGTCATCATGCACTGTTGCGTTTAAGCCCTCACAGAAACAGGCACAGAGTTTTAAATTGCGGTCTTGTCAGCTGGGAAGCTGCATCTTCTGAAGCCTGTTGACATCCAATTGTCATGTGCGAACTACTTTGTGGCAGCCTCTGAACGACGTGTTGGAGACCCCTGAATAAGAGGGCTATGATTTTTCCCCAGTCTTTCATTATGTTGCAAAAAGGGTTCATTTGGGTAGAAATTAATTCTTATTATTAAAGCAAAACCCCAACCCTGATGCTACATTTTAAATTCTGAGTTTGTGCTTCTCCAGACCAAGCACCCTTAAACTATACTGCCTACCAGTATGGATGACGTGTGATTCCTACACCTGGTAGTCCTCTGCCTTATGTAATATTTGCTATACACTGATTTACACATGCATGAATAATTGTCTCTGTAATGTGTGTGTGATGTTAAGTGCTGTGACACCCTTCACTTTTAGGAGTGACGCTATAAAACTAATTAAATGCATCTGTAGGAGAGGGGTTATTGAGACTCGAGGGGCACTGTTAAAGAGTGTTACTGAGGGAATCCGTGGAAGGTGTAGTCATTGGGGGGTGCCAACTAACATTGTCGCACCAGACGCCACCAGCGCTAAGGACGGCACTGATTGCAACTAAGTGTGTTTGGGAACAAATGGGTCACATGGCAGGCAGGATGGCTAGAGTAGATCCAGGCCAATACCAGGGGCCTCATTTATGAAAAGTGACGCATCGCTGCGTGAAAACAGCGATGCGTCACTTTTCACTGCGCCCTCCTTGCGAGACCAATGATGCGTCATATTTACAGTATGACGCATCATGGCGCAAGGAGTTACAGATACGTCAGTATTCCTGACGTATCTGTAAGCGCAAAAGTCACGCATTGCTGGAATGTGTCACAAAAGAGACGCAACTCCAGCAATGCGTCCTTTCACATGGGGAAAGCCCCATGTGAAAGGGCTTGCGTCAGTCTTACGCCTGCTGTGAGGCAGGCGCAAGATTTTGACGCAACAGCGTCCTAAAAGTGACACAGTGAAATCTCATAGATTTCACTGCGTCACTATTACGAGGCTTTTTGTGGGGGAACACCCCCTCTGCATACATTATAGCTGACGCAAGTGTAATGTAGCGCAGGGGTTTACAAAGTGACGCATCTGCTTAGATGTGTCACTTTGTAAATAGTGCACAACAGGAGGCAAGTTTTACGCTGCCGATGCGTCACAAAAAGTGACGCATCGGAAGCGCAAAATTGACGCAAGGCCTCATAAATGAGGCCCCAGGTGAGCTACGCTGGGCAAGAGATACATGGGCAGATGCTGCCAAAATAAAGTGGTAGGGGGGCAAATAATAATAATTAAAAAGCATTTACCTGCCAGTCCAGGCCGCTTCGGTACTTCTCTTTTCCCAGGAAGACATCCAAAGGCCAACACAGGGTCCCAGAATTCCCACCCAACCCAGATGCTGCTCTCATGCAATGATAGCACAAAAGCGCTTTCTTTCTTGCTCAGATTGAGGGTGCCCAGAACTCTTCCAGAAAACTTTTCCAAGTAGTAGACTCCCTCTCCAATCCTCCAACAGGGCCTCCTATTGAACCTTCCCAAGACCTGTGTAACGAAGTGGCAACCTTTTTCTTTACCAAGGTCACGAATATCTACTCATCTTTTTCCTCCCCTACACGCATAGACCACACTGACCCTTTCCCTTGTCCCTCCCCACCCACTCCCACCTTTTCTAACTTTCTTACGGTCACGGCTGACCTGATCAGCAAGCTAATCACTTCGCTCAATCGGGGTCCCCATTAGATCCCTGTCCCCCTTCTATACTGAGTGCTCTTACTGAGGTCATTACTTCTCCTCTCACGGACTTATGTCATCAAGCCCTTGTTAATAAAGCCTTCCCTGGACCCCACGGATTCGGCTAGTTATAGACCTATTGCCTGCCTTCCATTTCCGGCCAAAATATTTGAAGCTATTATGAACAAACAGCTTTCGGGTTTCATTGATTGCCATCAACTTCTAGATGATACCCAGTTTGGCTTCAGGAAGGGCCACGGTACAGAGACGGCTTTGATAAAGGCCTCGGACGAGATCAGGACTATAATGGACCAGGGTGGGGCAGCGGTCCTTATACTCCTGGGTCTGTCCGCTGCCTTTGACATGGTCGATCATTCCATCTTGATCGACCGTGTCACATCCCTGGGGGTGACCCATCTTGCCAGGGACCTCATTGCTTCGTTTCTGGCTAACCGTACTCAGGCTGTGAAACTGGGCACTTTCTACTCGCCCGTCTTCACCCTTCCATGTGGGGTGCCCCAGGGCTCCTCGCTAAGCCCCACATTATTTAACATATATGTGGCGGATCTGGCGAAAGTTATTAAAGCACATGGACTCCGCTTAACCACCTATGCGGACAACTCCCAATTGGTGTTGGCGGTGCACAAGGACGGACCAGCTGTGGCTGCAAGCTTTCAGGAGGGGATGCGGGCCATTAGTTCTTGGATGTCAAGCAATTGCCTGAAGTTAAATTCGGACAAGACCGAGGTGATGACCTTTGGCAACCTTTCACCGGAATGGTCTTCCATCTGGTGGCCCAGTGAAATGGGTCCACCCCCCAGTCCGGTTGCCAAGGTCAGAAACCTCAGTATCATGTTCGATGAGAAGCTGTTGTTCAAACACCATGTGAACACGGTGGTCTTATCATCTTTCTATACTCTAAGGAAGATCAGAAAGCTGTTGCCATATCTCCCTTCAGGGGCAGGGAAAACCTTGATTACCACTCTTGTTTTCTCTAAAATGGATTATGGCAATGCTCTTTTCCTTGGCACGCAAGAACAGATCCTAACTAAACTACAATCGGTACAAAATGCAGCGGCTAGAATACTGCTCGGCATCCCCAGCCGTCGCTCCACCTCTTTGGCCATTCGCCACCTGCACTGGCTAAGAGTCAAGAGCAGGATAAAGTTTAAGGCACTCTGTATTGCCTATAAAGCTATCCATGACTCAGGACCTAGGTTCCTTAAGGATGCCTTTCGGATCTACGCTCCTCAAAGACCCCTTCGCTCGGATTGCACCCATCTCCTTTTGGTCCCACGCACCAGAACCACTAGCTGGGGAGATAGGTGCTTTCTAGTAGCTACCCCCAGGCTGTGGAACTCACTTCCTCTGGCTATCAAAACCAGTCCCACACTTATCATTTTCCGTAAACTCTTGAAAACCTGGTTATTTAATCAATGATTCATCTGGTAGTTCTCCTTCCCAGGCAGTCTGATTTGCGCCGAGACACCCTCGGGTATTTGTGCGCAATAAAAATCTCAAAAACATAAACATAAACATAGCAGCGCCAGGATTGGTCTGAGCGGCCTGGTTAGATGCTCACTAAGAGACTGAGGTGCATATTATCAAGGATAGGTGATACATTATCGCCGCTTTTATCGGCAGGAAACTGCCGATAAAACGGCGATAATGGGCTTGATAATATGCTCTATAGAATTCCTATCGAAGCCCATGTTAGATGTGAAGACATCTAACATCGGCTTCGATAAGAATTCTATAGATCATATTATCAAGCCCATTATCGCCGTTTTACGGCAGTTTCCTGCCGATAAAAGCGGCGATAATGTATCACCCATCCTTGATAATATGCCCCTGAGAGCCTGTGCCATTCCTCCACCCGGCTGTACAATACAGCTGGGTTGGAGAAATCTAAGTGCACAAGTCGGTTTGGCTGTCCTAAGACGGCTGGCCAAACCAACATGTGCACTTTGCAGTGCTGCTGTCTGTCCAGAGGATAGCCCGTTCCCGCACCGCCCTAAACTCAGCATCATCAGCTGTCAGTGAAAAATAAAACTATGATAAAATTGTTTTATTATCGTTTTATTTTTCATCTTCAGTGGTGCGAAGCTCGTCCACCAGTACAGAGGAGCCACCGCAGCAGAGATAAGCACACAGGTGGAAGGAAGATGGAATAGGAAAGAAACTGATGAATGCTAACTCAGTGGGGAAGAGCCACAGTCAGTCACAAGGCAGGCTGGCAGGGCTGGGAAAGAGACAGTCGATTGGCAGATGAGGAGGGCAGGGGTAGAATCCTTCATATGGTAGGCCAGTGGGACTAGAGAGCAAAGAGTTTGGTAGCGATTGGGCAGGGCAATGTCACCTAGCAGACCACTGTGCCTGGGACAGGCAGGCTGGGACAGAGACAGTCACATGAACGGAAAATAGGGACAGGGCAGAACAAGATTATATAGCAAGGCAAGAAATGAGAAAGAAGAAATAGTAGAATCCCAAACCAGAGGAGGGAGGGGTAGGAATACCAGGTCGCAACATAGGGGCAGGTTTGGTGGCCCAGTGGACTAATGTGCCCACTGCAGGGGCATGTGTTCAACCTCATGGTCACAAGTTCAAATCCCGGTGGGTCCACTGAGCCTTTCATCCATCTGAGGTAGACAAAATGATTACCATTGACTTCGGTAACAATAAACATCTATTATTGAGTGCAGTGGTAGAAGTGGGCGGGGACGGAAGGGCACGGCGTGCCCCTACTTCTAAAAAATTGTTCAGTCCGTTCCCCTACTTCTTGCTTTCAAAAAAGCGTCCCGGGACGGCAAGAATAGTCTAACTTTAAAACGATAACTTTTTTCATTCCGCTTCCAGGGGCTGCTCGCACTTCTCTGTTGAACTCCAGAGGCTGCAGCAGCCCCTCCCTGAGCTCGCACAGTCCAAGGAGGCCCATTGTCATTCCGATTGAGGCTGATTATCCCCTTTCGATTGACAATGCGCCGCCCTCTGCCTTTAGCATGTCAAGTGCCCATGAGATCGGAGTTGGTGATTAGAGAGGAGCTTTCCCCAAGTAGAGTACTGTGGGGAACTTGACACCTTTGTCAATGTTGTACACGGAGTGAAGTGAACTGGGCAGGAGCATTGACCGCAGTGACCGGACAGAAGAGGCAACAGGAAAGGAGAGATACTAGGGCAGGAGAGGTGACGGGGCAGGAGAGGTGACGGGGCAGGAGAGGTGACGGGGCAGGAGAGGTGACGGGGCAGGAGCGGTGACAGGACAGGAGCGGTGAAAGGACAGGAGCGGAGAACAGGACAGGAGCGGAGAACAGGACAGGAGCGGAGAACAGGACAGAGCAGAGAACAGGACAGGAGCAGAGAACAGGACAAGAGCAGTGAACCGGACAGGAGCAGTGAACGGGACAGGAGCAGTGAACGGGACAGGAGCAGTGAACGGGGCAGGAGCAGTGAACGGGCAGGAGCAGTGACGGGGCAGGAGCAGTGACGGGGCAGGAGCAGTAACGAGGCAGGAGCAGTGTCGGGGCAGGAGCAGTGACGGGGCAGGAGCAGTGACGGGGCAGGAGCAGTGACGGGACAGGAGCAGTGACGGGACAGGAGCAGTGAACGGGACAGGAGCAGTGAACGGGACAGGAGCAGTGAACGGGGCAGGAGCAGTGAACGGGCAGGAGCAGTGACGGGGCAGGAGCAGTGACGAGGCAGGAGCAGTGACGGGGCAGGAGCAGTGACGGGACAGGAGCAGTGACGGGACAGGAGCAGTGATGGGACAGGAGCAGTGAACGGGACAGGAGCAGTGAACGGGGCAGGAGCAGTGACGGGGCAGGAGCAGTGACTGGGCAGGAGCAGTGACGGGGCAGGAGAGGAGACGTGGAAGGAGAGGTGACGGGGCAGGAGAGGAGACGGGGCAGGAGTGGTGACGGGGCAGGAGTGGTGACGGGGCAGGAGAGGTGACGGGGCAGGAGAGGTGACGGGCAGGAGAGGTGACGGTGCAGGGGAGGTGACGGGGCAGGGGAGGTGACGGGGCAGGGGAGGTGACGGGTCAGGAGAGGTGATGCGGCATGAGCTAGAGCAGAAACCGGGCATGAGTAGTGAAAGGACAGGAGCGGTGAAAGGACAGGAGCAGTGAAAGGACAGGAGCAGTGAAAGGACAGGAGCAGTGAATGGGGCAGGAGCCGTGAACGGGGCAGGAGCAGTGACGGGGCAGGAGCAGTGATGGGGCAGGAGAGGCGACGTGGAAGGAGAGGCAACAGGGCACGAGAGGCGACTGGGCAGGGGAGGTGACTGGGCAGGGGAGGCGACTGGGCAGGGGAGGTGACTGGGCAGGGGAGGTGAGTGGGCAGGGGAGGTGACAGGGCAGGGGAGGTGATGCGGCATGAGCTAGAGCAGTAACCGGGCGTGAGCGGTGAAAGAGCAGGCGCGGTGAAAGGGCAGGAGCGGTGAAAGGGCAGGAGCAGTGAAAGGGGCAGGAGCAGTGAACGGGGCAGGAGCAGTGAACGGGGCAGGAGCAGTGAACGGGGCAGGAGCAGTGAACAGGGCAGGAGCAGTGAACGGGGCAGGAGCAGTGAACGGGGCAGGAGCAGTGAACGGGGCAGGAGCAGTGACGGGGCAGGAGCGGTGACGGGGCAGGAGAGGCGACGGGGCAGGAGAGGCGACGGGGCAGGAGAGGCGATGGGGCAGGGGAGGTGACGGGCAGGAGAGGTGACGAGGCAGGAAAGGTGACGGGCAGGAGAGGTGACGGGGCATGAGCCAGAGCAGTAACCGGGCGTGAGCGGTGAAAGGACAGGAGCGGTGAAAGGACAGGATCGGTGAAAGGGCAGGAGCGGTGAAAGGGCAGGAGCGGTGAACAGGACAGGAGCGGTGAACGGGACAGGAGCGGTGAACGGGACAGGAGCGGTGAACGGGGCAGGAGCGGTGAACGGGGCAGGAGCGGTGAACGGGGCAGGAGCGGTGAACGGGGCAGGAGCGGTGACAGACCAGGAGAAGGGAGGGGGCAGTGGAATTGACGAAGGAGGAGTGTTGATCGAGCAGGGGTACTGACTGGACAGGAGCAGTGAAAGGGCGGGAGCAGGCGTTTCCCAGGGCGACTGGAAGGGTAGAGGGCCAGTTTAGTTTGGGGGGACCGGTTTTGTACAAGTGCAGGAGTTTTAAAAACACTGCAAAGTTCTTTGTATATTCAGCAGGTTTCGGTCAACAATACAAGTGCCAAGATAACTTTGGTGATCAATGTACCTGCTGGAGAGAGATGGGAGCATGTTTTGTCTAGTGGCTGTTTTACTCATCTAAGGTAGTGCAGAGGGGTAATATGCCTGCTGAAAAGAACATGTACCATGCATATCAAAGAGCAATATGTTATGTGCATAGTTCAGTGGGTACTGCTTTGTGTTCCCTTCCCGAATGAAAGGACACTTGAATACATATGGCCTGGCAGTTCGGGCTGGACTGTTCACATTGGGCGCAGAATCAAGACTGATTTGCATATGGCTGGGTCCAAACTGGAATGGCATGGTGAGCAAAAAACTATGGATTTAAGCCCAGATCTCTGAACTGGGGTGAATGTATGACATTGTTCTGCATTCTGTCCATCAATTGTTCTTTTTGCATTTGTCACCCCGAGTGGGACAGGTATGCTCAGACATGAGTCCCGTGCTCTCCATGCCACTGGAATCAAACTATCCTGGCTGATGAGGGCTGAAAGCCCGAAACCGGTCCTAGGATGCTTGTTTCCAGTCCAGGGAGTGAGGAAAATTGAATTTTGCCTTGTCATGTGTGCCTACGTGTTCCCCAACCTATGTTATATGTGCATGATCGATATGCATATATCCCCCTATGATCGATTAAAGACGCAATTATAGTTGTGTCCAACGTTAGTATGTCAGTTTCCAGTCCCTGTGAAAGCAACGAGTATTAGGCCTATGTTGCCAACGTTTTACATTGTGCACGTTAATTCATCGAATTGTCCCCGTTTCTAGGCCTCAAAAGGGCCTGAACACCAGATTCAAGCTCCAGTCTCCTGAATTCACTCCGAGGAGCGATGCAGCCCCCACCTGCATCCCTGACCCTTCACTTACTTCCTGCCGCGCAGCGCGGTGCCCGGCCTGGCTCTGCCTGCCTGTCTGCCAAGAATATGTTATGCTTCTAGTTATCAGTTCAGCTCTCCGTCTTCACATACCTAAGCTAACGAACCGCATAAACATTTTCAGCTATAGTCTAGTCTTCCTGTCTCCATGCAAGAGAATTACTGAATTAATATCCATAGAAGAGTCATAGCACACGCAATACATGAAGAATATATGCATGCACCAGCCTTAGCGTCAAGTAGCCTTTGCCCTGATAACTTTTAGATTCTATCAACCTGTACTCCAAACACAAGATACCAGATTTGCTATAGGTACATGTCGTCCTGACATCTCAGACTTTCGTCTCCTCTTCTAGTGCAGAAGTCAGAGCCCCCAGCTCTCCCCAGTTACACGTCATGGTCCGTTTGCGCGCACCACTAGGTTAAAGGTTCCAGCTGCCCAGGTAGCCCCCTCCATGTATCCACCCACTTTATGACACTCCTGTGACGTTCTCATCACATGTCTTTGTACACGCCTTCTTTTTACGCCCATGTATTCTTATCTCACGTTTGTCACTTGTTACGCCTACTGTATTCAATGCAATTATAATGTTTTCCTATATATACTATGTACTGTTAATGAGACGTTGCAGCTGCCACTCGTGCCATTCTATTTCAGGCTGTCCTGATCCTGTCCCTTCCCTTATGCCTGATTAAAGCCTGTTCAACTCAGATTCCCCGGATCCTGCCTCTTATTTATTGAGCTATCTGTTTTATTGAATGTATAGAAAAATAGTACCGGTAATTAATTATTTATTTACCACAGGAGGACCTGAGCTGTGCAGCCGCCGAGTTCTGCCGCGCTCTGACCACCCGCAGAGCAGGAGCTCCCTCAGTGCCTCCAGCAATTATCTACCGGGCTTGCGCAGCTGGCGGTGGATCTTGTCAGCGGCTCCCGGTATTAATGCCCTCTTCGCTTCCGCCATGGCCCGGTGCCAGACCCTCCCAGCTCTCTCAGACATCGGCAGAGGAGGCTCTCAGCTCCGGCTACGAACCGGGCAAAGCGGGACAGCAGTGGATGCAAGAGACAACTTCTCTCCTCCACCACCAACAGCTCAGCGCCCGGGTGGGTGCCATTTTCTGCAGAGAAGCTCTGGGGCTCACTGGGTCGGTTCAGGGGAAGACTGCGGGTCTGTCGGAACACCGAGAGCCTGCTTTTGGCTGCCGCTGGGCCCCCCACGCACAACGCCACCACCCACAGCGTGTTTAACTGGGCTCTGGTGAGAGGCCCCCTCCTCCTTGCCTTTAAACTTTGTTTTAGACTTTGCTGCCTCCCGCTCTGCGATCAGCTGCCTTGGCGCCTGTGGTCTTTCTTCCCTGACCCCTGGTCTCCAGATTGAACTCCTCTGCCCCAGCTCCTCATGGACGATGAGGCTGTGACTTTGCTGCGGACTGCCTTTCTCCCCCCGGACGTGCTGGCTATGGCAGCCCTCTTCCTGGACTTCGGACTTGGACCTTTATGCTCCCCGTCATTTTTTTTTTATGACTCGCTTCTTCTTCTACCTTTCTCCTCTGCCATTTTAGCGATCTCTGACCTCCCCCTCTGTCCCAGCGACCTTTCTTTTGTCTCTCCTGTTGCCTCTGACACACTCCTCACTGTCTTACTAATTACTATCTGCTTCCCTCTCTCGTTTGTCTCACTTTCCTGCCCTTCTCTGTCCCTCCCTTGGTGCTGTGACTGCATCCCCCCTCCGACCCCACTTAATGGAACTCTTATTTTCTGTATATATAGATAACTCTAATCACTAGTATATGCAGTAGACCATTGTACTCTCTACCATTCCTATGTGACTCTTAGAGTATATACATTCATATCCCTTCCCTATGTATATAGAGATAATTATAGTCACCAGTCTCTTGTTTGTGTGACTTTACATCTTGTACATTTGCAATTTTTTTCTGTGTGTATCTTTTATGTAACACATGTAATCCTAAGTCCTTATGTTTTGCAACTGGTTCTTATGTAAAGCGCTCTGACACCTTCGGGTAAAGTTCGCGCTATATAAAATCGCATTAAAAAAATAAATAAATAAGGATCAAGACTGATTTGCATAAGGCGGGGTCCAAACTGGAATGGCATGGTGAGCAAAGAAACAATGGATTTAGGCCCAGATCTCTGCACTGGGCTGAATGTATGATATTGTTCTGCATTCTGCCCACCAGTTCTTTTTGCTATATTATGATTGAGCAGCTAGCTGGCTGACATGAATATGAAGGAGCCTTTGTGGGTTTCCGTGAGTCTAGATTCTCCTGAAGAGTCCCTTTCTCTTCTGAGCCCTGCTTAACACATGTGTATAGGAGGAGCCCTGCATTCATGACCTCAATGTTTGAGACAAAAAATAATCATGGATTTCTGAACAAGGAGAGTAAAGGCATTAAGGTAACATGTTGTTCCTGCTTATATTTCACATGCTTTACATAAACCTGTATTCCCTATGACTGTTTGCTTTTTCCTGAATTAAACCTCAAATAAACATATCCATTCTTTTAATTAAATAACGTTATAAGCTGTAACTGGTCAGTGAAATGGTAAACGTACTAAAAATTGGTATGTTTAGCTATTTCTAGCCACATCCCTGACTCCACCCACTGATTCAATCTTCGGTTATTCCCGCCCCCTGATTCTCCACCCACAGTTCCCCTACTTTTATTTTCCCACTTCGATCACTGATTCAGTACCAAGATAACTTCGGGTGAACGTACCAGGGCTCGAGTCGGGGTACCACGCGGGTGGACGGCGTCCCCCCACTTATTTTAAGGGGCCTTACCGGGTGGACGCCGTCCCCCCTGCGCAAAAGCTGGGCTTTTAATTATAGCGTTATTTGACCTCACGGCCGGCCGCCCCGTCGATCACCCAAGTCAGTCTATCTGCAGCTCAGTGCATCACAGCTGAGTTAAGTAGTAAAATGCGAACGCAGGCATCACATCTGTGCAGGGAAATACCCCTTTACAGGACTAGAGTGTAACATGTCTGCTGGTATGCACGTCCTGCCTCTATGTGTGCGGATCCCCCCATCATGTGCAAATACGGGTATTTACATATATGGATACATGGATGGGCGTTTAGTCAGCCCTCTTCATCAATTAGTCTCTTAAAGTAGTGTTCAGATTTCGCTGCACTTACCACAAGTACCGCACGGGCGCTGGGTCCGCTCACTTCAGCCGCTGTCTCTTTATTGTGAGTGGTATCATTTTATTCTGTCACTTATGCAAATCCACCTAAAAAGTTGTGTACTTCAGTGCCCTAGTGTGACAATGTCTGCTTTCATTTCATGTTTGTTAATGTATTCCTGCAATAGCTAGCTTTTTACTCACGTTTCTTTTTTTTCGAATACAAAAGAGGCACTCCACTTTTGGAAGGAGGTCTTCTTTACATTTGATTTACCTTTCGTGACGTCACTTCCGGTCGTGTCGTCACTTCACGTATTTGAGCGTCCCCCCACTTCTAGTTTTTTTTACCTTCCATGACGTCACTTCCTGTCGTGACATCACTTCCTGTCTCTGAGCGTCCCCCCACTTCTTTATTTAGGACTTGTGCCCTGGAACGTACGCTTACAAACACACGTTTGTTTGGTGTCGAGGATTCGTGATATATTCTGCTGATTCTGTCACCTACTGTAGCGTTTGCGTGGTGCTTCCTGGTCACCTACAGTCCAGGCCTCTGCGTGTTAGTTGTATATGGAGAGTTGTCGGTCAATTCCATTTTGTTTGTGCCATAAACGCATCATTTTCATTGTCATTCTCGTATATGTCTGGCACAGTCTTAAACATCTTTGGTGTTCTGGCGCCACCATGTGGTAATTCAGTTTTCTACAATTGGAAATAATTCACACGTACTGCAGAGAGGATTTGTAGTTACGTTACAGCTCAACTCCCAAAAAAGCAGCACAGCAGGTTTCGAGCCCCTCCCCTCCCCCAGGGCATGCCAGCCCAGTGGTCTCACCACGCTGTCATCGTGCCAGCCGAGCGGTCTCCCAAGTGGTCCGCCCTCCCGGTGGCATCTCGAGCAAAGGTGCCGGAGTGGTGAGTGAAGAGCACATTCGTGTTAAAAGTCTACAGGACTCCTCTCATTGGTCCACCTTCTTGTGTCAGGTGTTACTCATCTCTGTAAAATTCACGCCTGTAATCTGGCCCTAAAGTGTGTCAGATGTAAATTCACAGACACAGTTTAGGGCCAGATTACAGGCGTGAATTTTACAGAGATGAGTAACATCTGACCCGGTACAACCAAGCCTGGGGGGTGCTAGCGTAACCCTGACACGAAGGCCCATATGTGTAACTTGTGCCATTTCCTAATACCGATTGCGAATCTGTCGAAACACTATTTGGAAAAAGCAGGGTACATACATCCCGATTTCTGATTCCAAAATTGTGATTTCTATGGATCGCTACTTAGGAATCGTAGGGGCACATGCATCAATGTAGGCTTTTACGATTTCTTAATTGCAATTATTAAGGAATCGCAATTAAGGAATTAAGGAATTGAAAAAGCCTATGCATGTAGGAATCGCTATCAAATTTGCGATTCCCAAACATTCCTATGCGCCTACAGGCCCATAGGAATTAATGGGAAATTGCATGGGCATGAGCAATTTGCGAGTACCCAATAGGTACTCGCAAATTGCGCATGCAATTTCAAGGGTGCAAGGGTATCACATGGACACTCTGTTGCGCCACTGAAATTGATCTGTGCACACATGTTGTGCACGCACATTACCCAAGGGTGTGTGTGTGTAACCTACAACTTTGAAAAATGCACTCGAGTGCATTTTTCAAAGTTTTAGCAAATTACCATCAAGTTCAAATTGTTGGTAATTTGCGACCCCTATTAGCGAAATCGCTATTTGCGATTCCATCATGCATTGCATTTAAGGAATCCTTTGATGAGGGACGAGGGTGAGACATCATCTTCACAAGTAGTGGCTATGAGGGAATTAAGCATGTGTGTGAGATCTGCAAGAGGTAATATGGCTTTTAAGGCTGACTATTGTGGAATTTTACTAGAAGGGGTGAGTGTAATAAATGGGCTGTTGATGGATCTTCTGTATGTTTTCTCTGAAGAAGATGATGGCTTTGCACTTTCCTGTGGCATGAGAAATAGGTAGGTCTGATGTCATGAAAAGCATGGTGTGTGTTAGTGAATTCATTGATGGAGTTTGTATTGTAATTTGCTGTGCCTCATGTGATTAGCTATATGCTTGTTGTGTGGAGAGACTTCTGTATCAAGAGGTCGGCTGGAGTTCTGCTTTTTCAATTTCCTTTCCTAGCTGTGGATGGCTGTTCATTTATTGTCTGCAAGGTTTTTAGAGTTGGTAGGATGCCGAGCAGAGAAATAGGGTGACAGAGCAGTTGGCCCAGTTCAGGGGTCTGAGTGGTTTGCATTGGATTGTCGCTGGGGGAGTATGTTGGCTGTGTGCATGCTGTACCACATTGAGAGTATCACTGAGGTTGAAGAAGGTGTCTCTTGTGTTTTTTGAGCTGTTGTTGTTTAGTAGGTTGTAGACACCCAAGAGGGTAGTTTGAACATGTTGGATGGAAGAGATGGTGAGGAGAAGTCCTTGTTCTGCCCGGGAGGCCTGTAGATGAGACAGAAGGTGAGGTCGGAGTTACAGAGACAGGGAATGCCATGTCAACAGCTCCATGAAGTTAGTTGCTTGCCTAGGGTGCAGGAGAAGACTTATGGATGACAGTGAGTCTTCCTCCCTTCTTTTGTGTGCAGTCCACTTGATGAATTCCGTAGCATATGGAAAGAAGAATGTCTAGGATGTGTGGGTAAACCATGTTTCCGTGATGAAGAGGACGCCACACTTGTGATACGTGATGAGGTCTACAATGTCTGGTGCGTGGTGTACTGCAGATCAAAGGTTAATGAGCAGGAACTGGAGTTTGAGAATGTGTGGTAGTTGGTGGGATGTTAGGTTTATGTGTTTTGCGAATACTACGTGAGTATTTGCGTGGTCTAGGTCTGGCTGCGATTGTGGAGATTGGCAGTATGGGGTGAGGGCTGACCTTTCCCTCACTGGCCCAAACAAGCAACACGCTTGATTGTGCCGTCATTTGCTGTTGATACATGGGCAACAGGATACCATGAAGAGCTCACTGAAATAGGGAGAAGGCAGGAACTGATGTCACCTCCTGTGCTGATGGATGCTAGGCAATGCAGTGTTGTCACTTACTGTGCAGGCAGATGATGAAAAATCCAGTGATGTCACTTCCTATGCAGATGAATGATGAATAATAAAACCTCTTGCTTGATGATGATGATGACGATGAAGAAGAATTTATGAAGCGTGACAAATACCCTAGGGTATCAAGGCGCTATCCTAATCACATACCTATCAGACTGTACAAGTAAGAAAATTATACATTAAGATAATGCCTTAAAAAGCCAAGTTTTAAGGCCTTTCTGAATTTTAACAGGCTGGATTCTTTTTTAAGCAAGGTTGCCAGAGAGTTCCACACTTTAGTTGCTATAGTAGGGAAGCTCCTGCCACCCCACCTAACTCTACTGACTCTAGGAACAGTTACATTTCCAAAATCGACTGACATATGGGATCTTGCTGGGGTGTTTGGCTTAAGGAAATTCGCCAGCTGCATTGGCCCCAAATTGTTAAGTGATTTAAAGGCAATGCAAAGTGATTTTTAACTGGATCCGTATAGCTATCGGCAGCCAGTGCAAATGGGGTAAAGCTGTGGAAATGGAGTCAAATTTGGCGATTCCTAGAAAGTACTCTTACTGCTGCGTTTTGAGCAGTTAGCAGCTTTTGAATGCTACTCATGGAAGCACTGGTAAAAAAGGCATTACAATAGTCCAATCTTGATGATAACAACTCAGAAACCACAGTTTTCCTCAAATTCATTGGGATTGAGGGTAGAATCTTCCTCAAGATTTTGAGGATAAAAAAGCAAGTTGAGGTGACCGAGTTAGTTTATGCTTCAAAAGACAGCTTAGTATCAAAGATGACTCCTTAATGTTTGGCTGTAGGCCCTGGTTTAGGTAGAGGACCAAGCTGAACCGGCCACCAGCTATCAGTCCAAAATGAGGGATTGTTTCCAAACACCAAAACTTCGGTCTATGATAAGTTCAACCTCAGACAGTTGTCTGTCATCCAATTGGCTATATGGCTCATGCAGTTATGAAAGCTGATGACTGTGGGTCCAGATGGTTTGCTCACAGAGACAATAATCTGTGTATCGTCTGTGTATGATACGAGTGCAAAACCGTCGCTTTTTATTAATCTGGCCAGAAGTATAACATAAAGATTAAAAGACGTTTGGCTCAGGGAAGATCCCTGAGGAACTGCATACAAAATGTGCTTATTATCTTAACTACTGTCTTTAATTTATTTATGGTTCTTGGTATATTTTACTGTTTCTCTTTGAAATCAGCATTTTAATTGTATAGCGCTTTAATCTTTGAGTGAGCTTCACGCTATGGAAAATTTTAAATAAATTAGGATTTCTGCTCCGTCAAAGTAACAGTTACACTGTTATTCTTTGGTCTCTGCTGCCTCCTCGTGCTCGTGGTAATTATAGGAATGACACAGTGAGAGCTTTGGTTAATTGCTAATCTCTTTTATTCTGCCATGTTCTCTCTCTTCTTTCTTCTTTCTCTCTCAGCCAAGAGAACTTAAGGGGAAACGTAACACCTGCCACACAAATCAACAATCAGTACCAAATGTAACTACATACAACAAATGCCTTCAGATCATATGTCTATGCCCTCGCAACATTACTGTACAGTATTGTATTATACTTGTAAAATCTTCTTTTCCAATAAAATAATTTTGAAATAAAACTGGAACTGCGCCTGGCTATGCCAAAGCACCTCCGACCCTTGATATTCTAATTCTCAAGCACAATGAGTTTATTCCACAGCATCTAAACTGTGCATGTATCCCTGCAATTCTATGACAGGACCGGAGGCGAGGATTAAGTATTCTTTCTCTTTGTTTAACACAACAGTGTATTAATAAAGTGCAGAGGAAAATATGAACAGCAGCAACCATGAGTTTAGAGCTGCAAATTATGTGATCAAGGAAACTAGTTGTGTCACTCAATGTTCATAAAATGCAAAAGTACTGCTGTAACTTTCTCTTTCTTTTGAAATCTGCAGCTTTGAAAAGTCTTTTCCAATGTGTTTTTATCGCGACCTGTTATTAGGAATATTGCCTATTTATTCATCTGAATTGGTTGGCTTCTTTGTCATCTACTATATACAATTGTTTTTCATCTCACAACTTAACAGAGCCCTGCTAACCGATGGTTTGTTTCGCAGGCTCTGTGAAAGCATATTGCATCTCATTCTGAGGTCTATGTCCACCATGTCAGGTTCTCACTGACTGCTCTTTGGTCTAGGTGGTGACAACTAAATAAATTCTGGCACAAAAGTGATTACAATATGTCGGCTTTGCCTTAACACTTTAGCCGCGGTAGGATTTACCGTGGCGCGCTGAGTTTTTTATAACCCCGCGTTACATGATGAGCTCAGCTTGTCATGAGTGTACGAGAGGCGTACCTCATGACGAGCTGAGCTCGTCATGAGCGTGGAAGGGGTTAATACGCATGTGTTACTCTGCACTGGGAAGGTGTTACATAGATGGAGAGTGGGTGTTCTCATTCATCCACCGATGCTTTTTGCAATATTTCCAGGCAATCCTAGACTTGGCCTGGAACAAAACTCTGGGCCTAGACTGTCTACCCCTGGAATACTATCACACTTTCTCGTCCTTACTCGCGCCCCGACTGGCAGCAATGTACAATGTAGCACTGGGTGAGAGCATTCTTCCCTACTTACTTCGCGTATCCCTCTTGGTTTCCATCATTAAGCTGGACTGCAACCCGAGGCAACTTGCATCTTACTGGCACATTGCAATATTTGGATGGTACTACAAAATTCCAGGCAAGATCCTAGATGATCGTTATGCCCAAATTCTGCCAGAGCTGGTGCACTGTGACCAGAAAGGATACGTTCCAGACCGCCGCACCCCCCAAAACATACGTTGCTTTTCCATGTGCAGAATCAAGTAAAGTACGATTCCCCAGAGCAGCTGCCTTATACTTGATCTGGAAAAGACTTTCGACACCCTGACCTGGCATTATCTAGTTACCGTACTGACCCGTATGAGGATAAGCCCCAAACTCTTAGCTTACACCAAACTCTTATGCTCTAATCTGACATCGCGAGTATGCTTGGGTTGACTTGTCTCCGCCTCCTTCTCGGTGCGCCGTGGGACACGTCAGGGGTGCCAGTTATCCCCCCTCCTGTTTGCCTCACCATGAAGCCTCTGGCAGTGCGGCTGCATGCGGAGGGATGGAAGTGAGGCCTTTTACTGGCGGACAGGACCCATGCAGTGTCCTTGTACGCGTACAACGTACTCCTCTATGTCTGTGACATAACAGTCAACCTCACCCCTATCTGGGGAATAGTTGCAGACTTTGCCATTGTGGCCTGTCTTTGAGTTAAGTAGACAAAGTTTGCTATTTATCCACTTCACCATGGACAACTACTACTGGAGGTATACTTTGGTGACACCTGGCACAACCAGGTGCCACGCTTCCTGGAAATCTGCCTATATCATACTCCGCTCAACCTCTACGAGGGAAATCTCCTCAGAGCCATCATAGGGAAACAATCCCAGATACACTTCTGGCAGTCTCTCTCCCTGTCATCTATTGGCAAGGTCATTGAAGAAGCGGAATAACCCACTTACTCGGTCTCGGCGGCGGGGGAACCGACCAAGTGTTCCATGCCCTTCATACGTAGTAAAAGGAAACACAGGAGCCTTCGTCTGCAGGAGGAACCCAGATTTATTCAAATAGCCCAGGCTATGGAACAGAGTCACAAGCTCGTTAGAAACAAGACAGAGGAGGCTTCTGCTTATCTCCGCAGCTTACAAGCCTTTTATACTTTTTCATTCTGGTCTTTTCGCTGTTAGTTCATTGTTCAATCAGGGCAGTGTTTGCAGTTGATAACCAGATCCAGACGATGTTTGTAGATGGTGACCTGGTCAAGGCTTGGTACACAAATCATTGTTCACTCAGTTTGATCAAAGCTTGTTCTTTCAGGTCATTGTACACTCAGCTTGATCAAAGCCCGGTCTTTCAGGTCATTGTTTAATCACCCTGATCAAGTCCCAGCAGTCAGACCATTGTCCAGATAACCTGATCACGGTGTCAAGGATTTTTACCAGGCTGGGAACAGGAGATGGAAAACAAATCATTTACACAGGGTGTGAGTATCTCATGGCTTTCTGTTGAACTGCAAAGAACAGGAGGGTTGGGTGTGCGACAGTTCCTGGGCAGAAATGCAGGATGCAAGATGGCTGTTGTCGTGTTAGTTAGATTTTCCTCATGCATCAGCAGAAACGACCAGGTGGGTCATGTGGAAGTGTTTGACACGAGATGGCAATGAAAAAACAATGGAGTCCCGGTACAAATGATGCCGATCAGAAGAACACTTTTCCTCATCATCTTAAAGAAAATAATCACTTTGATGTGTCTTCTTCACTACTTCTTGAGCCTTATGGTCATACCACCCCGCTCCTTCTTCAAGAAACTGGGTGCACTCCTCTGCTCATATGGGGATCTGGTCACCGATGCATTGCTCTGTCTAAACTTGCAGCTGCCGACAGACCAATGAGGCTTAGGGGCCCCTTTCTTTGAGGCATATTTCGCGGCACCACAGCTTTAATGGCTGTTTCGCTGGACAACCAGGTGCTATCTGGATGAGACTCATATAGATCCTAGGTACAGTCCTATCTCTGCGCTCCGATGCTTGATTCTTTCAGGGGCACCTCTTGCCTCCACCTGGCCCATCCAAGTGTCATTTGCAAAAATATGCATGGTAAGAATACATCGCCCCTCTGGTCGGCATACCCCGAGGTCGGGTACATTACACCGTCGGGATAATGTGAGCCTGGACAGACCGTTCACTCCTCACTTTAGGTGACCTATTCGCTGAGGGACAACTCCTTCCCTTTGATCAGCTAGCAGATGAGAGCGACCTTCAGTTGGGGCAGTTTCTTATTTACAGACAACTCACACACATATGCCATACACTTTGGGATCAGTCGGTGGGGACCAGAGACTATCCCGATAGATAGATAGATAGATAGATAGATAGATAGATAAATAGATAGATAGATAGATAGAAACTACTTTCTTCGGTTCTCCAGAAACCATCGAAGTATACATTAGGAGAAGCAACGGTTAAAATGTGATGAACTTACACTGGCCAAATTACCTAGGCCCTTCCCCTCCACCAAAAGGCTAGAATGAAAGACTTGGCATGTTGCTGGATCATCCCTGACTTTTGGGCACCAAACAGCGAAATTGTCGGCATCGTGCTACAGCATCATAAGAATGCTTTGGAAAGTCTTCCCTCTCCTCCCATTCCAGGCAAGAAAGATCATGGTCCAGGTGTTGAATCTTTCACACATGGACTGTGGAAATGCACTCTATCTAGGAGCTCCTAAAACCACGACAGCCTGACTCCAGATTATTCAGAACTGTGCAGCACGTCTGCTCCTGGACGTCCCTTATCGGCAATGAGCCAAACCTGCTTTGAAAACCCTACACTGGCTTCCGATATTAGGGAGAGTCAAATTCACGTCACTCTGTATTACCCGTAAGTCATTTTGAGGAAAGGGATCAGCAATCAATTGTGCTTTGATTATCACTTACAAACCAAATAGAAGCCTTTGATCAGCGAACTTGTTACTTGTCACAGTGCCAAAAATAAAGAAAGCAAGAAGGGGAGGCCGCTCTTTTTCTTACAATGCGGCTAGGCTGTGGAATGCCCTTCCACTCCAAATACGTCAGGAATCTAATCATATGTCTTTCTGGAAACTACTAAAAAGTGGATTTTTAAAATCACTGGCTAGTAAAGTTACTCTCTTCGTCTGTGTCTGCAAACGGTGCTGGGATAACTCAGGGTAGCTACATGCTTTATAAATGTTTCTTTATTATTATCATTACGAACTTGTATAAAAACAATGACAACCCATAAAAACAAGGCAGATTATAGTTGTAGGATTGGATCACCAATATTAATTGCAGCAGACTTCCAAAAAATAAAAATATCATGATGTATTAATATTACCATAATATACAGCAGATAAAAATTCTCTGGTCAAAAGAGTGTAGTTTTGCTTGCAATAATTAATTGTATTCTAAGGTGCATAATGTATATTTCATTTTGTGCTCCATGGGGTTCTAAGTAGATAAAATGCTTTAAAAATGTACCCAAGATAAAAGCATCATAGTATTTTTAAAAAAAAACATTTTTATTCATGACTGCATCAAAGTTTCATGTTCATGCAAATATTACATCAGTTTCCAGTCTTTTCTCATTTTCGTAACCTATACTGTCTGTGAATTACCAGGTATGTCCAATCCTTTTTCCGTAATTGCTTCAGGGTGCCAAACATAATACATTGGGAAATTTTTGCGGTCTCATTGCAATAACTTCTTTTTAGGAATCTTATACCTTCCATTCACATTACAGTAACAACTTTTAGTAACCCGATATCCCGCCCATGTCTATCCCACCCTCCCGTCTCCTAGCGTATCTATCATATACACACTGTACATCGAGGCCCCCGGATCAGGCTGATTTAGAGGGAATGTCTATCCGTAACTGGCTATCCCGTGCTTATGGCGTTCACAGTCTCATTCTCCAGGCTCTGCGCTCCGCCCCTTTTGTGTTATGGTCATGGGGCGTTACCCTGTGAGGCTTCTATGTCCGCATTCTCTAGTTCTGTCAGCATTCGCTCCCAATCTTGCGATATAGGGTGTTTGCGGGCCCCCTTCTCCTCCTCCCTTCGCAGGGTCACGCCTTCTGCTTTGCCCCATTTTAACAAATCAGATCGCCATACTTCAACACTCAGCGGTCTGGTCGATTTCCATCTCATAGTGATACCTCTGAGCGCCAACAGGAGTGCCAGGTCCAAAAGTTTGAGTTGCGCCCTGTGGGTCTTGGGTCGCCTCCTTTTTCCTATCAGACAGGGCAATGCCCCCTCCGGGATCTGCTGGCCTGTGATATCGTGCAGTGTGTGCCTGACCCTCACCCAGTAAATGTTTAGTCTCGGGCATGTCCATAGCATATGAAGGATATCCGCTTCATCCTGCTGACATCTGGGACAGTTGTGGGAGGAAGTAGGGTACATTTTATGGAGCTTATGGGGAGTGAGATACGCTCTGTGCAGTATCATAGCCTGTATGAATTTAAATTTTACGTTTCTGGATACTCTCCTGTGATGCTCTAGAACGATCTTCCATTCCCCATCTGTCATGGCTTCTCCTGTATCCTCAACCCAAGTGTCCCTGAGTGCGGTAAGGCGTAACGCAGCATGTTCCCTGATACCCTCATAGAGCTAGCGCACCAAGTGTCCTCCCTTCCCCATATAATGGAGGAGGTGTACCAGTTCGTGTTGTGTCGGTTTATTACATTGTGGGGCCCATGTACGTCGGACATATTGACTTACTGAGGCGTGCAGCAGGTATAAACCTAATGGGGTACCTGTGGCCTGCGCAAAGGAGGCGTGATTCATCAGCGTGTCGTCCCCGAACAGGTCTCCCACTCTATCCACCCCTGCATCCGACCAGGGCCGTAACCTACGCTGCGTCAGAGTACCTTGTGGTGTAGGGAGCCCTAACAGGGGAATGTTATCCGCATAAGGGGCTGTCCCGGCCGTGTACGTCAGTGCCTTTCGCCAGCATCCCAAAGCAGTGCGCAGCAGGGGATGACAGTCCCGGGGAATCTTGGCAGTAGGTAGCAAAAGGGAATGTATTTCCCCGCGTGCCAATCGGTCTTGTGTAAACGCTATTTCGTGTAGGTCCCTACCCGCCACCCATCTAGTTAGCCACTGTAGTTGACTTGCGTAGTAATAACCCTGCAGGTCCGGTACACCCAGGCCACCCTGTCTGGTGCTCAGCTGTAATTTTTTTAGGCTTATTCGACGTCTCCCCGTACCCTATATTAGAGTGATCAGCAGTGTATTCAGTGTGGCAAACACATGGTGTGGGAGAAGAACTGGTAGATTTACGAAATAGTACAGCATCCGGGGGAGTAGGACCATCTTCGAGATCGCCACCCTGCCCATGACAGAAAGAGGTAAGGATATCCAAAAATTCACACTACCCCGGAGACCGTTAATTGCCATTCGCACATTGCCCTCAATCTGATCCTCCTGGCTCCTATATATGTTAAGGCCCAGGTATTTAAATGTGGTCAGTGCCACTTGGATCCTATGGGCGCCGAATTGTGTATGGGATGGTCGTTGTCCTTCTCGGAAGTAGAATCCCAGGGACTTTGATGGGTTGATGGCCAGGCCAGAGATGGTCTCAAACTGGGCAAAGATGGTCGCCAGGTGCGAGTGGTCCCCGTCCAAATCTCGGAGATATACCAAAATATCATCGGCATATACGGAGATCAGGTTATGGGTGCCTCCGACCGATATTCCCACCTCAGCCGCTCGAGTCCGGAGCGCAATTGCCAGAGGCTCAAGCGTTAACACGAACAACAGTGGCGACAGTGGGCAGCCCTGTCTGGTACCTCTATAGATGTTATAGCTATCTGAGGTGTATCCACCCGTACGTGCCCTAGCCGTCGGGTGGGTATACAATAAGCGTATCCATTTTATCAGGGTGTCAGGGAAACCAAAACGCTTAATGACTTCAAACATAAAGTTCCAAGTCAGTGAGTCGAACGCCTGTCGGAGGTCCAGGGCAATGCAGCCGGCCTGAGGTAGAGTTGTCGGTGTAGCCGACATGAGGGCATGGAGCCTTCTCGTGTTTTGGGAGGTGCTCCTCCCCGGAAGGAAGTCGCATTGGTCCGGGTGAATTAAACCAGTAAGATGGGCCTGTATGCGCATGGCAATAACTTTACTAAGTATTTTATACTCCATGGGGAGCATTGAGAGCGGTCTGTAATTGTTAACGTCCAGGGTATCTCTACCAGGTTTTGGTATGGATATCACCGAAGCCTGCATAGTCGTGGTAGGTAGGCGGCCGACCTCGTAAGCGGTCTTATACATTTCTAAGACCGGTACTAATGTGTTAGAAAAGGTTTGATAAAATTCCGCAGGTAACCCGATCATACCAGGGGTTTTACCTCGTTTAAGGGAATGGATGGCTAGTTTTATTTCCTGCCACGTTATGGGTCTGGCTAACCCAGTCCTCGCGTCTTAGGTCAGGGTCGGGAACTGTAGTTCCTGCAGGAATCCCATCATATCGTCTTCGACATCCTCGGGGGGGGGGGGGTATACAATCTTTCTAAGTGGGTCCTAAAGAGAGCATTAATTTCGGCTTGTGTGATAACCTCCTCACCGTCTCGGTCCTGATTCGCGTGATCACCGGGACCTCAGGAGTATCCCGGATCAAGCGAGCCAGCAGAGCTCCAGACCTATCCGCCTCCGCGTGTTGGGGGCGCAAATAGTCTCTGTAGTCTATGACCCTCAAAGTTTCGAGGAGTTCCGCGTGTTCAATGTTGCACATCTGTAAATCATTCTTTCTCTCCGGGTCTGTACCCACTGCTGTCTCTAGGTCTTTCAGGCGGGTCTCGGTTTCACAGAGCCTCCTGTGAATTTCTTGTCGGGCTCCCACCAGTTGACCAATCGCGTCCCCCCGTATCACGGCCTTCATGGCGTCCCACACCACCAGATTCGAGGACGTAGAGTCCCAGTTCTCCCTGAAATAGTTACTGAGGGTTTCGGAGAGGTGTGCGCGGAACGGGGCATCCTCTAATAGTAAGGGGTTGAGTCTCCAGGTGGGTAATGGTGAAGGCACCCTCCCCCAATGTAGGTGAAGTGTTAGTGGTCTGTGATCCGAAAAAAAATTTGCGAGGTATTCAGAGGATGTACATTGAGTTGTAAGAGAGGTGGTGCATAAGAATCTGTCTAATCGAGTGTGTAGGTTGTGCACAGGGGAGTAATATGAGTACTGTTTGTGAGTTGGGTGCAACGTACGCCATGCGTCTGACAGTCTCCACCCTTGAAGCCACGTTCCGAAGCAGTCGGCCATCTTGTGCACTCCTGCCGCCTGGAGGGGGATGTGATCTATCCATGTCAACATCTAAAACCATATTCCAGTCTCCCCCCCAATACCCAGGGAATATCTATCCAATCAGTTAAGGCTCTCCCTACAGTTGTCAGAAACCTGTCCTGATCATAATTCGGGGCGTATATGCTTCCCAGGACTACCAGTGTGCCATCTAGTGTGCCTTTCACTAAAATGTATCGGCCTTGTTCATCTACCTTTCGTTCTAGTTCCACAAAAGGGGTGCCATGGCGTATCCAGATTGTGGCCCCCCTGGAGAATAAAAGCATCATAGTATATTAGTATAAACATAATAAACAATAGTTAAAAGTGCTCTAATCAAGGGAGTATCATTTTGCATGCACTAATTAAAAGCATTCAACAGTGCACAGTGCCTTTTACAATGAGAGCTTCAAGGAATTTTGAGTAAATAAAATGCATTACAAATATATCCAAGAAGTATTCATACGTACTTTGGCTCAGATGGTAATTTGGGAAATAATCTTACTACGCTTGACATTGGCTAAAAAATGGCTGACAGCAAACACAATTAGGTGAGAGGTATCACTCTTCAATATTCTCTGGGCAACAAGATATCTGGTTACCCCCAGCTACAGACAGATTGGACGTATCCATTTTCTGCGCGAGCCTAGGTACCCTAAGCAGAAGAACAAAACATGCGTCTCAGTTTCAGAGCTTAGACCACAGACTGGGCACAGGCTTGGGGCTAGACCTTACGCTTGTGAAAGATCTCGGTGGGAGAATACCCAACCAGAAGCGCATGTTCAAATCCTTTGTTAAAAGCAGGGATTTTGCATCCAGGAATGGTTCAAACGAGGGTGTAACCTTAAATTCTAGGTATTTATTTGTCAGAGGGCCCTTATCTCCAGAGCCTGCATATCGATACTAGATATATGCCCAAAAGCAGGTCTTAACACTGGCCAAATCATCTTTTCATATGGATTCTGGATTGTCCCACAATCTCGCCAAACCAAGCTTATAAAACCATTCAATCAATCAATCAAACAATCAGGGGATTATGAAGCGTACTACTCACCCGTGAGGGTCTCAAGGCGCTTGGGAAGGAACACCTCTGTTCAGTCAAAGAGCCAGGTCGTGAGTGTCTTCCTGAAAATGTTCAGGGAGGGAGCACGCCTGATGTTGATCGGGAGCTCGTTACAGGTCTTGGCAGCGATGTAGGAGAAGGCTCTTCCACCTGTTCTGGCTCTGCGGATGTGCAGGGTTTTGGCAAGGGCGAGGTCTGTGGATCTCTGGTTTTTCTTGGGTACATGGAAGGAGATTCTCCCGTTGAGGTATTGAGGTCCGGTGTTGTGGAGGCATTTGTAGGAGTGGGGGAGTATCTAGAAAGCTACTGTCTTCTCAACGGGGAGCCAGTGAAGGGTCCGCCGGTGCTGGGTGATGTGATTGTGTCGGGGATGCAGAGGACGAGTCTGGCTGAGGTGTTCTGTATGGTCTGGAGATTGCGGAGCAGAAATTTGTTGATCCCGGTGTTGAGGGCGTTTCCATAGACCAGTCTGCTGGTTATGAGTGCGTTGGTGACGGTCTTCATTCATTCGGGGGATCCATTTGAAGATCTTTCGGACGATACGGAGGGTTTTAAAGCAGCCGAAGGCCATGGCGTTGACCTGTCGGATCATGGAGAGGGATGAGTCGAGTGCGATACCGAGGTTTTGGGTGTGGTTCATCGGGTGGGAGGCTGCTGAGGGCTGTGGGCCACCAGGTGTTGTCCCTTGTGGAGGGGCCTCTGTCTTCTCTGAGTTGAGCTTCAGGCAGCTGTTGCTCATCCAGGATGCAACATCCTTCATTCCTTCCTGGAAGTTGAGTCAGGTGGCAATGGAGTCCTTGGTGACGGAGAGTATGAGCTGGTGTCATCGGGGTAGGATACTATGCTGAGTCAGTTCTGTCTGACTATGACGACAAGGGGGACACTGTAGATGTTGAAGAGCATGGGGCTGAGCGACGATCCTTGTGGTACTCCGCAGTTGATTTTCATGGGTTCGGAGAGGAAGGGTGGCAGTCTGATTCTTTGGGTTCTGTTGGTGAGGAAGAAGCGGATCCAGTCTAGGGAGGTTCCCCGTACGCCGGCGTCGTGGAGCCTGGCGGTGAGAGTGTGGTGTCAGACGGTGTTGAATGCTGCAGAGAGGTCGAGTAGGATAAGGGCTGCGGTGTGTCTTTGGTCGAGGAGGGTGCGGATGTCTTCTGTGGTGGGGAGTAGAGAGGTCTTGGTGCTATGGTTGCTGCGGAATCCGGATTGGGAGGGGTAGAGGATGGCGCTGACTTTGATGAAAGTTGTTAGTTGGGCGTTGAAGGTCTTCTTGGTTACCTTGGCCGCAAAGGAGAGAAGGGAGATGGGTCAGTAGTTCTTGAGGTCTGTGGGATGAGGGCTTCTTGAGCAGGGGTCTGACTTGTGCATGTTTCCAGTCATTGGGGAAGATGCCGGTCTCAAAGGTAGCATTGATGCTGTGTCGTACTTCCGGAGTAATGGCGGCAGCGTCTTTGTGGAAGATGTGCGGGGGGCAGGATCCGTGGGGGCCCCTGAGTGGATGCCTTTCATGGTCAAAGTGGTGCCTTCGGTGGTGACTGAGGTCCAAGAGGAGATGGTGGGCTGGCTGGCATTGCTGGAGTAGGAGGTGGTTTCAGAGTCATGTGTCTGGTCGTTGAAGTTGTAGTAAAGGTCCTTGATTTTCTGATGGAAGTAGGAGCCAAGTTTGTTGCTGAGGTCCTGGGATGGGGTGACATCCATGGTTTTGCTGTGGGGTTTGGTGAATTTCTGGATGACGCTGAAGAGTTCTTTGGAGTTGCTGGAGTTGGCAAAGATCTTGTTCTGGATAAGGGCCCTTTTGGTGGCTCTGATGCCTTGGTGGTATTCCATCATGGCATTCTTGTAGGTGGTGCGATCTTCCGTTGTTTTGCTGTTTCTCCAGTAATTCTCGAGACGTCTGCAGGTGCGTCTGGATTCTTGAAAGACAGTGTTGAACCATGTGGCCTTCCTGGGGCTCTGTCTGTCGGGGTTGCATAGAGGTGCAAGTTCATCTGCGCAGTTGGAGATCCATCTGTAAAGTTCTTTGGCTGAGAGATTGGCGTTGGTCGAGGTGGTGGGGGCAGCGCAGTTTAGGGTGGACAGGAGCTGCTCCTCTGTGACTTTGCTCCAGTTTCTTCGTGGAGGGCGGGGTACCGGTTTGGGTGGCGTGGGTTTGTTGATGAGGAAGTGTACGCAGTGGTAGTCTGTCCATGTTGGCTGCGTGGTGTGGCTGAAGCGGATGTTGTTCCCACCTGAGAAGATGGGGTCGAGGATGTGTCCTGCCTTGTGGGTAGGTGTGGTGACAAGTTGTTTCAGTCCCATGTTGACTAGGTTGTCCAGGAGGGTGGAGGAGTTGGGGTCACAGGGGTTGTCAAGGTAGAAGTTCAGGTCTCCGACGAGTATGTAGTCCATGGAGGCGATGGTGTGGGGTGCAATGAGGTCAGTGTGGTATCTCCCACCCTGACCTGTTGACACCCCCCTGCCCTCCCCTCGCCCTGGTGCACTCCGTGGTGACATCACATAGAATGTCACCAACGTGAGGGTCTACGGTGAGCGCCTACGGAGCGGGGTTCGGAGACGTCGCAGCCAGACTGTTACCTGTGGCTGGAGTCGTTTGTCAGTGTTTACTGATTTACTGATATTCTAATAAATCCTATGTTGTACCCGCATTGGCTGCCGGTTCGTATCTTTCCACACTGGCGACGAGGACCGGGAGCAGGCATACGCGACCTCAACACGGAAAGCTGGCGAGGTGTATAGAGGACGGCGCGACGAGTGAGAAGAAAAACAGTCTGGAGGTGAACTGAATACCCGATCTGTGAGTAAAGTGAAGTGAAAATAAAGCGGAAAAAAGGTGTCTGTGGAGGCGCTCCTCGGCGGGCGTTGTATATGAAAGGGGAGAAGCACAGAGCGACTTTTGGTCCGAAAGAAGGCGAGCCCATGAGGGATCTGGAATCACCGCTCAACCATCTTTTAGAGTGGCGTTCGTTGTGGGATATGAGAGGAAGTCTGCCTGGCAACGCTCACTCTAACGAGGAACAACTAACAAACTGAACGTGCGGAGAAAGGGAAATACTGCGTGTGGAGCAAGAGGAGTGTTGCTGTCTCACATAATAGTGAAGAGCGAGAGATCGGTGAAGAAGAAGTGCAACACGGGTGGTGTAGGCTGCGCAGTGTGTCTTGAATGGACTGGTTCAGGAATGTAATTCACAAAGAATATCGGAAGAATTCCCCGTCATCCGGATAAACCCTGCGCAAGCCAAGCTGGGGAAAAACATCACCATCTCGCCTTATCTGGGCTCCGCATGCAGTCGTGTAGCGCATAGATCCACAGTAAGCTCACACAGTAGTTTGATTGAAGCAGGAGGGGCCTCCTCCCCCACCGTCCTGTCATTTCCGGGGAAACCAAAGTGAACATCTGCGCTAGTGTGGGGAATCTGTCCCTCAGAAGGATAAACATTTCCTGATCAACTGTGCCACCTTGTGGATTTATCAAGCAACGCAAAATTAAAACTCATTTAAAAGAAGGGAATGCAATTACAAAACTGAGCAAGGAGTTTTGTTGGAGGTGGTTAGTGCAACCCCTATTCTACAAGTAGCATTACCTGTTTACCAGTGATCTCTGTGAAGGGAAATGCAGAATGTAACGCCACCCCCAATGTTTTTAGTAAACCCAGGGGAACCTGCAATACAATGGAAGAAGTGGAAGAAAATGTTTTTGAACTATGCTGTTGTGTGCGGGCCTAATCTGGGGTTGGAGAGGAAGGTGGCCTTGTTAGCATATTATTTGGGGGCAGAAGGGGAAGAAGTTTTAGAACACCTCCCAGAACTTAGTACTCAAGAGGCTAGAGGGCTGAACGAGTTTGAGATAAGCATAAACAAAAAGGACCTACACTACTTCCCTAAGACTAGCACCATCATGGACAGGTATCATTTTGCGAAGAGAGGACAGAAGGAAGGGGAATCCATGGAAAACTTTGTGTCTGACCTACGTAAACTTGCTGCGACATGCAAATTTGGGGGCTCGTGTGAAGAGAGGATCAGGGACCAGTTTGTGTTAGCGTGTAGAACGGAACGGGTACGGGAGGAGTTGTGGCTGAAGGATGACCCTCCACTAAGAGAAGTACTTATTGTAGCCAAGCAGGTGGAGCACATGATGCAGTGTGTGAGTGAGATAAAGCAAGACTGTGAGGGCAAAGATAGCGAGGGGAAGGTTAAGGTGAGCGGAGTGGTGACAGAAGAGGAAAAGGTATTGGAAGTCAAAGGACAGAAATTGGGTTACAAAGAGCAGAAGGAAGGGAAGGTAGGCTGGTCCTTTAAAGGGAATTGTTATAGGTGTGGCAAACAAGGCCATATAGCAAATGACAAGGAGTGCCCCGCGTACCGGTTCACATGTAACAAGTGTGGCAGAAAGGGACATTCCCGACAATTTTGCAGGAGTGGTCAAGGGGTCAAGAAGCAGACTAGGGAAAATGTTAACACAGTGTGAGATGAGATTGTCCTTCAAATAGGGAATGGTCAGGTCAACAGTCCCAAAGACAACATTGAGATTGAGGGGACAAGCATTGAGGCCATGTTTGACTCGTGCTCGAAAATCACGATCATCAATGCTAAAGAGTTTGAAAGTGTGGCTAAGGGTAAGATCAGGTTGAGCAGAATGGACCTTAGACCAGGGGGATACAGTGGTCAACCCATTAGTATGAAGGGTTTTTTCTGGAGTACAATAGAGTACAAAGGTAGACTCACTGCAGAGAAGGTGTACGTATCCTCCAAGGGAAACAACATCCTGGGGTGGAAAGCACAAAAGGAGTTAGGCATATACCTTGACCCTAACAAAATCCCACAGATCTTGATCCATGAAGTACAGGGAACCAAGGACGACATTGAGACGGAATACAAGGAAGTGTTCAACGACGAGTTAGGGTGCCTGAAGAACTATTCACACAGGATAAAGCTGAAGGAAGATGCGGTGCCTGTTGTAGCCAAGGTGAGGAACCTACCACTGGCTATTCAAGAAGCGGTCAAAGATGAACTGGAGAATCTGTGCAACCTGGGGGTCATAGAGCCAGTGGAGGCAACGGAATGGCTCGCGCTGATCGTCGCAGCAATGAAAAAAGATGTATCTGTCTGCCTATGCATCGACCTCAGGGCGTTGAATAAGGAGGTGGTCGTGGATACATTTCCCTTGCCCAACATCACACAGATGATGAGTATGCTGGAAGGTGCGAGGGTATTTTCAACGTTGGATCTAACCTCAGCCTACTTCCAGATTAGGCTCCATGAAGACTCACAGGACCTAACTTCGTTTGTGACGCCCATGGGTGCTTTCAAATTAAAGAGAATACCGTTTGGGCTGGTCTCCGCAGCTGCGGTGTTCCAGAGAATCATGGGGAGCATACTTAAGGGTATCCCCGGAGTCTTATGTTACCAGGACGACGTACTCGTGTTTGGCAGAGACAACGAACAACATGATGGAAGGTTGAGGCAAGTATTGGCGAGATTTAAGGACCAGGGCCTCACAGTAAACAAGCATTGAAAATGCAATAGGTCTCGCAATAGAAGAGTTTGACATTTTTCGTTTTGTAAATGGATGAGTGGCGTTGCGTGGATGAGTGGCGTTGAGTGGATGAGTGGCGTTGCGTGGATGAGTGGCGTTGCGTGGATGAGTGGCATTGCGTGGATGAGTGGCGTGTGTGAGTGGCGTTGCGTGTGTGAGTGGCGTTGCGTGTGTGAGTGGCGTTGCGTGTGTGAGTGGCGTTGCGTGTGTGAGTGGCGTTGCGTGGATGAGTGGGGTTGGAATGCAATAGGTCTCGCATTAGAAAAGTTGTAGTTATTGGTCTTGTAAATGACATAATTTATTTATTTTTTCGTTGTTAAAATTGCTAAATTGATGGCTTTGTCATTTACAATGCCAATAGTTATAACTTTCGCGAATGTGACACCTATAGCATTTGGAATGCAACATGTTTTGTATTTACGTGACTTATATGGCAGCTCTGGTCGTTATGCTACATCTCTAGATAGTTTTATCTTTCGCAAATGTGACACCTATTGTAACACAATATGTGTTGTGAGGGTGAGTGAGGGTGAGGGGTTGAGGGTGAGGGGTTGAGGGTGAGTGAGGGTGAGGGTGAGTGAGGGTGAGGGGTTGAGGGTGAGGGGTTGAGGGTGAGTGAGGGTGAGGTGTTGAGGGTGAGTGAGGGTGAGGGGTTGAGGGTGAGTGAGGGTGAGTGAGTGTGAGGGGTTGAGGGTGAGTGAGGGTGAGGGTGAGTGAGGGTGAGGGGTTGAGGGTGAGTGAGGGTGAGGGTGAGGGGTTGAGGGTGAGTGAGAGTGAGGGTGAGTGAGGGGTTGAGGGTGAAGGGTTGAGGGTGGGTGAGGGTGAGGGGTTGAGGGTGAGTGAGGGTGAGGGGTTGAGGGTGAGTGAGGGTGAGGGTGAGTGTGGGTGAGGGTGAGTGAGGGTGAGTGAGGGTGAGGGGTTGAGGGTGAGTGAGGGTGAGGGTGAGTGAGGGTGAGGGGTTGAGGGTGAGTGAGGGTGAGGGGTTGAGGGGGAGTGAGGGTGAGGGGTTGAGGGGGAGTGAGGGTGAGGGTGAGGGGTTGAGGGTGAGTGAGGGTGAGGGTGGGTGAGGGTGGGTGAGGGTGAGGGGTTGAGGGTGAGGGTGAGTGAGGGTGAGTGAGGGTGAGGGGTTGAGGGTGAGTGAGGGTGAGTGAGAGAGAGGGTGAGGGGTTGAGGGTGAGTGAGGGTGAGGGGTTGAGGGTGAGTGAGGGTGAGGGTGAGGGTGAGTGAGGGTGAGGGGTTGAGGGTGAGTGAGGGTGAGTGAGGGTGAGTGAGGGTGAGGGGTTGAGGGTGAGTGAGGGTGAGGGGTTGAGGGTGAGTGAGGGTGAGGGTGGGTGGGGGTGGGTGAGGGTGGGTGAGGGTGAGGGTGAGGGGTTGAGGGTGAGTGAGGGTGAGGGTGGGTGAGGGTGGGTGAGGGGTTGAGGGTGAGTGAGGGTGAGGGTGAGTGAGGGTGAGTGAGGGTGAGGGGTTGAGGGTGAGTGAGGGTGAGGGTGAGTGAGTGTGAGGGGTTGAGGGTGAGTGAGGGTGAGGGAGGGTGAGGGGTTGAGGGTGAGTGAGGGTGCGGGTGAGGCTGAGGGGTTGAGGGTGAGTGAGGGTGAGTGAGAGTGAGGGTGAGTGAGGGGTTGAGGGTGAAGGGTTGAGGGTGGGTGAGGGTGAGGGGTTGAGGGTGAGTGAGGGTGAGGGGTTGAGGGTGAGTGAGGGTGAGGCGTTGAGGGTGAGTGAGGGTGAGGGTGAGTGTGGGTGAGGGTGAGTGAGGGTGAGGGTGAGTGAGGGTGGGTGAGGGTGAGTGAGGGTGAGTGAGGGTGAGGGTGAGTGAGGGTGAGTGAGGGTGGAGATTGTGGCTTCATTTAAATAGGCCTCGGAAGAACCCTTAAACACAAAATGCAAACATCAAATAAGAAACATTTTCATAATTGGGTTCAAATTAAACTACAGCGATACTAGTTATTTCAGAAAAAAAAACTTAGCTTTCTTGTAGCATCAATCATGAATCAAATGTATTATTGTCAAGCTCCAGTTTTGTTTTAACTTCTAGGGATTTTTCAACAATAGGCCACCATGGAAATGGAAAATAATTTTTCTACATGGGTTACGATGTACCTTCGACACCTCGAGATGCTATGAAATGTAGCAAGAGACACACGGCATGCAAAAACAGAATGTAATTAACATTCGCTCCAAGCCATACAATCTTTCCTCGTGGAGAATGCCTGCACATGCAGCCCTTGCGTGCGTCCTATGCCTGAATTGGGAGTACCCTAGCAAAGCATCCTCTGGTACTGCCTTCCCCGACCTGTTTTTTTCTACCGAAGCAAAACAACAGCACGATGTCATCGCACTGCTGCCAAATGTAACAGAAACATTCCTACTGCAACCTTGAGCCAGATACGTCGGGGGATTCATGGCCGCATTCCAGAGACAGCTTGTAACTGTTTAACTGAAACCGGAGAACCCACGATTATGGAAAATAGCGCATTGGACAAATCGCATGCGCCCATCAAGCATCATCGTCAACGTGGACAAGGCGGCAGCCCTCCTTCACAACGTGCATGGAAGCTGGCATTGCAAATGCAAAATGTCCACATCAAAACACAAGCATATGACTTATGCTATCAAAAAAGGAAAGTGTTTGCATAACCACAACGCCAAATCTTTTTTATTCTAGGACACAGCAGACTCGATGTTGTCAATACCGTGATAAAACACTGGGCAAAAATGACAAAAATATACTACGCAACGTAAATTTTTAAAATATATTTGACACGTGTCAGTAAGAAATGAAGAAAGAAGGGGCCGAGCACCTTGGTAAAGTTCAGAACAGAGCTTTCGTTCCCAACAGGAAAACCGTGATAACCACTGATGCGAGTTCGAAAGGACTAGGGGCGGTCCTTTCCCAAGTAGGTGCGAAGGGAGAAGAAACCATAGCTTTTGCATCCAGGTCACTAAAGAAGTCGGAAACCAACTACTCAGTGATCGAGAAGGAAGCATTAGCGGCACACTGGGCCATGAGCAAGTTCAGAGACTTCATCTGGGGTACCAAGTTTACCCTGCGTACCGACCACAAGCCCTTAGTAGAAGTGTTTACCAAGAAGGGACTCAACGCGTTATCGAGCAGAATCAGGCGTTGGGTTGTAAGCCTACAAGAATACACGTTCTGTGTTGAATACGTACCCGGAACGAAAAATCTTGCTGCAGACTGCCTTTCGCGACTGGTAAATGATAAGGCAGAAGAGGAGCCCGAAAACGTAAAAAATGAAGAAAATGAAGACTTCCAAACAGAAAACGTATGCGTGATCACCCAAGGCGCCATAAGTGAGGAAGCGTGGAAGGAGGCTTTGGAGGCAGACGACATATTGAAAGGAGTGAGTGAAAGAGCAAGAGAAAGGTGGAGACATGAAGACAAGCAAAGCGAAACGCTACGCCCATACTGGATGGTCAGGGAAGAGATATCTGAGAGTGACGGATGTCTGTTCAGGGGTACGAGGTTGATCCCACCCAGAGCGGTGAGAGAACAACTTGTGGACTTGGCCCACGAAGGACATTTAGGCATCACCAAAACAAAGCAAAGAATGCGAGAGGATTACTGGTGGCCGTGCATGGACCATGACATCGAAAAGAAAGTGAGGGACTGTATCCCGTGCACGGTTAGCGACAAGGTCTTGAAACAACATACTCCGCCAATGGTCTGCAGGCCACCTCCCTCGGGACCGTGGGATGAGGTGGCGCTAGATATAATAGGCCCGTTAACTGGAGAAATAAGCACACCATACATCTTAGTCCTGGTGGATTTGTATTCAAGATGGCCAGAGGTGAAGATCGTGCCAGAAATCACCACAAAAGCTGTTGTCGAGTTCTTACGGGAGCTATTCCTCAGAGAAGGATCACCAAGCAGTCTACTGACAGACAATGGAGTACAGCTATGCTCAAAGGAGATGAAGGAGTTCCTCGAGAGATATGGGATCGTACACAAGCGATGTGCACTTTACCACCCCGAAACTAACGGAATGGTAGAACGGTTCAATAAGACCCTGAAGGATAGCATCCAACTAGCCAAGAGCAATGGTTTGAACTGGAAAGGAGAAATCATGAAAAGTCTGGAAGCCTATCGCCTAACTCCTCACCAGACGACGGGTGTAACCCCGTTTGAACTACTCAAAGCGAGAAGACCTAACACCAAACTTTCACCAGGGTGGGTGGGTTGGCAGAAAGGTTGGACTGATCACTCTAGAGAGGCTACAGCACTTGACAGACAGGAGAAAGCCATGCTAGAGAGGATGGAAAGATTCGATAGGCTGCACTCCACCCAAGAAGTGGGTTTCAGGGTGGGTGACAACATAAAAATCAGAGCACCAACAGGGAGGGCGAGTTGGTCGGTGTTCAGCAGACCCACCAAGGTTGTAAAAGTATTCAGGAACGCAGTGAAGACCCAGGAGGGGAAAATTTGGAACTTGGGAAGAGTAGTGAGGTATCACCCCCCGAAGGAAGTTTCTATAGAGGGGGAAGCGAGGAGAGAAAAGCCCCTAGTGCAAGGTGAACAGCCCTCTGGGAAGCGTGACGAATTAACCCATCCAGCTAACCGAACTAGCCAAAGGGTGGTCAGGCGGCCCAGACATCTGGAACAATACGTGACCTAGCTTGCAGAATATTGTCTGACACCAACATATTGTTTTACTGTTATATTGTTGTTGTGTAGGGAAGGGGGATGTGTGGTATCTCCCACCCTGACCTGTTGACACCCCCCTGCCCTCCCCTCGCCCTGGTGCACTCCGTGGTGACATCACATAGAATGTCACCACCGTGAGGGTTCTACGGTGAGCACCTACGGAGCAGGGTTCGGAGACGTCGCAGCCAGACTGTTACCTGTGGCTGGGGTCGTTTGTCAGTGTTTACTGATTTACTGATATTCGAATAAATCCTATGTTGTATCCGCATTGGCTGCCGGTTCGTATCTTTCCACAGTCAGCGATGGTGGTGGCGAACGAAGAGCAAGGTACCGGGGGTCTGTAGGCGAGGGTGCAGTGAAGTGTGGGTATAAGGCTGGTCTGGACCTGGAAGTGAAGGTGTTCTGTGGCGGAGAAGGAGTCACTCCTAGTGTAGGTAGAGAGTTGGAGACAGCTCTTGTGTGCGATGGTGAGTCCTCCTCCCGGGCGGTTGTGGCAGTCCTACCTCTGGATCTTGTATCCATTGGGGATGGCCGTGGGTATATCGGGGCGGAGGAGGCATTGGTCCAGGTTTCAGTAAGGAAGGCGATGTCTGTTGAGAGGGTGTTGAGGAGGTCTCAGATCTCTACAGCGTGTCTGTGCAGGGAGCGCACGTTGAGGAGGATGCACTTCAGGGCTTCGTGGTGTTGGTGTGTGCCTTGGGGCGATGTCCGTTGTGGTGCAGAGAGTGGTGAAGGTTCGGCGGCATTGGCAGCAGGAGGACTGGCCGTGGGGGGTGCTCGGTGTGGACAGCTGGCAGTTGTTGTTTCTTCCGCGGTTGAGTGCGAGGAGGGCAGCTGAGGCATAGCGGTGGGTGGTCATAGAGCCAGGGTCTCTAGCGCTGGTCACAGTTTGGGTCGTGGACGGGCGCAGTCGGGCTTGCTTAGGTGTGCCGAAACCCACCCGCAGCCCCTTCACGTAGCAGCCGCCATTAAATAGGGGAAGGGGAGAGAAGTGCAGCTGGGAGGCGGGAGAACCGGCAGGGGAAGGGGCCGCCAGGACAGCAGCGGCAAAAACAGGCGGGAACAGAAAAGAAGGCAAAAAACATACCATCCAAGGACACACAAGGAACACAGAATTAAAGCAAAAATACAGTAGGAAAAAAAACAGGGCCACAGAAATTACGACAAGAATACAATACGAGAAAATAAGAGGGAAACAGAATGACGACAAAATAACAATATGAGAAGATAACAGGGGCAAAGGGCTTCAGACAACTATGATACCAGAAGGAATCAGGGACAGCAGTCTCGAACCACTGCCTGTCTGTAATGTCTCGGAGGTAGAAGGGGCACCAGCTGTGGGGGCTCAGTCAGTGGAGGTGCCCGGGCGGAGAGCATTCGTGAACAGATTTTAACCAAGGTACCCGCTTGGCATTAGTATTTTTTAATAAGTCCTTCATAGAATCTCTATAATCACTATGCTCAGATGTAAACCAGAGGCAAACCCAATATGCTAAGGGCTTGTATAATGCCAGATCAGCTATTCTTTTCAGGCCCAAATCAACGAAAAGCAGAATCAGGTGGGAGCTAGACGGCAGAGATACAAGCTGCTGAGCAAAACTATTCTCTGCAGAGGCTAGTTGATGCGTATCTGTGTAGCCCAATATCTCAGCACCAAAGAATGCAGCGCTTTGTGCCTTGGCCTGATAAACCTCCAGAGCCGGTGATAGCGCACAAGAATTTGTGCTTTAGTACAGCCTCAGAATGGCATTGGATCTATGCTTGATTAATAGCTTGCTCTTGGTGGTTTAGGCTAGCCATATGAGGTTGTCTGTCAGTCTGACACCTAGGTAGTCGAAGCTATGTACTCTCTCGAGTACTTCGGTGTCAGCTCTAATGGCTCATCCCAAACACCAGGATTTTCTTTTTATTTGCATTAAGCTCCAAACCACCATTCTTACCGAAGTCCAGGAATTTATTTATAAGGCATTGAATCCCCATTGGTGTTTTTGAGATAAGAAGAGAATCGTCCGCCAAAAAGGCAATAGGAACCTCCCAATTGTTCAATGTGGGTAAATTGTTCCTGCAATCGATGAGTGCTTTCACTACATCGTTCATGTAGAGAGTAAACGATGTTGGTGCCAGTACGCACCTTTGGCGCACTCCACGCTTGATCGGGATGTGAACTGTTAGCTCTCCTTTTTTACCCCATTGCACTTGGGCATAGTTCTCAGTGTGGAGCTTTATGATAAGTTGGAGCAGATTTCTAGAGATTCCCATGTTTGCCAGTACTCCCCACAGGATATCTCTTGGGATAAGATCAAATGCAACTCTAATATTGCCAAAAGTTACTTAGAGTCTTTGTCGTAAAAGTAGAGCATATTTCCAATAAAGAGTGGTGTTGTAAATAGGATGGTGATAGATGACAGGATACTTCTAGTTGATTACATGTAGATTTATTGTAGGACACAGCTGAGTACAAACCTCGCCAGCTGACCAGACCTTCAACTGACACAGGTAGAACACTCCGGTACAAGATAGAACACTCACAGGTATTCTGGGAGACTGAGAAGGTGAAAACACTAAGGAAGGGCTAATGACTACTGTCAGCCATATTACAAGAAGAATCAATATACAACAAGTGGCAAATCTAAAAACCTGTTCTGTGGTGCTGGTCTTTGAGCGGAATCCGTCTTGAAGAGGAGATCAAATGTGCGTTTCCTCCATCCATTCTAATAGCCTATCTAAGACCTGCTTCGCAAAGATCTTTCGCAGGTTGTCAATTAGACTTATTGGCCTGTAATTGGAGGGGGCACCAGCTTCGCCCTTCTTATAGATGAGAAATATCTCTGTCCCCCACTCCAAGAGTCAGGGATTTCCCCACCAACTGCAAAGGCGTAACAGGTCCAAATCTAGGGCTCTGTTTTATACATGTCTCCAGCAATTTTATTTGGGCCAGGGGCTTAGGCTGATTTTAGCAAAGCAATAGCTCTTCCGGTGTCCCCAAGGGAGAAAACTAAACATGCATCTACTTCTAAGTTAGTTACGGGCATATCGCACAGACCTTGGAGTAGAATTACTATTTTTTGTTCCATCATATAATCGAGAAAAATGGGACACCCACTTTTCGGGTTGAATATGATGATGAAATGTTTTCATCTTGTCTGTATGGGCCTGTGCTTCTTTGCGCCAGAAGGATTGATTGTCTTCCATTTTGGCCACTGCGAGCATGTTGCACCAGGTCTTGTCGTCCCAGTTCCTTCTGGCTTTACTCATAGCAAGGTTATAATTACTTCTTGCATCTATAATCCGTAATCGAGTAAAGTCTTTGACAGCCAGCCTTAGCGCCAGTTTGGCATAACCACATTCATCATTATACCTATCAGTCTCCTTGCCGCATTACATTATCTTTTGATCAGTTTCCTTATAAAAGATATTCTATAGCTTGTGGAAAAACTGTTTATGAATTTTTAATATAGGGATAGCTGAACTAGGAGAGTCTATGTAATCGGACAGGTAGGCCACAGACAAGACATAGATCTCTCCGTAAAGTTTCTGTTAGACAACACATTGGCCAAAGGACACAGAGAGCAATATTAGATAATGGGTTCAGCCACTAAGGTATTGTTCCTATTGTTAGTGCATCCCCAATCAAAGTTGAAAACAGAGAATTAAGATTGCTGTCCTCACGAGTGTTCACTGCCAAGTCACCCAATAGTGGCCATAATCTTCCATGTAAAAAAACGTACTCAATGACACTGGAGTGAGATCCTGTGGCTGCCCTCGCAGGGTCAAAGGTAGTTTGCCTGTTACGTGCTCTAAATTCTCTGACAGCTGTCATAGAAGCTAGTTTTAATTCAGTAGCAGAGAAATTGACTCGGGGTTTTCCTGTCATGAGGTGGATATTCCAGAGTACGTCCTCTGTCTCTATTAACTCGTAAATTTGTGGGGAAAGTTTAAAGGATGTATTAAAATCACCTCAATTATTATCTTAGTATTAAAATAAAGGGACTCAATTATCTCATCAAAAAGTAATTAAAATGTCGCATATTACGGACCTGGTTCATCCGGACCAGGCCGGATTCATGCCTCAGAGGGGGACCCCCCATAACATTAGACGTGCGCACGTTGCGATATCGGCCAGCGGGCAGCTTGGGCGCCTTAATCTCGGCCCACGTTTTTGGCCTACCTGCAGCTGTTGTATACAAACCTTACAGCGTCGGTGCGGGTGGGGGGGGGGGTGATTTCTTGCTCCTTTCGGATCCAGCGGGGCACGCTTCAGGGCTGCCCCGTCTCCCCCTACCTTTTCGCGCTCGCCATGGAGCCATTGGCGGCATGGGTGCGCATTGATGCTCAGCTCCGGGGGTTCTGATGGGCGCCGGGCCTCACTGATAAGATAGCACTCTATGCGGATGATGTCCTGTTCAATCTTACAGATTTAGATAGGTCGGGCCGAGATTACTATTTATGTTGCAGATTTTTGGTGAGACCTCCGGGCTCTATATGAATCCGGGCAAATCTACACTGTGGGTCCTGGGCGTTGGACGGAGGGTGGGAGACTGGGCCTCAGCCCTTCAACTGGCGTCGGGGGGGGGGGGGGATGAAGTACCTACGGGTCTACCTATCGGATACCCCAGTTTTATCTAGAGACCGAAATCTGGCCCCGGTGTGGGAGCGTACACGCGATGATCTGAAGGTGTGGTCCCGCATGCCACTGAGGATTTATGGCAGGTCGGCCATTTTAAAAATGGTAGCACTTCCCCGTCTTCTTTATCAATTGCAGAATCACCCCTACCAGATTTCGCCCCACTGGTTCCAGCAGGTTAATTCGGCGCTGGGTGGGTTTCTATGGGAGGGGGGTGCAGTTCGGGTGGCCCTTCGCACCTGTTTCCTATCCACGTACACTGGGGGGCTTACTACGTTGGATGTCCTCTCCTACTATCCGGCGGCACACTTGCTTGTTCTTAACAAGTGGTGGTACGGGGCTAGAGGGGACCCAGCTTATGCAGTCGAGCGGCACCTGATGGGTACTAGGTCCTTACACACGCTGCTGTATTCCGCGCCATTACGAAAGCGCCTTCCCCCGGCTACACAGGTGGTGTTTCATGTCTGGAGGCGGCCTCAGAGTAGGATGGGGTGATGGAATCTTCTGACCTGGGAGACTCCTCTTTGAGGAAATGGGCGGTTGCCCCATCTGGCAGCGCTACAGGGCTTCCAGGGTTGGGACTCTATAGGAATCTCGTCCCTAGCAGATGCGATGACAGACCTGACACTCAAATCCTTTCAAGATCTTCGAGACGAATATGGGATGCCGCGGTCCCAGTTCTTCAAATACTTGCAGTTTAGACACGCGCTGACACCTCACCTGGAAGGTCTAGAGTCCCTTCCCGACTTTAGTCCAATAGAGGCGAAGGTATTTATGGGGGAACTACCTGATCGCAAGATTTCTCGCATTTATCAGAAGCTAGTTCATCATTGTTCCACTGACTTACAGAGGCTCAGGACGGCATGGGAAGGGGATGTGGGCGACCTGGAGGAAGAGGACTGGGTGGAGGCACTGGCAAGCCCGCTGGGGGGCATCATTATCTACACGGCTATGACTGGTACAATTCAAATACTTGCATTGTGTATACTTCATCAGAGTGTGCCTGTGGAGGGCAGGAATGATTGGCTCCCCTGAGTGTCTGCGCTGTGGGACAGATGAGGGCACGCTTATGCATTCAGTCTGGGTTGCCTTACGCTGCATCGATATTGGAGGGGGGTGTTCGTGTTCTTCTGCCTGTCGGAGGTGTTGGCATGGGAGCTTCCACGCACGCCGCCATTGCCCTTGTTGCATGTGATGGAGGGTATTGGGGGCAATAGATATAAGCGTCATCTGTTGCTGCTAGGTCTTACGCTGGCAAAGAGGGACATAGGCAGGGCATGGAAGGCGCCCTGGGCTCCGCCATTGGCTGCATGGAGGAATGGGATAGACTTTTGCATGGGGCTCGAGCTACCGATCTTTATTGCCAGGGGATGCCCCCGTAAACATTTTAAGATTTGGAAAAGATGGGCGGATTACCGGGGGCTGGAACTTGACCCGCCGCCGGAGGGGGTCGCTCTCTTGCCAGTCTGATAGGTGGGTGGAGTTTGGGATTTGCAGGGTGTTTGATGGACTCAGTGTGCTGTTCCGGAAATGTAAACCTTTGTTAGTGGTGGCATAAACGCAATCGGGGGAGGGCGGGAGGGGGTTTGTTTGGTTATAAAAGTCAACTGCATTGTTGTTGATCCATTGATGGTTGCAGTAGTCCCGGGTTGTGGAGCTATGCAATAGATGTGACCTGTGACAAATAAAATCTGTCTTAAAAAAAAAAAAAAAAGAGGGGGCTCACTGCTGGTTGGAACAGATCGAACATATACATTTAGCAAAGCCAATCAAATTCCTGTGGGCACTATAACTGTGATCCCCATTATTCCAGGAAACTCAACCTCTAGCAGGGTGGGTAAATCCAGAAAATATTTTTTTTATTAAAATCAGTAACCCTCCGCTAACCCTCCCCGATTTCTCTGGGGTTTTGCTTCAACATTAAAAGAGAAAAATCCATTTATATAAACCTTCTCCATGGTCCATGCCTCTTGGAACATACAAAACATCGCACTCATCTATTTAGGAAACCAATCATTTCTGGCTTTATTCCTGCCAAGTTCCAGGAAATCATGTTAAGGCCAGGCTGTGAATCATTGTCATTCTTACGGTCTGCTAGCTTTATAACTTGAGGGTTTCTCCCAAGAGATGCTCAGATATTATATCATTATTCAGATCCATGCAATTAACATCTTCGGCATTGCCCCCCACCTCCTCCCCCCCATCTGACATCCAGCGGTTTACTCTTGGTTCTGAATGGACACTCCTACCTATACAGACCGTCAGTGGCAAACACTCTGTCACGGAGCAACGCAAACACCATGGGCTACACACTATATCCGTACAAACTTGTGTTCTAGCTCTAAAATGTTGCTCTTCATATATTCATCTCTGTTTTATAAATGCCTCCGGCTTGTCATGTATGATTGCTCTATATGTTACAAAAACCCAATAAAAAGTATTTACAAAAAATCTGCTACTTCAATAAAACTACATCCTACAATCTAAGAGACTTGCCTACAAGAGCGTATCCTCATGTACAACACTGGCAAAAAAAGTAGTTTAAGAGGAAGTCTACGGCAGAAACAACTAAAAGTGATTTAAGTCATAAGCAAAAGATGATTGTAGAGGAAAAGTAAAATGCCCCGGAAGCCCCAGAAGTGTCTTTCTCATCAGACAGCATGCTACAGTCATCAGAGTCTTTGGTGTTTGACAGTGTTTGCCCTGCTTGAATTAAAAGTGTATGCTGATTCAGTGTGACTTTGGTGCCAACAACAGTGAAGCTGGCATAGACAGCATCTCATAATTTTGATATATATGCCTGTGGGGGATGATACAGATATCCGTGATGATCTAGTTATGCAAGGAATGCAGCAAGCGATGTAAGCTTACCGGAAGTGTGTGCAATCAGCTAATTTAAGGCTAAAGTGAAGCAGTATTGGTGTATATTCTGATCGACATTTACGGACAGCAGGCAGTGAGCATCTTCTGTGTTTACGAGTAAGGGCTTCTAATATTTGTATGCCAGAAAAGCACTGTGTTTGAAGGAGTTAAATGATGTGCGACAGTTGTCTGTTTGGTGTTTTGGTTTAAAAACATACCGTTACTGTAGCGCGTGCCACGTGAGCCTGCAGGGGAGCTGTGCATGCAGCGGATTCCTGAGCTCGAGCTGGGCGCGAGGCGGCCATGCGTTGTTTCCATTCGTTGCAGGCGAGGCTGCATCCGCGAGAGGCTGTGACGCGCGCTGAAGTAAAGGTGGATAGATTGGCTGTAACAACCTCCACTTCCTAAAGAAATTCATCTAACACAGCGCCCCGTGGCCATTTTAGGTAATTGGGATGTGTCATATGGACTCCCCTGGTGAACATGACATTGTGCTCAAAGTATAATCGGCTGATACGTTTGTGCTCAGTCATTCCCTCAATGACACCATTTTCTATTATTCGGCGCGACGGAGGTGGAGATAACATTCCGTCAGTGTAGGAGCAAAATGGTGATGGCCCTGGGGCAGCACATCTGGGAGTTGCGTGCCATACACAGTAAGTGTTAACATTGGGGAAATGTGTTCTCCACGACTGAGTATTTCAGTATTACAAAGAGTATTCCAGTGTTGGCACTCATCCATATCTTTCGGGGGATCGTGATTGGTTTAAGCAGGAAGAAACGAGTCTGCCTCTCGGTGCAAGGATGGTGTGCCGGAGTAACATCTGACTCTCACATAGCATTTGGGGGGATTGGCCTGTTATGATTAGATTTTCAGTGAGGGTGCTGTGTGCCAATTCGGGTGAAGTATCGCTCACCACGGTGGTGTATATATTGTGTTCGGGTTAAAAGCAGCTCACCATAGTAGAGAATATTATGTTACTTGCTATGGTTATGTTTTTGTGTCATGTCATTCTATTTACGTTAGAAATAGGCTAATGTCTGAGGTTGGAAAATTGCTGTGTTCGTGAAAGTGCATCTGGTCCTGGGGTGTATTCAGGAAGGGGTTTTGAGGTTGAGCCTGTTGTAATTTATCTTCATATTAGCTCTGTTATAATCACCTGCAAATCTGCTCTCCTGCCTTCACCTTTCCCCTCCGCTGTCCTTCCCGTTGGAACCTTCCTACTGTAGAACCTTGGCAGGAAGCTTGCTTTAGAATGATTAAGCTGAGGCATGAGGGTGGAGGAGAATGCAGGCTGCAAGCACTGCCATTTTTCCTATAACTCGGAAAGGGATGCTGGAAATGAGCACCACGACCTGGTCTGCGGCCTGTTGAATGCTCGCTCTCTGCGGAAACACAAGCTGGATTTGTACGATCTACTCACTGAGAAGCAGTGGGATCTTGTGTTTCTCACAGAGACTTGGCTCGATAAGTGCTCGGCCCCTGATGTTCTGGAGGCGTTACCAGAAGGCTACACTATGCTAAGGCAGGATAGACCCACCGGTAGAGGAGGGGGTATAGCTATTGTAGCCAACAAGGCTTACGGTGCCAGTTAGATTGTTCTCCTATTCCGGACAGCGAGGCGGGTAGCTTTACCCTTAAGGTAAATAACAGCTACACGATGAAGGGTCTTTTGATCTACAGACCCCCGGGCCCCGTGGCCGGGTTTGGGGATAATCTGGCAGAAGGCATTATTGTGGCTGCGCTGCGCAGGGATAAGTTCCTGGTACTGGGGGACCTCAATATGCACTTGGATGACTCCACGGACAAAGCGGCCATGGATTTCTGCCAGGTATTGGGGGCCCTTCAGTTAAATCAGATAGTAAGAGGCCCTACCCACCAGCAGGGGCACCTGCTGGACCCTATATTTGCTAACTGGGGGGGAAGTTGATGCCCTGACCCCGGTTCCCATTCCTTGGTCGGACCATTACCTGGTACCTTTCACCATACATATCCCTGGGGTTAGATTACCAGAGCCACCGACCCTGTACCACTCAAGGCGGAGATGGGCCACTTTCTCCCAGGCTAAGTTTAGTGCAGCATTGATCAGAGGGGGAAGCCCAGGGGGGAAGATGTGGAAACAGCTAATGCCAACCTTTATAAACGTATCACAGAGGCACTTGACTGTACGGCCCCACTCTCCCGTGCAAAATTGGGTGGCCGTGTTCAGAAAACGGCCCAGTGGTATAGTAACGAGCTTCGAGGTGCTAAAGCTGCAATGAAGCGGGCTGAAAGGCAATGGCGGGGAGCTTTTGCCGCTGATGCCAAAGAGGCTTACCTAACTGAGAGGCGCGCTTATCATAGGCTAATTAGGAAAACCAAAGCAGCATATTATGCCACTAGGATTATGGAGGCTGGGAACTCTACAAAAGAACTGTTTCTAGTTTATAAAACTCTTTCAGGGGGGATGCCCTCCACTGCGCCAGAAGATTGCTCAGTGGAGTCTTGTAACAGGATTGCGGACTTCTTTGCCGATAAAGTGGCTAAAATATACTCGGCTTTCCCTAGCCATTCTACCGCAGGGTCTGAGTTCGTAGAGTCACCTAGGGAATGGGGGGAACGACATCTGTTGACCAACTTCGTTACCCCATCCCACGAGATTCTCTTGCAGATTGGTGGGTCCGTCAAATCAGGCTCCCCTCGGGACCCCACCACGCCCAAACGGTTATTCGACAGCCTGCCAGTGTTGGTACCATACATTAGACATCTTTTGGATGTCTCTTTTAGGACCAAGACTGTGCCCAGAGATTGGAAACAGGCATTAGTGTTACTGCTCAAAAAGAAGCAGAACATCAGCTTCGAAAAATTTGAGAACCTCCGACCAATTTCCCTGTTACCTTATATGGCTAAAGTGGCGGAAAAAACGGTAAACATACAACTGATGGATTTCGTGGAAGAGGCTACCCTCCTGCACGAAACCCAGTTTGGTTTCCGTCCCCGCCACTCGACTGAATCAGCGCTATTGATGGCAGTGGAGACCTTACGCCAGGGGGTGGACGAGGGCCAGACTATGGCTCTCATCCTACTGGATCTAAGTGCAGCATTCGACACTGTAGCGCATACCACCTTGCTACAGTGTCTGAATGAGGGAGGGATAACAGGAGCTGCACTTGAATGGATCCAGTCTTTCTTGACAGGGAGAGGCTTTCAGGTTCGTCAGGGAGACTGCTACTCCAGGGAGATCGGTTTGGGACAGGGCCTGCCCCAGGGCTCGTCCCTGAGCCCAACCTTATTTAATCTCTATGTCTCCCCGGTGGCGCGCATCGCTGAGGGTCATGGCCTGCGCATAGTGTCCTATGCCGATGACACGCAGCTGGTCATCTCCCTATCGCGTGCGCCCGGTCTTGCGGTGGACAGGTTCAGGGCCTGCATGCAAGAACTGGCCACTTAGATGTCCACCAATTGTCTCAAATTAAATGGCAGCAAGACCGAGGTGCTCGTGGTGGGGGGGGGGGGAGTCTGACTGCTTGGTCATCGGCTTGGTGGCCACCCTGTCTGGGGGATGTCCCTACACCCTGCCAAGAAGCAAGAAACCTGGGAGTGTGGTTCGATGCAGAACTCTCTTTTGGACCTCAGATAGGCCGGGTGGTGGGGGTCTGCTTCAGCGTCCTGAAGAGCTTGCGGAAGGTTTTAGATCTCCTCCCTACGATAGCCCGCAGGACGCTGGTGCATGCCCTCGTCACATCGCGCCTGGATTATGGCAATCTGCTTTATCTAGGAGCCACCGGCAAGGCCATTAATCGCCTCCAGGTGTTGCAGAATGCAGCGGCTCGCCTGATCTTGAAATTCCCTAAGAGATCGGCATCTAAGGTAGCCCTCCAGGCTCTTCATTGGCTCCCTGTAAAGAGCAGGGTCGAATTTAAGGCCCTCTGCACATGCCACCGCATTTTGGGAGGTAAAGCACCCGCTCTATTACAGAGCTTGATCACCCGGTATGTACCTACGCGTGCTCTGCGCTCCTCCTGCGCAGGGCTACTTAAGGTCCCCAGGATAAAAAAGGCACGCATGGGGGGCAGGTCCTTTAGGTATCTGGCCGCGAAAAGCTGGAATGCGCTGCCCCTGGACCTTCGCCTGGAGCCATCTGAACCTGGCTTCAGGAAGAAATTAAAAACCCACCTCTATATGCAGTAAGCCGGGCTGTCCTTTGCGGCTGTTACTCTGCTGATTCCACTTACCACAGCGCGGGGACACGCCTTTTGTGCGTAACCAGGCGCTATATAAAGTTCCCTTATTATTATTATTATTATTATTATTAATATTCATCTATGTGAGTTGGTGCTGGAGGATCGGAGAATAAAGACGTTTACTCACCTCTCTGGAGTCTTCATTTTTCAACATTTGGCGAGGATTACGCTGTGTGGGGGACAGCTTCTGATCCTTTCTCCTTCTTCTGCGACACCAACGAGCCTGGTGAATCCTGTTTCCTGCGTGACGCTGATGCTACACGTACTGTGTGAAGATCCGCTTCTGTCATGAAATACGCAAGTAATTAACCCCTTCGACGCTCATGACGAGCTGGGCTCGTCATGAGGTAGCCTCCTGCTACGCTGATGACGAGCCCAGCTCGTCATGATACATGCGATACCGCAAATCTCAGCGTACGGGCGGAATTCCGCCCGCACGCATGCGGTTAAGGACGTTATTCCAACCGTCTTGCGGTGAGTCTTCTGCCTTCCATCCGGTGATTTAATTGCTGTGCGGAGTCCACTGTTTTTCTTTGAGCTCATTGAGACTTTTAACGTTGACAAGAGCCCTGGTGTGCTACAAACTCTTTGAGGGTATTCCCGAGACACTGCTGCTCACCGCGTCTTTGTTCTGTCAATATCCTTCCCACTACCGGCTGCCTTTCCATCCTGCCAGCGAATTCCGTCACATCCTGCCTGCTTACTCTAGCATTAAAAAAAGAATCCTGGGCTCCTGTCTCTTCTTTCCTGTCACCTGCTCAACTGCTTTAACATTTTGAGCTGTGAGGTAATTTGAGCCGCTCAGTTGATTAACGCTCGCTTGAGGAGAACTGTGCAGATAACTGTTGGACCTGGCCCTTTTGGCAGGTTCACCCCGAGACTTTTTGCTTTTTCCTAGCCTGTTTCTGGAACCTGGGTTGGTGATTATAGGCCTCTGCGCACTTTTTCCACTGTGGTACAGTGTAAAGTGCGTGTGGTCTCTGTGTATGTGTGGTGAGTGACCTGCCCTCCCATTGGAATGAATGGGGAATATGTATGCCCATGGTAGTTCCTGATGTGTGGGGAGTGCAGGGTCGAGTTTGATATGTGCGAACTCGTGAGATTGAATGCTGCGAAATGGTGTATGCGGCATGGTGGTGTCTAGTCTAGAAGTACCACTTTTAGAAGTTGGCATATTTGTGTAGTGAGTCTGCTGGCACGTGATTGGCTGGTGAGCCTGGCCCAGGAGTGCCTGGGCATGCTTGTGGATTGACTGTCTGGTTTGAGTGTGACAGGGGCTGCAGAGCCCCCAGGAGGTTGTCTGAGTCAGCCCGTGGATGAAAGGCAGCATCTGCTGCCAGGGAAGTGGGAGGAGATTAGCACCTGATAGTGAAGGACTGTGCCTGCCTGCCACAATGCTGGCTTCACCCCCCCGCTGGGCGACTGTCACCTCTGTCCCTGATACTGAAGGGACTTCCCTCTAAACCAGTCTAGCTGGTTCTCACATTGCCTACACAAAGACTTTTAAGACTTTTCTGTGTATAAGAAGGGGCTGTGTCCCCTTCCAAAATGTTCTTGTTTCTAACTTGAATCTGCCAGGGGCGTGCTGCTGCTGGGGCTCAGGGCCCAGCCCCTGGACTCCTGATGGACTTTCCTGGACTCCTGGGGGACCCCTCTGCCTTGCTTGGGCTGATGGGGGGGACTTGGCTTTGCCCCCTGGGAATCTCTGGGACCTTTTGCAGCATGGAGAAGCTGCATTTTCCTTGCTGGGAGCTCTGTTGCTCCATCCTTTAATCTCCAGGACTGCAGATACCTTTTTGGATGGCTTTTGGTTTTGCCAAGGCTTCATTGCAGCCTTCCTGCGCCTTATTTCTGGGCTTGGACGTTTTCATCCTGATTCTGGCAGAGCGCTGTGGTTATCCCGTGGGGGAAGCGCTCCTGCCCTTTGGGTGGCCCGAGTGCTTCATGTGCACTTTATTTTTATCATTACGGTATTCTACCGTTTATTGGCCCCATTTGCGAGTGCCCACCTCGCTGGTATGTTTTATTTGAATCTCGAGGGTGCTCACCCCTCGGTTTGCCCCCGAGAATCACCGCCGCGGCCCGAGCCGTGTCAAAATGGCTCCCCAGGAAGTCAGGCCGCGTTACGCCTGACCGTAGGCGGGACTTCCGGTTTGCAGAGGAAGTCCCGCCCCATTGCTGCGCTGGGATTGGCCGCCGGGGAGAAGGCACCCGGGAGATGGCGGCCGGTCGCGGGGCTCCCCTGTGCTGAGGGAGCCCCGGAGGAACGGAGTTGCAGCTGAGAGCCCCGGGTCCCAGGAGGGGGCCCGGGTGAAGCGGGAGAAGACTTGCAGCCTGTGTCTGGCGGAGGGGGCGGGAGGCACAATGCCGGTGCCTGCCCCTCCGCGCTGCTCGCCAGAAGCGCCGCCCAAGGTCCGGTGAGTGTCGGGGCTTCTTGTTGGGTGCCTCGAGGCACCGTGCTCTGTCCTCGTCTGGAGCGGCCCCGTCTGGCAGCGGGCTGCTCCCACCTTGCACCGCATTCTGTTTCGAGCCCCGAGGCTCTGGGGGCATGTGCAAATTCAGAGTCCAGAGAGGCTCTTGCGGGCATGTTTGGCATCCTGGGTCCCCCGAGGGGGACTCCAACGAGGGCAGCATTTAGAAGGGGCGCCGGGGCACATTGTCGGTGCCTTCCCCCCCCTCCTGCCTGCGAGGCTCGGCCCCAGCCTCCTCGTTGTCGAGTCCAGAGAGGCTCAAGGGCCAGTTGGCGTATTTAGCGCCTGAGAGAGGCTCATGGGCATTTTTTTAATGAGAGCCTGAGAGAGGCTGTGGGGGCATGTTTTGTTCTTTGGAGCCTTGAGAGGCTCCCGCCCCTGTTCTTGATTCACGAGCCCAGCGAGGCTCGAGGTGCCATGGTTTTTAGAGCCTGTGTGGCTCCAACGTCTGGGGCATGTGAGATGCCCAGAGCCTGTGTGGCTCCAGCAGTGGGCGCAGCTTGCGCCTAAGGGTCAGCGAGGACCCTGTTGACGTTTTGACTCCCAGCTGCCCAGCAATTAGTGGGCAGCTGCACCGTTTAGGTTTTGTGATTGCCCAGGTGCCCAGCAAGTAGTGGGCACCTACACCGTTTAGGCCCCTGACATTGAGACTCAGGGCATCCTAGCCCCAACAAGGCCAGTTGGCCTAGGGACTGCCACAGGTGGTGGCTTATGTAAGGTTGTGCGCAATTGTATGGTTTTTATTTCTGCACCTCTGAATGTTTTTAGACATCATGTGACTTTTGAGCTATTGTATTGTTATGGTACCTCTGAATGTATTTTTATTGCATCATGTGCTTTATTCTTAACACCGCTGAATGTGTAGGTTTATGCATCATGTGTTTCTCTTTACTACTCCTCTGAATGTATATTTATGCATCATGGGTAATGTGTTCTTGCTGATACCCCTAAATATATTTTCCTTAGGTGGTTGTTCTTTTTAGTACAGGTGGTCCTAGTGAGGTCCTGGCCCCCTGCGTGACATTCTCCTAAGGTGTTTAGGGTTGCGTAGGTGGTACTTACATGTCCCCAGTAGTTACTGGATGTGATTTACAACTGTTATTCTTTTTGCTATACTTATTCTAAGTTCTATAAGTGCTATTTCTATATCTACAAAGTGTTGATTCTGACAGTGGCCCATGTGGCCCTGTCCTGTACATAATCCCTTATGAATGTTGCCCGTGCCAGTTGGCACAATGTACATGTGTGATTTTTATCTGATGTGTTTTGACAATACAAAAGTTATTTTAATATAACCTTGTGTGGAGTTCCTTTTGTGGTGTGCCTAGTATGTTGTTGCTGTTGTGTGCTGGTGCAAATTCTTTACACATCGCCTCCGAGTTTAGCCTCACTGCTCGTGCCAAGCTACCAAGGGGGTGAGCAGGGGTTATCTTGGCGTGTGACTTCCTTGCCCTGACTAGAATGTTGGTTTCTGCTTGGCTTTGGCGTCAGCCTTAGCCTACCAGAAATAGCCAGTTCTAACATTGTTGGTCAGCGGTGCGGATTTGGACTTGCGTTTGCGCAGTGCCACAGCGACAACTGGCTACATCACAAAGCTCTGCATTTTTTCAGATAGTAACATGTTGGGGATTATTGTTTTTGATTTTGTTTTTCCTCAAGAGTGTCATTTTCAGATGGTGTTCCTGCGCTTTATGTTTAGTGGCAGATGAGAGAAAATGACAGGGCGGGACGCCAGTAGAGGTGGGAGCTTCCCATAGATTAGGAATCCCTTGCTGGGTCCAGTGTCCAATCCCTGTTCCTGTTCCTGTGTGGGTAGATGGAAGAGAGGGAGTGTGGAGGAGAAATGGCTTGCTTGGGAGGGTAGTTATCCCCTGAGTGTAGCGTGTGTGTCTGGATTCCCCAGTATGGTAGGATCCAGTGGTGGCAGCTTAAATGTGTCCAGTGCGTAAAGTCCCATTCCCAGTTCCCAGAGTATGGTGCCTGGTGCTCAGTAAGAGGGTTACAGGTTGAGAGTCAGGGGCAGTGAGGAACTGTATCACCAGTCTGGAGGGGGAGTGTGTAGATGAGTGGTGTCTTGAACTGGAGGAGTTGGTGTGAGTTTTTTTTTAAGGAGCTTGCACGTGAGGTGTACCTCTGGTGGTGTGCAGGAGGTCCTGGAGAGGCCCTGGACAAGAAGGTGGATGTCTGGCGGTGTGCTAGATGTCTTGCAGAGACATTAGGGAGTGATTCTAAAAGTAGTGGCTTGTGTATCTGATGATCCTGTGTAGGTGAAGAGGTTCATGTGTAGCCCGGCTAGGTCCCATTAGGATGGTAGGGGTGTAGGGGCTTACGCCCTGTCTCAGTGGAGGCGGAGTGAGTGTGGGACAGTGTGTCCCACGGTGGCCCGAAATCCTGTCTCTGGGCCTGGAGGGTTCCCTAGGGGAGCGCCAGGTCAGGGGCCTAGGCTGTACATACAGGTCATTTGAGGAGGATCTTCCTGTGTCTAGAGGACGGGGAGTTTCTGTAATCAGAACTCCGGCGGTCCTGGTGTTGGGCAGTACCGCTCCTAAGTGGAGGGTGCAGAAGTCCTGGCTCGCTGAGCATTTGACCGTCTAGAGTGCTTGACCATTCGTGGGGCCTCTGGAGGTCGTTCCCCGAGGAGGGGGAAAGCCAGGTTGGGGTTGTAGCCTGACCTGAAAGGAGTACTGGAGGAGAGTGTGTCACTGATACGCCGCTGGTGCGTGCTCTGTCTAGCCTGGGACATACTGAGAATCACCCTGTGATAGGGAGTACTGGAGGAGAGTGTGTCGCTGATACGCCGCTGGCGTGTGCTCTGTCTAGCCTGAGACATACTGGGCCTGTAATCATGGAACTGGAAGGGGGTGCAGAAGGACGGTGTACTTCTGACCCCGGTGCAACCTGAGGGTTTAGATCCTAGGTTGGGAGATTAGGAAACTTCTAGGTCAAGAGGAACTCTACCAAAGTGGATCAGCTGAAGAGATTGAGGGGGCTGCCCTTGCTGTGTGTTCTGGGGCCCACCTGCAGTCTGTTGTTTCTACTAAGGTGGAGGAAAGGGGATTTTTCTGTGTGCTGTGTCCCCCCACCTGCTTGAAGAGGGACTGTGCTGTGTGCTTTGTACCTCAGAAGTGAAATAGTTTCCAGGTGGTAGACCAGTGATGGAGTGAGGTTCTGATCTGGTAGGAGAATTGTGTTCTGGTGAGTGCTTCCCTGTGAGGGTGCGAAAACCCAGAAGTAGAGGTAGGGTGGGGCATTCTTGCCCGTGACCTCTGGTCAGCCTGGGGGTGTGGACCCTAGGTTGTTGGATCAGTGGTAGTTGCAGCTACCCTGAGAGGGAGAGTGGAGAATGGCTATTGTGTGCCAAGGGTTACTGCCCCCCGCTCCGTGGATTGGTTAGGACCTGTGATATTTGGATGGCCTAGGGCCTGGTCTTGACCGTGGATGACTAGAGTGTACCAGTGGGGTACCCTAGTTGTGCCAGAGAGCTTTTGTTGAGGGAAATCTATGTGGGTTCAGAGTGGCGAAAAACTGGAAGGTGTCCCTGCCGTGGGGGCCCGTGTCCATGTTTTGTCGCCCAAAGCAAGGAAGCCCATCAGTGGAGTGATTGGTCAACCCTGCGTTTTGGCTGGAAGGGGGTTGTGTTGGACCTGGCCCTTTTGGCAGGTTCACCCCGAGACTTTTTGCTTTTTCCTAGCCTGTTTCTGGAACCTGGGTTGGTAATTTTAGGCCTCTGCGCACTTTTTCCACTGTGGTACAGTGTAAAGTGCGTGTGCTCTCTGTGTATGTGTGGTGAGTGACCTGCCCTCCCATAGGAATGAATGGGGAATATGTATGCCCATGGTAGTTCCTGATGTGTGGGGAGTGCAGGGTCGAGTTTGATATGTGCAAATTCGTGAGATTGAATGCTGCGAAATGGTGTATGCGGCATGGTGGTGTCTAGTCTAGAAGTTCCACTTTTAGAAGTTGGCATATTTGTGTAGTGAGTCTGCTGGCACGTGATTGGCTGGTGAGCCTGGCCCAGGAGTGCCTGGGCATGCTTGTGGATTGACTGTCTGGTTTGAGTGTGACAGGGGCTGCAGAGCCCCCAGGAGGTTGTCTGAGTCAGCCCATGGATGAAAGGCAGCATCTGCTGCCAGGGAAGTGGGAGGAGATTAGCACCTGATAGTGAAGGGCTGTTCCTGCCTGCCACAATGCTGGCTCCACCCCCCCGCTGGGCGACTGTCACCTCTGTCCCTGATACTGAAGGGACTTCCCTCTAAACCAGTCTAGCTGGTTCTCTCACTGCCTACACAAAGACTTCAAAGACTTTTCTGTGTATAAGAAGGGGCTGTGTCCCCTTCCAAAATGTTCTTGTTTCTAACTTGAATCTGCCAGGGGCGTGCTGCTGCTGGGGCTCAGGGGAATCCCTGAGCCCTGCCCAGCCCCTGGACTCCTGATGGACTTTCCTGGACTCCTGGGGGACCCCTCTGCCTTGCTTGGGCTGATGAGGGGGACTTGGCTTTGCCCCCTGGGAATCTCTGGGACCTTTTGCAGCATGGAGAAGCTGCATTTTCCTTGCTGGGAGCTCTGTTGCTCCATCCTTTAATCTCCAGGACTGCAGATGGGTTTTGCCAAGGCTTCATTGCAGCCTTCCTGCGCCTTATTTCTGGGCTTGGACGTTTTCATCCTGATTCTGGCAGAGCGCTGTGGTTATCCCGTGGGGGAAGCGCTCCTGCCCTTTGGGTGGCCCGAGTGCTTCATGTGCACTTTATTTTTATCATTACGGTATTCTACCGTTTATTGGCCCCCTTTGCGAGTGCCCACCTCGCTGGTATGTTTTATTTGAATCTCGAGGGTGCTCACCCCTCGGTTTGCCCCCGAGAATCACCGCCGCGGCCCGAGCCGTGTCAAAATGGCTCCCCAGGAAGTCAGGCTGCGTTACGCCTGACCGTAGGCGGGACTTCCGGTTTGCAGAGGAAGTCCCGCCCCATTGCCGCGCTGGAATTGGCCGCCGGGGAGAAGGCACCCGGGAGATGGCGGCCGGTCGCGGGGCTCCCCTGTGCTGAGGGAGCCCCGGAGGAACGGAGTTGCAGCTGAGAGCCCCGGGTCCCAGGAGGGGGCCCGGGTGAAGCGGGAGAAGACTTGCAGCCTGTGTCTGGCGGAGGGGGCGGGGGGCACAATGCCGGTGCCTGCCCCTCCGCGCTGCTCGCCAGAAGCGCCGCCCGAGGTCCGGTGAGTGTGGGGGCTTCTTGTTGGGTGCCTCGAGGCACCGTGCTCTGTCCTCGTCTGGAGCGGCCCCGTCTGGCAGCGGGCCGCTCCCACCTTGCCCCGCATTCTGTTTCGAGCCCCCGAGGCTCTGGGGGCATGGGCAAATTCAGAGCCCAGAGAGGCTCTTGCGGGCATGTTTGGCATCCTGGGTCCCCCGAGGGGGACCCCAACGAGGGCAGCATTTAGAAGGGGCGCCGGGGCACATTGTCGGTGCCCTCCCCCCCCTCCTGCCTGCGAGGCTCGGCCCCAGCCTCCTCGTTGTCGAGCCCAGAGAGGCTCAAGGGCCAGTTGGCGTATTTAGCGCCTGAGAGAGGCTCATGGGCATTTTTTTTAATGAGAGCCTGAGAGAGACTCTGGGGGCATGTTTTGTTCTTTGGAGCCTTGAGAGGCTCCCGCCCCTGTTCTTGATTCACGAGCCCAGCGAGGCTCGAGGTGCCATGGTTTTTAGAGCCTGTGTGGCTCCAACGTCTGGGGTATGTGAGATGCCCAGAGCTTGTGTGGCTCCAGCAGTGGGCACAGCTTGCGCCTAAGGGTCAGCTAAGACCCTGTTGACGTTTTGACTCCCAGCTGCCCAGCAATTAGTGGGCAGCTGCACCGTTTAGGTTTTGTGATTGCCCAGGTGCCCAGCAAGTAGTGGGCACCTGCACCGTTTAGGCCCCTGACATTGAGACTCAGGGCATCCTAGCCCCAACAAGGCCAGTTGGCCTAGGGACTGCCGCAGGTAGTGGCTTATGTAAGGTTGTGCGCAATTGTATGGTTATTATTCCTGCACCTCTGAATGTTTTTAGACATCATGTGACTTTTGTGCTATTGTATTGTTATGGTACCTCTGAATGAATTTTTATTGCATCATGTGCTTTATTCTTAACACCGCTGAATGTGTAGGTTTATGCATCATGTGTTTCCCTTTACTACTCCTCTGAATGTATATTTATGCATCATGGGTAATGTGTTCTTGCTGATACCCCTAAATATATTTTCCTTAGGTGGTTGTACTTTTTAGTACAGGTGGTCCTAGTGAGGTCCTGGTCCCCTGCGTGACATTCTCCTAAGGTGTTTAGGGTTGCGTAGGTGGTACTTACCTGTCCCCAGTAGTTACTGGATGTGATTTACAACTGTTATTCTTTTTGCTATACTTATTCTAAGTTCTATAAGTGCTATTTCTATATCTACAAAGTGTTGATTCTGACAGTGGCCCATGTGGCCCTGTCCTGTACATAATCCCTTATGAATGTTGCCCGTGCCAGTTGGCACAATGTACATGTGTGATTTTTATCTGATGTGTTTTGACAATACAAAAGTTATTTTAATATAACCTTGTGTGGAGTTCCTTTTGTGGTGTGCCTAGTATGTTGTTGCTGTTGTGTGCTGGCGCAAATGCTTTACACATCGTCTCTGAGTTTAGCCTCACTGCTCGTGCCAAGCTACCAAGGGGGTGAGCAGGGGTTATCTTGGCGTGTGACTTCCTTGCCCTGACTAGAATGGTGGTTTCTGCTTGGCTTTGGCGTCAGCCTTAGCCTACCAGAAATAGCCAGTTCTAACAATAACGTATGAGATCTGTTGTTTCATGTTGGCCGGCTGCTAAACGGATTGACACTCGCTCCACTGATTAAAGCCCGCCTGAGGAGAACAGCGCAGTTACCGTATGACGTCTGTGGCTCGCCTGAGGAGAACTGTGCAGATAACGTATGAGATCTGTTGTTTCATGTTGGCCGGCTGCTAAACGGATTGACACTCGCTCCACTGATTAACACTCGCCTGAAGAGAACAGCGCAGTTACCGTATGACGTCTGTTGTTTCATGTCAGCCGGCTGCTCAACTGATTGACACCCGCCTGAGGAGACCAGCGTAACGAGCGGGCTGGCGCCTGGTTACCCTTTTCAGTCATTCATTTCCCTCATACATTTTGGACAGAGGGAATCTAAATCAACCAGAGCACAGCGCTATTCAAATTTTCTTTTTCAATTTTGCCTCAGAGTGTTTTTCAGTGACTTGGGTTCCGTGCCCAGCACTCTGCCTTCACTACAGCTTTATTGAGTGCCTTGCTTTCGCTGATGGGCACTGCTTTCACAAACTACCGTCTCCAAACTATTTTTATTTCTCTATGACATACTGTTTGCCTTTCATCCGCTGACAGGCTCAGCCCTCCAGCCTCAACATTACCTGTATTTATGTTTTCTGGTGCCTCATTGTTGCTTATAAGCACTGCTTTCAGTTTCCTGTTATACTGCTACACACGCTTTCTATCCATCGACAGAACTACCATTTTAAGCATACTTTAGGGTGAACTTTCATGAACATCGTTCTTGGTCTACTTTTTGCTATATTATTGCATATTACCACTGAACGCCATTGTGATTTTTCTCTCACTATTATCAACCTCTACTTTCTTTGCTACATTTCTTTTCCTCTTCTATCTTTCTTACCTGTATCTCTGCTCCATTCTCTAGTAACTTGGCTTCCTTTGCTATGTAAGAACTGCAGAAAAAAGCACACCAAAGAGACACTCGCCGCGACTAATAAGAAAAAACGTGAAGAAATAAAAATAAAAATAAATTTAACGGATTCCCATCACTCACCAAATGGTGACAAGCTTCATCATCTGGGTCTCCTCTTTATAGTCACACTGGTGACTCTAAGGGCTACAACCCTATCATAGTGAAGGGGAGCCCGAGGATGTTTTGTTATGACTCCTAGGTGATGTGACTCGTGGAGTGTGAGGGAACTAAGTGCAGTCTCTTTGGTGTGCTTTTTTCTGCAGTTCTTGCAAGTGTATGAATTAACTCTGCAGACCCTTGGATACTTTTTGTTTTAAAGTACTGTAAATTGGGGCGAGGTAGCCAGGTTGGTCTTTAAAAATTGCCTCACACCCTCCATAAAATTTGTGTTGTTTTTGTTCCTTTGCTATGTCCCAACCAACGTCCTGCCTTCTTGAATGATGAGGGTGAACCACTCATCCTCTGAAAAATGGATTAATCTTTTTGAATCTTATTTGATAGCTATAGGGCGTGACAGATTCTCAAATGTGCGTAAGCAGCACATTCTTTTGCATAATCTGGGGAAGCATGCCAGAGAAATTTATGATGATTTACCTGATCTTGTTGAAGAAAATCAAAGTTCCAATGAAGATACTATGGGGGATATACAACATGATGTTTATCATGATACCCTTAAGAAATTAGAAATTCAGTTTGGTGAGAAATTGAATGTGGTATTAGAAAGACAATTTTTTTTCAAGATCTTAAGGCAAAAATGAAAAAGTAGTTAATTACATAGCGGTCTTGAAAGGTCTAGCTGCCACATGCGATTTTGGTACTCTGACTGAATCCTTAATTAGGGGTCAACTGGTGAGATGCACTAGTGAAAGAAAAACCCTAGAGAGACTTTTGGCTGATGCACCCGACCTTAAAAAGCCATAGACATTGCAAAAAGCATAGAACATACTGCCTTTTGCATGATTGAAATAAAAGAAGCTTTTGATGTCAAACAGGTTAATGATAAAAATGTGCACAAGGTTATAGAGAAAGAAAACAAACCTGTTGCTAATGAGAGTATTAAGCAAAAGAACGAGCCTACGAAGTATAAATATTTCAGGTGTGGGAATCCCAACCATTTAGCTTATAATATCAGGTGCACAGCCAGAGGTGTATTATGGAAGAAATGCAGTAAAAGAGGTTATTTCTCAAAAGTTTGTAGAGACATGCAGAGGAATGTCACTCACTTAGTCAACTGCAAAGACAATCATAGTGAAGACATAGTTTTTCACATTGCTGACAACTTAGGAGTCTACAACAACAACTACCCCAAATGTAATATACTCTTGGATTATGTTTCTTTTACAGTGTTTGCAGATTCATGCTCCCCATTCACGTTGATTAATGAGTCGTATTTTTTGGAGAACTATAAGAACAAACATTATACCCTTCTTCCTCCTGATGTGAACCCAGGGGGTGACAACAATGACCCCATGCCTTTGGTAGGAATTTTAGTCATGCAATTTGGGTTCAAAGATAGATCCATCACTGGGAATGTATACTTAACTAAAGCAGGTTCAAACTTGCTAGGGTGGAAACATCAAAAAGAACTTGGAATCAAGTAAGATCCCAATGCCCCTGAGCCAGTCTATCTTGTAGATAAATCCTTGACTGGGATTCACATTTGTAAAAAAAAAACTGATGTTTTTGCCAACAAATTGGGCTTACTCTAGGGCTATGTCCACAAAATAAAATTGAAAGATCACTACACACCAGTTGTACATAAAGCAAGGTCAGTCCCATTATTAGTATGGGACACTTTGAAGAAGGAATTTGATAAATTAGATTCCAATGGGATTATTGAAAGGATTGAATGTTCTAAGTGGCTTGCCCCCATCGTTAAAGCATCCAAAGAAGGGGGTAAAAGCATCAGGTTGTGTGTTGACTTGAGAGATCTAAACGCAATCATCTGGGTGGACAGACATCCCCTCCCTAACATCAGTGAGATGCTAAGCGCCATTCAGGGAGCTAGGTGCTTTAGTGTTCTGGACCTTTCAGTGGCATACCACCAAGTAGCCTTCTATCCTGACTCAAGTGCTCTCACGTCTTTCATAACCCCATTTGGTGCATACCAATATAGCAGAATGCCCTTTGGATTAGCACCAGGAGCTGCTGTTTTCCAGCGTGTCATGCCGCATATACTGCAGGGCAATGACAACGTTCTGTGTTTCCAGGACGACATCCTCATTTTTATTTTTTATTTATTTTGGAAGTTTTGTATAGCGCTAGCCAGACCGCAAGGTATCGGAGCGCTTCACATAAGTACAAGGCGGTGCAAAAGAAAGCCAACATAGCATAGCAAAGCATAGCAAAGTACAATACAGTGCAAAGAGACATTTGAGGTGCACTCCAGGGTGAACCTATCTGATAGTTAAGGAACGATCAAGGAACAGGGTTTTGAGCTGACTCTTGAATTTAGGGAAAGAAGGAATAGTTCTGATGTCAGGGGGTATAGAGTTCCAAATCGTGGGTGCATTCCCGGCAAAGGACCGATCCTTGGTTTTTTGTTTTCGAGTTTTTAGTGGGATCAGGAGTAGGGTGTTAGAGCTTCTGAGGTTCCTGTTCTGACCCGCTTTTTTAAGTTTGGATGCCAGATATTCAGGTTTGCCAGTGTGAAGGGCTTTGTGGGTGAGGCAGGCTGTTCTAAAGTTCACCCGCAATTCTATTGGTAACCATTTGAGTTATTTTAGTGACGGAGAGATGTGGTCAAATTTCTTTGTTCCAGTGACCATTCTGGCAGCCGCGTTGAGGGTTGTTTTCAGAGGAGCCAGATGTATTTTGGGTATTCCAGAGAGGATTGCAATCCCATAGTCAAGCCTTGATAACACCAGTGCTTGGGTGGCTTGTTTGAGATCACTGGGTGGAATGAAAGGTTTTATTTTGCTTAGTAGCTTCAGATTAAGGAAGGCGCTCTTAGCCGAGATCTTGATGTGTTTGGTTAGATCTAGTTTGGAGTCAAGTGTGATGCCTAGTGATTTGACAGAGTCCGCTAGGGAGAGATTCTTATTTAGCGCGTCAATATCTTTTAGCCATTCGATCATTTGTGGGTTCTCTTCTTTGTTCGAGATGAGGAGTAATTCAGTTTTGTCAGGGTTCAGCTTTAGATGGTTGCTAGACAGCCAGCATTGGACTTCCTTTAGTGTTTCATGTATAGTGAGTCCGAGGAGGAGCACAACAGAGTACTGGAGGAGGTCCTGAAGAAGTTAAGCAAAGCAGGATTTACCACGCAGATTGACAAATGCAAGATAGTAGTGAAATCTGTTGTATACCTTGGTCATACTATTACCAGCGAGGGTATAAGTCCCAAGTCCAGTCTTGTAGATGCTGTCAAATTAGCTCCTGCATCCTCCAACAAGGAGGAACTTAAGTCATTCCTGGGCCTGATTGAATACATGTCCAAATATGTAAAACATTTTGCAGGTTGTGTACATTCACGCAGATCTCTGTTGAAAAGAGGCACTCTCTTTGAATTTATTTTATTTATTTTTTATTTTATTTTTTGCATTTGTAATGCGCGCAGATACCCACAAAGGGTTTCCCGGCGCCAGGACTAAGAACCAAACAATGGATGCTGATTGCCAAAAATAATTTGCACACATCAAACAAGCCATTACAGAGGCACCCCTTTTGAGCATGTTTAACCCCCATGCCAAAACCACCTTAACCACTGATGCCAATATGAAGGGTGTAGGTGCATCCCTTACACAAATTAATGATGGGAAAGAGAAAATAATAGCTTTCGCATCCAGAACACTAAGGGTCCCTGAGCAGAAATACTCCACCATAGAGAAGGAAGCTCTTGCCTGTTTCTGGGCAGTAAATCATTAAAAAAAATTCTTTGGGGGATTCCATTCACTTTAGAACTGATCACAAAACCCTTCTACCTTTGCTCTCCACCAAGTGCATTGAGAAAGCCACCCATCGTATTTCTAAATGGGTCTTGGGTCTGCAAGGGTTTAATTACAGCATAATATATGTACCAGGTGAAAAGAACCAAGTTGCAGATTGTTTGTCTAGGCTACCTATTGATGCAAAAGATTCTAACACCGGAAACTCTGAATACGCCATTCTTTCTATCGACATTCCAGCCATCAGTAAAGATGAGTGGGAGAGATGTGTTCAAGACGACGACACTTGGGTACTTCTCAAAGAGTTCATTGGTAAAGGGTGGACCAAGAACCTTTACAATGTCCGCGAGAACCTTAAACCTTTTTGGAGTGTAAGAGATGAGTTATCGGTTATCAGTAACCACATACATAGGTGCAACAACATTATACCACCTCAAGGAATGTATGAATGCATTATTCAAGTAGCTCACGAGGGTCACCCTGGCAGGAGTTTGACAAAGAGCAAAATCAGAAATGACTATTGGTTTCCGAACATGGACTCTATGACAGAAAAGGCAGTGAAGGATTGTTTGGCTTGCGGATCCAGTGACAAGACTAAAATCACCCGCAAAGCTCCACTCCTACCCATCCTACTCCAAACCGTGGGACAGGTTAGGACTTGATATCATCGATCCACTCAATCTACTCAGTCCTTCTCAGAGAGTCATGTTTGTGTTAATTGACTATCATTCTCGCTAGATTTGCACCAAATCTGTCACATCTATCACCACATCAACACTTATTGCGTTCCTCAAAGAAAAGTTTGCAAGAGAAGGTATTCCCAACACTGAGAACGGAGTTCAATTTACTTCTGAAGAGATGAAATTGTTTCTGTGGATCTTATCTATCACTCATGTAAAATCTCCCCTTTGCGGTCCTAAAGCAAACGGGTTGGTCGAAAGGACCAACAGGATGATAAAGGATACCATACAGTTAGCTTATATATCTAAGGATCCCATCGACGATGCCATAAGGAAAATGTTGTGGTCCTACCACACTACTCCCAACAGTGTCACCGGAGTCTCTCCTTTCCCTTCTCTAAAAGGAAGGAATCCAGGCTTGAAATTGACTCCCAACTGGCTCAATGGGGGATGCCCTGTGTGGGTTGACAGAACAACTGTTTCAGATAAAGCTAAAGATCATCAAGCTGTGTACAAATCCAAGTACGAACAGAAATGGGGAATGAACAGCAGAGAATGGCGAGCGGGTCAGTGGGTGGTGATCAAGAGACCCAACGTTAATCGTTCCAAAGTCTCCACCTTCTCCACACTCCTCAGGATCAAACGTGTTAATAAAAAATCTGTGTTGCTGGAGCATGGACAATGTGGCGCCTTGCCCCAGAGTGTACACACCTGAGCTCAACCAATCCGAAGGACCTGATAAGTTCCTTCCCAATGCCAGATCACCCAAGGATATCAGAGATGTCAGAGATCGTCATCCAACCAGGTGGCAAGCTGACTATGATATGTGACTGTACGTTTAGGGTGTTCTCTACCACTTTGTTCTGTTTACTTACTGTACTGATCATCTACTCGCTTGGTTTTCCCTTGTAAGGGAGGTGTGTTGTAATTTATCTTCATATTAGCTCTGTTATAATCACCAGCATATCAACTCTCCTGCCTTCACCTCTCCCTCGCCCCCGCCCCTCCTCTTTCCTTCCCGTTGGAACCTTCCTCCCGTAGAACGTTGGCAGGAAGCTTGCTTTAGAATGTTTATCTATGTCAGTTGGTGCTGGAGGATCGGAGAATAAAGACGTTTACTCACCTCTCTGGAGTCTTCATTTTTCAACACCTGTAAGGATGAGTGTGTGCAGTAGAGGGTATGAGCATTTGCCATGCATTTAGTAGTGGATGCAGTAGTGGGTATGTGAGGTCCCTGGGCCTGCCATGCGTTTTTAAGTGGAGGCAGTAGAGGGAACGGGAAGTCCCTGGTCCTTCCATGCGTTTTTAAGTGGATGCAGTAGAGGAAACGGGTGGTCCCTGGTCCTGCCATGTGTTTTTAAGTGGCTACAGTAGAGGGTACTGGAGGTTCCTTGCTGCCAAGCATTTTTAAGTGGATGCAGTGGAGGGTCTGAGAAGTCCCTGTTGCTGCTGACGTTGCGTAGGTTCTTCCTCAGAGATTGAGGATAAGTTGTATGGGTACGTGTGTTGCACCCTAGAGATACTGCCGGTGTCCTTAGAGGCGTTATTAGTTCCCTAAGGTCTGCATAGCTTTTACCAGTTTCGATTATTTATTATTCAAATATTTATAGGACTGTTCGATCCATTAATTCCAACTGTTGTCCCTTTGGTAATTGGTGATTTGTGAGTTCAAATATTTAGGGGACTCATTCATTGTTTATTTCCATCTTACTTCTAGTTGCAGTTTCCATTTGTTCCTCTAAAGGAGTGAGATGTGTTGCAGCCTGTGGTTGCATCTTCTCCATAGTTCCCAGTTCCCTGCTGCTCAACCAGTGTTAGTGTGATGTATTGGAATGTTGATAAGTGGCTGGTTGGAGAGAGTGGGCTGAGCGACAAGGATGCTGCTCCTTGTGGAGCATTATCTTAAATCTGTAATTAAGTTACTTCTACTTAAAAAAAACTACATCCGACAATCTTTGAGAGTTGGCTACTTGCCTACAAGAGGGTATCTTTATTTGCAACATGTTTCCATAGGAAATGCATTTTTTGTGTTGATAATAACTTTGGCACCGTTTGGCAAATCTACACAAAACTTTACCAACAAGTGCTCTTTTTTGCCAACTTTATCCATGGACAGTTGTGGGATGATCTGTCAAGCAGGTTCCGAGAAAAATGGGAGTCACAAAACACAAAATCCCCATGCATTTTCTTTAGACTTCTTTAAGAAGCACTACTGCAAAAACTATTGAACTGAATTACACCAAATTTGGCAGGAAGCTAGATCTTAGTTCACAGATTGTGCTTTTTGTGATGTGGGGTAAACCTTTTCAGTAGTTAAAAAAAAATCAAGGTTTAAATATATTTGCATATCTGGACAGTCTGGTCCGAGAGAGGCTTGCAAGAGTCTTGCGAGCGTGCCATTTTAAAAATGGAGTGTTCTGATTGGCCCAGGGAGCTTAAATTCCCTTGGACCACTTCGCCCAGAGGGAGTCAGACTCCAGCGGGAACCTATACTCTGATTGGCGGCCATCAACATCAGAAAAATGTTGCTAGCAGCCATTACAGGACGCGGGAACTTTGTCCCCTGTCCTGAACTTTAAGGAAAAAGTTTCTAAGGGGGCAGGGTAGGGATAACCTATCTCCATGGGACTCCTCACCACCACCGGGCAGAATTGGAGGAAAAAATCAGCAATTTTTGCTGCGATCCCATTGGAATAGAATAGAATAGAATAGAATACAAAGAAGATTTATAGAGCGCTGTAGCTACCCTGAGGCGTCCTAGCGCTAAAAGAATTATGAGCAGGTGGTGTAGTCAGAGGGCTATTCGAAATGTGAGAAGAGTAAGGTCTTTAGGTGCTTACGGAAGGATAATAAGTTGGGTTCTGCACGTAGGTGGAGGGGGAGGGAGTTCCAAAGCCTAGAGGCGTTGTATGAGAAGGCTCGGCCTCCACATCTGGCCTTTTTGATCTTAGGGACTGTCACTAGAAAGGAGGTCATTGATCTAAGCTGTCTTGCGGGGAGGTATGGGACGATCAAGAGATGGTTGATAGACGGACCCGTTTTCCAATAGGCTCGGTGGGTAGTACATAGGGTCTTAAATTCAATTCTCCGTCTAACTGGTAGCCAGTGTAAGCTCCTCAGTCCGGCCTTAGCTGAAGTGTGACAGGGAATATGGAGTAAAGTGCGGGCTGCACAATTCTGTACGATCTGTAGCGTGTTCAGGGTAGACTGGGGGGCACCTAAATACAGGGCATTTCCAAAATCCAATCTGGAAAGAATGAGTCCCTGAATCATTATTTTTCTGACTTTCGAAAGGCAATACAGGGAGAATCTTCTGTAGTAGCCTAAGCAAGCCAAAACAAGTCGTTGATAGCTTGGTGGCTTGAGCGTTGAAATTAAGGGCTTTGTCGAGCCAGATGCCTAGGCTCTTAATTTCGTCGTTAGGTAAAGGGGGAGTGCCAAGTGAGGGGGGCAATTGTAGCTTAAGAGCTGTAGGAGAGGGGTTGCCTAGGAACATTACCTCGGTTTTTTCGCTATTCAATTTGAGGTATGACATGGTCATCCAGTTGGAGACCTCTTCCAGGGAGGTTCTGAGATTGTCAGGGTTTTATTCCAGTTGGTTGAGGGACACCACTAGCTGGGTGTCGTCCGCATAAGTGATGATTTTTACTCCGAACGGACGGACAACTTCAGCTAGTGGTTCCATATAAACATTAAACAACGTCGGGCTCAGGGAAGAGCCCTGGGGACGCCGCAGGCAAGGGGTTTACTCAGAGATGTAGTGTTGCCCTCGAACACTTGAAAGGAGCGGTCGGACAGAAAGGATTCTAACCAGGGCCTAGCCTTACCTGAGACCCCGATGTTTACAAGCCGCAGGAGTAGTGTGCTATGGTTGACAGTGTCGAAGGAGGCACTTAGGACCAGGAGGATAATGGCTGCTGAGGCCCCCTGGTCCAAGATCATCCGTGCCTCCTCCGTCACTGCCAATAGCGCGGTTTCGGTCCCATGTTTGGGCCGCAATCCAGTTTGTGATGAACTCTACTAGTGCGGTGTTGATGTGTTTTTCAAGTATTTTGCTCACCCAAGGGAGAAGGGAGATTGGCCGATAGTTTTTTGGGTCTGCCTGGTCCAAGTTTTTTTTTTTAGAAGGGCCTTGACCATGGCCCGCTTCCAGGGAAGTGGGACTGATTCTGAGATTAAGGAGGAGTTAAGTAGGTTCAGTACAGTGGAGAGAATATTATCATTTACCATTTCCAGTGTACGTGGCGGGGCCGGGTCATTGGGAGAACCTGATTTTACCTGTAGGACCATGGAGTTAAGTGTAGCGGGAGTAATCAGGGGAAAGGATTGCAGGGAAGGGGTGGGATGAGTCTCAGTGGTAGGGATAATCGCTATCTGGGTAGAGACGAGACTCGTCGGAAAGGAGGAGTAGATAGTTAGAATTCTTTCCGAAAAGTAGTCAGCTAACTTGTTACAGCGAGCTTGTGCATTGTAGGGATCAGGGGGCTGTTCACGTCGTTTTAAAAGGGTCTTTGCGATCCGATAAATTTCTTTAGGTTTGGAAGCTGCTGAATTGATTTCCTCTGCAAAAAAGACTGACTGAGCAGATTTAATCTCCCTTTTGTAGGTCGTAATCATTTCTCTGTAGATGGCTTTGCTGGTGGGGGAGAAATCCAGTCTCCATTTCCTTTTGAGACATCTGCACTTACTTTTTAGTTCGCGCAGTTCAGGGGAGTACCAGGGGGCAGTCTTAGAGTTCCGCGTCGCCTCCATCCTCCTCAGAGGAAGTACAGAGTCGAGGGAATTAGTGATCCCCCTGTTAAAATCCTCATTTGCTGAGGTGGGATCCGGGTTAATAGGGGGTCTGGTGTTGTCCAGGGTTGTTCGCCAATCATGCACAGGGAGCTTAACCAATTTCTCTGTAGAGGTAAATGTATTTGTTGCGGCTGATGGAGGTTGGGGATAGTCCAAGTAAAGGAAATAAGATGGTGATCGGACCATGGAATGGGGGAGGGCGTACGTACTTCCAGCCCCGGGCAGTTACTAAAAATAGGGTCAAGAAGATGGCCTTTTATATGGGTGGAGCTAGCTACTCGCTGAGTGAGTTGTAAGGCCGCTGAGCTGGCAATGAGATGAAGGGCAGTAGGGTTGGAGGTATCGTCCAAATGAATATTGAGGTCCCCGAGGAGGGTAAAATTAGCTGGCGTGGTCGCTAGGCTAGCGACTAAGGGGGGAAGGAAGTCGATAAAATTTGCCACCGTTCCAGGTGGGCGCTATAAGAGGATCCCAGATAACGTATTGATGGGGGAGAGATCTAGAGCAAATATTAAGCTTTCACAGCCCGGAATAGGGGAGTGGGAGATCCGACATTGGAACGAATCTCTAAAAATAATGGCTAGTCCACCGCCCTTCCCTGTTTTGCGATCCTCATGAACCACTTGGTATCCCTGTGGGATGGCCTGAACCAGATCTGGTTCAGACTCATCAGTGAGCCAAGTTTTGGTCAGGAAAACGGCGTCTGGGTCGAGATCCTGAATGAGAAGGTGAATTTCTAGGGAGTGCTACACGAGGGATCTACAGTTTAAGAGGAGCATCTTTTATTTGTTCAGGGGGCTGTTACTAGTGGGAGTAGGCTTAAACTGAAAGCCGCACAATGAACAGATGGTTTGAGGGACGGCCGGGTGCCAGAGGTGATCACATGAAGTGGAGGATTTACCTCTAAGGTCATGGAGAACGCTTGCGCTGTAGATCTTTCTTTCTGGTGCCCAAGATGTAGGGGGTATGGGCCCTGGCCCCGGTCGGCCGCGGACGGGCGCAGACGGGCTTGCCTTTGGCGCGCCTTCGGCGTACACGTGGCGCACCCGCTGCGCGGCCTTGCCATTGGAAGAATATAATCCCTAGAGAGGAGGGGTCAGAGGGGCGTGTCTCGCTCTCTCCCCGGTCCGCCCTCCACTCAAACAGCCCTCAGCTGCGGTGGAACGGGGTCGGAGCGGGAAGCGTGCGGCGTCAAGACTTGGGTCCTTGATTCCAGGAGGTAGTAGGGGTTTTAAAAGGGGCAAAGGTCAAAGTGCAATTTAAAAACAAGGGAGACACACACACGACCAACACAAGGGTACGGCCACACACTCAGCGCTCAATTGATCTGCAGCGCGGGGCTATGAGCCTTATGTAGGTTGCAGCATCAGAGGGGGTGTGTCTCGCTCTCTCCCCTGTCCGCCCTCCACTCACACAGCCCTCAGCTGCGGTGGAACGGGGTCAGAGCGGGAGGCGTGCGGCGTCAAGACTTGGGTCCTTGATTCCAGGAGGTAGTAGGGGTTTTAAAAGCGGCAAAGTGCAAGGTGCAAATTAAAAACAAGGGAGACACACACACGACCAACACAAGTTTACGGCCACACACTCAGCGCTCAATTGATCTGCAGCGCGGCGCGGGGCTATGACCCTTATGTAGGTTGCAGCGCCAGGGGGGCGTGTCTCGCTCTCTCCCCGGTCCGCCCTCCACTCAAACAGCCCTCAGCTGCGGTGGAACGGGGTCGGAGCGGGAGGCGTGCGGCGTCAAGACTTGGGTCCTTGATTCCAGGAGGTAGTAGGGGTTTTAAAAGGGGCAAAGTGCAAAGTGCAACTTAAAAACAAGGGAGACACACACACGACCAACACAAGGGTACGGCCACACACTCAGCGCTCAATTGATCTGCAGCGCGGTGCGGGGCTATAAGCCTTATGTAGGTTGCAACGTCAGGGGGGCGTGTCTCGCTCTCTCCCCGGTCCACCCTCCACTCAAACAGCCCTCAGCTGCGGTGGAACGGGGTCGGAGCGGGAGGCGTGCGGCGTCAAGACTTGGGTCCTTGATTCCAGGAGGTAGTAGGGGTTTTAAAAGCGGCAAAGTGCAAAGTGCAATTTAAAAACAAGGGAGACACACACACGACCAACACAAGGGTACGGCCACACACTCGGCGCTCAATTGATCTGCAGCGCGGGGCTATGAGCCTTATGTAGGTTGCAGCGTCAGGGGGGCGTGTCTCGCTCTCTCCCTGGTCCGCCCTCCACTAAAACAGCCCTCAGCTGCGGTGGAACGGGGTCGGAGTGGGAGGCGTGCGGCGTCAAGACTTGGGTCCTTGATTCCAGGAGGTAGTAGGGGTTTTAAAAGCGGCAAAGTGCAAAGTGCAATTTAAAAACAAGGGAGACACACACATGACCAACACAAGGGTACGGCGACACACTCAGCGCTCAATTGATCTGCAGCGCGGCGCGGGGCTATAAGCCTTATGTAGGTTGCAGCGTCAGGAGGGCGTGTCTCGCTCTCTCTCCGGTCCGCCCTCCACTCAAACAGCCCTCAGCTGCGGTGGAACGGGGTCGGAGAGGGAGGCGTGCGGCGTAAAGACTTGGGTCCTTGATTCCAGGAGGTAGTAGGGGTTTTAAAAGCGGCAAAGTGCAAAGTGCAATTTAAAAACAAGGGAGACACACACACACGACCAACACAAGGGTACGGCCATACACTCAGCGCTCAATTGACCTGCAGCCCGGCGCGGGGCTATGAGCCTTATGTAGGTTGCAGCATCAGGGGGACGTGTCTCGCTCTCTCCCCGGTCCGCCCTCCACTCAAACAGTCTTCAGCTGCGGTGGAACGGGGTCGGAGCGGGAGGTGTGCGGCGACAAGACATGGGTCCTTGATTCCAGGAGGTAGTAGGGGTTTTAAAAGCGGCAAAGTGCAAAGTGCAATTTAAAAACAAGGGAGGCACACACACGACCAGCACAAGGGTACAGCCACACAGTTAGCGCTCAATTGATCTGCAGCGCGGCGCGGGGCTATAAGCCTTATGTAGGTTGCAGCGTCACGGGGGCGTGTCTCGCTCTCTCTCCGGTCCGCCCTCCACTCAAACAGCCCTCAGCTGCGGTGGAACGGGGTCGGAGCGGGAGGCGTGCGGCGTCTTGACTTGGGTCCTTGATTCCAGGAGGTAGTAGGGGTTTAAGTGCAATTTAAAAACAAGGGAGACACACACACGACCAACACAAGGGTACGGCCACACACTCAGCGCTTAATTGATCTGCCATTGGACACTCATGGGATCAGATATTTATTTTGAACTACCACTTTTTAGGTTTAAAGTATTTTATTCAGCATAACATACAAGGACAAACATACAGCATCACAGGGCAACTCGTTAAGGCAGATGGAGCCCCATCCCCAGCTAGAACTACCAAGTGCAATGTGTGTGTACCAATCCACCATAGCCATACATGGTATGCATTGTCGCAGCATGAGATAACATTTCTATTGTCAACGCCCCCCCAAAAAACCCCAAACTCCCGGATCCCAGCCCCCCCTCCCTCCTCCCCACCCTACGTCCAGTGCACTGACTCTATCCAAAGTGTACATCAAAGCCGCCTCCTACAGGGGAGGTGATTCTCCCGTCAAGTCACAGGGCCTGTGCTGCCGGGCTCGTGAGCCGCAGGAGGCGGAGGTACTTGGGCAGGTGATTTCTTTAAATTCCGTTAGCAGCAAAGAATGAAACGGCTGCCAAAGTTCAGTAAATTGCGTTATATCCCCCGCCACTGTGAGCGACAACTTCTCCATGCCTAACACGTGCCACAATCTGTGGAGCCAACCCGTGACAGAGGGCGTTGTGGCAGTGCGCCAGTGTATCAGGATATTTTGAACCGCTGTACCTAGCGCAATGGCAATCTGCCTACCCCTGCGGGATCTAAGGGGGTACATCAATCCATTCGGGAGCCCCAGCAATGTGTATGCAGGGAAGCGTGGTAGTTCAATGCCAAAATGGGTATCAATTTCATCCAGCACCTCCCTCCAGTAAGTCTCCAGGAATGGGCAGTCCCATAAAATGTGTGTAAGTGTGCCTCGGTGCCCACACCCTCTCCAACACGTGTCCTCCTTGCTACGGTCAAATTCGTGAACCCGTTCTGGTGTGTAGTACCAGTAGGTGAAGACCTTAGTCAGTGTGTCAGTGAGACCCATATGGTATGCCGAATGCCGTGCTCTATAGGATATGTTCTCCCATTCTTTAGTGCTCAGTGTCCTCCCTAACTCCCTTTCCCAACGTTCCCTCCCCGGGTTATAGAAGTGTGAAGAGGGCGGTTGTAGCAACTTATAGAGATCCGTAATCAGTTTTGAGTCCGACGTACGCGTCAGCAGCCACTGTTCGTAAGGTAGAAAGCGCCTATCAGCCGTCTCTCTCACCTGCGGGTGAAGAGCCCAATGGCGAGCTTGCATATAGCGGTGCCTTTCAGTCTCAGGAAGTGAAAACTCCTGGCGAAACTGCGTAAAGGGGACAACCCCCTCCGGGTCGTACATATGACACAGGGCTCTACATCCTGCCTGCCTCCAGTGTGTGAAGGCTCCCCGTTCCATTCCTGGGGTGAAATCTGGGTTGTCCACAAACGGTGTGAGTGGCGACGGGAAAGAGGTGAGGCCGCACGTAACGGCAGTGGCATCCCAGACCCGCAGTGGCACTCTCGTAACAAAGGAGGCGTACAAATTCTTGGGCCGGTGAATCCGGCGCAGAAATGGGATTTCCTGCAAGGGCCTACCCGCCACTGCTTGATCCTGGAAGAGCCAGTGCTTGTCGGACTCCCACCTACTCCATTCCACAAGGTAACGCAGCTGCGCCGCCCGAAAATACCTACGAAAGTCAGGTATCCCTAACCCTCCCGCCTCAGGAGCCAATAGGGAGAGGGCTCTACGTATTCTGGGTTTTTCCCCTGCCAGATAAAGTGCGAAACGTCTGCCTGCAGTTGTGGGATCCACCCGACCGGCGGTTGGAGTGGCAAGGCCCGAAACAAGTAAAGCACCTGCGGCAGAACCGTCATTTTAACGGCGGCTATCCTGCCCAGCCAGGAGATGGTGCCGCGATTCCAACGGCCCAGTTCCTCCCTGATTTTTGCACCCAGTGCTGTGTAGTTGGCCGATACCATGGCCGGCAGGGTGGGAGCTATCTGGATCCCCAGATAGGGTACCGCCGCCGATGACCAAATCATGGGGAATCGGCCCTGTAGGTAGGACCTGGTGGCCGGTTCAAGGGAGACATCTAGAGCCACCGACTTTCCCATATTTAGTTTAAACCCCGCGACCGCACCAAAGGAGGCCAGCTCCTCAACGCAGGCCGGTAAGGCCGTCCGGGGCTCGTCAAGCGACAGGATGACATCATCAGCGTAGAGACTTATAGCATGTTCGAAACCTCCCATCCGTATCCCCGCCACCGCCGGGTTGCACCGCACCCATTGGGCGAACGGCTCCATATAAAGAGCAAAAGCAGGGGCGAAAGCGGACATCCCTGCCTAGTGCCCCGTTCGATGTTAAAGTTCCGAGAGGCATACCCATTCACACGAACCACCGCGGTCGGCCGTCTGTAGCAGTTAAAGATCATGGAGCGAAATGTATCCCCTATGCCCGCCTTCGCCATCACCTGTTCCAGGTAAGTCCAGTGCACTCGGTCGAACGCCTTCTCTGCATCCACCGCTAACATCATTCGTTCCCCCGGAATCCGGGACGCTTTCTCGAGCAGGTGGACGATCCGCTTTGTGTTGTCAACCGTCTGTCTCCCGGGACAAAACCAGCCTGATCAGGATCTATAAGACCGGATAAGTGAGGGGCTAAGTGGGCGGCTAGGATCCCCGTGTATAATTTTAGGTCAACATTCAGAAGAGATATCAGCCTGTAGGATCCGCAGAGCTTCGGGTCCTACCCAGGTTTGGGGATTACTGTAATGGAAGCCTGTAAAAGATCAGGCGGAATGGCCCCCGGTGCAGCAAACGAGTTGAAAAGACGAGTAAGGATAGGGGCCAGTGACGTGCAAAACGTTTTGTAGAAGAGCGAGGTGTATCCATCCGGGCCTGGCGGTTTGCCATGTTTAAGCCTGGCGATGGCAGAGATCACCTCTTCTATCCTGATATCCCTATCCAAGTGTTCCGCCTGAAGGGACCGAGTCTAAGTATGCGGCCACGGCAGGTGCGTCCGGTGGCTCCCCAGTGTAGAGATCTGCATAAAACTCGCGGAAGACGGCTGCAATATGAGCATCGTCCGTCTCCACCGTCCCCGCAGGGCCAGAGATCTCCTTCACTAGCTGACTCTGGCGCGCCACTCGGAGTCTGTTGGCCAGTAATTTGCCACAACGGTCCCCCCCTGTGTAGAAGGTGTGGCGCAGCCGGAGTGCAGCGTACTCCGCCCAGTCCAAGTCCAGGGCCGCCAGGACCTTTCTCGCCCCCTTAAGCGGCCTCCATATTCTAGGGGCCCCCGTCCTGCGATGGATCTGTTCAAGCTTGCGGACCTTACCAGTGAGTTCTTCCCTCTTAGCCTGCCTTTCTCTATTTTCGGCAGAGGAGATTGCTAAGAATTCCCCCCTGAGGACTGCCTTCAGGGCTGCCCACTGCGTGGCTCGGGTGGTGTCAGAGTTGTCATTGTGAGTCTGATATTCCCTGATCGTGTCCTCGATACGGTCCACCACCACTTTCCTGTGCAGCAATGTGTCACGGAGGCGCCACGTCCTGGGGGGGGAGAGCTGCTGGGGGTAGACTCAGCATGGCATTGACCGGCGCATGATCCGATAAGGACAACACTCCCATGTCTGATCCCGAGACTAGTGCCTGCACCGGCGACGTGACCAACAAGTGGTCCAGCCTCGCGTACGTCTTGTGCGCGTGGGAGTAGTAAGAATAGTCTCTGTCCGTGGGATGCAGGTGACGCCAAAGATCAAGGAGGCCCACCTCCACCAGCCACTCCTTACAGTCGGCCGAGAACGCCCGACCTGCGGGAAGCGCTGCGCTGACCTGTCCACAGCTGAATCAAAAACCATGTTAAAATCTCCACCGATAATAATATGTCGGTCTTGCGAGGCAGTAATATCCTCAACCGCCGATCGCAGGAAACGTTCCTGACGTTCATTAGGGCTATACAGAGACCCAATTGTAAAAATAAGACCCCCAATCCTAAACCGATATGCTAACAGTCTGCCTTTCTGTTCGGTGAGTTTATGGAGGACCTCCCCTTTGAAGCGACTGGCCACCAGTATTGCTACCCCCGCCGTCTTAGTGGTGCAGGATGAAAAGAACTGTGAAGGGAACTTACGGGAGCGCAGCCTATGTGTGTCTTGCGGCAGTAGGCGCGTCTCTTGAAGCAGGCATATGTCCGCGTGTGAATTCTCAAGGAGAGAGAGAGCACTGCCCGCCGCTTGACAGGATTATTCAAACCCCGGACGTTCAGGGTAACTACTTTAAAAGTGTCAGGGGGCATTGAAAAGGACGTGGAAGAAGGCGTGAATGACCCGCCCGTATGAGGCGGGGTGCAAGGCGCCCACGGCGGCACCAGAAGCAGCAAGGCAAAGAAGGAAGTGTATGCGTGCGCGCGGCTTCCCGGTCTAGGCAAACCAAGGTGTATGACCGTCTCAAGAACATCCAACAAACTTCCCCAGCACTGGACGACCCTACCCCTCCCTCCCAACTCCCGGACCCCTTCCCCCCATCTCAACTCCCCAACCACCCCCATCCCCGATCCGCAACCAGAACCACCCCAACAACCCCCCCCACCACCCCTCTGGTTCCCCAACTGTTCCCAAGGTCCCATTGTCCCAGTCCGGTCCTCAGCGGACAAGTCTGTGGAAAGGTACAGAAGTGGACGTCCAGCCACTACACCCCAACCCGACCCTCCCCCTTCCCCCGGGCCCTCAAACCTGCAGTACAGTGAAAGCGACGTCGATCTCCCCCCGGAGTTCTTCTCAAGCTGTCAGCGCAACCTCGCTGGACGCCGTGTCCCTGGCCACTCCCCGTACTGCACTGTCCATCTCAGCTCGAATGGTGGGTGAATCCGGCCGCGCGGAAGAGGTAGAGGAACGTCGACCAGGGACCGATTGCCAGCCGTCTCTGGAGACGCGCCATCGGCGCGGAGTGGGTGCTTCTTCGTCCGTCGCAGTGATTCCCAATACTCCACAGTGTCCTGGAGAGAGCGTAGCTGATGCAGGGTCCCGTTCCAGCGAAAGATGATGCGGAAAGGGTGGCTCCACGAGTACCGAGTGTCATGTTCTCGCAGGAAGTCCGTTGCGATTTTGAAGGCCCGGCGTTTCTGCAACGTGACCGCCGACAGATCCTGAAACAGGGCTACCCGGTGACCACGAAATTCTAAGGATGGCTTCGATCGTGCTTCACAGAGGATCCTTTCCTTCAGAGGGTAGTTCGGCAGGAAGGCTAGGATATCAGGAGGAGGTGCCGTAGACCGGCGCCGCAGGCCCACTCTATGCGCCCTATCTATCCGGATGGAGAAGTCGGCCGGCTCCCCTAGGATCTCTCTGAACAAGTCTCCCAGGTATCCTGCCACGTCATCTTCCTCTGCCCCAGAAGGAACTCCCCGGACCCGGATGTTGTTTCTCCGGGACCGGTTCTCAAGGTCCTCGGCATGTGCCTGAAGGTCGATTTGCTGGTCCCGCAACCGTACCACCTCCTGCTGCCGCTGTGAGATCTCTTCGTCCCGGGCGTGTCCGGCCTCCTCCATAGTGGCAACCCTCTCACCCAGGCCGTCGACCTCCCTTCGCACCTCACGCACTTCTCCACCACCTCCTGCTTCAATGTCTGAAAGTCTTCCCTCAGGGAGCTGAAAATGGATTCCAGGAAGGATCTGGTGACCGGAGGCTCCCCTCCACTCGCTCCTTGGGAGCCACCCGGCGGGCTCGAGGATTGCTGCCCTCGATCCTGTCTCGCATTGCTCTTGCTCAGCATGTCCGGCAGAGTTCGCTCCCCCTTCTTGGTCCCTTTGTTGCCGGCCATTCTGTACGGGGTAGCGCACTCCTAGGCTATGTGCAATGTCGCCGGTCAGTCTCAGTGGCCACCACGCCGCCGGGGCACCCCAACCCGGTCGACGCCACCCTCCAGGCCGAGCAGCCCCTCAGCCACGTGCACAGCGTCCCGCTCACCTCCACCTCCAGGCCGGGCACTGCTTTTGAGCCCCCAGTCCCGGTGCCGGGCCGGTCCCTGCGGAGCCACAAGAGGAGCCCCACTCCGTCCTCACTGCCCGCACAGTGGTTGCTGGGCTCTCGGGTGCTGTGCTCACCAAGCCATCGCCGTCAGTGCTCCAATTGGATACCAGTCCCAGGGCAGTTCCCTCGTCGTGCCGGCTTCCTCTAGATCCGGCCAGCTGCCAAAGGCCCCCCGACTGAACAGGCCAGGCGCCAGCAGCACGCCTCCATTGTCGATGGCGATCGCCCAGGGGGCAGTCTACACCACGCTGTCTGTCCTCCGCGTCACCGCTGGGCAGGCCAATACTGTGGCCTCAGCACGATGACGCCTCCGTGGGTTGTACCCCCCAGGTGAGTCCGGACCCGCCAGCTGCGCGGAAGTCAGGCGGCCGCAGGTTCTCCCTTCAGTGTAGGGCAGGGGGGACGGCTTCCTTACCGCCGGCCGTAGCCCGCGTCTCCGGCCACACGTGCGCCCCCCGCCTAGAGGGTTGAGTCCGGGCGGCTTCTCACAGGGGCCCCTGAGGCCCGGGGTCCACAGCCCACTGTACCCCACAGGCCTCGGGTCCGGGACCGGGAGGCAGGCTCCAACGCAGTGCAATTCGTGCCGCGCCGGACCCGGTCACCCCGCCATGGGACTCCGCCCCATCCGCTGGTCGGGCCCGCTCTCCCCGTCGGCGTCGCAGCCGGGCTATCCCTGGAGTGCCTTCTGGGTTCGGGTGTGCTGCCCGTCTCACCCCCGGAGCTGGAGCGGAAGCGGTCCGTCCGTGCCCGGGTGGGCCGTGACAGAGAGCCGGGGCGCGCCGGTAGTAGGCCGCGACTCCGGCCTTGCTTGGTGATTTCCGGTGCTGCGGCCTTTCGGGTGGGCGTCGCCTCCTGTCGTCCTCGGCCGCCACCCGATCCCCAGGTCCGGCTGGGCGGCCAACGGCGCCTGTCGCTGTGTGCCTGGCAGCTCACCGTCCTCTCCGCGTCCCTCCGGCACCAAAGCCGATGAGTCTCGCTCCTTTGGCGCCTCTTCGTGCGGAGCCTCGCACAGGCCGCCGTCCGTAGGCTGCTGGTCTCTGGGCGCCCAGGTCGTCGGATGCCGGCAGAGAGAGCGTATCTCGGTGGAGCGCGATGCCGGTGCTTCGCCGCTACAGCTGCGGCGCAGTCCGGGGGGAGATCTGCGTTAAGTCTCGGTCAGAAGGGCCCGAGGTCGGAGGAGCCGCGGAGAGTGCGTCCGCTCAGCTCGCCATCTTGGCCACGCCCCCTGAACTACCACTTTTTGAAGAATGCATCATAGTAGTTACATATTTAGGCTTTTTCTCATAGGGAATGGCATGAATCAGAATAAAACCATAATTGTTTGAATTTTACCAGAAGTGAGTGTACTACTTTAGCATTTTATGGTCATTAAGGGAGTTGACTGGTGCTACTGGTCACATGATATGTAGCTCGGATTACATGACTATTATAGCTCCTTTTCATTGTCTGTACTTTGGTAATGATCGGCTGTATTAAATCAAACAAAAGCTGGAAAGCATGATCTGCACCTCCCAGTATAGAATTCAAACTTTTAGACTCGAAAGCTAGGCAATTTTGTATTCCACTATTGTTTGTTAGCTAGCAGCAGTAACATTTCAAACATTTTTTATAGAAAGCTTGGGCATGGCAGTGATGATGTCAAATAGACCATTAGTGGGAGAGTGGCTAACATAGCTGGATTCATAGCGCATCTCCTCTACCAACATCCTGCTACTATTTACGCAGACTATTGGTGGTCCCTGGCTATTTATTGGCGTCTGCAGGTCTTTTATGCCATTTTGTTTATCTCTGCTTCTTTTAAATTAACGAACAATGTTTGCCTTTACTACTGGTCAGGGATATTGTTTCTTGCTTTCTCAGCAATTTTGTGTAACAATATGTAAGTGTTGTTGTTCACACTATTAGGCAACTATAGGCCATATGTATGAACACATTTTTCCATAGACACAGAATGGGTAAAACCCTTTGAAACATCTGGCCCTATGTCTGTTAATTGCCCACCACTGGGAAAGGGCAGTCATGGAAGTTCTGGTGAGTGTGCAGCAATGGAGCACCTGATGGGAGCTTATGACATTATTGCATTGAGCTCAGGTCATTAACTATTGGTTAAGCATCCACCCTTCCATAATGCTTTGGAGTCGCCCCTGATCCTGGCCTCCCTACAATTTCATAATGTTACCAGTAGCTGTAGGAATTGCCTCATATTGCGCTCACTTCTTTTGAGAAGCCGAAAGCAACTCTTTGCTTTCTTCCATTAAATGTGTTTAAATGATTGAGGCTCTTCTCACAGGACTTGCACTTTAAACTTAGCACCATGTTGTCAGCATGCTTCTGAGCTCTGTCTTCATTCTGACCTTATCTTTCTCTTAAGAACACCTTACTCACAAGAGACCTGGGCTGAGATTTGTAGAGTAATGAAACAACATCCCTTCCTTCCTCTGATGGCCTTGGAGCTCTCCTCACATCCCAGCAAGGTCCTTGCTTTTGAGTGGCCTTTAACATTGTGTGGCCACTTGGGATGCTCAGATTAGGTGCTGTTCCACACCAGTGCTCAGAATTTGTTATCTTTTCAAGTGACCATTTCTACAGTTAGGACCAAATTTAGAGTTGGGTGGTAATGGAAAATACTGCGATTTATGGACTTAGCCCTGAATCAAGAGGAGAATCTGATGGTGGAATTCCTTCCATCATGGATAATACGAGGGAAGGTTTTTGCCCATGGATTTTCCTTAGATAGTAACAGTTTCTCAGAAAATCTGAGAATTTCCCTTTGTCAACCAAGCCTAATTCTGACCTTGGTGTTTACCTTTATCTCGTGGCCACTGAAGTACAATGAGATGAATAATCTAAACGGTTGCATCTGACCTGCTGATGGGGGAAGCCAAAGGAGATCACATCATCCCCTTTCACGTCTTTCCACTATTTCGAGGTGTGAGACAAAAGAGACTATTTCGAAACACTTGGGGCCATATTGATGGCCAAATCACGCAGCGCAGCAAGAAAACTTGCTGCACTGCCTGACAGGAAAAGATAGGAATATGCTGTATTTAAGTCAATATGGTGAAGGACTGGGATATTTAAGGCCCAGCGGTGCCAGGGGACAACACCTAGAACATTCGTGGGATACCTTTTCTGGCGCACTAAATACAGAGACACGGGACACTTCCTTCGGCGTCAAAGATCAGCGCTTATTACTGCAGGGAGGCAAAAGTCACAAGAAGTACAACAGAGTGTAGGTTCTGAGAGTCTGCTCCCCTTGCATATGTGAGTCGCTCTCTTTTATACAGGATTTTGTCATTGCACAGTATGTAAGCAAAAGGTTACAACTCATTTCACACAGTAAAATTCAACGGATCGCTTTCATGTATTCAGAGCACCGGAACATAATTACATTAACATCACCGGTTCCAACTGTAAAAGCACATCTTCCCACCACTAGGTACATTCCACTTGAGTTGTAAATAAACAAGAGAAAGAGACAAGAACAGCTGCAAGGAAGTCAGACAACAGGGAAGAGGGAGTGTAATATTGGATGCGTAATCGTAGCCTAAAAGGACTTGATCCCAGCACGTGCGAGGCTGAAACAATAGACCGGCACGGCAGGATCACCTCCGAGCGGAGGCAACTGCTTTAGCAGTGTCCTCCCCCTACTCATAAAAGACGCATGAAAAGGCATATGCTTCTTCCTTGAAGCTTGGGAACAAAAGGGTCACGATGCGGACAGTTGCCTGTTCGCTGACTACGTGAGGGCAAGAAACAAAATGGATGCCGTATCTAAAATGGAACCCGAGCGTCCATTGAAGAAACCTGTAAATGTGAGGAACTCTTCTGAGTAGTATGGCGAAAACGCGTACACTTACACAACTCGTCATTTACGGTTCATTGATACCACATTCGTCCATATTCGGCGGTGCCCAAAACGTCGTAACGATTTTTACGGAACCTCAGACGCTCCTTTTGCCCTCATGTAGGCAAGAACTAGTCGAAGTCGGAGTCGATCTCGATATTCATCAGATCATTCAGATGTTGTTGGAACATAATTCTATCCATCAATACCTCCTTGGAAACAGGTGGCCTTCTTATACACGTTGTAGCACAAAGGCCACATAAGGCAGGACCACACTGTACACAAAGACAACACGTGAACAGAAATGTCACGACAACCCCTATGATCATCAGAATCTTCCAACCCCAAGTCGACATTAGACCCCAAAACCATCCTAGAAGCGTCCAATCTCCCTCGTCCTCGTGTATGGACTCCGAGATTTTGTGCAACTTGGAGATGGCTTGATAAACCGTTGGAGCGTTATCAGGTATGAATATGCAGCAGCTCGAATGGATGACCTTACACACACCACCTCTATCCGCTAGAACAACGTCTAGAACCATACGGTTCTGTAACGTCATAAGCCTATCCGCTTGAAGCTCTGCTGTCAGATTACCAAGGGCGCTTGCAGTTATGTTAGCAGTTGACTCTACTACACGAGTTAACTGTCTCAGATTTCTGCTATTGACCATGGGGCCCCAAAACGGTAGAAAACCCTTGAAGAAGTCTCCTGCTTCTTGACCGGAAGTATCCTCTTTACTAATGACACCTCTCACAACTCTGGTTTTGTGATAGTCGGCAGCAACAGTGAAAGTCGGGGGCAAGAGATTTGCAATATAGCAGGTACCTGAGAAGTCATGTGGTAACCACGTATATGCTCGGTCATAACATACAAAATAGGTACCCTTGGCAGTCAGAAAGACAGGGGAAGAGAGCATCAGTAGAACGTAAGTATCCACACAAGCACTCTTCCCAAGCTGGGCTCTTGGATTTCGGCCACGACCTTGCAGACAAAAGTGGCCTAGGTGAGGTACAATCCAGATTGGAGATGAGCTTTTAAGCTGCCTATCACCCACTGATATACTATACTCAGCCTCACTAAGGTACTTATAGGTTTGCACCTCCTCTTCTGGGATAAGTGACCTATCGAAGATATCTCTATCTAGATCGGCAATAGCTATCATTAGAGACTTGTGATACGGGCCAGGACCAAAGTTTGCTGAGCGTGGCTCTCGATGGGGGTAGGAATCTAGTGCACTACGGAACATGGTTTGGAATGCCCGAACCGACCCTTGGGGGCTGTACGGAAGGACCAAATATGGGATACCCCTGTCCATGGTATGTGGCATTAGCCCACACACCCAACAGTTTGTAGTATTTACCACCAACTGATGCTGATGCAAAAGTTGCACAAAGGAATTGTTTCTAAATTCCGCACGTCTGACTTGTTCATGTTGAGGCAGTAGGTGAAAAGAATGTGGAGAAACAGTAGAGACGAAATTTAGATCATGAGAAGGAGAGGTGGGTAAGGCAGAAGGCAGCAATGATAGAAAACCAAAATATACTCCACACACCAGCAGCATAGAAACAGTTAGGAATAACATGAAAACCTGTAATAAAAAACACTTTGTTCGAAATGTGCTGTACAATTTAGATCTTTGCACCGTCTTTTCCTCTATCTTCGTCAGCTTGGAGAACTCCATCCTCTAACAACCGTCCGCACCGTTCTTGACGCACTTCGTTCTGGGTAGCGATTATCAATTCCCAGGGGTTCCCGGAAATTGACAAAAGAAATTGACCTAATGTCAATAACTGCTAAACAGAAGGAAGTGCCCGTGCGGCCCTACGGCCAACCCAGATGGCAGGTTTTAATCAGTTAAATAATCAATTTCATATACGTCTCCTAGCTGTTCTGGAAAAGAAATACATACATAATAAAATGTCCACAATGGTCAAGGCAGAATGTGAGGGGGTATTTTGAAATCAAAATGATAACAATTTATTCATCCTTATTGAGTGTACGAAGAAAGTATCGGTTTCTTCCGGGTCGAGTCTGATCTTCAAACAGTGGATTGGATGGCGAAAGAGTGTTCGATTGTCCAGGCAATTGTTCAGTACTTGTATTCCCCAACGTTGAAGGAAGGGAAATTGTTTGAGAGGAATCAACAGGGGTGTCAGATAACACTGAAGTGTTCCCTATGGTCTGAGCTTCGCTAAATGGGACAAAGCGCTGGGGAACTTCAGTTTCAGACGAGGAAAAACCTTTACGTATCCATGTGTCTGCCGGCAGAGGAAGCGGAACCTTCTTGGTGTGGGTGGCATGTACCCAGTGTTTCCGTCCCTCCAGTCGAACCGCCGTCCTCGTTGCTAGTAGCACCTGGAAGGGTCCCACAAATCTCGGCTCAAGATGGCGTTTTCGTCCGAAATTTCTGGTGAGGACCCAGTCCCCTGGTTGCAGCCGATGACCAGGACCCTCTGTTTGTGACGGCAGAGCCTCAAAGACCTGTTGATGAATCAAACTCAATTTAGCAGTCAGATCATATAGATAATCAATTAACATTGGATATTCAAGTCTGTTCAATTCTTTAGGTCTCGGAACCCCCCAAATGTTCGCAGGGCGGCCGAACACAATCTCATATGGGCTAAGCCCTACTCGAGAGTGTACAGTAGCCCTGGTCGATAAGAGAGCTAGAGGCAAAGCGTCAGGCCATGATAAACCAGTTGTTGCCTGAATTTTAGCAAGTTTTAGTTTCAGGGTGCCATTGTATCCTTCCACCAAACCCGCTGACTGAGGATGATTAGCACTATGAAATTTCTGGGATATTCCTAAACCACGACACACACTCTTCATCACGCTTCCCACAAACTCACTTCCGTTGTCCGACCATACAATCCGAGGCATGCCGTACCTGGGGAAATACTCTTTGAGCAGAATTTTAGCTGTGGATAGGGCAGTATTATCCTTAAGAGGGTAAGCCTCAATCCATCTGGAGAACGCACAAACCACAACCAGCACATACTTTAAATTATTGCATCTCTCCATGTGGATGAAGTCCAATTGGATAACTTCGAAAGGACATGTAGGAGGGGCAAAATGACCAGGTGGAGTGTGGGTGCCCTTACCGGGATTATGCATCAAACATACCATGCAATTCTTAACCACTCTCTCTGCACATTTAGTAATCCCATCATTCTTCCATACAGGAGACAACAACTTGCATATGCCCTTCGAGCTAATATGTGCTGTGCCATGGGCCATTGTAACAACAGCAAGCACATATGCATCCGGTAACATCCATCTCTGTTTCTCTGACAAATCAACCCAACATCCATCCTCATCTAATTTTCCCGTGCTTTCTTTCCACTTAGTCTTCTCCATTTCAGTGGCCTCATTCTGTATTTCCTTCACACTCTCCACTGTGTCCTCACACATACTAGTTTCCGCAGGCCATCTCACTGAACTTGTAACATACATTCGATTTGTCAGATCTTTCGCTGTCTCCTTAGCAGTCTCATCTGCAAACGCATTACCACGACCAACATCATCTGTCACTTTTCGATGCGCACTACATTTAATTATGGCCACCTGTTTGGGCAATGTGAGTGCATCTAAAAGGTCATTCACAAGCTGTCCATGTTGAATCTTTGTGCCATGCGACGTTAAGAATCCTCTTTCTTTCCACAATCGCCCAAAACTATGTGCCACACCAAAAGCATACTGGCTGTCTGTGAACACATTCACCCGCTTTCCTCTGGACAACACACACGCTCTCGTCAAGGCGACCAACTCAGCTGCCTGAGCCGAGTTCTGATTTAATCTCGTAGATTCCACAACCGTTCTCAACGTCACTACAGCATACGCAGTCGTCACATCACCATTCGGTAACTTAAAACAGGAACCATCAGCATACAAAGTACCATCGGGATCTACCAATGGAATATCCTTTAGGTCAATACGACCCTTCGTCTCTTTTTCGGTTCTTAGATAACAGTCATGTGGTGCTACATCACTTGACTCCGTATTGATCGGCAATAATGTTGCTGGGTTCAACACATTACACCGTTTTATCCGTATGTGACTAGCCAGTAACGTCAGCTCATACCCAGACAACCTTGCGCTCGTCAAATGTTGAGTTTTCGTTCGGTTCAAGAGAGTGTCGACTGCATGCGGAACCATCACCGTGAGCATATTATCCATGACCAGACCCGCGGACTGTCGAATGGACGCCGCAGCTGCCGCTGTTGCCCTTAAACAACTCGGCAAGGCTCTAGCTACTGGGTCTAAAGTCGAAGAAAAATAGGCGCATGGACGCTGTTTGTCGCCAAAGTGTTGCGTCAGAACACTCAACGCACAACCATCCCTCTCGTGAACGTACAGTGTAAACGGCTTACGGTAATCAGGAGTACCTAACACAGGAGCCGAACACAACGCATCACGTAATTCAGAAAAACTTTTTTGACACTCTTCAGTCCATGGCAAAGGAGTCGGAACATCCTTGCACGTGAGAGCTAACAATGGTTTCGCCAATAGTGAAAAATTTGGGATCCATTGTCTGCAGTATGACGTGATACCTAGAAAGGCACGTACATCTCTCTGAGTTTTTGGCACAGTCATTCGGGTAATCGCTGCAATTCTCTCTGGGGTCAACCTTCTCCCTTCTTTTGACAATAAGTGACCTAAGTAGGTTACTTCTTGGCAACAATATTGCAGCTTGGAAGGTGACACCTTGTGATGTAAGTCACATAAATGCCGCAACAATGATACTGTAGCAGTTCTACAAATATCTTCGGTATCAGCGGCGATTAACAGGTCGTCAACGTACTGAATCAAGGCTGCGCCTGCCGGTAATATAAATGAATCAAGTTGACTTTTAAGGGCTTGACTGCAGATCGACGGACTCTCACAATAGCCCTGTGGTGCCCGTTTCAGTCTAAAACTGCGACCACCTAATGAGAATCCGAATAGATCTCTGCTTTCCTCAGCAATCGGGATACTAAAGAAGGCATTCTTTAGGTCGATCACCGTGAACCAGGAGGCAGACACTGGAATCAGGGTCAACAAAGTCGTGATATCAGGGACCACGGGGTACTGTGGGATCACGATTTTATTCACTTCTCTTAAATCGATTATGAAACGATACACAGGAAGTTTAGATGGATCAGTGCGTTTTAAAATTGGTAGTACAGGACTATTACACACATTTCCTCGAGTTTCTTCAACGACATCCTTTTTGATCAGGTCGTGTACAATCGTTAGTAGCGCCCGTTCTCCCTCAATGGAGATACGATACTGTGGTATACGTGGCAATCGCACATTTGGTTTCAGCTTGATCACATAAGGTGGGATGTCCAAGAGACCCACGTCATTGGGACCTGTGGCCCATAGAGACGCAGGAAGGGAGCTCAATTCCGGCGGGAATCTATCGATCGACAAGTACATGGGAGAGATTGCTCTCCGACCAAATGTAAGCTCTACTCCTTCAGGAGAGCAATACAAAGTTGCATATAACCGTTTTAACAAATCCAAGCCCAGAAGATTCTCGCCACAACCAGTAGATAGAATTAATGGAGCCTCCAACTCACGAGGGCCAATCGTAAGGGGCAAAGGGCTAGAGACAGGATTGCTAACCGGGGCGCCAGAGAATCCAACGGAAACATTTGTTAAGCCGGACAAAGGTGCGCCAGGGAGTTTCGAATGCATGATGGAACTTTTCGTCGCACCAGTGTCTAACAGAAAAGGCTCAACTACGCCAGATGTAGCAACTGCGACGTAAGGCCCACTCTTATCAACCGGAACTGATACTACTCCCTCTCTCTGTCGGTGGCTGTCCTAGTAACGATCGTTTACAACAGTCTCATGTTCAACGTAATAGTCGTCCGCGTAATACTGCGCTGATTTATCGGACCTTACATTTCTCTGGTCAAAACAATTATTCGCGTCCGAGGACGTATTAGGGCGCTCAGTCTGATTTTGAAGGGCACCGCGACCTCTACCTCGAGATGCTTGTTGAGGACCACCACGACCCCCTCGTGCCGATACACCATTAAGGCGGTCACGCAAAGCGGGACAATCATATTTTATATGTCCCTCTCTTCTACAATATGCACACTGGTTATACCCAAGCATAGATCTAAAGTCAGAGGAGTCAGGACGTGACTGTATTCTGGAGGATTGCGATTGTGGTCTATATTGCTGTTGCAAATCAGTGTGATTTGAACGCGGAGGATACGCTTGCTGCAACAAAACCTTCGTTTTGAGCTCCTTCGTTTTCTTATCTACACGATCACTTTCTTCTTTTTCCCTATTCTCATAATATTGAGCCGTTGCTAATATCTGTGCAGTGGTTGAAACAGCCCATGCACTTTCTGAATTTTTCAATTTGTTGCATAGTTCTGGCAACAAATTCAACACAAATTTATCAACAAACAACCGTTGACCTCCCTCAGTGCCCATATCCTGACCACTATGATCGACAAATGCCTCTTCGAATCTAGTAAAGAAATCGGAGACACTCTCATCCTTCTTTTGCTTACAAGCTGCTAATTTATCCCAGTTTACCCTCATCGCCGGCATAAGCGTTTTCATGAGTGTAATTATTTTCTGAGGCAGATCCAAAATTAACTGCTCAGGCTTAGCCCCACCAACTTGTAGTCCATCAGCCGCTATTAGTGCAGCCCAATCACCACCTAACTCATTCGCATGATTTTCCTGACGAATTTTCGCCCAAACGGGCTGTGGTACAACATTACCGAACAGCATGTCAATGTCGGCAAGGTTCATAATAGTAGCATCCACTAATTGAGACAACTCCTTATAGTAACCCGCCGGATTCTTGCGTGGATCAGGCAAGGACTGTTTGACCTGTAAGACTTCTGATCGCTTCCATGGGAGGTGTATCCAAACTCTTTGGAAATGTGGAAGGACCGGAGGAGCAGCATTAGCATCACCTGGCATCCATACTGGCGGAACCTCCCTCATAGGATACTGACCAGGAGTCGTTTTCCAATTATCAGAGTTGTCATCAAACGACACTCGAGAATGCACTGTCGACCTATGGGCTAACAATCGCTCTAAGGCACGTCGTACATCTCCACCTACAATCATACCATTCGAAAATTGACCCTGAAGTTCAATCATATCGGGCGGTATGTTATCTAGATCGTCATTATACCATTGTTCCCTCAAACAGTTACACATTTCGTCGAACACGAGCCTCTGCGTAGGCTCATTAAACTGAGAAAACGTCTCGAAAACCATGCGTGGAGGGTAGTTGGCAGGATGTCTTATCCACCTACGTGCCATTGTCACTAACGTCTCTTTCTCCCTTCCACTAGGGATCTGACTCCGTCTTTGGGGAGTTTCAGAAGTATCGGATGGAAATAACTGAATAGAAAGCGGTGAATAAAGGGTAGCAACAGTGTTAGGGATACGATTACGAACAGAAGGAGAAAGGAGAACAGGAGCCACAACGTTTGAAGTGAAAGCAGACACAGCAGAAGCAGGCAAGATAGTCGGGGTGGCAGGGACAAGAGGCTGAGAAGGTACAGGCAAAGGAGCAGTAGGAATAGAGACAGGTGGTGGGACAAACGTAGGACCAACAACGGGCTGACCCGCAGCCGCTGGAGCAACAGGAGGGACAACAGGAGGAATTACAGGCGGAACCACAGGAGGAACTACAGGGGCTGTAGCACCCTGTGCATAAGGAGGTGGCGATTTCATCAAATATGCTAACAGGGGATCCTCCTTTGAATCCTCTTCCTTCTTATCTAGACTAGTTGGTAAAACCGGGTAACATTTGTCTACCCTCATGTGATGCAGTCTAGTGGAAACTTCTATTTCTTTTTCTTCTTTATCTCGCTGACATTGTTGTACAACTTGCATTATCGGAACGATACCTTCTCTTCGATCCCTTTTAACCTGTTTGATTTCTTTCTGTTTGGCCTCTTTACGCCACAACCGAAAGGAATCAAACATAGCTGGCCTAGCTTTCCTTTTAAACAACTTAGCTTCTAGATTATCTAAGATCGTGAGGTCGAAACTTCCATGCGGTGGCCAACTAAGGACACCATCTTTTTTCGTGTAACGGACCCAATATTTATTATATATAATAGGGCCCACACCATGTCGACTATAGAGCTCATATATCGGAGTTCCAACTGGAGGTGTCGGACACGAGTCCTCCAACCGGGAATCCTTGTTGCAACATTTAAAGAAACCGAGAAAACCACTATGGCTAGGCATCATGTACACTAACCTAGTATCAAACTTCAAGGGTTACCGAAGCACTAATTCTTCGTGAAAGACAAAACCCTCGGTTTTTGGCAATTGCAATTGTCAAATAACAACTAAGAACCAACAACTAAGAACCACAAATGCACTGGAATTATGCAAACAACAAAGCTTCAACAAGCTGTAACAACAACTAAGGACTGGGAGCGACTTACAAATACTTAACTGAGGGCTACAATGGCGTCACCAGGAAGGCCCGTCTATCGTCTCGCTGTACGAAAGGTCTACGCCAGGCGTCGAAAACAGGTCGACAGTCAGGGCATCGGTCCGTCGCAGCCGTCAGGAGGCGGGAATCTTCGCGGGAAAAATCTTCGGACCACTTATTTCGACAACAGGATCGATGAAGCGGGGTGCACCTTTTCCTCGGAGATTTCACACGAAGTCCCTCACAATCGTCAGGCTTTGGACCGGTACCGCCGATGTCGCCACACGTTGGGCGCCAACTGAAGGACTGGGATATTTAAGGCCCAGCGGTGCCAGGGGACAACAGCTAGAACCTTCGTGGGATACCTGTTCTGGCGCACTAAATACAGAGACACGGGACACTTCCTTCGGCGTCAAAGATCAGCGTTTATTACTGTGTGGTATATAAATAAATAATACCGGGACTATTTTTGAATTACATTAACAATAACAGATAGCTCAATAAATAAGAGGCAGGATCCGATGTGTCCGAGTCAAAAGGATTTATTCAGGCAAAAAGGAAGGGACTGGAACGGGACAGCCTGACATAAAATGAAAAGGAAGGCAGCTGCACCATTTCATCGACAGTGCAGCATATATATAGTAAAACATTACATTACATTACATACAGTAGGCGTAACTTATGACAAACGTAAGATAAGAGCACATGGGTGGAAAAAGAAGGCGTGCACAGGGCGTGCACGGAGACATGTGATGTGAACGTCACAGAAGTGTCATGAATGGGGCGGAAACATGGAGGGGGCTACTTGATCAGCTGGGACCTTTAACCTAGTGGTGCGCGCAAACGGGCAATGACGTGTTACCAGGGAGAACTGGAGCTATGACTTCTGCACTAGAAGAGGAGACTAAAGTCTGCGGTGTCAGGACGACATGTACCTATAGCATATCTGGTATCTGGTGTTTGGAGTACATGTTGATAGAATCCAAAAGTTATCAGGGCAAAGGCTACTTGACACTAAGGCTGGTGCATGCATTATTCTACATGTATTGCGTGTGCTAGGAATATTCTATGAATATTAATACAGTATTTCTCTTGCATGGAGACAGAAAGACTAGACCATAGCTGAAACTGTTGATGCGGTTCAGTAGCTTAGGAATGCAAAGGAGGAAAGCTGAACTGATAACTAGAAGCATAACATACTCTTGGCAGACAGGCGGGCAGAGCCAGGCCAGGCACCGCGCTGCGCGAAAGGAAGTAAGTGAAGGGTCAGGGATGCTGCATCCTAATCAGCACGGAGGGAACGCCGCAGCCCCTGCGGACGTTCCCTCCTCCTCAAGGTTGGCGGACGGACGCAAGTCCGTCCGCCATCCTAATCGGCCCCCTATTGAGGACATGCCGCCCCAAACCACATGGGGGGACACCGTTCCACACAATATGAGGGCATACAGTACCACTCCTCATGAGGACACACTGTCATACACTTCATGAGAGGACACTGTCACACACCTCATGAGGATATGCAATCTCATATCTCAGGAGGATACACCATCACAAACCTCTCACACAACACTATACCACACCTAATGAGAACATATACTGTCCCACAGCATATTATGACACACCATACCTCACCTAATGAGGATGCACTGTTCCACTCCTCATGAGGACACCCATCACACATCTTCCACACAACAGTATACCGCACTTAATAATGGCACATACTGTCACACACCTCGTAAGAACATACCATACCACACCTCACGAAGAAATGCTAACCCATACCTCATGAAGGCACACCAAATTACACTTAATAAGAATAGACATTTCAACATCTCGTAAGGGTACACCGTCCTACACCTCATTAGGATAACTCATGAGAACACACGCTGTCCCACATCTCATGACAACACACTGCTGTACATCTCATGAGTACTGAAACCCGCAGCCCAAGGGACCCACCATCCCACGAGGGCGCACCGACCATCACCTGATGAAGACACAATACACATACCTCACAAGGACATATATTTCACACAGCTCATGATAACTAAGTGCTTCGAAGATCAACGCCTCAAAAACTGAGATTCTCACATGAAGCTACTGGGCAAACTAACCAGATGAAGGGGCTTAAACATGATTCGACATGATGAGATGCTTATGTCGAATTTTTGCATACATTGGGTTTCCACAGAAAGCCCCAGCCTGATGATGCTTGTGCTTTCCCAACCTGACTATGTAAATGTATTTATATAGCGCAAATCACCGACACGGTATCTAAGCGCTTGCTTAGGGAACCCGTCCTGGTATTCCCCTGTGAGATACCCCGGCAGGGTATCCACAAGGTGAAAGCCAGGCATCCCGCCGCGAGGGGCCGTAGTGGAGATTAAGCAAGCTATTGCCCAGAGTCGCAGAGTGTGACCCCGTGAGTCGAGTAGGCACCGGAGCGAGAATTATCAAGTCCGTGGAATTTTAGAGCTCGAGACCCGCCGAGGCGGGGAATCGAACCCTGGTCCACGGCCGATCTCAGCTTCCGGGTCTGCCGCCTCTAACCACTGAGCCACACTTCTCCACTCATACTATACCAATTAAATTTATATTAAAGCACCCCAACTAATACTTTGGAAACTACTACGAGTGCAAAATGCAGATGGCAGGTACCTGCTCAGTCTTCCAATGAAGACCAATTTCATATTGCTCTCATATGTCTACACTTGCTTCCAGTGGCTTAATGAATTACATTTAACGCAATGTGTGTAGCCCACCAGGCTATTCACAGGACTGGACTACTCTTTCTTCAACAGAAATCCTACACCTCCCATCACACCTGATGCTTACAGTCTGTATGTGAGCAATTGCATCCCACAGCACAGAACGAAGGGTTTAAGGGTGGAGTAGTTCGCCCCTCGTGTGAATTGACCCCCACGGGATTAATCAATCAGGGGATTTTAAGCACACTACTCACCCTAGAGGGTCTCAGGGTGCTGGGGGAAAATAGGGGGTGTGCAGCTCCAGGTCAGCCAAAAAACTAGGTCTTGAGGCTCTTCCTGAAGGTTTGCAGAATGGGGGTGCGTCTGATGTTGGCTGGGAGCTCGTGCCATGCCTTCACTGCGACATTGGAGAAGGCCCTTGCACCTGCTCTGGTTCTGCAGATGCACAGGGTTACTGCTAGGGCGAGGATGTCAAAGCGAAGGTTTCTTTTGGGTATGTGGAAAGAGACTCTTTCGTTGAGGTATTTGGGTCTGATGTTGTGGAGGGATTTGTAGGGGTGGGTGAGTAGCTTGAAGGTTACTCTCTTCTCGACTGGGAGCCAGTGGAGGTCTCGCAGGTATTGTGCCATGTGCTCCTGACGTGGGGTGTCGAGGATGAGTCTGGCCGCGGAGTTCTGGATGGTCTGGAGTTTGTGTAGCAGGGATTTGTTGATTCCGGTGTAGAGGGAGTTCCCGTAGTCCAGTCTGTGGTTATGAGTGTGCGGGTGACACTCTTTCTGGCTTAGGTGGGGATCCAATTGAAGGTCTTGTGGAGGATGCGGAGGGCGTCGAAGCAGGTGGAGGCGACAGCGTTGATCTGGCGAGTCATGTTGAAGGAGGAATCGAGAATTATGCCAAGGTTCCAGGTGTGGTCTGTAGGGGTGGGAGAGTTTCTGAGGGTAGGGGGCCACCAGGTGTGGTCCCATGCGGTGGGGGAGGGTCCTAGTATGAACCTCAGTCTTCTCCGAGTTGAGCTTTAGGCAGCTGCTGCATCCAGGCTGAGTCGTCTTTCATTCCTTCCTGGAAGCTAATTCTGGTGTCTTCGGGGTTCTTCATGAGGGTGAGGATGAGCTGTGTGTCATATACGTAGGATACTATGTTGAGTCCATGCTGTCTGACGATGTAGGCGAGGGGGGCCATGTAGATGTTGAAGAGCGCGGGGCTGAGCGATGATCCTTGGGGTACTACGCAGTTGATCTCAGTGGGTTCTGAGAGGAAAGGAGGGAGTCTGATCCTTTGTGTTCTATTGATGAGAAAGGAGCAGATCCAGTCAAGAGCGGATCCCCGTAGGGCGTTGTCGTGAAGTCTGACTGTGAGAGTTCGGTGGGAGATAGTGTCGAAGGCAGTAGAGAGGTCTGGCAGGATGAGGGCTGCGGTGTGGCGCTGGTCGAGGAGCATGCACATGTCGTCGGTGGAGGCAAGGCGGGCGGTCTCGTTGCTGTGGTTGCTACGGAATCCGGACTGGGCGGAGTCCAGTATGGCGTTTCTCCGATAAAAGTAGTCAGCTGGGCGTTGACGATTTTCTTGGTGACTTTGGCTGTGAAGGGAAGGAGAGAGATGGGGCGGTAGTTTTTTCAGGTCCGTTGGGTCTGCAGAGGGTTTTTTGAGGAGGGGCTTGACCTCTGCCCACTTCCAGTCATTGGAAAAAGTGCCGGATTCGAAGGCGGCATTTATGGTGTGGCGTAGCTCTGGTGCTATGGCGGTGGCGGCTCTGTGGAAGATGTGCGGAGGGCAGGGGTCCATGGGGGCTCCTCAGTGGGTGCTCTTCATGGTCGTCGTGGTGTCTTCGGGGGTGATCGGGGACAAGGTGATGATGGTGGGCTAGCTGTCATCACTGGAGGTAAGGGTGGTTTCTGCAGTCTGTTCGCTGAAGTTGTCATAGATGTTCTTGATTTTCAGGTGGAAGTAGGTGCCAAGCTTGTTGCAGAGGTCCTGGGAGGGTGTGACGTCCGTGGCTTCACTGAAGGGTTTGATGAGTTGCTGGATGATGTTGAAGCGTTCCTTCGGGTTGCTGGAGTTGGTGAGGATTTTGTTCCGGATGAAGGTCCTCTTGGTGCATCTTATGAGTTGGTGGTGTTCTATCATGGCATTCTTGTAGGTAGTCTGGTCTTCGGTGGTTTTGCTGTTTCTCCATCGGCTTTCGAGACGTCTGTAGGAGCTTGTGGCTTCTTGGAGGTCGGTGGTGAACCAGGCCTTCAGGGGGCGTAGTCTGTCAGGGTTGTGGAGGGTTGCGAGCTTGTCTGTGCAGCTGGTGATCCAGCGGTGTAGTTCCTTGGGTTTGGCGTCGGTCGTGGCAGAGGGGGGGGGGGGATCGTTGATGACGGTGGAGTTGAAGTGCTCCTCTGTGACCTTCCTCCAGTTCTTTCATGGTGGGCGCGGCGTGGGCTTGTGAGCAGTGGTGGTGATGAAAGAAGTGTACGCAGTGGTGGTCTGTCCAGAGGGGCTGCGAGGTGTGGCTGAAGCAGATGTTGATCCCTCCTGCGAAGATGGGGTCAATGGTGTGTCCTGCCTTGTGAGTGGGGGTGGTGACAAACTGCTTCAGTCCGAGGTTAGCGAGGTTGTCCAGGAGGGCGGTGGAGTCGCGGTCGCTGCAGTTGTTGAGGTGGAAGTTCAGGTCTCAGGTGAGTATGTAGTCTGTGGAGGCTATGGCGTGGGGTGCGATGAGGTCAGCAATGGAAGTGGCGAAAGAAGCACGGGGCCCAAGGGGTCTGTAGGCGAGGGTGCCGCGAAGCGTGGTTCTGGGGCTGTCTGGATCTGGAAGTGGAGGTGTTCGGTGTTGGAGAGGGAGTCACTTGTGCTGGGGGTGGAGAGTTGGCGGGAGCTCTTGTGTGCGATGGCAAGTCCTCCTACTGGGGGGTGGGGGCGGTCCTTCCTCTGGATCTTGTATCCGTCAGGAATGATGGTGGCGGTGGCGATGTAGCAGGCAGAGGAGGCGTTGGTCAAGGTTTCTGTGAAGAAGGCAACATCTGGCAAGAGGGTGTTGAGGATGAAAATGGAAGGTTTTGAAAGCTAGGCAATGGTGAGTTGAGAAGCTAGACTGCTATACCACCATTGGGGGGGGAATTTACAGGTTAGAGTACATTTCCATATCAATAGTGGCAGAGTACTTGTTTGTCTAGCTGATCCTCACCATTGTTATTATTATCATTTTCCCCTTCCCTTACATATCCCCTCACTGCTTCTGTGGCTTTGCTTGAATGTCTTCTTCAACTGTATTTGAAGCACGACAATCTACTGCTGATCCTTGGTCTGCGATGCCTGGGCATCCTGAGGAGCAACATCAGCATCTGGGTCAACATCTGCTATCACTACTGCACCAGATGCCCAGGATTTCAGTAAGCTTGCAGTCTTCGTTTGAGCTGAGGTCTCATTCTGTCTGACATAGTTAAATGCTTCCTGTTTACTGGCCTCTGCCTCTTTCGCATCAGTTCGCCTTTGCTCTCTACACCACCTACAGTTACTGGGTCTATTTGCAAGCAAACGCTACTTCACCCTGGGTTTGCTGACTGAACTGTTACTGCAAACACTTCTGTGTCGTTTCTTTCCTTGCCCATTTTCCTATCTTTCTCTTCCAAGGGTCTCAAGTGATCAATACTTCCACAGAGAGTCAGGGACAGCCAGGAATCACAGACGAGCCGTGTGTGACCAGTACCTCAAGAGAGAGTGTGGATAGCCATGAATCACAGTCGATCTATGTGTGATCAATTTCTCGCGGGGCTACCAGGAATAACAGCCGATCCATGTGTGATCTGTACCTCCAGAGATAGTAGGGGCAGCCAGAAATCATAGCTGATCCTTCTGTGACAACTAATGGAAGTGGGCACCTTGCACTAGCTCAGACAAAGTTAGAAAGCTCTCTAAGTGGTAGCTGTGAAGAGCCGCTTTCAGGCTTAGTCTAGAAAGAGTGTATAGCAGCTTATTTTACCAGAATGCAATCTTATAGTATAGATTAAGTGAAAAGAACCACACCAAGTATTAATAAAAATATGTATTTATTATATGATACTCTCTAGAAGGTTCAAGTATCCCCAACACAGAGATAAACACAATGCACACAATAAATAGCAAACAAAACACAGTAAATAGCACGAAATACACAGTGGCCCCAGGGGCGGACCAAACTATATTCTAAGAAAGTGGTATAAGAACCATAACTCGAGTCAAGACAGTCTTGAGAGGAGGTAAAATTGCAGGGGACCCACAGACCACCCAAGGTAAGTAGATAGGGACCACACAGAGAGCGTGTGCAGTGTGGGAACACAAACGTGTGCTCCGTACAAGTCCATGTGCAAGTCGCTGTTGGATTTTTAAAGATTAGGGATCCTTCCCAGTGGAACCTGTAGAAACCCCGTAGAAGACAGAAGGTTGGAGAGCCACCCCACCCGTGGATATCATAGTACCCACTTTACCTACACCAGGGAAGCAGGTGCATATGTGTGAAGGCGTGTCGGACACCACAGTTGAACCCAATGGAGGACATTAGTGACCAGTTGGAAGACGCCCCGTATATGCTCAAGATCACGATACAAGAAGATATACCAGTACACGGATAATGATTGAAAACACAGAGATTTAAAAGAACTCCCTGCACATATTACGACGCGACAATTAACTGAGCACACTGTCTTTTTTGGTACCAGCGGACATAGATCATTCTCCACAGTACCTTTCCCAATCCATTTAATCTTCAACTGGAAGGACATAAAGAGAAGTCTCTCAAAAATTTCCGTCACGCACTCGTCCTTTGGGAGCTCCACACATAAGAAACTGCGGGAACCATAAATTCGACATTATCCATATAGCAAAGTCAGTCTATCCGGACTCCACTACAGTAACTGCTATTGCGAAAGAAATACAGAATTCCCAAGGAAGGCATACGCCGAAACGCGTTGAATGGGATTTTGGTTCTGTATTCGATGAATTGTTGTATATAATCTTTGTATTTTGTTTGTACTATTGGTTTATATAATCATACTTGTACGAACAGTCACTTATTCTATGTGTGTAAAAACAAAAAAAGACAAAAAGATGAAATAATATTTGAATACAACATTGTCATAATAATAAAACAGAAGAATATATCAGAAATATATATGGTGGCAATTAGTTTATTTGTACAACGTCTAAGTCCTTACTTGTGAAATATGCACAAAACCCGGTGCCACATGTTAGTTTTTCCTAAAGGACTTCAAGAAAGGGCCACTGCTAAAAGAGGAGAAAGTGTCTGTGGGAATCCAAATGTGGATTCTTGAATAGAAGTACCTGAAAGGTGAGGAGACAGAGTTGATGTCACTCGGGAGTGATCAGGAGACTTGGAAGACGAATGCCCTCCGATGTCAAGTGCTTCAGGAAGGATGACTGTGAGCTTAACTCTACAGCTGTGAGGACCAGGTGAGGCTGAGGAAGACCAGGACCTGGATAGGAGCTGTCCCCTGGAGGATGTCGGGTGCTGAAGGGTCGGTGTCCGTTGGAGCACCAACAAGCCTTGGCAAATGCAACCCATGCAGTAAGTCAAGAAGGTGCACGGTTGGGACCAGCTAGGTCCAGTGGATTCCCCACAAGCAGTAGACAGGCCCCCAACAAATTAGTGGAGACCAAGAGAAACAAAGGTGATCCTCAAATGGGCCCACAGACCGGAGACACAGAAGTCGCGAGAGGACCTTGAGCAGCTCACCAAAGGAGAAGGCCAATGTTCCCACGGGGTGATGTGGCTGAAGATCTTGCAGACCTGTCAGCAGTGTTGAGGTGCCTGCGAATGCAGGGGAGTGACTCCTACACTTCAAGGGAAATTCCTACAAGTGTCTTTCATGCTCCACAAATCCTACATGGATCCTGTATGGTACACAGGCACAGAAGATGCAACAAACTGGAAGGGAGAGGAAGTCAGGCCCAAACGAAGTCAAGCAAAGTCCAAGAGTGCCCAGCCGGTAGAAGTGCAGCGGTGTCAGTTCTGAATCTTATACCACGATGAATCTAGGGACCTACGCCCAGGTAAGCCCTTGAGTACACTAGGGAAAGGCTTGGGAAGATTCAGGAGACCCTCCCAAGACAGGGGGGAGTTAATGCCATGTCCTTTGTCCAGTTTCGCGCCAGAGCAGGGGCCAACGGCTCCCCGAACCGGTTTGAACTAGACTATGCACAGGGACACTAAATGTGCCCCTAATGCAGACTTTCAGGCGCTGGCAAACACACCCACCCGGTCCCAATACACTAAATCCTGTCTGGGAGGTGGTCACACCTCCCTGTGACAGGATGCCTATTGCTCCACCTTCCTCTGCTCAAGCTTGGCTCAGCAGCAGGATGACAGAAATGTGTCTCTGGTCGGCAGCAACCATTTTGTGCTTCCGGGACTAGAACGTTGGCACCGGGAACACTGAAAGCCTAACGGAGAGCTCTTCCAGTGCTTGGAATCATACCTCCCACACCGTTTATGGTGTGGGAGGTATGATTCCAAAATGTTTGATCCCAAACATGATAGGATCAGTTGCAGCCAGTTTCGAGATGGTCATTGCGTAATTACGTGGTGCCCCTCTGTAAAGTATATGGCTGCTACACTGACAACCCGGGAGAATGGTCTCCGTAGGCTTTAGGGGTGTCCTGCTCATGCAGGGGCACCCTCTCACTTAGAACCAAGCACCCTGCCTTCACGATTGCTAATTGTGCTACGCAAACAAATGATGGACGGAATGCTGAATGAATCGTACATCCATCCCCAGTTAAGAGATCTGGGTTAAATCCATTTTTCTTTTGCTCCCCATGCCACCCCAGTTTAGACCCAGCCATATGCAAATCAGTCTTGACCCTGTGCCTCATGGCAACAGTCCAGAAGGAACTGCCAAGCCAGGTTCTCCCTGGACCAGAAACAAGAATCCTGGGACCGGTTTCAGGGTATGTCACCCTTCATCAGCCAGGCTAGCTTGAATCCAGTGGCTCAGTGAGCAAGGGACCCACGTCTGGGCATACCCATCTCACATAGGACGAAAAGTGCCACGCAAACAAATGATGGACAAAATGCTGAATGAATCATACATCCACCCTCAGTCAAGAGATCTGGGTTAAATCCATCGTTCTGTTGCTCACCCTGCCACCCCAGTTTAGACCGGCCATATGCAAATCAGTCTTGACCCTGTGCCTCATGGGAACAGTCTAGACCGAACTACCAAGCCAGGTCCTCCCTTGACCGAAAACAAGAATTCTGGGACCGGTTTCAGGGTATGTCACCCTTCATCAGCCAGGGTAGCTTGAATCCAGTGGCACAGTGAGCAAGGTACCCACGTCTGGGCGTACCCATCCCACATAGGGCGAAAAGTGCTACGCAAACAAATGATGGACAGAATGCCGAATGAATCATACATCCACCCTCAGTCAGGAGATATGGGTTAAACCAATTGTTCTTTTGCTCACCATGCCACCCCAGTTTAGACCCAGCCATATGCAAATCAGTCTTGACCCTGTGCCTCATGGGAAGAGTCCAGACAGAACTGCCAAGCCAGGTCCTCCCTGGACCAGAAACAAGCTTCCTGGGACCGGTTTCAAGGTATGTGACCCTTCACCAGCCAGGCTAGGTTGAATCCAGTGGCACAGTGAGCAAGGAACCCACGTCTGGGAATACCCAGCTGCTCCTCCCTCCCGGCTCCTTACTTATGACGCCCCCAGAGCGACCGCGCAGCGGACGCGCGCAGCGGGAGCGCCGATTGAGCGCCGAAGGTGCGCCAAAGGTAAGCCCGTCTGCGCCCCGTCCGCGCCTGGCCCGCGCCCAGCGCCAGGACCCTTGGCCCTCCCCGCCGAGGCAAGACGACCCGACTGACCTACGACGCCGCCACTCTCAACACACTCAATGCCGGCCGGACCCACCCCTGCTGCCGAGCCACCCCGAGACGCACCCACGGACCCTTCACCTGCTGCACCTGCAAGTTCACCTGCCTCCGAACCTGCCCCGCACCCGCCAAGACAAACACCGGCAGCAACCACCTCAAGTGCATCCTGATCAACACCCGCTCCGTCCACAGACACGCCGTGGAACTCTGGAACCTCCTCGACGCTACATCACCGGACGTCGCCTTCCTCACGGAAACCTGGATGAACGCCTCCTCTGTACCCGACATCGCCATCGCCATCCCGGACGGGTACAAGATCATCAGGAGGGACCGCATCAACCAGACCGGAGGTGGCATCGCCATCGTCCACAGGAACACCATCCGCATCACGACCGACGGCAACGACTCCTTCGCCGCAGCCGAACATCTCCACTTCCAGATTCACACCGACCCTAAGACGACCCTCAGAGGCACCCTCGTCTACAGACCCCCGGGACCACGCACACAATTCAGCGAAGACATCACAGACTTCATCAGCCCGCACGCCCTCCCCTCCACCGACTACATCCTCCTCGGGGACCTCAACTTCCACCTGGAGAACAACAAGGACCGCAACACCACCGCCCTGCTGGAAAACCTCGCCAACCTCTGACTCAAGCAACTGGTCAACACCCCCACCCACTACGCCGGCCGCACGCTTGATCCCGTCTTCTCTTCCAGCAAGTACATCACCTGCAGCCACGCCACCGGACTCCACTGGACCGACCACAGCTGCGTCCACTTCAGCTTCAAAAGATCCACGACTCACCACCACCCGCAACAGGTACCTCACAGGAATTGGAGCAAGATCACCGCAGACCAGCTCACCACCTCCCTCAGCCAGAGCCCACCCGCCAACACAACGGACCCCAACGAAGCAGCCCGCAACTTCACACAGTGGCTGACCGCCTGCGCCGACGACCTCGCGCCACTAAAGAACCCTCCCAGCAGACCCAGAAGCAAGAAGGCATCCTGGTTCACCGACGACCTCAAGGACTCCAAGAAGACCTGCCGCACCCTCGAGAAAGCCTGGTTCCTCGACCGGACCACCGACAACATGACCGCCCTCAAACACGCTACCCGCAAGCACCACCAGCTCATCCGCACCACCAAGAAGAAATCCCTGAAGGAACGACTGGACAACAACGCCCACGACAGCAAAGAGCTCTTCACTATCGTCAAGGAGTTCTCCAACCCCAGCACCGGCACCAACGACATCACTCCGTCACAAGACCTCTGCGACTCCCTCGCCTCGTTCTTCCACCGCAAGATCGCCGACATCCACAACAGCTTCGGCGCCCCACCCACGCACCCAACCGTTGAACCAACGCCCCCCACCGCCACCCTTCGCACCTGGACCACGGTGACCACCGAAGACACAGCCCGCACGATGAACACCATCCACTCCGGATCACCGACCGACCCCTGCCCACACCACGTCTTCAACAAGGCCGACTCCACCATCGCACCCCAACTCCGGAACATCATCAACGCCTCCTTCAACACCGCCACCTTCCCGGAGAGCTGGAAGCACGCCGAGATCAGCGCCCTCCTGAAGAAACCTACAGCGGACCCCACCGATCTCAAAAACTTCTGCCCCATCTTGCTCCTCCCTTTTCCTGCTAAAGTCATCGAGAAGATCGTCAACAGACAGCTGACCGCCTTCCTCGAGATGAACGGATCCCTCGACCCCTCGCAGTCCGGCTTCAGAGCCAACCACAGCACCGAGACCGCCCTCATCGCAGCCACCGACGACATCCGGACCCTGCTCGACAAGGGGGAAACAGTGGCCCTCATCCTCCTGGACCTCTCCGCTGCGTTCGACACGGTCTGCCACCGCACCCTAGTCCAGCGCCTCAGCAACATCGGTATCCAAGAGAAGGCACTGGAGTGGATCATCTCGTTCCTCGCCGGAAGAACACAAAGAGTCCGCCTCCCCCCGTTTCGCTCCGAGGCCACCGAAGTCATCTGCGGCGTCCCGCAAGGATCTTCACTCAGCCCCACCCTCTTCAACATCTACATGAAACCTCTCGCAGCCATCGCACGCCAGCACAACCTCAACATCATCTCTTACGCCGACGACACCCAGCTGATCCTCTCCCTCACCAGAGACCCCGACACCGCCAGAACCTGCCTACACGAAGGGATGAAAGACGTCGCCGAGTGGATGAAGGACAGCCGCCTGAAACTGAACTCGGACAAGACGGAAGTCCTCATCCTGGGATCTTCGCCCTCCGCCTGGGACGACTCCTGGTGGCCCCCAGCCCTGGGCACCGCACCCAAGCCAACCGACCACGCACGCAACCTGGGCTTCATCCTGGACCCCTCCCTCTCGATGACCAGACAAGTCAACGCCGTCTCCTCATCGTGCTTCAACACCCTGCGTATGCTTCGCAAGATCTTCCGCTAGATCCCGACCGAGACCAGGAAGACTGTCACCCAGGCACTCGTCACCAGCCGACTGGACTACGGAAACGCCCTCTACGCCGGAACCACAGCCAAGCTACAGAAAAGACTCCAGCGCATCCAGAACGCCTCCGCCCGACTATCCTGGATGTCCCCCGACGCAGCCACATCTCCAGCCACTTGAGGAACCTGCACTGGCTCCCCGTCGACAAGAGGATCACGTTCCGGCTCCTCACCCACGCACACAAGTCTCTCCACGACCTGGGCCCCAAGTACCTCAACGACCGCCTGACCTTCTACACGCCCACCCGCCAGCTACGGTCCACCAGCCTCGCCCTTGCAGCCGTACCACGCATCCGAAGAGCCACCGCCGGAGGAAGATCCTTCTCTTACCTGGCTGCCAAGACTTGGAACTCCCTCCCCATCCACCTTCGGCTGACCCAGGACCATCTCGCCTTCAGGAAACAACTCAAGACCTGGCTGTTCGAGCAGTAGCATACCCCTCCCCCCAAGCGCCTTGAGACCCTCCCGGGTGAGTAGTGCGCTATACAAATGGCATGATTGATTGATTGATTGATTGATACCCATCCCACAAAGGGTGGAAAGTGCTACGCAAACAAATGATGGACGGAATGCTGAATGACACATACATCCACCCCCAGTCAAGAGTTCTGGGTTAAATCCCTCGTTCTTTTTCTCACCATGCCACCCCAGTTTAGACCCAGCCATATGCAAATCAGTCTTGACCCTGTGCCTCATGGGAACAGTCCAGACCGAACTGCCAAGCCAGGTCCTTCCTGGACCGGAAACCAGCCTCCTGGGGCCGGTTTCAGGGTATGTCACCCTTAATCAGCCAGGCTAGCTTGAATCCAGTGGCAAGATGTGGGACCGTTGCTCACTGTGCCATTGGATTCATGCTTGCCTGGCTGATCAAGGGTGACATACCCTGAAACCGGTCCCAGAATGCTTGTTTCCGGTCCAGAGAGGACCTGGCTTGGCAGTATAGTCTGGACTGTTCCCATGAGACACACGGTCAAGACTGATTTGCATATGGCTGGGTCTAAACTGGGGTGGCATGGTGAGCAAAAGAACGATGGATTCAACCCATTTCTCTTGACTGGGGGTGGATGTATGATTCATTCAGCTTTCCGTCCATCTTTTATTTGCGTAACACTTTCCGCCCTATGTGGGATGGGTATGCCAGACGTGGGTCCCTTGTTCACTGTGCCACTGGATTCAAGTTAGCCTAGCTGATGAAGGGTGACATACTGTGATGTATTCCTATAGGTACTGTATCGATTCCCCTATTCCTGACCCTGGTCTGGTTAATAATTAACTAGCAGCCATCTAACGGTGCATAAACCGTTATCTGATTAAGCCACACCACGGCACAGAAGCGCGTTATCTGATTAGGTCATAACGCATGCCATCTAATTAGACAATCGATATTCCTCCAGCCCCTGATAAGGCATACGGAGTTCTCAAAACAAATCAAACCTACAGCGACCTGGGAAATTCCCATAACCATTGTTTTGATTTCACCGAGAACTTCAGCAAAAGAATGTGCGAACGAGCCCGTTCATATGACATCCTTATTGACGTATATATGTCCATCCTTACGTCAATCTCGGCACCTTTCAGGTATAAATATTACCGACATTGCCTTAAGCAAACACATGCGGTGGTGACGAGATCGGAGCAGCGAGACGTGCTGAGGAGCCCAGCAGAGAGCGAAGCCCACAGGCGCTGCCCCGCCTTCCTGACGCGCTGAGAACGAGACGCTGCCTTTCTCCTGCTGAGAAATCCAGCTCCGGCGCTTCCAAGCAGCCCTCGCAGGCAGCTGGAATATCAAGACCCGGGATAAGAGATACCAGCCCTCCATCCTTCTAGATCTCAGGTACAGAACTGAATAACCCCTTGCAGAGAATTCTCAAATCAGTTGTCAGAAACTAAATCCCTTCTTGTCTATCCAGGGAGGTTAAAATCCTCCTTGCCTATTCGAGAAAGTTTCTAGTGAACTCTGAGCTAGCTGGCACAAACACAAAACTTTAAGTCTAATATCGTCGGTAGAAGACCTAGTTAACCTCTGCCCTAGGTCTATACTATTGAAGATATTATTCCAATGCGCAGAGCCTATTGGGATAATAGGAACTACACTACATGGCGCCCAAACGTTTGGATAGGCGATAAAACTAACGCAAGACATTAGAGTAACTCAGTCGTGCTTTTTCCCACAGACCCCTTTTTTCCCATAATACTCCAAAGACGTCTGGAGTGGGTGAAAGGTCATATCCGCCAAACCTCGCAGGAGGAGACTCCTATGTATGGTTCTTGGTTAATTCAACGTTGAAGGATACACTGTTCCAAAATATTGTGCATCTAATCTTTGTTTCCATAGAAACCTGATCTGCAAATAATAAAATAATCTTCTTGACAATAGTATGTCAGAAACTGAAGAAGAAAGGGAGACAGCTAGAATAGCAGCTGAACTCCTAGTAGCAGACAATACTCTGCTGGAAAATGACCCAGATGCAATACTCATCCCGGTCAACATAAGGAAATCTATAACCCTAAAACTTATAGAAAATGGACTGACACCAAGAGGTGGTACAGTCATATTTGTAATTGAGGCACACGAATATCGGCAGACAGAGGTATTCTATTCATGGATAAACTTTCCAGCAGCAAACGCTGTAACAAAGGATTTTCACTATTACAAAATAGAGGAACCTCCTAGTGAGTACACTCCTTTCGAGGAGGTGGAAATACCACTCTAATTCCAAGAGCACCTGCTCTTGTTTAATGGCGCCCTAAAACATAATAATCACATCACCAGGCTCGGTCCACTAGGTAGACCAGGAGCAACGTGGCCGGTCCTAGCCGGATATACACCACATCCAGACATTAAAGAAATGCCTGCACCAGAGCTTTTAGCACAGCTAAAACAATTAATAAAAATACATAGACAATTAGTCCAATATGTAATGCGGACTTCAACAATCCAACCAGCTATTAAAATTCCACAGCTGACCAATCATCAGGGGAACACAAATAAAATTACACCTCAGAACATACAGTCCTGTCTAGGTAAAGTACCCACAAAACGGGAACAAATTCCTTTCTGGCTAGCACAAAAAATCACTCAAATAGAGGCGGTGTTTCCAGATACCACCCCTGTTGAGAAACATAGGATTCTGACTATCTGTCTCCCAATGGGAATCGCACCACATGTGGAGGACTGTGACACTTGGGTAACAGTCTTTGCCTCCATTTACACAAAAACACATGGTGTACCATCCATGTCAGTAATACCAGATGTGCTAAAACAGATTCAAGATGAATACGGTCCAGAACCCGCTTTAACTCTCGGTATGAAACTACTGAAAGATTTCAAGCAGGTCTCTGCAATATTATTAGCCAACATAAAGGGAGAAGCAGCAAATGTGGCGATTCGCCAGAGGTTAAAAGAGACAAATATAGCAGACCAACCATCTGAAATTGCCAGAATCATAGAAAAATCCTATGAAGAACTAGGAAGAGATAGTTTGGGTGGAATACCAGTGAAACCCCAACTAGTTGAAAGTCCTGAAAAGGTATTTATAAAAAATAATTTAAACACTCAAAAAAAGAGCTGGGATGGAAATAAACAATCCAATCCTAAAGAAAAAAGATTCCAGTCCAGAGGAAGGTCTCCTCGGCGGAGAGAAAGATCTCCTGATCAAGGATGCAAGTCTCCCCAAAGGGAGCCCTCTGTGAAAAAATACAACCTTAGAAATAGGGAAAATATAAAAAAAACTGATAGATATCAAGATATTGATACACGTCCCTCTCAATCTTTTCAGACTTCCTCGCAGAAATCGGAAAGAAGAGGACGATCAGAACACAGGGAAGAGCACGTCAAGTCCAAAGACAAAGAACCTGCTCATCAGAATAAAAAATTACAATTTCCCAAAAAGAAGGTAGCCAGTATTAAAGTAATCAACAATGCCGAGAATACTGAGGACACAGCTGAAAAACGGAGAATGGGCTCAGACAATGCTAGACAGCGCAGCAGAAGTGAGCATAGCTCGCAAAGTCCTTATGAATCATCTGGAGACAGTGGACATGAATGAATACATTCAGGTGGAAACTGCAGATACCAGAGTTAGCAAACCTCATAAAATATATGAAATAACATTGCGTATAGAAGGGGATAAGACTAGAAAAATAAGGGGTCTATTTTGGGATAATCTCTCCAAGGGCTATGACATCCTTCTAGCTGAACGAGACTGGCCTCCAGAGTTTGTCAGGGAGTGCCCACATGGCGAAGAAATAATTATGCCTGCCTTCTCAAACCATATTCCAATTCATAAAAAATATACACTTGCAAGAAAGTGGGCAGTAGCTCAAGCCCCTGCCTTATATAAAAATCATGTGGGATGGGATGAGGACTCTCCTCCTCACAAAATCCAGTTAAAATCACAACCTACTGCACAGAGGCAGTACCCGATTAAGCAAGAAGCTAAAAAACAGGTAAAAGAGATCCTAGATCAACTTGAATACGAGGGGGTGATTGAAACTTGCACCTCTCAAATGAACAACCCTTTGTTTCCTGTCTCCAAGCCAGACAATTCATATCGTCTTGTTTTGGACTACAGACACCTTAACTCATGTTGCAAAACATTTGCGGTACAAAACTCGCATAGTGCTGCACTAATGAATAACATAGTGCGCAAAAAATACAAAACAACCTTAGACATTTCTAATGGATTCTTTTGTCAAAATATAGCACCAGAGAGCAGATATTTGACGGCGTTCTCAATAAATGGCACGCAAAAAAAATTTCTGTCGTTTGCCCCAGGGGTTCAAAAACAGCCCAGGATTATTCTCAGCGAGAGTAACAGAATTACTACAAACATATGATGACGAGGCATTATCTTATGTCGACGACATCTATCTAACAGATGATGACTTGGATACTCACTTGAAGAGAGTGAACACCATAATACTTGGATTCGCAGCAGAGGGTTACAAATTCAACTTTAAAAAGTCAAGAATTGCCCATCTAACAGTCCTGTTTTTAGGATATGTACTATCAAGTGAAGGCAAAAGCCTGGCCGACAATTTCCTAGAGAAATGTGCTGTAATCCAAGCACCTAGAACACTGAAAAACTTACAATCAATTCTAGGCTTCCTAAACTTCGGAAGAAGTTACATTATAAATTATGCAGAGAGAATTAAACCTCTTTATGATCTAATAAAACCAGATTTTAAAAGAATCAATTGGACTCAAAAACACACAGAAATTTTGAGATCTTTACAAACAGATATGTTAGTTAAAACAAAACTACAAACACGTGACAACACACGCAACCTTGTGATTCGAGTCATCCCAGGAAGATGCGGATTCACATACCTGACCTCTAATGAGGGACAGAAGGTACCAATAGCTTACAAATCACATTTGTACACAAAAGCTGAAATGAAATTTAGCCCAACGGAAAAAATTCTGACCGCGGTACAGACTGCTGTAGCAAAGGAGCGGGCCCTAGCACAGGGTAAACGAATAATAATCGTGACACCTATACCAGCCCTAGAGGCGGTAACAAAGGCAAGCATTCCAAATGCTAAAGCACTCCATCCAAGGTGGATACAGTGGGCTAACTCTCTTGCTGCAACAGACGTGGTATACGAATTTGATCCCAATTTAAAAACACAAGAATTTCTCCAATATGAATTCGAATGTCCTCCGCCGACTGAAATTCTGCCTCTAGAACACTACGGCTGTATAATATATACAGACGGATCAGCACAACCCGCAGTGGGGGGTAAGCAAGCCTACAGTGCTGCGTGCGCGATTGTTAAAGGTCGCTGGCACGAAGGAAAATTTAAATCTGTGGTCACTAAAACGCAATCTCTAGGAGACTGTACAGCTCAAAGAGCAGAACTACTGGCATTCAAGATGGTGCTTGAAAATACCGATCGAGAATTCCCCACACTCATAGTGTGCGATTCGTATTACTGCGTCCAATCTTACAATGAATACTTGGAGATCTGGGTTCAGAATGGTTTTAAAGATGCAAAAGGTGGCACAATCAAACATAAAATGCTGTGGGAACAAGTAGTTCTTTTGCAAAAGGAACTACAAAAGACTCACGTGATACATACACTGAGTCATCAACGTGATGGCGTTCACGTTGCAGGGAATTCATTGGCTGACGAAGCAGCGAAGGCAGCAGTGCAAACGGCTTCCGTAGCTGCCATCACTCGGTCAAAAACAAAAATAGACAGCGAAATATTACAGGCTGTCAGCGCTACAGTAAAAGATGCGATAGAAACACTCCCGAAAGGCTTTCCAGTAAAGTACTCATACATAACTGATGCAAATAATGTTCCGTTTGCTCGAATCCCTGGAGTGGGGGATAGGGCAATTCCAAACATGGATCATAGGTTAGGACTCATCATAGCGGCACACGAAGGGCTTGCTTCTGTACATGCTGGCGTTTCAGCCACAGTATCATTATTAAAACAGAGATACTGGTGGCCACAAATGAGAAGACAAACAAGGAACTATGTTCTAGAATGTGAAACATGTCAAAGAATGAAAGTATCAACAGTGAAACGACCAGCACAGACGCCCCTTCTAATCTCAGATAAACCATTAGCCTGTGTTTACCTGGACCACTGTGGTCCCTTACAAAGGGATGGTAACTATAAATATATCTTGGTCGCAGTGGATTCATGCACGAGATTCATATGGATGTGGCCCCAGCGATCGGCTGACGCCCGAACTGTTATAAAAGATTTGCGAGTCTTTATCGGCACATACGCAATTGGCATGCTACATTCTGACCAGGGTCCTGCTTTTAGCTCCCGGGCTTATAAGGAGGCCATGACCAGCATGGGCATTGCATTGCGGTACTCTTGTCCATTTCATCCCGAGGAAAACAGAATCGTAGAAAGAAAAAACCGTGACATAAAGCAATCTATAACAGCAAAGGTATTAGGTTCGGGTGCTGGGTGGGTCAAACATTTAATAAGTGTCCAACGTAGTCTAAATAACCTGCCAAGGAATTCTCTGAAAGGGTTCAGTCCGTACGAACTATTGTTCGGGACTAGAATGATGATCCAAGATCTTGATAGTCAGACTTCAGTGGTTAAAGACAAAAGCTTTGATATCAAAGATCGTTTGGCTATTTTACAGGACTTAAATGAAACAAGAAAAGACCTGAGCAACATAAAGTTGAAACAACAGCCAACAACCACTGAAGAGAAACCACCTGTCCCAGCAAGGCCTGTCTGGATTCCAAAAGTCGGGGATCTAGTCAGAGAGAAGATCGCGGTAAAGAAGGAATTTGGGCCTTCTTACAGAAAAGCAGTTCCTGTCTTGTCTGTCAACGGGACAAGATCAGTAGTACTACCGCCCCTTGCTGGTAAAAAGGAGAACCGAGTTGTATCGATCGACCTGGTTAAACCACAATCATGTGGCCGATAACAAACAGTAGGCCAAGTGGACTCCCAAGAAGTAGCAGAATACCAATGTTTGCTACGAATACAGAGGCTCAAACTGGAAGACTGATCACATTTGGAAAATCTACAGTGAATCAACAAGGACTATGCAACAAAGCAATGGAACTTGAACCTCTTAAAACCCAAATTAAAACTTTTCATCAAGAAACAACAACCTATGATGATGTAACTGCAGACTTTGCTAATGAAACAAAGCAAAATCCAAAAACAATTGGAACAATTGACAGAACAGCATCCGGCTACTTCATCAACTTCGATGATTCATCTGAAGACCTGAGTGAAGCAAAGAAACAGCCATCAACAAAAACTTTTAAAGACAAAGCTAAGGAACTTTTTCAACAGCTGAAAGAAACCTATCTGATTTCTCCATGGATTGAATTTTGGGTGGCCTTCGGTGCATTTATCCTCATTCTTTGGCTCATCATGGTACTATGCTTGGGACATTTCATTGAAGGAAAATATGCTAAAATGGACACAGCAAGCCAGAAAATCAACTTGGTCCTTAAACCACACACATCTACACACATCGAGAAAAGAGAACTTTCTTCAGTGAACTTCACAGCCAATCCTATACCAGGCGGTGTAGCATGGGACAAAACTGATTATGAAATCTATGGTCCGGTTGAAATCCTGAAGTATCCACATCAATTCAAGATCTCATTGAGTGACTTTGTAAAACCAAGCACATTTGCTGATGATCGGGACTTTGAAAGTATTAATGATATGATGTCTGATCTTGTGATGTCTGCTAAATTTACAGAACATGATTATTTGCAGGGTTCGTCTAATTATGATCAGATGTTCTGCTATAACCACTATGGTAACCATTATCTACATAAATCTGCTCAACCTAGAAATGTTTTAAATTATAACCAATGGGAACATTGTGCTACTCCTCCAAAAGACAGCTCAAAAACATTTTATGATAAATATTCATACTTTTCAGGGTTTAACACAAGTAATCCAGAAACATTTTATTTCAAATTGACAAATAAGACAGGTATGAAGACCATGCTTACAAACACAAAATTGATATATTCCGATTCATTCTTTGAACAAATGAATACATTTGGGTTTGATTAAGGTACAAGAGATTGGCAAGTACAAGGTATAGAATCATTGTTTAGAGCCTGCATGATCCCAGAACAAATTATATTCTTGAATGACACTATTCAACAAACTACCTGTCTTGGCTTAGCAAAAATCAAAGATTTGAACAAACCGTCTATTCCAAAGCCAACAGTGAACAGTAATAGCTCTATAGATGATGAGATAGACGTAAACCATATATTAAACCAAAACAGAACACATCCTGAATGGAAAAAATGGTTGATCTGGCCCACAGATACAAATAACTGTCAAGACAGATTCCTGAACCAAAAACAGGGGTTCACATTGACTAGGCCAGACCCTAGATATTCCCAAAAGACAACATCCACGGATAATAACCACCTACAGCGTGGGCAAGCTCTGCCTTCAATGGCTACAAACGTCCACACTGGCTGAAATTAAGCAACACCTAACTTTACTTACAGAAGGTGCTGACTTGCGTGATTTCATATTGGGACCACGCAAACAGCGTCAAAAACGTTTCATAGCGGCCTCTATATATGCAGCTTATAACGAAGTTTGGAAAGTAACTCAAATTGAGACAGCAGAAAAAATATGGGAAATTGACCGTATTAATTTGGAAAAATCACTTTCTGTGGTGGACAATGGGGTAATGACTCTGTCCTCCAGAATATATTCTCTGGACAGCATTGTGTCTTCAGCAATCGATATAATATCGCAAGACTTACTGATGTTACAACACGGTCAGTCCCAATTGCGTTCTATTGTACAGCTTGGCTGGACGTTACAAAATCTGCGTTCTGGCTATGTGCCTTGGCGTTTAATCAACACAACGTCATTATTTAATATCTTTAACCTTACTGATAAACAAATCAGTTTGGCACAGAAGGGTGCTGACTATACAATTCTGAGCATTGAAAAACTTGAGAGATTACCATTGACAATGTCAGAACGACCTGTCATTGAATGGATAATACATGGAATAATAAATATTCCGATAACTACTTTCCAGTTTCAATTCTGCCAAAAATATATACAGGCAGGCTAGTATGAAAGGTTGGGTAAAGGATACATTACGTCAATATGGAACTTGCCCTGAACACACGAATGTGTAAGTAATAAAGGCCAGAAAGTGTTTCTCAGTGGCGATAATTGTGCAAGATCACTAAGTGGTACACTTCTGTGTCAGGGTATTAGTTTGCACGGAGCCTGTGAAGGGACTTCAAATAACCTTTCATGTTACCAGCTAGGCACACCTGCAACACGAATAGAACCATTCTTTAGGAGACTCTCGAACGGGAGTTACATTCTAATAGTAGATCGCAGATGTTGTAGTTTGCTGCCCGGAAAACCTTATCTCATAACCGTGACTAGGAAGGTCATGTGCTGTGAACGAGTTTTGTTCCCGAACGATTCTCCAGACAGGGAGGCAAGGTTATGGCCCGATTTGAAAATTGCTTCTATTCGAATAGATACTTTAAGCAGAATGAAGACTGTGCTCCTACAGACGCCGACCAGGCTCACGTCATCAAAAGAAACGTATGATCTCCAAGTTGCAAGGACAACAGAAGAGATTCATTCATTATTATCAACTAATTCGCCCATACATTTCGCAGAAATACTGAACGAAATCTTAAATATTTCTGATACCACTGGTGTCTCCAGTGTATTTAAAGCAGTGTTTTCGGGTGCTTTAACTCCATTCAAAGACATCCTGGGTATTTTTCCAGACTTTGTCCATTCCATTTTTGGCGGACTTCCACTCCTTTTGGGACTAGTAGCGGGTATTCTATTTTTGATCCTGTTATTTCGCTATGGCAAACCATGTCACAGACAAAACACCTGCGACAAGGGAAGAAATGATCCTAGCCATTGGCTACCGGGACCGGGTAACTAAAATCCTTGGACTTTCCCGGCTTAGAGACCTGAACATGACTTGGTCTCTTTCATTTAGACCAATGTGGCAAAGTTGTGTTATGCCTGTATTAAGGTGCTTGCTATGCGGCGAAGAATGCGTGTTGGACACCTGTCTGGCACTACAATCGGATGTGCCAATGGACGCAGATACCTTGTTGGGTCCGGTAACGGCTCATGCATTGTGCTGTCCCCAGCGGCTACCAATCCTGATGACGGCATTCGTGGAGACTTCACCACTACGATTGAGGGGTAGTGAAGTACAAGATGAAAGCAGCATCGATCAGGTACGACCTTCAGTCAGCTATGCTGATCAAAACATCAATGGAGGCAATCATGCTCAGGCTCATGAATGCATGGTAACAAACTTTTCCGAATTAGTGGAACTTACGCAAGAAGCTGTTGACAGTTTTTTCAACAGTCTAAATGATATGATGTTTTCACCAGAGCAGCAGGAATAACTTTGAGCAAACTAGAACTCGGAGTTCCCTACATCCTGAATTTGGCCTTCGACATTTAAAAAGCGATATGAAAAATGTTCTCATCATTTGTTCAGACTGCAAGAACTTTTTCCCCAATTCCAAAATATTTACGATTTTTGGGACACTTATCTTCTGCTTAAAGTAGACATTATTCTTAGAGAACTAAATTTCTATTTTAGGTAGTCACGAGACATTCGCTATCCTCTAGCACTATTATACATAACTTTATGATTGTGATGAAATGGTCTCGCATTCTTTTTTCTGTATTAAGAGCCATTTCATGTGTGGTTTTCGCATTTATTCATGCTGAATTTAGAAATATGCGTTATATATTTAGCATTATTAGACTGCTTGTGCATATAGTATACGTGATAGTACATGCGATTGTGTTTCGTATATTTTATATTTAATATTTTTGGGTGGTACGGTATACACAAACGCTACTGGTTTCACTATGCCTAGATTTGTAAATATGGACATAGTCTACGTGGAGTGGGTGTGATGTATTCCTATAGGTACTGTATCGATTCCCCTATTCCTGACCCTGGTCTGGTTAATAATTAACTAGCAGCCATCTATTTTTTTTTTGTAAAACAATTTTTATTGCAGATTTCAATTCGAGCATTACAGTTATTTCGTAAGTTTGTACATGCGGGATCTCAATTTCTCATAGTCCCTTCAACAAAATTGTACACATCATCATTACTCATAGTTCTGGGGCTGGGTGATAATTGTCTCACCTAGTGCTTCCCCTCCACCACTGCTCAATGGCGTATCCAGTGATCAACCGCTGTCTGCTTTTAACTTTTCTTCCCCCCCCCCACCACCCCTCCCCTTCCAGCATCCGGTCAGTTCGAACTGTTAGCCCTGTGTCAATGGGATGCTGCAACCCCCCTCTCCCCTTCCCTTGCCCTCCCCCCACCCACGGTGTTCTATGGTGTTCCGTGTCCGGTGTGCCGCATGCCGGAGCGCGTTGGTGATCTGCGGATATTGGAGATGTCTAAGGAGTGTGTGTGTCCATGGTGGGAGCTGTGGTAGGTACCGCCACCCTAGGTTCCCCAGGGTCCTCTTCTTCTTCCTCCTCCTCGCTCCCCATTGTACTATCTCTAAGTGCTTGGACTAGTGTTTCCCACGCTAGTGCCGCTTCCTGTGCCTTCTCGTCAGGCCCCCGTCGAGCCAGTTGATACCTGATCGTGCTCTCTGCCGCCGCCCATTTCTGGAACTCAGTTAGCCATTTCCTATGTGTCGGCGCCACCTTCGCTTTCCACCCCCTAGTGAGCTCCCTCTTCGCAAGGAGTAGACCCATGTCTATAAATTTGCTTGTCAGTTTATTCTTACGTGTGTGGGGAAGTGTAGTTGCACTATCGTAGTGTAGTTCCCTGTCAGTGACCGCGTTCATGGTGTCGCCCACCTCCCTCCAGAAGTCCTGTAGGTGCGGGCAGTCCCTTAGCATGTGTAGTAAGTCTGCTTCCAACAGTGCGCATCTAGGACACGCTGCGTCCTCTGCTCCAAAGTATCGCGCTATTTTGTGCGGGGTGAGGTAAGCTCTATGAAGGATATAGAGCTGTATTAATTGGAACCGGGCGTTCCTGGTACTCTTCCTGGGCCTCTGAACCAACTGGGCCCACGTCGTATCCGGGATCTCCCTCTGCAGGTCTGTCTCCCATTGGGTCTTTAAGCGCGTAAGGGGTCGCAAGGTGCTCCCGAGTATTCTGGAGTGCAGGCACGTGACTGCCTTCACTGTCCCTGCGGCCATCATAACATATTGACACGGCGGCGACGTCGCGGGTTCACACAGTCCCTCGCCCCAGTGCACTTGGATCCCTCGTACCACAGCTGCGTGCAGTAGATAGTCCCCTCTCGGAAGGTCGTATTGTTCCTGCAAGGATTGGTACGGCGTAAGCACCCCGTCAGTGAAGAGGTCTCCTACCACCTGTAGGCCAGCCTCCTCCCAGGTCTGGAGGTTCGACCAGTCGCCGCCATGCGGCAGCACCGTGAGCATACCCAGTGGAATTTCGGGTGCGTACGGGTGTCCGGGGCCAGCGCACTTCTGCACGCGGTTCCAGCAGAGCCGCAATGTCCGTTCTTCTTGAGACAAGTCTCTGAGTGCTAACCTCTGCTGCAGGGTGATGTACGCCAGCACATGGCGGGGGGTGCCAGCGTCCCTCTCCTGCTCCGGGCCTCGGTACACCCTTGCCACTTCCTGCGTGAGGAATTGCAGCTGGGCGGCCAAATAATAATACTCGAAATCAGGGACCGCGAGTCCGCCCTCGTTCTTCGGGCGGGTCAGGGTTGCCAAGGCTATTCTCCGCCTGCCAGTTCCCCACAAAAAGGACACCACTTGGGATTTTAGTCGTCGAAATACGGTACTCGGTATCCACACAGGCAGGGTTCGAAAGAAGTACAATAAGCGCGGCAGGGCGATCATTTTAAGCAGCGAGACACGGCCAGGGGAGGGTGGCCCAGAAAAGCTTGTTACCTTGCAGCGTTCGGATGCAACGGTTTATATTGCCTTCTAACAGGTCTGTGGGGTCGTGGTAAATATACACCCCTAGGTAGGGCAAACAAGCCGGCTCCCAGCGGGGCTCGGGACGGGTCATGGGGCACCTCTCCGCCCTCCGGAGAGGAAAGAGGCAAGTCTTCGCCCAGTTCACCTTCAGGCCCGATACATCCCCGAAACGTGCCAGTAGGTCTACCGCCCCTTCTACTGCCTCCTCGGCGTTCTCCAGGAACAGTAGGAGGTCGTCTGCATATAATGATATGTGATGACGAATCCCGTCCACCTCCAGTCCTTGGTAGGAGTCACCTTTCCTAGCCAGTGCCGCCAGAGGTTCTATCGCGAGGGCGAACAGTAAGGGAGAGAGTGCACACCCTTGTCTAGTACCCCTATGCACTGCATATCTATCCGATATCAACGCTCCTACTCGCACCCTAGCGCCCGCCGATGCATATAGCACTTCCGTCCACCGCACATACTCATCCCCAATGCCAAAACTTCTCAGCACCCTATACAAGTAGTTCCATTCCAGGCTGTCGAAGGCTTTCTCTATGTCGATCGCCATCACTACCGGGGCTCTGGCGGCCGGTGGAGGGTCCGCCACTAGCCTCAGCAACCTACGAATGTTATGAGACGTATTTCTAGTGGGGATAAAGCCCGACTGATCCTTGTGGATCAAGTCTTGCATATGGGCCATCAGCCTGGTGGCCAGTATAGTGCTCAAGATTTTATAATCTGTCGTGAGCATCGACAGCGGTCTGTACGATGCCGGGTCAGAGCTGGTCCTATGCGGCTTTAGCAAGGGGATCATGAGCGCCTCGCGCATCGAACAGGGCAGTTCCCCCCTCTCTTTTGCCTCATTGTATATGATTCGGAGCCGTGGGGCTAGGATATCAACGTATTTACCATAGAATTCGATGGGCAGACCGTCCACTCCCGGTGTTTTCCTGCGTGCCATTTTCTTTATGGCTCCCCTAATTTCCGCTAGGTCAATTGGGGCCCCGAGGGCTTCCGCTTGGTCCGGTTCCAAGCGTGGTAATTGTATCTCAGACAACAAGGTCTCCAACACCACAGTCCGGGCTACCGGGCCTCTCTCATACAGTCGCTCGTAGTATGCTTTAAAGCATCGTAAAATGTCTGGCTGGGTGCTACACGCGGTGCCGTTCGCATCGGTCAGGGATAATATTGGGGCAGCACCCCTATTGGGGTTTGCCAACCAGGCTAGGAGCGTCCCCGTCTTATCTCCCTCAGCGAGTGCCTTGGTTAAGTATATTTTGTGATCAAAACAGCGAAGGCGCTCCACCTCCACCGCCATCGCTTCCCGCGCTGAGCATACTCTATCCTGCATGTCGGGGTGGTTGGGCCGTTGCTTCTCCACCTCCCGCAAGGCTTGCTCGGCCTTGTCCACATCTTCGACTAGTGTTGGCCGTACGCCCGCGAACTTCCCTATACAGTGCCCCCTTACCACCACCTTGAGCGCGTCCCATTCCACTGCCCTGGAAGATGCAGTCCCCTCATTCTCGGCAAAGTATTGGGATATTCTACCTTCCAATGCTCCGCTGAACGGCGGATCGTCTAGTGTGTCCGGATGAAGCCGCCACGTTGGAATTGGCGAAACTTCGTTCATCCAGGCAAATGTAAGGAGTAGGGGGTTGTGGTCCGAGATCGTGCGTGCTAGGTATTCGGTTCGGGCTACCATTGGCAACACCGACTGGGAGCATAAGAACGCGTCTATGCGAACGTGGAGGTCGTGCATACCCGAATAGAAGGAATAATCCCTATCAGTTGGGTGTTGGGCGCGCCATGCATCCGTCAGGTCCCACAACCCCTGCCAGTTTGATCTGTGTTTTGCTAGTGTGTGAACTGGGGATGCGTGTAGAGGTGGGTGTGATCTATCGAGGGCGGCGTCCGCCACGGAGTTGAAGTCCCCCCCCAGTAGCACTGATCCCGTTAAATAAGAAGCTAACTGTTTGGTCAGTCTGTTGAAGTACGACGCCTGCTCCAAGTTTGGCGCATAGGCGCTGCAAAGTGTCAACTGACGGCCCCGGAGCAAACCCTCAACTGCCACATACCTCCCTTCTGGGTCTACTGTGTGCCTAGTAACTTGAAAGGGAACCCCCGCCCGGATCCAAAGAAGTGTCCCCCTGGCAAATGCCGAGTACGTGGTGTGGAATAGGTGACCCCTCCATCTCCTCTGCAGTGCGGTGCCCTCCTTTTTAGTTAAGTGGGTCTCTTGTAGGAAGGCAATGTGTATCCCTCTGCGGACCAGGTAGGCGTGTACCTTGTGTCTCTTTGTCATGGAATTTAGTCCCCGCACATTCCAGGACACACACTTCAACGAGCCCATATCAGCCATCACCCCAGTCAGTGCAAATTAAATCAATAAACGTACGCTTCCGGACACCAGACACATTCTCACCACCTCCCATTCCCATCTCCCCGCCCAACTTCCCATCCCCAATTGTACCTCGAGTCACCCCAACTACTCCAGGTCCCCCCTCCCCCAGAACAGGACTCAACTGCGAAGTAGAGGCACCCATCCAAACAAGTGAGCAAACGCGCTCACGTAAACTTGTAGTCCGTAGTAATCACCACGGAGGCCTTATGGGCCCTGTGGTGCGTGAGCTGGCTACCGAACCTTTCAAGCCTCGTTCCCACGCCCCTCTGCCCCACAATACTCAATGCGACTCATAAAAGAAAAGTCTCACATTAGTCTGTTCCAATGGTTATGGGGGGGCGCCGCCTTCAGGTCCTCTGCTCTCTGAAGCCGCGGACAGCTGTCAGGGTTCAACGATTTCCCCCGAAGTCTGGGGGGTGACCTTCGGGCCCCTAGCCCCCTCCAGCCCCGAGAAGTCAGTGTCTGATCCCGTGGCCAGGGCCTCTGAGGCTGATTCTCTTGCCGATTGGACCGGCGCCGTTCCTGACACCTCCTTAACCGCTTGCAGCGCTGCTCTCCGTTCTTCATCTGTTTGCGATGTTGAAGGCTTCTTGGATCCCCGGTTGCGCCCCCGGAGTCTTCTCGATCGCCTGGTCGCATGGCTCTGGCGCTCCTCCTCGGCTCGAAATCGAGCCCCATCTGTGCCCGCCTTGTAGGTGTCCCACCAGGCCCAGGCGTCCGCCGGAGTTTCAAAGAATAACGCCTTGTCGTCCACTATCACTCGCAGTTTGGCCGGGAACAGCAGGGAGTATTGCAGTCCCTCGGTGCGTAGCTCCTTTTTGATGGAGAGGAAGGAGGCTCGCTGTTTCTGGGTTTCAAATGTATAGTCCGGGAATAGTGTGACGGTACTATTGTCCACCTGGAATGGGCCCGCTTCCCTGGCCCGCTGAAGGAGCCAGTCTCTGTCCTTATAGTGGAGAAATTTGATGACCACCGGGCGCGGCGGGAGACCCTGGCGCGGAGGTCGGGAAGGGACGCGGTGCGCCCGCTCCAGTGTGAAGAAGGGAGATAGGCCCTCCGGGGCAACCACAGTTTTGAACCAGTCAGTCAGGTAGCCCACCATGTCCGTGCCTTCTTTTTTCTCCGGCAGGCCAACCAGGCGGACGTTGTTCCGCCGACTGCGGTTTTCAGCGTCCTCTGCTCTCTTCTCTAGGGCCTGTATCCGCTCCATCGCTTCCGTGAGTCGTCCCTCCATTGATTTGTGGGCCGGTACGACCTCTTGTAAAGTAACTTCTGCGGCCTTGACCCTGTCCTGTAGTTTCGCATGATCTGCGCGCAGGTGTCCCAGCCCCGTCGCTACCTGACCAATATCGTGTTGCAGGGCCTCCTTCGTGGCAGCAATGGCGTCTAGTATCCGGTCCTGCATCAGTTGGAGCTCCGTGGGGGGTTGCGGGGAGTCGTCTGGCGTTTCTGTAGCAGGGCTCCCGTCCCCTTTGGGTCCTCTAGTCTTTCCCATCTTGCACCTCCCTGCAATTCAGGGCCCTCTGGGTGATCCGGCGTCAACAACGTCTCCCGCAATAGTCTGCCGCCAGCCTCAAGGTGGACTCGCTACCAGCCGTCGTCAGGCGGTGAGCCGGGTCTTCGGGGGCCGCGTTGCGGAGAACGAAAATGGCGCCAGTGATCTGTTAGGGCTTTACAGCTTCCCCCGGTAACCGGGCGTCAGGGGTCCGCACTGGGGTCCACCAGCCGATCTCGGCTTCCGGTCAGTACTCTCTGGAGCTCTTCTCAGCGTTTTGCAGCGCTGACGATCTGAAGTCACCCTCCACGCAGGAAGCACAACCTGGGGCCAGAGGCGGGGTAGAAAGTGTAGGACGTGCAATGCCCCAGCAGGCGCACTCCACCCTCCGGTCCCGGCTCTCCATTTCCACGACCCACGGGTCTAGGGCCGATTCAGTGCCCCTCCAGACCCCTTGCGGAGACAGTAGCACCCTTCACGTTCGGTCCGGGCCGGGCAGCCACCCAATCAGGTCGCAGGCCCCGTCGTTGGGCTGTAAAGTGTCCCCTCCGAGCGAGGTTGGACGTCCTCTGGGCTACCTCCACTCTCGGTGTCCTCGTAAGGCCTTCCCAAAGCAGGCCTGTTACGTCACGGCCGCCTACGGGAGTATTGCGCCGTTGCAGGACTCTGCAGCACCCACAGGGATCGCAGGCCTCAAAGCCGGGGCCTAGAGTGAGCCCCTTGTGGTTGTGGGCGGAGCCCCGCCAGAACTCCGCTCCCGATCGGACCTCGCACTGACCTCAGGGTCCGCCGATGTTCCGGGTGGCCGCAGCCTTTCCCCACAAGTCCAGTACTTCACGGCACTCCACGCTGTGGTCTCAGGACCTCAAGGGCGGGTTCGTCGCTATTCCTCAGCGGCTGCGATGCAGGGAGCCGCTATCTTATCCCCAGCCGTCCCGGGTACTCCGCGCCCTTAAGCGCCTGTTATGCCTGGTGTTGCGGCGCGCTACCCCAACCGGAACAGACCTATGGGTTGGCTCCGGGATCGACCCGATTTCCACGGGGATCCCGGGTCTGAAGCAGGATTTAAGGCGGATTACGGGCTGAGGGTCGGGAGCCTCGCTAGGCTGCGACCGTTTCCATCGGCTGCTAGCCACGCCCCCAACTAGCAGCCATCTAACGGTGCATAAACCGTTATCTGATTAAGCCACACCACGGCACAGAAGCACGTTATCTGATTAGGTCATAACGCATGCCATCTAATTAGACAAGCGATATTCCTCCAGCCCCTGATAAGGCATACGGAGCTCTCAAAACAAATCAAACCTACAGCGACCTGGGAAATTCCCATAACCATTGTTTTGATTTCACCGAGAACTTCAGCAAAAGAATGTGCGAACGAGCCCGTTCATATGACATCCTTATTGACGTATATATGTCCATCCTTACGTCAATCTCGGCACCTTTCAGGTATAAATATTACCGACATTGCCTTAAGCAAACACATGCGGTGGTGACGAGATCGGAGCAGCGAGACGTGCTGAGGAGCCCAGCAGAGAGCGAAGCCCACAGGCGCTGCCCCGCCTTCCTGACGCGCTGAGAACGAGACGCTGCCTTTCTCCTGCTGAGAAATCCAGCTCCGGCGCTTCCAAGCAGCCCTCGCAGGCAGCTGGAATATCAAGACCCGGGATAAGAGATACCAGCCCTCCATCCTTCTAGATCTCAGGTACAGAACTGAATAACCCCTTGCAGAGAATTCTCAAATCAGTCCCTTGGCAAACAAACTTAACTTAAACTGCTACTTATCTACTCCCGCCCACGTATTAGGCTTAGGTCAGGTACACTGGGGTAGGCGTGGTTAGAAGCACCAGTTGAGTACGATTAGTCAAATGTATATATGTATGTATATATTTTATCCATTTTAAAGTATCATATGGCTCAGAAACCATATCAATGCTTTTACAGTATTATTTTATAATTCTGTCTTTACTGTATGCACTTTACTTAACTACAAGTATTGCAATAATAGCGATTCATTTCTCTTGTATGAGAAAAGAGACTGATCAATAAATAACATCTTTTATTGAACACGCCCGTCTCTTCCTTTTCTCTACAATCTGGTGAAACTAAGAATGCACTGAACTGACTGAGTAAAATAAGTTGTCTTTTGTTTTCACACGACTCTAGAGATACACTCTTGATTAGGGGAGAGCAAAGTTGTCATGTTCTATGGTTGTCAGAAACTAAGGGGTATATTATCAACAACTAGCGATAATTTTTGTCTCTAACTTGTTTAGAGACAAAAATTATCGCCGCACATCGGCGATTTTTATCGCAGATAAACCTTGCTATTAGCAAGGTTTATCGCAAATGCGATAAAAAACGCCCGCAATGCATGAATATCGCTGAAAAGTCAGCGATATTCATGCATTATCGAGCAAATGCTCTTAGCCATGTTATCCACCTCCCATTGGATAACATGGCTAAGAACTGCTCAGGGCAGGTGTTAGCTTTTGGAGATATTCGCCCTTAGCGCAAATATCTCCAAAAGTTGGTAATAGGAGATAGCGATGTTAGCGACTGTTTCCAGTCGCTAACATCTTGGCACGCCCACTTTGCATATCATTAGTGATAAATATCACTGACATGCAAAGTGGGGCCCATGATGGTCGCTATCTCCTATTAGCTGTCGCTAACTGGTGTTAGCGACAGCTTGGTAATAGGGAGATAATTTTATCTCCGCTTTCTTGGCTTTTAAAGCCAAAAAAGCGGAGATAAAACCCCTTGATAATATACCCCTAAATCCCTTCTTGTCTATCCAGGGAGGTTAAAATCCTCCTTGCCTATTCGAGAAAGTTTCTAGTGAACTCTGAGCTAGCTGGCACAAACACAAAACTTTAAGTCTAATATCGTCGGTAGAAGACCTAGTTAACCTCTGCCCTAGGTCTATACTATTGAAGATATTATTCCAATGCGCAGAGCCTATTGGGATAATAGGAACTACACTACAATACCCTGACACCGGTCCCAGGATGCTTCCCCTGCTGGCCTATCACCATTTATTTATTTATTTTATGTTCTTGTATAGCGCCTGAATAAACCCCCGAAGGGGTATCTCCGCGCTTTTGCCAGTAGAAGGAACATAGATTATGCTAGTTCATGTAAAGAGTAACTGAGTTGATGATAAGTGTTTAACTACTAGTAAAAAGATAGGTGTTGAGGGTTTTTCGGAAGGATAGATGGTTGGTGATTTGTTTTAATGTCTGAGGAAGAGAGTTCCAGAGAACAGGTCCAGTGTGTGCTAGGGCGCGGCCTCCCTGCCTAGATTTTTAATTCTGGGTACCTGTAATAGCTGAAGGTTGCTGGATCGTAATGAGCGCCCTGGGACATAGGGTGGGAAGGCTTTTGTTAGGTATTTAGGCCCCGTAGCTGTCAGACATTTGTGGATGGTGCACAAGATTTTAAACTTAGTTCGTTGCCGCACTGGTAGCCAGTGTAGTTCAGCCAGTAGAGGACGGGAGGGAGTCCTTGGTGGAGCATTGAGGACTAGCCTTGCCGCCGTATTTTGGACTACTTGAAGTTTGTTAAATTGGCCTTCGTTAGTTGATAAAAGAAGGCCATTGCAGTAGTCCAATCTGCTAATGACTAATGCCTGGACTAAGGTCTTCCTTTGTCTGTCATGTAGGTATGGAAACACCCTTCTCAACAGTCCAATGGCCCTAAAACATGTACCGGCAACTTGGTTGACGTGTTCTTTAAATGTTAGGGCTTGGTCGAATAGCACTCCCAAGTTTTTCACGGTCTGTTTTGGGATGGGAACAGATCCCAGTTCTAGGGGCCACCACTCATCGGACCACAGTGTCACCGCCTCCCCGAACAGCAGTACTTCTGTTTTGCCTACATTACATTGTATTACCATGTATTACCATGCCCTGTCCCACCCACTCTATCCTGCTCATCTGACCCTGAAGATTTCCTGAGGTCATTTAGCAGTAACACCTGTAAAAGACGTTGAGCAGTGGCTCCTTTCATTGTCTTAAACTTTCTAGAGGCACACAGTGCTTCCCGTTCTTGGAACAAATGTTCACTGTATCTCGCAGTCAGAGAGCCTCTGGCATCTCCTTTGGAATACATATTAAGTGTGGTGTGGTGTTGCACCTACCTAACCTAGTGGGAGCTAAACCCTCTTAGGTTGGGAAAGGATGTACTAGACCCTTGACTTACCCAACCCTAAGTTCAGTAGAACTTGCTTATTCTAAGCTTATATTATATGTGCCTAGTAGTAGTGATAGTTTTTCAATTAATCAATACAAAGATGTATCTGGTAAAATGATACAAGCTTGAATCCCAACAGCTGCACCCCAATGTGAGAGGCTGACCTAGTAAATGAGGTCCACTAATGTAAGTATAACCTCCTACAAAAATGGCACAGTATCCAAGCAGCAAATAAGGATATTGAACTACTGGACGACTATTTTGCCATGCTAAAAGACCTTGAATACAACAACTCATATCCTGCACACCATCAAGATGATTCCTCTCAATCTGACTTTGAACCCAAATGTCACTTTGACACAATAGAATGTATATTCTCTCAGGAGCTGCAGCAACCTACTCCTTCGACCAGAATCCCTGAAACAAGGGACAGCAATTCCCTTCTCTTAGCTCCCAAATCACCTCCTGTCCCCATTACCATCACTTCTCCCAGCCCCATTTCAAGGACCCGCTCTACCCCCCTTAATCCACCATGGATACCACTGGGAACAAGCGCCTGAAAGCAAAAATGAAAAAAACCTATAAACCCAGCTATACCTCAATTACCACTGAACACTTAATACTTCAATCACTCAAAGCACCTTCCTTTCGGTCCCATCTAACACTGCCCTGGACAACCAAAGACTAAAACCTTACCCCGATATTAATCCCAAGTCATCCCCTTTAAAGAATCCAAAAAGGTCAGATGGTTCTACCAGACTCTTTCACATGGATGTCGAACAATCTAACATTCCTACCTCCAGACCTCCTGGTACTCCGTTCTAACCATTCCCTTCATCCCTAGTAGAACTAGAAACACTTAGAACCCAAACGGATAGGATTTATCTGAACTTGCAAAACGCCATTTCAGAAATTAGGAATCTTTTGCTCCTCTCAGGAAATTATCTCTCTAAAATCAACCATTTTAAAAAATCAACTCTCCCAGCCCACAGCAAGCTAAATACTATTTCCCTGCTTTTGTCCAATCGCCAACTCCGAAACTGCAAACACCATCGATACCTGACAGACCTGGAAACGCAGTGCCTGTTACTATTTTACGAATCGTCTCCCAATCCCCCCCCCCCATGGTGGACGAACATACAGTTTGTTTAGTCCCAATCAATGAAAACAGAACAACTCAGCCATATAACAGAAAGGCTAACCCGAACAACCTTATAAAAGTAATATTAACCCCCAAAATACATGAAACTAACCTGGGTAACTTACCGAAACCAATCTCCTGCCTTCTACTCAACTGCCGATCAGCAATGAAACACGCCTCTGACATTGCTGACCTCATTTTGAGCCGAGAAGTTGATTTAACCATCCTGACAGAATTGTGGCTCACAGAATCTTTTTCCCCTTGCTTAGCCCTTCTTGTGCCTCCCTAATACAAATGGTTAGGCTACACAGACCACACAAAATGGGCGGAGGCATTGCCTGTATCCATCGAGCTGACATCTCTCTTACTATACTTCACTCCGACCCACTCGAATCTTGTGAATACCTTGGGATCTCCTTAAAATCTACAGATAACCAACTCTGCAAACTACACGTATTTTACTACCCCCCCAGGCAAAAACGCCCTGTTCATTGACCAACTAATAGAAACTATTACAACAAACTCTGCCCCTCATTCCAATGATATTTATTTATAAGGGACTTCAATCTTCATTGGAAAACCCCTATGATCCTTAAGTCATTGCTGTCAAAGATTTCCTAGTAGATCAATCCCTAGTCCAAGCCTGTACCCTTCCAACTCACACTAAAGGTGCAACACTAGACTGGCTCATTCCCTTAGAAGAAATGGTTACTACAATCCAAACCGACCCCTGCAATTGGTCGGACCATCATATTATCACCTTCCAAATACTCCCAACAAGAAAGAAACTGACCTCACAATCTATCAAACTCAGGCAATGGGTTTGTGACACAAAAAAACTAAAGTTGGAGATACTACCACCACTATGCATGAAAGAACTTTTTCCTCCTATTAATATTGAGACAATCAACAAGCTTACAGAACACTACAACTCCACGATGACAAAAAATATTGACGCCCTACCCGCGTCAAAACTCAAAAGGATACTCGACAAAGACAAAAAACCCTTCGGTCAATGGTTCTCTCAATGAAGAAAGACGCAAACTGAGACTAACTGAATGGCAATTGAGACAACATCCTTCATTCCCTCACTTAAGACTTCTAAAAAAAAGTCCAGAAACTTCTACAACAAAAGTATCCTAAAATCTAAAAAAGACTTCTTCAGTTTGAAGTTTGACAACGCCAAAAACAGACAGAGGAAACTATTCGAAATACTAAAACAGCAATCAAACAAAATGGCCAAATCCTCACTCTTGTTTAAGAAAGAGAGAGGAACCCCTTAGTACAGTCAAGGGAAGTGAGGTTATCCAACCAGTGAAAGAATTTGTTCCCTTGAGAATAATTACAACAAAAGCTAAAACATAGCCTCAAAAATACACATAATAGATAAAAACTCATATAATCATAGAAGTAAAAAATATGACATATTTATTATTAGACTCAAATTAAAAACAAATCATTTACATGTCTATACAAATTGTGGTACCTGATTGAATTATAAAAGAAAAGGGGAAAATAATAACACCATGTATTGTGACCTGCACAATGAAAAAGACAGACAAAAATTTGTAAAATACAATTGGTACATTTAAAACTGCCAGTTATTCACACCAATGTTTTACCACTTAAAATTTTTAGATATAAACATTCATGGTGGAGACTTAACCACTTGGGAGCTAGTAAACAAACCTCCCCAGTGCTGCGCTGTCCATTATCCGGTGCTGAACTGGACGTCCAGCGGTCGCACGCAGCACTGGGGAGGTAGTGCCCGTGACGACCGTTGGCCGACGGCAGCACTTAAGGGGTTAAATTGTACTGAACGATAGCGTCCACGCGTTTCGGTGGTTTGGAGTAAATGGAGTCCACCTTTATCGAGACATTCTTTTGTTGTCTGTCGAAATGAAGGGTCTGTACAATTTCCCTACAATAAATGTACATACAATTATACATTTATAAACGATATAATCTATATAACATTGTTGATTTCCTAAATAAAACATCATTAATAAGCATCATAGACGGTGTTCTTTCTAAGGGGACACATCAACATTTTCTTATACAGAGTATATGGGTATATTTGTATCTCTACAGTCGTCCTATCAACCATCTTACCATCGCTTCATCAATTTATCAACATATATTCTATACAACGGTCTTCATCCCTGTTCTATGCAGCGTGGTTAAACATTGATTCTGTGCCCATTGTCATCCTAGGGTACAGTGTTGGGTTAAGTTCCCTGTGGTGACTTGTATCTAAATTACTAGAATTTCTAGGGGGCTTTCTTACCTATTAATTTGTATCCTAAGAGATGTTGTTGTTCAGATGTCTATATTAGGAGGGTTCTCGGAAACAATCCTGCGAATTTATTTGAAAAAGGTTCTTTAGGAGAATGTTTCTCAGGTGTTTGTCCCTACCCTATTTATATTCAATGGTTAAGCACTCGTGATAGCTATAGATTCCCTCAGGGCATCTAATAACCTACCTCCTATTGAAATTGCTTGCCGGACGTCTCATAGATTTTTATGAGGGGAACAAGGATAGAAGTCCAGGCAAAATCTAAAATAAAAGAGCCATGCTCCCATTAGTTATACTATTGGAGATAACTCATGAAAGTGATGGTATCTGCTAGGTCTGTGGTAGCATACCTGCTGTTGCAGGTGCTTGTCGTGAGTCTCACCAATTGTAGATGTCTAGAGTAGACTGGAGAGCTGCTCTTTTTTATTGGTAGAGGTATGCCTAACAAAACATGAAAATAATAACCAGTCGTTTAAAAGGATATATTTAGTTAGGCTCAACAGGTGCTCTCATCTATAAGTCTCCTCTATATGAATTTCTTTTTTATTGCATACCTGAATTAGAAAGGATTTAAACTCGACCTCTCTTAAGCCACTGTTATTTAAAAAATTATTGTAGCCGCCACTGCAATCGGGACCAGGTACCCTAGTATGGAAAGATATGGAGTATATTTTTAGGCATAAGACAACAGAGATGATATTCTACTCTCTCTTCTTCTAAAAGAAACTTAGGCAAGGGTCTTACCTCCGATAGCGAAACGCTCCCGCTGATAATGGGGATTCCGTATTGAATACAATGAACACGGCTTCCCGCCTGTTTTTAAATGAGCTTGAGGTATCTGGGATTGGGCCGGAGTGCGTTACCGATGGACCAATCACTAGGTAAGAACTTGAAGCCTACATGTTTACATCCTACGCCTTCAAATACTAGAGTCTGATTGGCTCCGATCAGACTGTCCTTAATCCCTCCCCTTCACAAGAGAAGCGGTTGCCTCTCTGGTCCTCCGATGTGGAATCGGCATGTACGGTCGTGTAGGCGTGTTACTTAGACGCCTGAGTTAAAATGCTTTTGTCGCGGAGACTAGGGGCTATTGTGTAAGTTTAGTTAGAAAAAAGCCGGTTGCGTCCACTTAAATAATGGTTGTTTGATTCGAGGCATCTTATTAGGCAGAACAATTCTTATATGGACACTAAGCTTACCATTTGAGGGTCCTGGTTGTATATGTCTAAATGACGGGTATGCCAAAGCAAGATGTGCGAAAAAAATAGATATGGGAAGGGTTGTGTTAAAAACAACCGCCAACATCTAACAATACATAAATATGGTTGTTATCTATATTTATATTTAAAGTGGTATTACCCACTCGTACTGAGGCTTGAGAACTGGTATCCGTAATCTAGTTTATTATTTTTAAACTGCTAGTGATAGTCTAATTTTGTTATTGTACCTGGGGATACGAGGATACGGTTCACGTAATTACAGATTTTAAGGTTTACAACAGTTAAGTAAGCGAATACTGTCTTTTCTGCCATCCCAATACCGGCAAGAGTATGAAGGTTATATACCGCATTCTAAATGCAAGGTTAGGGACTAATGGCAATCCTCCTTTTCTTTATAACAAAGTAGAGGGTTTGCCATATTCAACCAGAGCTAGGCACACAGCGGATGCTTATGCCAATTGGAATTTATACGTTCTATTGATATTGCAGTATATTCTCATTGTAACTGATTACAAACACTTCGCCCAATCTTCCCGAGTGTTAAGGCCTTTAGCTATAGTGTTAAGGTAACAGAAATACCATTGTTCCCTGGTTTTTCTTAATTTCTCAATGTCGCCTCCTCTTCTGTTAATCCTAATTTTCTCTAATATGAACCACCTGATGTCCTCACAAGAGTGGTTCATGGATTTGAAATGCTCTGTTAGTGGCGCATTGCATTTGTCAGTACGTATCGCAGATTTGTGCTCTAGGACACGTGTTCGCAGTTCTCTACTAGTTTCCCCAACGTAGCCCTGGTTGCATGGGCACACTAGTAGGTATACCACGTTCTGACTTCTGCAGTTGTTGAATGTTGAAGGTACAAGTTTCTTACCATTGTATTCAAAGTTGTTGCCAGTGATACATTGGGGGCATACAGAACAAGTTCCGCATTTGTAATTACCTGAGGCCAAGTTGCCCGACAGGGTACGTTGGTTCTCAGATGGAATTTTGTACGTATGTACTAGACTGTTCCTAATTGTTTTGTTCCGACGGAACGAGAATAATGGTTTATTAAGTTGGGTATCACTATTATGATTCAAAATTTTCCAATGTCTATTGATAATGTTTTTAACTTGATTGCTCACATGGGAATATTGCGTAACAAAAACTATCCTGTCAAGGGGTGTATTCTTTTTATTTGTCTTTCTTTGTTGGTCTAACAGACTGTCCCTATCATAGAACCGTGCACGTTTAAGTGCATGTTTAATCAATTTATTCGTATAGCCTCTATTTTTAAGTTTAGTCTTTGTATTTTCAGCATGTCTATAAAAATCATCCAGGTTGGTGCAGTTTCTTCTAAGTCTCAAGAACTCACCAAATGGGACATTGTCTTTTTGGGCTTTGGGGTGGTTACTTGTATAGAGGAGAAGGGTATTTTTATCAGTGGGCTTGGTGAATAATTCTACTTTGAGAATACCCTCCTCTTCCTTGATTATGATATCGAGAAATTCGACTTTTTGATTACTATGGTGTCCCGTACATTTAAGATTGGGATCACCGAGGTTGAGCCATTCTAAAAAACCATCAAGATCCTCACTGGCACCGCTCCAGATGAAGATGATATCATCTATATAGCGGTGCCAGCAGGAAATATTCTCGAAGTACGGGGCAACCTCATTATAGATATGCTTTTCCTCTAAGTTGCTCACGTACAGACATGCTAAGCTGGGGGCACATGTGGCCCCCATACTGGTCCCCTTAACTTGGAGAAAGAGCTCATCTTTAAAGAGGAAAAAGTTCTTCTTCAAAATGAGGTAGATGCAGGACATGATAAAATGACCATTACCCCCTTTCAAGTCTTCCTTCTCTAGAATAGAAGCAATTACTTCTATGGTATCATTTTGGGGTATGTTCGTGTAGAGGGCTTCAATATCCAAGGCGACCAAAAATTGGGTCGCCTTATTGAACCCTCTACCTTCGAACGTGGTGATTGCGTGCGATGTGTCTTTTAAGTAGGATCTCTGTTTTTTGACTATTGGTTGGAGAAAGAAGTCCACATAGCGGCTCAAAGGCTCAAGAATAGAGCCGATTCCGCTGATAATTGGTCTCATTGGAGGATCTTCTAAGTTTTTATGGATTTTAGGGGGTCCATAAACTGCTAGGATAACTGGATGATTGTTAAGGAGAAATTTATATTCATTATCACTAATGAAACCTTCCTCTCTTCCCCTATTTAAGAGGTTGGTGACCTCGGTTTTAAGTGTACTGAGTTCTGTGAATTTTGTCCTCATATAGTGTTCCTTAACATTTAGAAGGTCTCGAATTTTGTTCTCGTACTTAGGGGTATCAAAAATCACCACTCCTCCCCCTTTATCCGCTGGCTTTATGGTTAGCTCATCGCATTTCTGAAGACTTGCAAGAGCTTGTCTTTGTTCACCTGTGAGATTGTTGTTAAATTTGTTATTTGCAGTTTTGTTGTAAAGGGCTTTAATATCTACCTCTACGATGTGTTCATAAATCTCTACATTTTTATCAAGTTGGTTTAGAGCAAGGAGAAAGGTGGATTTCGGTTTGAAACCCGTGATACTCTCGGGAGGTGTATATTCTCTATTTTCGAAGAATTTATTTAACCGTATCTTTCTTAAAAAGTTTTTAAGATCACTTTCAAGTTGAAGAGTGAATGAACAGTGGTTGGCGCAAAGCTAAACCCTTTTTGAAGTATTTCTTGTTCTATTCTCGTTAAAACTCTATTGGATAGATTTACTATGGGGAATTCGCCTACCTCCAATATTGCTTGCTTCTGGTTGCAATATACTCTTTTGTGCTGTTTTGAGGTGGATGGTTCCGGGGAGGTTCTTGGTGGTTGTACCCCCTGAAATTCCTTTGTCCCCGGTTCGGGCGTCTCTCTAAAAAAGACTCCCGATCAACGTTGTAGCCACCCCTATTTTCCTGGGGTCTATCTGGTTCTTCTTCACTACCTGACCCAGAAGTTTCGGAAAATGTGATTCTTTTATTCCCCCCCCCCTCTAGAATAGATGGGTCTTTGTTGGTAGGGTCTATGCCCCCGGGGTTCGTTTCTTTTGGTATAGTAGTCTTTGTTGGTGTAGGGGTAAACTACCTCTTCTGAATACTTTTCTACATCCTTTTTAAATTTTCTGAGTTTCTTATTAGTGAGGTATTCCCTATAGCCATCAACATCATGGTTAATTTCTTCGAGTTTCTTTTTCGCGTCCTCGAGTGCTGGTGACTGTTGTAATTGAGTTTCTAATTTATCTATTTCTTGTTTCTCTATGTCTATGATCTTTTGTGCCGTTTCAATGATTAATATTAACCAATCGCGGCTGCAACGATTGGCTATCAATGTCCAGGTCTCTATGAATTTTGGATGTTCAACCAAGAGACCTTGTTCATTCCGTACTTGCAGACCAATCGGTATGACTCCTGATTTTAAGTAGTCAATGAGAAACTCGGCGTGAAGTTCTGTTCTAATTAATTTCTTTTTTAAATTAAGAATCATCACCAGTTGTTCGTGGCTGCTGTTATTTAAACTTTTTGTGCCACCTGCCCTAGGGTTAAGGTTCATTAGTCTGTTATACTGGTCATCTGAAATTATTATTATTATTATTATTAGGGACATTTATAAAGCGCTGCGTTACGCACACCGGCGTGTCCACGCGCTAACAAGTGGGAGAGGCAGCGTGCAGGGAACACAAAAACAGAGCAGACAATTATTTGGTATAAAGGAATGTTTTTAGTTTCGCTCTGAACCTCGTTTCCTCCGGTTCCAGGCGCAGGTCTGCTGGTAGTTTATTCCAGTTATTTGCCGCTAGGCATCTAAAGGACCTACCTCCCATACGCGCTCTCTTAACTCTGGGGATCCTCAGAAGACCGCCCCCTGCAGATCTGAGTGCACGTGCAGGTTGATACACTTCAATCAGTTTATTCAGCGGGTCGGGTGCCCTACCATTCAAGATTCGGTGACAGGTGCAGAGGGCTTTGTATTCCACTCTTCTCCTCACAGGGAGCCAGTGTAACTTCTGGAGGGCCGCCTTAGATGGTGCCCTTCTGGGCAGCCTGAGAATCAGACGTGCTGCCGCATTCTGCAGCACTTGCAGGCGTGCCATGCTTTTTTCTGGAGCCCCCAGGTACAACAGGTTCCCGTAGTCCGACCTAGCTGTCACCAGAGCATGCACCAGGGTTTGACGGGCACCGATCGGGAGTAAGTCCAGGACCTTTCTCAGTTTCTTCAAAATCCCGAAACACACTCCAACCACCCGGTTGATCTGGGGGCCAAAAGTAAGGCCCGCATCAAACCAAACCCCCAGATTTCGTGCTTCTTGGCATGGGGTTGGAGTAGGTCCTAGACAGGGTGGCCACCATGCCGACGACCAAGCAGACTGGGCTCTCCCCACCACCAGCACCTCTGTCTTGTCGCCATTAAGCTTCAAGCAGTTGATAGCCATCCACTCGGCAAGTTCTTTCATGCACGACCGGAAGCCATCGGCAGCAAGACAGGGCGCGTGCGATAGGGAGATCACCAGCTGCGTATCGTCGGTGTACGAAACCAATTGGAGGCCATGGCTCTCCACCATCGAAGCAACAGGCGCGACATACATATTAAAGAGGGTCGCCCTGAGGCACGCCTTGGCCCAGAGGAACCCCCTTGGAATAGCAGTCTCCTTGCCTTACTCGGAAGCTTCTCCCCTTGAGGAAGTCCTGGATCCATCTCAGCGCGGTGCCAGCAATGCCGCCTCTGTTCAGACACTGTAGCAAGATGTTGTGTGCTACAGTGTCGAACGCCGCGCTGAGGTCCAGCAGGATCAGCGCCATAGTCTGGCCTGCATCCACACCCTCTCTCAGATGTTCCGTAGCCATAAGGAGGGCGGACTCGGTAGAGTGGCGTGGCCTAAAGCCAAACTGCGTCGCGTGGAGCAATCCCGTCTCTTCCACATGCTTCATAATTTGGGTATTAACCACCTTTTCCGCCACTTTGGACAGAAAAGGCAGGAGTGAGATGGGCCTCAGATTTTCTAATACCTCGAAACCTATGTGGGGTTTCTTCCGGAGCGGGAGCACCACCGCCTGTTTCCACCCCTCAGGCAACTTTCCCGACCCAAAGGAGGTGTCCAGGACATGCCTCACATAAGGCTCCAGTACTTCCAGGCTATCCGCCAAGCGTTTGGGTGACACCGGGTCCCACGGGGACCCTGATTTAACTGAGCGACACACCACTACTAGATCCTCTGAAGAGGGGGTGCGGAAGTTTGTAAGGTGCCCTGCTATCTCTGTGTCCACCAATGCTACCTCGAAATCAACCCCTGTCGGCGGATTCGGAAAAGTCGAGTAGATCTTCTCGACTTTAGTAGAGAAATATTCGGCAATACGGTCGCACGACTCCGTTGAGCAACTCTCCGGATCTGTAGATGAATTTACAGTAGTCAGAGACTTGTAGATACCGAAGAGTTCTTTGGCCGAGTTTTCCGCCCCCAAGATTTGTCCTGCATAATAGGCTGCCTTAGACTTTTTAATCAGCCTATGATGAAGGCGCCTTTTTTCCAAGAACAATTCCCTAGCCTGATTGTTATAAGACACCCTCCAGACTCTTTCAGCTCGCCTACATTCCGCCTTTGTTTGCCTCAGCTCACCACTAAACCATGGGGCTGAGCGTTCTTTCCGGGCACCTGCTGAGGTGCGGCAGAGTGGGGCTGTCTGGTCAAGCGCTTCAGTAATGCGCTGATTAAGGTTAGAGACCGCCGTTTCTATGTCTTCGCCACCAGGCTGGCCCTCCCTACTTAAGGCTTGATTAAAATCCTCCACCGAGAATGTAGCCCACTTCCTCCTAAGATAATTAGGGGGTGCCTGACTAGATTTGGTGGATTTTAAGCTATGTATGGAGAAAGCTACCAGAGAGTGGTCTGTCCAAGGGATAGGCTCTATTCCCGACACCTCCACACCTCCCCAGTTCGCATAAACCGGGTCCAAGAGATGTCCCTGTCGGTGCGTGGGGCCTGAGAGCTTCAATTCCAATTGAAGAGCTAGCATATCCCGACAGAAATCCTTGACCCCTATAGCCTCTGGGCAGTTTAAATGCAAGTTCAGGTCTCCCAATAGGAGGAATTTATCCCTACGTAGGGTAGCCTCCATAAGATTTTCTAGCAGGCTCTCCCTGAACTTTGTACACGCCCCTGGTGGTCGATATACCAAACATCCTTTGATCGACGTGCCCCCGTTGATTTGAATCGTGAAAACTCCCGCCTCACTCTCCGCGATCAACATACGCTGTAGGCTGCAGCCCAGTGTTTTCCTGAAAATAACAGCAATCCCCCCTCCCACCCCCTCTGGCCTATCCTGCCTCACCCACGAGTAGTTCTCCGGCGTGGCCTCGATGATGTCCGAGTCGGAAAACTGGTCTAACCATGTTTCCGTAAGAAACAGTATGTCGAACTTTTTATCTGTAATCAGCTCAAAGACATCAAGTCTATGTTTACGTAGTGACCTTACGTTAAGGAGACCACAGGAAAGTACTTGCTCCTCAGTATCCCGCAACAGGGTGGTATAACGGAAACCACAATGAGGACATTCCCTATCGTCACTCGACATGCCATGCATGCACAGAGATGCCGTGCGAGGACGGAGGCCAATAAGTTGATCCCTAGCCCAAATGATCTTACGGCCAGGGATTCTCGCCCTAGCCCGCGACCGGCCGCGGACGGGCGCAGACGGGCTCGACTTTGGCGACACTTCGGCGCGCCTTTGTCGCGCCCGCTGCGCTCGTCCGCTGCGCTTCCGAAATGACATCCTCCTTTTGAAGCCCTCAGCCCGTCTGCCTCACAGCCACTAGACCGCTAACCGGTCACTCGCAGGCGGAAGCGGAAGTGACTGTCTCTCACCTCCACGCCCTCCGCTCAACGGTGCTAGCCACCCTGTCGGACCGAGGCGTGGAGGAGGGACGACAAGACAGTCACCCCACTGCGTCCGGTGAGTCGGGGAATCCGGGGGGAATTAACGAAGCCTCAGCCTCAGCCCACTAATGACTTGCCTCCAGCGGAGACACCGCTAAAGTGCAGCCGCTAATTAAAACAGAGAAACAGTTTTAAAAATATGCTGTGCAGCACAGTCCGTACTAAAAGTACTACGTGACCACAGTTAAAAACACAGTGTCTGCGCTAAAGCAGCTGTGAGCCCTGCCACTGCTCACTCACCGCCACTCGTCCCGCGTCTCTGGATCCCTTATGAAGCCCTCAGCCCGTCTGCCTCACAGCCACTAGACCGCTAACCGGTCACTCGCAGGCGGAAGCGGAAGTGACTGTCTCTCACCTCCACGCCCTCCGCTCAACGGTGCTAGCCACCCTGTCGGACCGAGGCGTGGAGGAGGGACGACAAGACAGTCACCCCACTGCGTCCGGTGAGTCGGGGAATCCGGGGGGAATTAACAAAGCCTCAGCCTCAGCCCACTAATGACTTGCCTCCAGCGGAGACACCGCTAAAGTGCAGCCGCTAATTAAAACAGAGAAACAGTTTTAAAAATATGCTGTGCAGCACAGTCCGTACTAAAAGCACTACGTGACCACAGTTAAAAACACAGTGTCTGCGCTAAAGCAGCTGTGAGCCCTGCCACTGCTCACTCACCGCCCGAATGTTTTGAGCTTTTCCATAATGTTCTGTGGTTGTCAATGATCAACCACTATCACTCTAGAAATCAGAGTACACGAGACAAATAGCCTCTCCAACCAACTGGTTGTACAGATAATGTTTAAGAAAGAGAGAGGAACCCCTTAGTACAGTCAAGGGAAGTGAGGTTATCCAACCAGTGAAAGAATTTGTTCCCTTGAGAATAATTACAACAAAAGCTAAAACATAGCCTCAAAAATACACACAATAGATAAAAACTCATATAATCACAGAAGTAAAAAATATGACATATTTATTATTAGACTCAAATTAAAAACAAATCATTTACATGTCTATACAAATTGTGGTACCTGATTGAATTATAAAAGAAAAGGGGAAAATAATAACACCATGTATTGTGACCTGCACAATGAAAAAGACAGACAAAAATTTGTAAAACACAAAATTTGTAAAATACAATTGGTACATTTGAAACTGCCAGTTATTCACACCTATGTTTTACCACTTTACATTTTTAGATATAAACATTGATGGTGGAGACTTAAATTGTACTGAACGATAGCGTCGACGCGTTTCAGTGGTTTGGAGTAAATGGAGTTCACCTTTATCAAGACATTCTTTTGTTGTCTGTCGAAATGAAGGGTCTGTACAATTTCCCTACAATAAATGTACATACAATTATACATTTATAAACGATATAATCTATATAACATTGTTGATTTCCTAAATAAAACATCATTAATAAGCATCATAGACGGTGTTCTTTCTAAGGGGACACATCAACATTTTCTTATACAGAGTATATAGGTATATTTGTATCTCTACAGTCGTCCTATCAACCATCTTACCATCGCTACATCAATTTATCAACATATATTCTATACAACGGTCTTCATCCCTGTTCTATGCAGGGTGGTTAAACATTGATTCTGTGTTATAAAGAAAAGGATGATTGCCATTAGTCCCTAACCTTGCATTTAGAATGCGGTATATAACCTTCATACTCTTGCCGGTATTGGGATGGCAGAAAAGACAGTATTCGCTTACTTAACTGTTGTAAGCCTTAAAATCTGTAATTACGTGAACCGTATCCTCGTATCCCCAGGTACAATAACAAAATTAGACTATCACTAGCAGTTTAAAAATAATAAACTAGATTACGGAGACCAGTTCTCAAGCCTCAGTACGAGTGGGTAATACCACTTTATATATAAATATAGATAACAACCATATTTATGTATTGTTAGATGTTGGCGGTTGTTTTTAACACAACCCTTCCCATATCTATTTTTTTCGCACGTCTTGCTTTGGCATACCCGTCATTTAGACATATACAACCAGGACCCTCAAATGGTAAGCTTAGTGTCCATATAAGAATTGTTCTGCCTAATAAGATGCCTCGAATCAAACACTCATTATTTAAGTGGACGCAACCGGCTTTTTTCTAACTAAACTTACACAATAGCCCCTAGTCTCCGCGACAAAAGTGTTTTAACTCAGGCGTCTAAGTAACACGCCTACACGACCGTACATGCCGATTCCACATCGGAGGACCAGAGAAGCAACCGCTTCTCTTGTGAAGGGAAGAGATTAAGGACAGTCTGATCGGAGCCAATCAGACTCTAGTATTTGAAGGCGTAGGATGTAAACATGTAGGCTTCAAGTTCTTACCTAGTGATTGGTCCATCGGTAACGCACTCCGGCCCAATCACAGATACCTCAAGCTCATTTAAAAACAGGCGGGCAGCCGTGTTCATTGTATTCAATACGGAATCCCCATTATCAGCGGGAGCGTTTCGCTATCGTAGGTAAGACCCTTGCCTAAGCTTCTTTTAGAAGAAGAGAGAGTAGAATATCATCTCTGCTGTCTTATGCCTAAAAATATACTCCATATCTTTCCATACTAGGCTACCTGGTCCCGATTGCAGTGGCGGCTACAATAATTTTTTAAATAACAGTGGCTTAAGAGAGGCCGAGTTTAAATCCTTTCTAATTCAGGTATGCAATAAAAAAAATTCATATAGAGGAGACTTATAGATGAGAGCACCTGTTAAGCCTAACTAAATATATCCTTTTAAACGACTGGTTATTATTTTCATATTTTGTTAGGCATACCTCTACCAATAAAAAAGAGCAGCTCTCCAGTCTACTCTAGACATCTACAATTGGTGAGACTCACGACGAGCACCTGCAACAGCAGGTATGTTACCACAGACCTAGCAGATACCATCACTTTCATGAGTTATCTCCAATAGTATAACTAATGGGAGCATGGCTCTTTTATTTTAGATTTTGCCTGGACTTCTATCCTTGTTCCCCTCATAAAAATCTCTGAGACGTCCGGCAAGCAATTTCAATAGGAGGTAGGTTATTAGATGCCCTGAGGGAATCTATAGCTATCACGAGTGCTTAACCATTGAATATAAATAGGGTAGGGACAAACACCTGAGAAACATTCTCCTAAAGAACCTTTTTCAAATAAATTTGCAGGATTGTTTCCGAGAACCCTCCTAATATAGACATCTGAACAACAACATCTCTTAGGATACAAATTAATAGGTAAGAAAGCCCCCTAGAAATTCTAGTAATTTAGATAAAAGTCACCACAGGGAACTTAACCCAACACTGTACCCTAGGATGACAATGGGCACAGAATCAATGTTTAACCACGCTGCATAGAACAGGGATGAAGACCGTTGTATAGAATATATGTTGATAAATTGATGTAGCGATGGTAAGATGGTTGATAGGACGACTGTAGAGATACAAATATACCTATATACTCTGTATAAGAAAATGTTGATGTGTCCCCTTAGAAAGAACACCGTCTATGATGCTTATTAATGATGTTTTATTTAGGAAATCAACAATGTTATATAGATTATATCGTTTATAAATGTATAATTGTAGGTACATTTATTGTAGGGAAATTGTACAGACCCTTCATTTCGACAGACAACAAAAGAATGTCTTGATAAAGGTGGACTCCATTTACTCCAAACCACCGAAACGCATCGACGCTATCGTTCAGTACAATTTAAGTCTCCACCATCAATGTTTATATCTAAAAATTTTAAGTAGTAAAACATAGGTGTGAATAACTGGCAGTTTTAAATGTACCAATTGTATTTTACAAATTTTGTGTTTTACAAATTTTTGTCTGTCTTTTTCATTGTGCAGGTCACAATACATGGTGTTATTATTTTCCCCTTTTCTTTTATAATTCAATCAGGTTCCACAATTTGTATAGACATGTAAATGATTTGTATTTAATTTGAGTCTAATTATAAATATGTCATATTTTTTACTTCTGTGATTATATGAGTTTTTATCTATTGTGTGTATTTTTGAGCTACGTTTTAGCTTTTGTTGTAATTATTCTCAAGGGAACAAATTCTTTCACAAATCCTCACTCTTGACATCTAAATCACATTTAAGCAGCAAAGAATTCTCTTTCTTCTTTACTGCTAATGCCACTTCCCTGTAGAAGTGTAATGATACGAAGCCTTAATCTTGTTTTGAGATGTTTATTACATGTACACAGAGCAGTCAACTTGCTTCCAACATCTCAGTCTCCAGCAACTGACTACAGTAGTATCTCTGTAGATTCTACGTGGTCATGACTACACGACCACAATTCTTATTCATAACATCACTACATCTTCCCCCTACTGAACAACAGAAGAAATTACAGATAACAGATGTCAAATAATAGAAAGAGAAAAAGAGAGATAATAGAAATAATTGTTAACATTGTTCAATCAGTCTTTGAGGTTTAGAAATATTAGAAATAATTGTTAACATTGTTCAATCAGTCTTTGAGGTTTTCTTTGTATCCTTTCTGTTCTTCTAAGAGGAGCACAATTACTGATACCATCCCCTTCTGAATAGATTTCATTTGAGGGGCTTACAAATTTTTTAAAATGTGCCTTATTTCTTACTATCACTTTATTTTCATTCTGAGCGGTGATAGCTGAACCTTTCATCTTGGTCACTTCCAAAGGAGATGGGTTAAATCTACTCATAGACTTTCTTGTTTGATTTTGCCTTACCAACACCAGATCCCCTATTTCATAATTTCCTCTGCGAACATACTTTCTTTGTTCTGCATTTTTCTTAATTTTTTCTTTCCTTTTCTTATCTCTGTTTGTAATTTGTGTATGTTCTTTAGGAGGTATCAAAAGCATTTGCGGCAAGCGTGTTTGTCTAGACTGACCAAACATTAGCTCTGCAGGAGTCTTTCCAGTCGAACCATGAGGTGTATTCCTATAGTCACGTGATACTTGACACACAGATTGATTTATGGTGATGTCTGTAAACTTTGCCCTCTGCACACTTTTTTTCAATGAGGCCATCAGTCTTTCCGCTATAGCATTTGCTTGTGGCCAGAGTGGGCTAATCTTCCTATGTCTCACACCCATATATTCATGTAATTTTGTAAATTCTTTCCTATTAAAAGGACCATTGTCTGTCTTCATTGGGTATGCCCCAAGCTGAAAAAATGTCTTCAAGAATAGGTAAAATCAAAGATGCATAGGTGGACGTTACTGTTTTTACGATTGGAAATCTAGAATATTCATCAATCAGAACAAAAAGATAACGTCCAGAATCCAGAGGTCCATAAAAATCACATGCCAGATCAGACCAGACGGCATTTGGCAATTCAGACATTTGTAATTCTTCAACAGTTCTTTCTCTTGTGGTGCACTGACAAAAATGACAAGATTGCACAATCTCTTCTACTTGACTGTTAAGTCTCGGAAACCACACTTTTTCTCTTAAAAGACTTTTTGTTGCTGATGTTCCTCTATGACCTTCATGTGCAAGGTTAATGACATGTCTCTGCAGACTATTTGGAATACTATCCAGTTTCCTCTTGTAAGAATACCAGAAGTGGCTATTGTCAGTTCTGCTTGAATATTTTTGTAGGCAAACATGTCTCTTCTACATACTCCCGGTTGAAACTTCGTTGAAACATTGACATGCTTCCATCTATTTAGGTTTATTATTCTTTTCACTTCCACTAAAGTATTGTCTTTGTTAGATTCATGAATTAGTTCTTGTTCAGATATCACTTTAGGAACTGTTGATTTAATAATGAAATTTATGTGGTTTTCTGTATCATTAATTTCAATGTTATTCTCATCTGTTGGATGCCTAGACAAGTAATCGGCAGCATTATACTCTTTTCCTGGTTTATGAATTATTTTAGAATCATAGTCCATTAACCTCAAGCCCCATCACTCAATCCTGAGGGGTCTCTTCGCTTTCGGGTTTCCAAAAATAGTTGTGAGAGCTTGATGATCTGTTACTATCACAAATGTTTTTCAATACAAAAAAATCATGATGGTGCTCACATGCCCAGACTAGCGCCAAACTTTCCTTTTCCGGTTGGGAGTATTTTTTTTCTATATCCGTCAAGCTTCTACTAGCATGTGAGACTAAAAATCTTGGCGCTTCTTTTCCTTGCCTATGTTGAACAAAATAGCACCTAGTCCCACTGGACTTGCATCTACCATAATTTCTGTGCATTAGTTTGGATCAAAATATTTCACATTTGCTGCTGCTACTATGTCATTCTTTATTTTCTTAAAAGCGTTGTTGCACTCTTTACTCCAAAGGAAGAACTGCTAGTAGCATAATCTTTAATATAACGAGAACAGTAACTGGCCATTCCTAGAAAATAACGTAATTCTGTAATGTCTTTTGGACAAGACATTGCCACTAGAGATGACACTTTCTTTGGACCCGGTCTCATTCCTTTACTTGAGAATATATGACCATAAAACGTCAATTCTGATTTACCAATTTCTCACTTTTCAGAATTCAGTGTTGTTGGAAACCGGTTATTTCTGGTAGGCTAAGGCTTATGCCAAAGCCAGGCAGAAACCACCATTCCAGTCAGGGCAAGGAAGTCACACGCCAAGATAACCCCTGCTCGCCCTCTAGGTAGCATGGCGCGGGCAGTCTAGGCTAAACTCGGAGGCGATGTGTAAAGCATTTGCGTCAGCGAACAACAGCAACAACATACTAGGTACACCACAAAAGAGACTCCACACAAGGTTATATTAAAATAACTTTTGTATTGTCAAAACATATCAGATAGAAATTACACATGTACATTGTGCCAACTGGCACGGCAATATTCACAAGGGATTATTTACAAGACAGGGCGACATGGGCCACTGTCTGAATCAACACTTTGCAGATATAGAAATACTTGTCAGAAATTAGAATAAAAGTATATAAAGTTCACTGTAACACAAAGTAACAGTTATAGATCACATCCAGTAACTACTGGGAACAGGTAAGTACCACCTACGCAACCCTAAACTCCTTGGGAGACTGTCACGCAGGGGACCAGGACCTCACTAGGACCACCTGTACTAAAAAGAACAACCACCTAAGTATCACACAGCATTTAGGGGTCTAAGAAAGAACACATTACCCATGATGTATGAACCACATTCAGAGGAGTATTAAAGGAAAACCACATAAGTAGCACACAGCGTCTAGGGGTCTAAAGAAAGAACACAGTACCCATGATGCATAAAGATACATTCAGAGGAGTAATAAAGAGAAACACATAATGTATAAACCTACACATTCAGCGGTGTTAAGAATAAAGCACATGATGCAATAAAATTACATTCAGAGGTACCAGAATAAAACAGTAGCGCAAAAGTCACATGATGTCTAAAACATTCAGAGGTGCAGGAATAAAACATGATGCAAGGAAATACATTCAGAGGTGCAATAACCATACAATTGCGCAAAACCTACATAAGCCACCACCTGTGGCAGTCCCTAGGCCAACTGGCCTTGTTGGGGCTAGAACGCCCTGAGTCTCAATGTCAGGGGCCTAAACGATGCAGGGGCCCACTACTTGCTGGGCCCCTGGGAACACTCACAAGGGCCTAAACGTTGCAGCTGCCCACAAAGTGCTGGGCAGCTGAGAAACCACAAAACTGCGCCAGGGCCCTCACCGGCCCTTCGGCGCCAACTGCGCCACTGCTGGAGCCACACAGGCTCTGCTACTGTAAATAGCCAAACGTTGGAGCTCTCAGGCTCTAAATAACCAGGGGCCCCTTGGAGCCTCCGTGGCTCTAAACACAACTGGGCCCGCTGGGGACGGGCAACGACAATCTGCCCCGATGTGCCCCCTTCGTTGGAGTCCCTCGGACTCATGAACACGGACATGCCCCCGGAGCCCTCTCAGGACTCGTGTCCACAGATGGGGCCTTGGGAGCATCAGGCTCCGCCGAAACATTGGGGCGGCCCACTGCCAGCTGGGGCCGCCCTAGTGCTCTCGCCCCCGGTGCCACTCTCCGTCACCAACAACAGCCGCATCGAGCCCCCCCCAGCACTTCCAACTCACCGGGCTGTCTCCGGGGCGGGGCTCCACCGGGCGGCGGCTCTTCCTCGCTCGCGGTGGGGGCAGGCACCCGACAATGTGCCTCGCGCCCCCTCCGCTACCGCTCCGCCATCCAGGGCTCCCTCAGCATGAGAGCCCTGCACCGGCGCCACCAGCCGCCATCTCCTGGGCGCCTTCTTCTTCTCTCCTCTTCCCGCGGACTGCGGGGGCGGGACCTCCGGCCGGCCGCGACGGGATTGGCCGGCCGGCCAACCGCTTCCGGGTCGCTGCGGGCAGCGCAGCGGCCCTTCTCCTTAGACAGGCAGGCGGGGGGTGATTCCTTTTACGGCCACAAGTAACCAGCGCTCTTAAGCGCTGGGGGGCAGGAAAGCGCGCCAAAGCGCCCAGCACCCAGCTAGAGCGCTCCCCGGCGCCGAGGGAGATCCAAAGCGCTCCATGCGCTAAAGGGCAAAACCACGCGCCCAAAAGCATAAACAAAGCGCTATCAGCGCTCAGAGTCCCACTAGAGCGCTAGAACCAAAATGAAGCGCTCTTTAGCGCTGGAGCACCATCCACAGCGCTCCCAGCGCTAGAACAACAGGCAGAACGCTCCCAGGCGCTCAGGGGGAAGCGCAGCGCCTCCAGGCGCTAGAAATACAGCTCCAGCGCTCTCCCCAGGAAAATGCAGCTCCTCCATGCTGCCAAAGCCCCAGAGCTTCCCAGGGGGGCCAAGCTAAGTCTCCCCATCAGCCCAGGCAGGGCAGAGGGGTCCCCCCCAGGAGTCCAGGCGTCCAGGGGCTGGGCAGCGCCCACCCCTGATAGATTCTAGTCCAGCAACAAGAACAAGACAAGAACATTTTGGAAGGGGCAGAGCCCCTTCTTATCCACAGAAAAAGCTTTGAAGTCTTTAGAAGTCTTTGTGTAGGCGAGCCCTAAGCTCTGGGAGTATCTGGTTTCCCTCTCCTGTCAGCCTCAGGTCAGAGGTGACAGGGGGCCATCGGGAGGGAGAGTCATCCAGGGTGGGCCGACAGACACAGCCTGGCACCACCAGAGCTCTTTCCACTCCCCCTAACAGCAGATGGGGGGCCTTTCATCTACGGCTTGACTCAGACCCCCTCCTCCAGACAGTCCATCTACCAACAGGCCCAGGCATGCCTGGGCCAGGCCCATCAGCCAATCACGTGCTAGCAGACTCACTACACAATTATGCCAACTTCTAAAAGTGGCGCTTCTGGACTAGATACAGCCATGCCGCATACACCATTCTGCAGCATTCATTCTCACGAGTTCATACATATCAAACTCGCCCCTGCACTCCCCACGCATCAGGAATCTACCATGGGCATACATATTTCCCATTCATTCCTATGGGAGGGCAGGGCGCTCACTATCCATACACAGAAAGCACACGCACTTTACACTGTACCACAGTGAAAAAGTGCGCAGAGGTCTAAAATCACCAATCCAGGTTCCAAAAACAGGCTAGGAAAAAGCAAAAAGTCACGGGGTAAACCTGCCCAAAGGACCGGGTCCAACAAGTGTTAACGCAGCTTTCAGAAGCTCTTGACAAACATCTCTTAGTGCTTGATCATGTTCACTTTTTGTTTTTCCAAACACAAGAATATCATCACTGTAGTTCATTGAATTTTTTACTGGTCTGATAATATTTTTTATAATTTCTTTAAAAATTTCTGCAGCTGAGAATATTCCAAAATTGAGTCTTTTGTAGCGAAATAAAGCCATATGTGTTGAAAAAGTCATAATATATCTTGATTTCTCATCAATTTCCAATTGATGGTAACCTTTACAGAGATCCAATTTGGAGAAAGTTGTCGCCCCATTCAGAATACTAATCATGCCATTCGAATGGGGCACAGGATGTCTCTCTCTCTCTATTGCAGTATTTGGTACTCTCATATCAACACAAATCCTAATTTGGTCCGTGTCTTTTTTTGGCACTACGACAATCGTAAACACCCAAGGTGTTGGACCTGTAGCAGGCTCAATTATGTCTTGTTTGAGTAGAGAATTGATTTCTTCTTCAACTCTACATGTGAATTGGAACTCTCCTGTGCATTTGTGCTACTGGTTTCACTTTTTCATTTATGTGCAACGAAATAGTCTTCCCCTTCAACTTTCCAAGACCTTTCGGCAAAACAGGAAACTTTTTAAAATATGGTGTTCCATTGTCATGCGAAATATCATAACCAATAGTCCCATTAACTGAGCTGGGACATTGCTTAACAAACATGGCCCGGTAGTTTCTCCTTTCAACACATGTACTTCTTCTTCCAGAGATATCTTTCCATATGACAGATTTTCGTCACATTTACCTAAACATGTTACAGGTTCTTTTGCACCCCATTGAAAAACTTTTACATTTGATGAAACAAGAGGAGGTTTGTTTTCCATTCTGTCATACTCTGTCGTACTCATGATATTACACATTGCTCAACTGTCTAGTACAAAAGGAACTTTTTGGGAACCTAATAATATGTCAATAGAAGCTGTTTTTTCAATATCTTCTTTTTTTAACAAATGGATTTTCGCACCCTCACTTCCTTCTGACATTAGATATAAACGCTCTTGTTCGAATTCATCCGCGGAAGAATCTTTTTCACTTTCCATTTGTCTGACATATCTTGTACTTCCTTGACGTTTCCACATTTTCCCACCATCCTTTCTTTTGAACCTACATACAGCAGCAAAGTGATTCATTCTTCCACTCTCTTTGCACTGTTGTCCAAAGGCTGGACATGTATTCATATGTGGAAATGGTTGTCCACATCTGTAACATATTCTTTTTTCCTTTCTAAAAGTTGTTGGCTTTTCCATTTCTTTTTTGAAATTTGTTGACTTTCCACTCTGTTACTAGTTTTTTCATCTTTCTTTTTATCTCTTTCTTCACTTGTCATTTGGTGAACTTGTTCTAATGTTTTAACTCTTCCTTGATCCATGTCATTCGCATGTTTTTTCGCTTGAGCATCAGTACGTGCCATACGCAAAATTGTTTTCAAATCATAGGTTTTTTCTTTTTCTGAATTCTAGTGAATTACAACCTTGAATGACTCTTAACCTGACAGCTTCTTCGTTATTGAACTTATCAAATTCACAGAACATGACAATTTTTTTTTAATTTGGTTACAAACTCATCAATTGTTTCGTTGTCTTGTTGACATGTCATATTAAAAGTGTATCTTTCATAGTCTACATTTCTTTGTGGGTCAAACTTTTCATTCAAACTTTTCATGATGCCTTAGTACGTGTTTTTATATGAACCTGGGAATGTAACAATAATATCTTCCACTTCATCGCCCACTAAATTTGGTAGTAGATCTTTTGAATACTCATTGGTATACTTTTTGCATTTTGCTTTGAGAAATTGTTCAAATCGTCTTGTCCACTTTTCCCATCTTTGAGCAATTGTTTGTTCATCTGTAACATCAAATGGTAATGGCCTTCTATAAATTGCGCTATACACACTTTCTTCTGCTTGTTCATCTGTGTGTTGACACAGTTTGAATTTTCACCTTCTTCTACTAATATATTGTCCATATTATGGTATTTAGTTGTTTAATACTTTTAAATGTGTTTATAATTAAGTCGTTTAGTTGTTTAATTCTGTTTTATTTATTTAAAACTGAGTTAAAATTATGTTGCCTGGTCTTAATATGGAGTTATATGGTATTTCAGTGCAATGTCCCAAAACTTGCCTGACTCCAAGATGGCCGCAGAGTCTTTAAACCACAGCTTTCCAAACTGTATGGCGCGACACGTTACTGTGTCGCGCCCCATGTGTAGGTGTGTTGCGCGATGCGATGCAATGACGTCAGGGGCCGACATTAGGGGAATGCGTTATGCGACTCCAGACTGAAATCAGAGGGCAGCGAACGGGTCTCTTTTCGTTCCCACACATGGACAGTAGGTGGCGCTACAAAAATAGATCATGTTCCCAGGCCCCGGTGTCCAGGAGCACTGCAACCCTTCACTGGCTGTCCGGCAGCTGGGACCGAGTGATAGGGATCAGCAAGACCGAGGCAGGCAGTACCCCATGTACTCCTCCCTCTCGCCCCTTACCTCCGCTGAGGCTTGCAGTAGAAACTGCGCTTTGATGGTGGGGCAGGCAGAAGGCGGGCCAGGTGGCAGCACTGATGATAAATAACTCCATCATGTCATGACTCAGATATGGGCGGGAGGGCTTATAGTGTGCCTTGCTGCAGGCACGTGTGGAATTCAGAGTAACGGCGGGGGTGTGGTGGGGGTATGGAAAGGCGGGTGCTGGGCAGAATAGTGGAGGCAGTGGGCAGAAAAGGCGCAAATATATGCCCCGCTGTTTTCCCCTTTTCCATAGTCACAGCTTCCTATATTCTCTGAGGGAAGAACCGATTCGGAGGCTTGGAACCGGTCTATAAGTGGGCAGGATTGGGGTGGTGTGAGGTATTTAGCGTGGTAAATACCTTCTATTCCGTATTTTAATCAAGGAAACAGGCAATAAGACATGGAATTTTGTGCTTAGCTCATTAAATTCTGCATGGATCGGTATTTACCTCACATTTCCACCATGTTACGTTTATGCAGGTTTGACCTGCTAAAATTTACTAGGAGAAAAGTGTGCAAGGTATATTATTCAACCCGATACGAATTCTAATGTGTGCGGAAACGACACCACACATATCAGAAATAAACAAACCACGAGTAATACGGCATGCGTCTAGTACTAGAGGCGGTGGGGTTGTAGCCAAACAGTGTGGGCAAGACTTCACGGATGTTATTTCTTTCTCTCTCTCTTTGTATAAACTCTGGGGCTCATTAACAAGCCCTGTGCGTTGCTGGCAAACTAGAGCCAAATGTATCAGAGCGCTTTACATGAGCACCAGTTGTGTTACAGACGGACGCTTGCATTTTTGTGTGTGTGGGTGTGTGTGTGGAGTTGTGTTTGTGTGTGTGTGGGGTTGTGTGTGTGTGGGGTGTATGTGTGTGGGGTGTGTGTGTGGGGGTGTGTGGGGTGTGAGGTGTGTGGGGTTGTGTGTGTGGGGTTGTGTGTGTGGGGGGGTGAAGTGTGGGGTTGTGTGTGTGGGGGGTTGTGTGGGGTGTGTGTGTGTGGGGTGGTGTGTCTGTGGGGTGATGTGTGTGGGGTTGTGTGTGAGGTGTGTGTGGGGTGAGGTGTGTGTGTGTGTGGGGTCCGAACCCACCATAGGTGGTTTGGGCTCGCTCGCTGCGCTTCCTCACATTACAGTGTCCCTGAATTTTTTTTCACAAAAAGGTGTGTCACCAACATGAAAAGTTTCGAAAGCTGTGCTTTAAACTCTCGCATTATTTCCTTTCCTTTTTGCCCGAATCTAAGATGGCCGCCAATTGTGACATACCAGGCGAAATCTCGCGAGATTTGCTTTGCACATGCTCCCATTCATGGCAACTGATGCTCCTTCCTCGCACTGCATCGGTAAGCAGTTCTCCCTAATTAAACTTATTTTCAAAGGTGATAGTGCGATTTCCACTCGGCACGCGGAACACAAGCAGGCATATAGAGGCAATTTCTTTCATTTTTTTTTTTATTTCCAATTATGAAACCGAGTTCTTCATTTTAACAGCAAGCTTTCTTACCGCAATTATAAGTGCTGAGGTAGGCGTCAGGTCGCATTGGCGCTCGTCGTCAATCTGTAATGATGCAAAGCCTTAATCTTGTTTTGAGATGTTTATTACATGGACATAGCGCAGTCCACTTGCTTCCAACATCTCAGGGCCAGATGTAGGTAAATCAGAAATACCGATTTCTTAATAGCGAATTTTACTGATTCGCTATTAAGAAATCTGTATTTCCTATGTAGGTAAAGATTTGGTAAAAAATATTGAATCCTTAATATTCCTTATTACCGAATCGGGAATTGAGATTCGGTAATAAGGAATACCTACCCATTCATTTCTATGGGCTTGGAGGCCCATAGGAATGAAGGTGAAGACATTCAGTATTAGAAATTCGGTATTACCGAATCGGTAATACCGGGAGGTATTTCAAGGGTGCCAGGGTGTTCAAAGGACACCCTGTTGCACCCCTGAAATGTGCATGTGTGCACATGTGGTGCACATACATGCCCTAGAGCACATTTCAAAAAGCAAAAAAGTGCTTTTTGAAAGGAAATCGCTACTTACCACCAACTTGGAGTTGGCGGTAATTAGTGATTCCTTAAGGCTCAAAAGCACTCTTTAATGTGCTTCCTACATTGCATTTAAGGAATTGGTATTACTGATTCCTTAAATGCAAGAGCAATAAGGAATCGGTATTAAGGAATTCAATCCAAAAATTCTTTATTTCGGTCATATAGACCATAAAAGATGCAATAAAAACATTCAACATTACAAAACATTCCCTTATAAAAAAATAAAAAGAAAAAACATTGGGTAAAAATTACATTCCTTGGAAATCTATTCATGAGAGGGGGTACATTACAGTTCATATCAATGTTCAGTCTTTTAGTAGTTTAATCCTTACCTGCCACATAGCCATTATGTATTTGGCAACTGCAAAGACTATGTGGGGCAGAGTGCTAGTTTTCAGTATTCTGTATGAATACAGATAGCTCCTTATGCCCAAGTTCCTACATAATGGCACGAGCCAATTTCCTTGGCCTATTATAGGCTGGGCAGAAGAACAGAATATGAATTTCCTCCTCATCATGATTACTGCACCCTGGACAGATTTTATCATCACTCTTTGTCCATTTACAAGTAAAAGTTTTAATAGGCAGGGTGCCCAACCTCCATTGGATGAACAGTTTTCGTACTAAAATGGGGAAAATAATGTCCATAAAACCTTCAAATTGGTAAGAATTTTTGGAATCCAATAATCGGTCTGTTAGAGTGCCATTATTGGGTGCAGATACCAGGGTAGATAGACTTTTTTCCATGTATATTTTCACCAGTCTTTTGCGGGGGACCCTTTGGCAGCCTTGTTCGGGAGCATCCCATAACTCCATGAGTCTCAGACGATACAGTTCTTTCTCGATGTAGACCAATCAAGGAATTCTGTCACACTTATTCAAATTTACTACATGAATAAGATCTTGCCTGTAGTGGGCAAGCTCACTTGTGGTCCAAAGCCTGTGCCAGAATCTTAAAGGCTTTAGAAGGGAGACCCACATCTAGTCTCAAGGAAAGCAGGGGTGTGCCACGGGGGAGGGCTAAGAGACGTCTAAGGAAATTATTTTCTACACTAAGAAGTTCTGTCCCTGCTTTATGCCCCCATAGCTCACTACCATAAGAGGCGGCCGCTTTTGCTTGAGTTTTATACATTTCTATTGCCGGGCTAATGGGTTTGAAAGTAGAGGAATTTGCAACCTTCAAAATTGCACCGGACAATTGACAGAGCTTAAGCCGGGATCTTACTATTTGGGGGTCCCAAGATAGGTTCTCATGTAGTGTTACACCCAAATATTGGAAGGTTTTTACCCTTTCCAGTCTTGCTGAGCCCAAGGATGGGTTAGGTCTGGTTTTAGGGGAGGGGTTGAATATCATAAATGTGGTCTTCTCTGTATTGATCTCAAGACCATATTGTCTACAGAAGAGACCAAATCCATCTAAGATCCGCTGGATCCCCATCGGTGATTTGGGAAGCAGGAGGGTATCGTCGTCGAACATGATGGCCGGCACCCTCCTGCCTGCCAAGAAGGGAGCGTCGTTGTCCCTAACATTGTCAAGATGGGATATGACACTGTTGACGTAAAGGCAAAACAGGGTTGGCGCCAAGACGCAACCCTGTCTTACCCCTCTAAGGACTGGAAACCTGGATGACAACGCTCCATCCCTCCCACACCTAACCTGTGCAAAATTACCGGTGTGGAGCCTAACTATAGCGTGTAGCAGATGAGTGGGAACACCCAGCTCCTTTAGGACCTCCCACAATTTCTTGCGGGGGACCAGGTCAAAGGCTGACCTCAGGTCCACGAACACCATGTACAGGCTTCCCCCCTCGATCCTCACAGTTTTCCAATAGAGGAGAACGAGGCGGGAAATCTGGTCCATGGTGGACGTGTTTTTCCTGAAGCCAGCCTGGAGGGGGCTCAGAATGTCATTGTCCTCCATCCAATCTAGAAGGTGGTCCAAGAGAAGGCGAGAAAATAATTTTTGGGGGACATCTATGAGGCTAATCGGCCTGTAGTTGGCTGGGAGCAGAGGAGAGCCCTTTTTAAAAATAAGCACTATCTCCGCCCCCAGCAAAGTACAGGGGATCTCCATACCTCCCGCGATGGAATTAAATAAAATGAGGAGGTACGGGCCCCATATCTCTGGGTGATGTCTAAGGAGTTCACCAGGCAATCTGTCTAATCCCGGGGCCTTCCCTATCGCCAATCTCTCTATTGCACTGACCACTTACCAAGAGTGAATTCTAGTCCGACTACAGGATTGGATATAACATCCGGGTCGACCTCATTGGCACATTCAGAGATATCTTGATACAATTTGCCAAAGTGGTCTTCCCAGACGGAAGATGCAATATTTGGCTCCACTGCAACTTTTGGCTCTCCTGTGCCGGTATTTACCAAGGACCAGAATTTTCTAGAGTCCCTCGCTTCTAGCGCAAGGGAGAGATCCTACCATCTATTCCAGTCCCATTCTGCCCTTGCCACTGCCATGGCTTCCCTTTAATTCCGCCGAAGCTCAACGATCTTACCCTTATCAGAGCCTGCTTTTATTGTAGCTATTAGCTCTGTCTTGATCTTTCTGCAGGTAGAATTGTACCAGGTTGAAGTTCGGGTCTTTTTCTTCCGTGGGACTACCACTGGATAGAAAACCTCACCAAGATTTCCCACTAGATCTACATGGATTTGTGCTACTTTCTCATTGTAGTTTGGCGGTCTGGGCTGATTAATTAGTGCATCCAGTACATTTAGCTTAGGGATTGCTAATTCATAGATTTTAGCTATGCTCTCTTCTGAATTAACCAATTTCCCCCATTTTACCCTACGTCTGTTAGAGGTAAGAACCAGATTCCCTGAAATTTCACTGGGGTTGTCGGGTAATGACCCAACCACGGGTGCAGGATGCACCATATCCAAAAGAAGTGCGTTGTGGTCACTATCTGTTCTTACGATTACCCTAAAATCTTGCACCTTGGACCATAGACCAATATCCACGAAAATATAGTCCAACCTCGATTCATGGTCCTTCCTATTGAAGGTACACAGTGAAGGGATGTCAGACACGGTGCGTCCATTACAGGCCCTTAGCGCAAAATTTAATGTTAGTGACATAATTTGTACTGCAAGAGGGGACCAGGATTTAGGGTGGGGCGAATGGCAGGACGGTACACCCCAAAAGTCATCTTCGGCAGTAAGGGCACCCTCCCTTAGACCTTCCAGTGGTTCGAAGTGGCAATTGAAATCTCCGCCCATCACTATGTTACAGTCAGTGGGGAGTTGACCCAGAAATGACGAAAGATCTTCTAGTGTGGGTGACTCCATAGCCACACTGACTGGGCGAGAATAAACATTAATAATTGCCAGATTTAACACGTTAGGCCATTTGAGTAGAACACACTGTATGCCTTACTTTGTGTGCATCGTGAGGATGCACCCTTTCGAAGTCCATCAACCTGATCAAGGCAACTGAATCTGTTGGTGTGTACATAGGTGCCATAAGCAGGGATAACATTCCGGGTGGGCCTGTATCTTGACCCATCAACAGCAAAGCCAACCCTTGTCCAACCTTCATCCCTCCTCGTAGTCAGGTCACGTACATTGGGGTAAAAGTATGACAAGGGGACCAATTCTATGGAAGTATTTCCTAAACCCCCTAGCCAATTACAAATATAGGTAGCAACCTGGGGACTCTTGAAGCTTACAATTATGCAGTCCCCCACACTATTCTTGGCAGTATACCCCCCCCCCCCCCATGGGACCCTTCTAACCATGAGAACCTCTCCTCTAAGATTAGGTGGTAGGGGCCTTTGGATATTTAGCCAGCTAATGACCTTATTGCGTGGGGAATCATAAGATTCTACCGCATCGCTGGAAAGCTCTGGTACCCCCATCAGAATCGCAGTATAGGCTGCCGCCCCAGGAGGCAGGTTAACTGCCTTTCGTCGGCTATTAGAACTAGATAACCGGTTTGGGCAGTTAGCTATTTCATTCGATGGTCTCTCCTGGCCAAGTAATCTGGCCGAAGCAGGTTGCTTCGACCTCCTTACAGTTGGTACCGGAGGCAGTTGCCTAGGGAGGGGTACAGGGGGTACAGGGGCTGACTGTGGCACCGGGGCTATGCTCATAGATTCCCCGGAAGGAGCTATAGGTGGAATAGGGGCCATAGTAGTTGTAACAATAGGGGAATGCGAAGTCCCAGCTTTATCCCCATGTGCTCCATGTATGCCCACTATTGGCCCTAGCTGCTCGCCATCACCACCACTTAGTCTTTCTATAGCTAGAAGTCTAGCCTCTATAGAGTCTAATTTAAGGAAGAGAGGATCCATGAGGCTTTTAAAAATACCAGTGAGAGAGCATATAATGTGCTCTGAGATGTTGGGAGCTGCCCCGCCAAAAATAAAAGGGCCGGTGTGAGTGGGTATGAGAGTAGGAGGTAGAGTACATGCCGTTTCCAGATCGATCCCCATTTCGGTTGTTCCAGAGGCAAGCGGGCTGTCCTCTATAGTGTTCACTGGGGGGTCAACTTTAGCCCTTTTAGCGCCCTTAGATTTCCTAGATCTTTTCCTTTTCGGGACGGCATCTTCTCTATTACCCGTGTGTTCAGTTGATAAAAGACCATCCCCCTGCGTCCCAGATGGTACTGACTCAACGTTAGGGGAGGGTTCCACCTCATCAGTGTTGCATAGTGGGTCTCTATCCCTGTGAGAGTTAGAAGGTGTCCTTAGCTGTTGTAGGACGGACTCTATGGTTTGGTCAGTACTGTCCATGAGTAATAAGTGCGTGGCATCAAGAAGTATTGATGACCTAGTATTGGATGATGACCCCGGTGAAGCCAAATGCTAGTGTTCTATACCCTCCGCAATTTGATTTTCCAACACGGTGAGACCCTTGTTGACCACTGTGTTCGCCTTAACTAGGAAATTATCCAGAGTACCAGAGGCCATGATGTTTGACTTACTTCTTGTTTCGCTAGTGGCCATCTTACTAACTCCAGGCTTCTGGGCAGCCGGACGGGACGGTGAGTGTACCTGGGTGGTCGGGCGTTAGGGGGGTAGCCCGGTCCGGTCTCTACCGTTCTCAAACGGCCCGCCCTTTGCCCGGGCTTAGCCCGGTGCCCGCCCGCGCGCGTCCCGCGATGCGCGTCTAGGGGCGTGGTTCTATAGCCTATGAACTTGGGGGGCGCGGCCAGCCGGGAAGAGTCACCAGGTGCGGCTTGTCAGCAGCCGCTTAGGGTCCTGGGACTCGCAGTCCCGCAGCTACGCCGATGAATTCTCTGCACTTCGGGATCCTGCAGCCTCCTTGGACAGGTGAGGGACAAACTCCACACTGCACCGCACAGCTTCCTCGCAACTACGAGCGGCTCCCACGGAGCGGGGGCCGCGAGTCGCGGTATTAACCACCCAGGGCGGGGGGCGCGGCCAGCCGGGAAGAGTCACCAGGTGCGGCTTGTCAGCAGCCGCTTAGAGTCCTGGGACTCGCAGTACCGCAGCTACGCCGATGAATTCTCCGCACTTCGGGATCCTGCAGCCTCCTTGGACAGGTGAGGGACAAACTCCACACTGCACCGCAAAGCTTCCTCGCAGCTACGAGCTGCTCCCACAGAGCGGGGGCCACGAGTCGCGGTATTAACCACCCAGGGCGGGGTGCGCGGCCAGCCGGGAAGAGTCACCAGGTGCGGCTTGTCAGCAGCCGCTTAGGGTCCTGGGACTCGCAGTCCCGCAGCTACGCCGATGAATTCTCCGCACTTCGGGATCCTGCAACCTCCTTGGACAGGTGAGGGACAAACTCCACACTGCACCGCACAGCTTCCTCGCAACTACGAGCGGCACCCAATTCCTTACCTACATTAGGAATGGCTAAATACCAGTCGGTAACGCTGAAATTTATCGATTTTCGGTGTTACCGACCGGTATTTAGCCACCTATCACAACAACCAACCTACTCTGTCAGGATCCAAAAATAAAAACCCAGTGGTCCTCCTCCAAACGTTATGACCACAAAGACATCAATAAAATCTTTTCTTCTATAAAACCGAACAACCACTACAACGATCTCCTTCCGTCACTTTATCCGTCATCTATCAACCATACTATCATCACCATTTGGACCAAGATAATCAATGCATTGCTCTCTCAAGGATCCATACCGGTTTATCTATAAACCGGCCAAGTCATCCCCATCCTAAAAAAACCAACAGAGAACCCTTCGGACCCAAACAATTTCCGACTGATAACCAACATTCCCATGTTAGCCAAAGTAATAGAAAAATTTGTCCAACAACAGCTTAACCAACACATCATGGAATTCAAGCTTCTTGACACCTGCCAATCAGGTTTCAGAACTGGGCACAACTCCGAAACAGCAATCCTACATATTGCAGATGACGCCCTACTAGCATTAGACCGTAATGAAACATGCCTGCTTGTGCTACTTGACCTCTCGTCTGCTTTTGACACTGGTAACCATGGCAAAATACTCGAGAGACTTGAGAGCAGGATGGGATTATCGGGAACCGTCCTAAAATGGTTTAAATCCTTCTTAGACAACAGAATGCAAAGATTCCTGGTGAATCAAAATCTATCCACACCATCCTCTAACCTACTAGGAGTAGCACAAGGCTCAACACTATCCCAATCACTATTTAATCTGTATATCGAACCCTTAACCAAAATTCTATAGCAGGCTAACATCTCCACATGTGCGGACGACACTCAGGAATATATAAAGATCACTTCCCTTGAAGGGATTAAGACGATGAACCAACCATTAAAAAGACCTTCCAATGACTAACAAACAATCCCCTTAAGCTAAACTCTCATAAAACCGAATTCCTTCTAATCTCTCTAATCTCTCCCCCCAAAAACTCCATGGTTAGGAAGGATTGGACTAAGCTAACCACTGCACTAAACTGCACTCCAATCCTGGTGGACTCCACCAAGTCGTTAGGAATCACTCTAGACAAGAACCTTAATATGCAATCACACATCAAGTTGCTGGCTAAAAATGCCCGTTTTCAATTCACCTCAGATACCTTAGAAAAATGAAACCTTACATCGAACCACTCGACCTCGAAACTGCAGTTCAGTCATTAGTCATCTCGAGACTTGAATATGAATGTACTACTCTATAAGGACTACCCAAAGTCTCAACAGCCTGTCTTAATACAGCCACAAGACTCTCAACAGGATCAAAACATGTTTAACCACTTCTGAAAGCTCTCAAATGGCTCCCTCATGAAGCAAGAATCCAACTGAAGATGGCCTGCATAACTCATAAGGCAATCTATCATAAAACCCCACTGTACCTAGCACAAAAGAAAATTTTGATTTCTTGAAGCAGACTCTCACGGGGCACCAGTGCCCTTCTTCTAAAACCTACACTCTTCCGTAAGAAAAAAATATACGACAGTGCCTTCTCTGGAGCTGCACCAAGAATATGGAACTCGCTCCCACCTGGCATCAGAAAAATCTCATCTACTTCTACATTCAAAAAAGAAGCTAAGTCATTTGTAATGAGCAAATTCCTTAATCCGCAGCAGCCCGCTAACTCCATGTTCTAGAAGCCCCATTCACACAATCCCTCTACCCACCCAAGCTTGCGGAGTATCTCTGTCTGTAAGCTCATCCGTTACCAGACTCTAGATGGAGCTCCTCTCTCTTTTACTAGGCACATCCCGCTTGAAAACTGCTACCCTTAATGTCACCGCTGAGAATACCCAGAACAAGCTCAAATGTATTATAAGCTATAGCCTAGGCTACTTCTAATTGTTTTAATGATTGTACAATTTTTTTTTCTCCTCATCTCACTTTTTTATTAAGGCAACTACAACCATTTATAGGTTTCAATTGTACTGTTTAAAACTACAATGCTATATATATATATATATATGATACGCTCAGCTACTGTTTAAAGCTACAATGCTAAATATATGATATGCTCTGGTACTGTTTAAAGCTACAATGAGATATATATATATATATATATATATATGTGAAGCGCTCTGATACCCATTTCTAGGTCTTGTTCGCGCTATATAAAACACTAAATAAATGAATAAATAAATAAGTGGGCACCTTGCACCAGTCCAGACAACACTTATGGTGATTTAAGAGGTCTTAGACAACCTTAGAAAGCTCTCTAAGTGGTAGCTGTGGAGAGCAGCCTTCGGGCTTAATCCAGAAGGAGTGTAAAGCAGCTTGTTTTTCCAGAATCTTATAGTATAGATTAAGTGGAAAGAACCACATCAAGTATTTATAAAATATGTATTTATTATATAATACTCTCTAAAGGTTCAAGTATCTCCAACAAGGAGAGAAACACAATGCACACAATACGTTACCAAAGAAACACAGTAAATAGCACGAAATACACAGTGGCCCCAGGGAGACCAAACCATATACTAAGAAAGTGGTATAAGAAACACAACTTGAGTCAAGACAGTGTTGAGAGGACGTAGAATAGCAGGAGACCCCCCCAAAAAAAGGTGAGTAGATACGAGACCCCATTATGAGCATGTACAGTGTGGGAACACAACCACGTACTCTGTGTAAGTCTATGTGCAAGTTGCGGTTGGATTTTTAAAGATTAAGGACCCTTCCCAGTGTTCCCTGAAGAAACCCCGTGGAAGACAGAATGTTTGAGAGCCACCTCACCCGTGGATACCCTAGTACCCACGTTACCTACACCAGGGAAGTTGGATGCGTATGTGTAAATTGGTGTCAGAAACCGCTGTCGAACCCAATAGAGGACTTTGGGAAAGTGCCTCTGCTGGAAGAGAAGAAAGTGTCAGTGGAAATCCAAACGTGGATTCTTGAAGAGGAGTACCTGAAAGCAGAGGGGACAGAGGCTATGTCACTTGGGAGTGACCATTAGACTTGGAAGATGAATGCCCTCCATTGTACGGTGCTTCAGGAAGGATGACAGTGACCTTGACTCTGTGAGGACCAGGCAATGCTGAGAAAGACCAGGACCCGGATACGAGCAGTCCTACAAAGGATGTTGAGTTCTGAGGGGTCAGTGTCCGTGGCACATGCAACCCATGTGGGAAGCCAAGAAGGTGCACGGTTGGGACCAGCAAGGTCCAAGGGATTCACCACAAGCAGGGGAGTCAGGGCAGGCCCCCAGCAATCAGGGGAGCACAAGAGAAACAAAGGTGACCCTCAAATGGACTCACAGGATGGAGGCACTGGAGTCGCAAGAGGACCTCTAGCAGCTCACCAAAGGAGCAGGCCAATGTTCCCACGAGGCGATGTGGCTGAAGATCTTGGTGGAAGAAGTTGCCGGAGGTTGGGGCTACTAGGAGCCCAATGCACTTGTTGTAAAGTTGCCAACAAGTCTTTGCACTTGCAAAAGAAAGCAGTACAAAGGGGTTCTGTTAATGCAGCCCCCACAAAGGATACTGGCCTCAAACTCAGTGAGAGGACGGCTCTGGTTTTGAGGGACATAGAAAACCACTACCTGTGTTGTTGTACCCTTAGGAGTCTGCAGGAGCTCAAGATCAGCAGACCGGTCAGCAGCATTGAGGTGCCAGAGAATGCAGGGAAGTGACTCCTTCACTTCAAGAGAGATACCTTCAAGTGTCTTTGATGCTCCACAGGTCCTGTACGGATCCTGTATGGTGCACAGGGATAGAAGATGCAGCAAACTGGAAGGGAAACGAAGTCAGGCCCGCACAAAGTCCAGAGTGCCTAGATGGTAGAAGTGCAGTGGTGTCACGTCTGAATCTTATCCCATGACAAATCTAGGGACCTACACCCAGGTAAGTCCTTAAGAACCTTAGGGAAAGGGTTGAGAAGATTCAGGGGACCCTCCCAGGGGAGGGTCTGGACAGAGGGGAGGTTAGTTCCACGTCCTTTGTCCAGTTTCGCACCAGAGCGGGAGCCAACGGCTCCCAAGACTGGTTTGAACTGGACTATGCACAGGGACACCAATGTGCCCCTTGTGCAGACTTTCAGGCACTGGCAAACGCACCCAACCGTTCCCAATACACTAAATCCTGTCTGGAAGGTCGACACACCTCCCTGTGACAGGATGCCTATTCTACCACCTTCCTCTGCTCGAACTTGGCGCAGCAGGAGGGCAGAAATGTGTCTCTGGTACCAAACATGATAGGATTTGTTGTATCCGTTTTCGAGATGGGCATCACATAGTTATGCTGGGCCCCTCTATATAGTATATGGCTGCTTCACTAACAACCAGGGTGAATGGACTCTGTAGGCTGCAGGGGTGTCCTGCTCATGCAGGGGCACCCGCTCACTTAGAACCAAGCACCCTGTCTTCAGGCTTGCACAGGCCTGCTATAGGGGTGACTTATAGGCTTTAAGTGCATTGACCCTTAGATATAGTAAACCTATATCTTTAGTAAGTGGTGCATGCACCAGCTTACATAGGCTGCAATGGCAGGCCTGTAGTACCATTTTGAATGGTCACTTATGAGTGGCATAATACATGCTTCAGCCCATGGGAGACCTGAGGGGTACATATGCCCTGGGTACATGGGTACCATATACTAGGGACTGAAAAGGGTACCTCAGTATCCAATCTGGGATTTACCTACGTTCTGAACATACCAATTGAAGGAGAAAGCAGATAGAGCAGGATCCCAGTCAGACTAGTCAATAACAGCTTAGCACCAGGCAAAAAGTGGGGGTAACCATGCAGAAGGATCCTACCTTCCTACAGCCAGGAATAACAGCCAATCTATGTATGACCAATACCTCCAGAGGGCCAGGGCATCCAGGAATCACAGCCGATCTATATGTGATCAATAGCTGCAGAGAGAGTTGGAACAACCTGTAATCACAGCCAATCTAAGTGTGATCAATACCTCCAAGAGAGTCAGGGACAGCCAGGGATCAAAGCCAATCTATGGGTGATAAATACCTCTAGAGAGAGTCATGGTCAGCCAGGAATCACAGCTGCCAAACTGTGTAATTCTATGCCAGCTCGAATAAGGATTTACCACTACCTCCAGTTCTGGGATGTATTACAAACATGACCGTTCCCACAACTGTACCTTCATAACTCACAGTATGGTCTATGCATGTACTTTGATAAGAAGCTATACATGGCTGTGTCCATCCTTACACTGGCTTGCTCTACCTCTGTTTCCTCTGTGCCATCTTGCTCTTCCTATGCATCCCCTGTGCCACCCTGCTCTTCCTATACAACCTATCTGCCACCCTGCTCTTCCTATGCATCCCCTGTGCCTCCTTGCTCTTCCTATACATATCCTGTGCCACCCTGCTCTTCTTATACATCCCCTGTGCCACCCTGCTCTTCCTATACAACCTATCTGCCACCCTGCTCTTCCTATGCATCCCCTGTGCCACCCTGCTCTTCCTATACATATCCTGTGCCATCCTGCTCTTCTTATACATCCCCTATGCCACCCTGCTCTTCCTATACGTCCCCGGTGCCACCCTGCTCTTCCTATACAACCTCTCTGCTAACTGACTCTGTAGGTTTGAATTTCTGGTGCTCAGGGTGTTCCAGGCAAGCAATCTGCCACTTGCAGAGGATTAAAGACCTTAGGAGACCTGGTGTCTCCCCACTGATTAGGCACCACAACAACTATGTGCCCCGCCCACCAGGAAGTCAGAACAAGGCTGGGTCTGGTGGAGAGCACCACGGGGCCCTGAGAGAGAGAGACTGTTGTCATCTGTAGTAGGACAAAGGCATCAGGTATATGAAAGTGGCTCTAAAAGGGAAAGGGGACTGGATATCAAGTGCTCCCTGAGACTTAAAGGACAAAGAGATGGCACCTTTGAAGGGAACTCAGCAGTCAGTGGACTGAACCTACGGGTGGGGCCCCAGTAAGACAGGTGCCTTGGTGAAGGACTGAGCACGCTAAGGGGGCAGAGGCGCTCGGTCCGGAGTGAAGTACCAAGAGGTAGCGAGAGTGTTTGCTGCGGCTGGGTGCTCGCACAGGACTCTGGGAGGACTCCGCTGGGTTTTCAACTCTTGGAACCCAAACTGTTAGTTGTACCCTGGAAGCCGAGGGGCAGAGGAGACGGTGCCCACCCTGGACGCAGCAGCACTCTGTGAAGACTGTAACCTATGGAGTGAACCATTAGTGATGTTATTTGTTGCTGGGCCATGTGATGTCATGCTATGTTTTTTTGGGGGGGATTTATATAGCGCAAACTCGACCCAAAGTTATCAGAGCGCTTTACATGAGCATATGTTGTGTAACAGATGGACGCAATCATTTTGTTAGGTACGCTGATATTAAGTGATTTGCCCAGAATCACAGGATGTTGAGAGTCCCTGCCGAAACTCAAACCAGGTTCCCCAGCTTCACGGTCGGCTGCTGTAGGCATTAGGCCACATCCTCCCCCTTATTATGTCATTTTAAGGCCCTTTGTTTTTTGAAAGCCTAGTGACCGGTTATTCCAACAGGAGGGGTGTTAGACTAGGGGGTCTCTAGTTGGCACAGGTAGGTATTTGTGACGAATAGAGACCCTTGCCTCTAGTCAGGGTAAGGGGGTACACTCCTAAAATATCCCCTGCTCACCCACTTGGTAGCTTGGCACGAGCAGACAGGCTTATCGCAGAGGCAGTGTGTAAAGCATTTGTGACCACATACAGTAACCCAGTGACAACACTACAAATGGACACCACACAAGGTTTATATCAAAAATAAGTATTCTTTATATATCTTAACACAAGACCATTAAACGACAAAAATACACAATACTATACTTAGGATGGAAGTTTTAGCTTAGTTCAGTTCAGTTCTTAAGATGCAACACTTTGCGTCAATGTACCTTACGATGCGTTGCGCTTCTACAACAAGTAATGTTGCAGCGATGGAAATGCGGCAAAGTTCCGGTGCAAAGAAATAAAGACGTGAAGATGTTCTAGATGCGGCACGCTACTCCGATGATGTGAGAAGTCTCGATTTGATGCGTCAACTGCAGCGGCGACACCCTTGTTCAGCGATGCGACAGCAGCAGCCTCGGCTGCGACACTCTTCTCCGACGTTGCGAGAAACTTCCGCACAATGCGACAACTACAGCACCGACATCCACGATGCGACGGCAGCAGCTCCGACGGCGGCTTGCTTCTCCGGGGGATGCGAGGCACTTTCCTCAATGCGGTGCAATACGACAGCTACAGCGCCGACATTCAAGTTGCGACGGCAGCAACAGTGACGGCGACACGCTACTTCCTCGTTGCGAGACACTTCTCTCGATGTGGTGCAATACGACAGCTACAGCAAAGGTAGTGGTGGTTCAGTCTGTCACACTTCCAATCCTAAGATTTGGTTTATATTGTAACTAGTTGTAACATTACAAATTATTTTCTGTATGGTGATGGTGCCCCTCGAGGTAACAGTGACATCCCACTACCACAGATGTCGAAATCCCGAAAGAGATTAGTTGTAAGAAGCTAGTTAGAGAGTTGTTGTACCTCAGCACTCAAATATTCATTTTACATAGAAGCAAGTGCTTCTAAGGGAGTTATTTCCCCGTCCTGACCTTCTTAGGGAGTCACGACTTTCAATGGTTCAAATAAACATCCAATATTTAACTGTTTAAAGAGATCATCCAAAACGTGAGATATCTTTGCTGTTTTAATAGCATGTTTTGCACAATTATTGTCTGTACAGTCTCATATTAGTGATACATGTTACAAAACTGTTAGGGGTTCTTCTGTACGTATATCCCAGAGAAAATACAACAGGCAGCCGACACGTGTTTCGTTACTGGAACGTAACTTCCTCAAGGCTTTTATTATTTTGTTGTTGCGAACCGTCATGTGCAGCTTAGAAGTTTCTCAAAAAGGAATGAATTGATTAACCTTGATTAACCTTGATTAAGAGGCTGAATTGCCTCCCAATCTAATAAGTCAACTTGCTGCTCCCCCAAACGTCACAGAAATGTGATCCTTTTTCAACAATTTCACTCATCTATGTGGGATGTATTTGTCCGCAGCCAGTTTATAAAAAATCCAAAAGAGAATTTAGGTGGACCTATGTATAAAATTCTGAGAAGGCGACGGCGTATAAGAAATATGTCCCCAGTGTAGAGGTTCCTGTCGGTCCTATGTGCGATTCCAAGCGCACATTGTCAAAAATAGTGTCTCGAAAAAAGTCTGAAAGAGCTGTGATATGCTCTTGAAGAACCGCCGCGCATCACGGAGATCTGAATTGTTTGAAGGAAGTGTAGTCAGACCTCTGTAAAACGAATATTTGAGTGCTGAGGTACAACAACTCTCTAATGACAGCTACAGCGGCGACACCCTCCCTTGGAGTTGCGATGGCAGCAGCAGCGACGGCAACACTCTTCCTCTTCGTTGCCAGACGCTTCTCTTGATGCGGTGCAATACGACAGCGCCGGCATTCACGATGCGACGGCAGCAGCAGCGACACGCTTCTTCCTCGTTGAATCGCGCTTCCAGCTCCTTGCGACACGCAGTCCCTCAGAAGGCCTAAAACTGTTCTTTCTCCTCTCTTTGGCAGTCAGGCAATCACTGCAGGCCAATCCCCTAAGCAGCACTTCAGCTTAGGAATAGTCCCTCCTCAGTTTCTTCTGGTTCCTCTCCTCAGCAGAGGTTTATTCTTGTAGTCCAAAAGTGATCTAATTTCTTGGGATCAGGGTCCCAATATTTATACCCCAAAATCCTTTGTCCTCTGAGGGCAGAGTGGCCTTTACCCAGTCCAAACCAGTTCTGAAGCACTCTGTTTACAGGACTCCTTCTTTCCTTTCACAGTGCAGGGCAGAAACATCAGACGCCCCACAGGAGGTGGAGCCAGCATTGTGGAGGGAAAGCACAGCCTTGGAGCACTTTGTTGACAAGATTCCTCCTCTTCATTCACTGTGCAGGGCAGAGACATCAGCCGCAACCCAGGAGGTGGAGCCAGCATTGTGGAAGGCAGGCACAGTCCTATTCAAGGTTCAGGAGCAACTCCTCCCTCCCATCTAGATGCAGATCTCTCTATTCACCACTGGGCTGACTCATTCTGTCTCTTGGAATCCCCCAGCCCTGTCACTCAAACACACCAGACTAGGAATACACAACCTAGCAGAGGCAGGCTTTGTATAGTTAGACAAGAAAATACCTACTTTCTAAAAGTGGTATTTTCAAACACAGAATGTTAAAACCAACTTCACTAAAAGATGTATTTTATCATTCTGATTCCAGGCATACTACACTCGAATTTCTACCATGTTCTCTGGGTCAGTTAGTATTATAAAAATGTAATAATCTAACTGCCCATTCTGGCCGATGGATAACAGGTAGCCTTGCAATAGTGAAAAACAAAAATGGCTGTAATTCACTTTTAGGACATGCCACACACATCAGGGCTTGTCCTACCTTATACTTACAATGCACCCTGCCCTTGGGCTACCAGAGGGGTGTCTGATATGAAGAAAAGGGAATGTTTAGGGACTGGCAAGTGGGTGCACTTACCCACTTAGCATGACAGTACCAGACTGCATGCAGGCTCTGCAAAGGCAGACATTGGACACATTTTACAAGACTGCTTCTGTGGGTGGCACAACTAGTGCTGCAAGCCCACCAGCAGCATTTGGATTTACAAGCCCTGGGCACACTCAGTGCACTGTACTAGGGTCTGACAAGTAAACCAAACAAGTCAATCATGGAATCACTAATCAATACATTAATTTACAGTAGGGAGCACTTGCACTGTGGCACTGGACAGCAGTGGCACAGTGCCCAAAGCATCTAACACCAGCAAAAACGGAAGGGAGACCCACGCCAATGGTGCCATGTCTAACAAGGGGGATTCTGTGAGGGGCAGTGCTTAATTTGTATGGCAATAAGTTCCGGGCCCAGAGTTTTGCTCAGAAGCCGGCACTATAGAAGGATCGGGTGCCAAATACCAAAGCTGTGTAGTCTTGATTCCAATTCATGCCCCATTTATTCTCCACCATTCACTCCATGCCTCATTATTTTAGTCTTCAATGTTCTTTTTCGCGTCTGCTCTTTCAATGTTTTTCCATCTTTCTCTTCACCCTTCTTTTCCCCTTTTGTGTTTTTCCCTCTCTTTGTGTAGATCAAAGTCTGATGTGGAAAAATAAGAACCCACCCCTAAAAATGAGTGGTGGTGGCCCCACCTGCAACCATCAGCTCAAATCAGGCACTGGGAGAGAGCAGGTGTGGAAAAGGGCCTTGAAGACTGTTTGTTTGCTTTCAATTCAATAGCGTTCCATGTTTCAGACTTTCCATCATGGAGAATAATCTTCTTACCATCCCTTTGATTGGCTGACTTCTATGCTTCCTCCGCTCGCTTTTAGGGTTCTTCATTTTGTTTAAGCACTCCTTGCTAGTGCAGGTTTGTCCCAGAGGTCTCTCTCGTCTGCTTCGCCCCTCCTTAATGCCCTCTCTCACCCACTTGCTCCTCGCCCCCGCCCTCACTTGTGTTGCTTTCTCTCACCTATGTGCTTCTGCCACCTCACTCCAAGTTGCTTTCGCCATGTTTTCCCTCTTTTTTTTTCTTCTACTGCCCACTGTGTTGCTACCCTCTTCCACAAATCGCTCATGTTACCAATTTTTTAAAGTGCTTTCGCCCTATGTTAAATAAAAAAGCACTTCAGCTCTACTTTTTTCCCATTACAATCCATCTTGCCTACAAAATGACGACAATAGTGTCCTAGCGCCTTTTTTCAAGCCATGCTGAAAAGCAGCCACAATACTGTACATCATCGCTAAAAAGCATTGCCAAAACCAATAGGTCTCATGGGCGAGACCTATTGGCTTTCCCAATTCTTGTTTTTAAAGTGATTAGTAATCTTGCAAGCAGAACACGTTTAAGAGGTTCATTTGAGTTGTTTCTAGCTTTCAAGACCACAAAGGCTGCAATCTTAAAACTGAATACAGAATAAATATTTGTTTTAGGCACCTTTGTAAGTACCCACATTTTACCATTTGTAGAAAGGAACTGTTGTGTTTCGATTTAGATTCCGTATGAATTTCCCAATTTATGCCCTTATATAGGTACAATTAACATTGCCCTTATTTAGGTATAGAAATCCAACCCTTATTTAGGCATGGCTCATGCTAACCAAATAAAGGCATGGCTACTTACATTCATTCATCTAAGTCACAACGAGTTCTTGGAAAACCAGACTCTTAAGCCACTGGGACTTTCCCCTTGCTTGAATATTGATTTTCTAAGAACTCATTTGTTATGCATGAACATCTACTCCTTAGGGTTCATTCATGACGTTCTTATGCCCGACTTTTACTTCAATACTGGCATTCCAACCTCTCTCATTCTAAGGTATGGAGCAGACTAAAACCTAGAGGGACTCTTGGCAACTATAGCTAAACTCTGGCAACTATAGTTAAATTATAGCTAAACTAAAATATAGCTGAACAGCACCTACTTCTTCCCTCGTACTACACTTAGGTTAGGTAAACTGGGGTAGGATTATTTTAGACGCACCAGATGAGTATTATAGCCTGTGTTATTTATGCATGTATTTTTATGAATATATGTCATAACTACAGACCATGCTATTGCAGTATTATTTAATTCTACTGCTAACGCTGTACCTATTATACTTCGCATTCTGTCTTACGATTGTAGCAGTTTATATCTCTTGCATGAGAAATAAGACTGTTCAATAAACCCTTTTTATTGAAACGCCCGTCTCTCTATTTCTGTGCAACTCTGTAGAAACGAAGCATGCACGATTGACTGAGTGAAACAGTTATTTATTGTTTCCACGACTCTGAAGATATTGTTCCGACTTTAAGGGAAACAAAGTTGTCATGTTTATGCGGTTGTCAGAAACTAATCCCTTCTTGTTCATTCGAGAAGTTTCTAGTGACCTCTGAGTTAGCTGGCACACACAAGTAATTAAGTTTAATGTACTCGATAGAGGCATACTGACCTCAGTCCTATGTCAAAACTATAGTGTATATTATCACAGTGCGCAGAGCCTATCAGAGATATAGGAACTACACTACAGAACTATGAGGAACCAATGTAATCTTCATTTTCCAAGGTGTTGCCGCCATCTTGTGTAAAGCAATGGAATAACCACTGGAGTCAGCTGCATTTTTAGGTCTCAGTTAGGCTGCCCATTGCCTGTCTCTTCAAGAGATGTTGTTCACTGCAGCCAGCTGTATTTTTAGGTCTTGGCTAGACAGAGCATGTGCTGGATCTGAAAGATATGCTGTTTATAGTTAGTGGGCTACAGTCCACCCACAGGCGTACCACTTCTTAGCTGTAATGTCGCTCCCATATCCTTCGCTGCCAAGAGATGCATGTGTCATGCCTCATCTTGTGTTTGGCCCTCCCCTAGATCATGGAACAAGTACTTGCGTCTATCCACCCTCCCATTTTTTGGAGCTACTTCTTTAATTGTGTTTACGAATTCCACACCAGTGGCTTGTATTCATGCGCTTCCTTTTCCAATTGGTGTTCTTTAACCCTCCCCCCCCCTAACAAGTGTTTTCTACTTAGGTTCCATTCCTATTTATTTTACAATAACAAACAAGCAAATGCCACTGACTTGGTATTCCATGTTGCTTCCCTCAGCCCCCACTCCCTCCTTTCAATCGCTGTTGTTGTTTTCCCTTCGCACTTATAAGCAAGAGTAGCTGCAATGGTTTGCAGGCTGACTGTGAGCCACAGCAAAATCGTATGGAACACCATAAAAAGCCATAACCTGAAATGTTTTTGAAGTGAGATTGCCGTTAACATATAGGGCCCACAGCCCATGCACTCTGTGCTATCTACTGGTAACTTACAAACATTTTGCTAGTGTGGCTAAAAGCGGTACAAAAGGGGGTGGTGATGGACGGAGCATCTGAACCAATCAAACACTCACACCCAGTCAACAGATCTGGGTTTAATCCATCACCGTTCTTTAGCCCACTCTGCCACCCCAGTTCAGACATGGCCATATGCAAATCAGTCTGACCCTGTGCCTCATGGGAACAGTCCAGCCCGAACTGCCAAGCCATGCCTTCCCTGGACCGGATTCAAGCTTCCTAGGACCGGTTTCTGGCATTACAGCCGTCTTCAGCCAGGCTTGCTTGAATCCAGTGGCAAAGTGAGCAAGGGACTCACGTCTGAGCATACCCTGCCAACTTATGGTGAACAAAGCGGTACAAAAGGGTGTGGTGATGGACGGAGCATCTGAACCAATCAAACACTCACACCCAGTCAACAGATCTGGGTTTAATCCATCACCGTTCTTTAGCCCACTCTGCCACCCCAGTTCAGACATGGCCATATGCAAATCAGTCTGACCCTGTGCCTCATGGGAACAGTCCAGCCCGAACTGCCAAGCCATGCCTTTCCTGGGCCAGATTCAAGCTTCCTAGGACCGGTTTCTGGCATTACAGCCGTCTTCAGCCAGGCCAGGGTTCAAGGGATTTTTATTTTCGCTTTTCAAAACAAATTGCCTACACAGCTATTGATAATAGAGAGGGGCGTGCACTTCATGGGAATAATGCTCCAACTTCCTCATGGCAATGCTGCCCCTCACACTTCTTCGCACTACTGCTGCTCCCCTTTCCTCAACGTGCTACTACTACTCTTGTTCATTGCATTGCACTCCACCCCACTTCAATCTACTCTACTCCACCCCACGTCAGTCTGTCTCTATCTAGCCCACTCCAATTGACCCCATTCATCCTACCCCAATCTACCCAACTCCAAAATACCCCATCTATCCCACTCCAATCCACCACAATCTTCCCCACTCCAACCTACTCCATTCAAATGTACCCCAATTTTTTCCACAACAATCTACCCCACTCCAATCTACCTCAAACTATCCCAATCCAATGTAGCCCATCCATCCTACCCCAATATACCCCACCGGAATCTACCCTAATTTGCCCCAGTTTACAACACCCAAATCTGCCCACCCCACCTCTAGCTACCCTAATCTACCACACCCCAATCTAGCCCACTCCACTCTACCCCAATTTGCTCCACTCCACCACTCCAATCTACAATACCCCAATGTAACCCAATCTACCCACCTCAATCTACCCCACTCAACCTACCCAAATATACCCCTCTAATTTACCACACTAGATCTCCCACAATGTACCCCAATCCAATGTATCCCAACCTACCACACTCCAATCAACTACACCCCAATATACTCCACGACAATCTACACCACTCACATCTATCCTTTTTCAGAGATGATAGAGGTCCATTCAGATAGAGGAGTTTCACCTTTTTGCGCTTTCCTTTAAGGGTGATGTTGTCAGACAAATGCTGTGCGGTTCCTTGGTCCTATCCACACATTTTATGCCTAATTAGTTCTTACAGGAGGGAAGCAGTTTTTTAACTGATTTTGCTTAATGTTTCGAGTGCTGTTAACTCAATATTATCTTTTGTTTATTAAACTTTATTTTGCACGCATTTGCAAATCTTGTTATCATTAATGTTTTGTTTTAGGGCACTGCGAAAAGCTATTTTCATGAAGCTTGGTTACAGCCCCTTTGGGTAAGGGTGGGATAAGGGAGACGGATGAAGAGGTAATGACCGGTTTAGCTACCGGTGATCATCATTACTACGAGTCCAAATCTTCCTCGTCACAGTTCTAAGTTTCTCTCCCTTCTCTCCAACTATATACTTGTCTCAGGCCTCATTTTGTGCTCGGTAGAACAGGACGAGCCTCTGAATTACGTTTCTTTTATGCTGGTGGTGTAGACGAAGTCATTGTTAGGCAGCTCAAACTAATTGTTTTTCTTTCAAAGTGAATTTTTTACAAGGGTAGGAAAATCTCAAAGCTGTGACCAAAGGCGGAACCTCATCGGGTACAGATAATGACAAGGAAGGCTTGGACTCAGAGTAATCAAGTTACTGTTAAGTAACCAGGTCATTAAAGTACTCTCCATCAATTCCAGTCGTTAATCCATTCCAATGAAACATCTTCCACCTATATTATCTATATGTTGCTAATCTATTCAGTCAATGTGCTGCCTGTTTGAGCCGATGTTGTTTCTAAAAGTCCACCTTCTGTGTTTTCCACTTCTGTTATTGTCCTCAGTTGTTGATACTTATCCGCGGCCAAGTGATGCTCCTTGCGTCTCCCTTGTAGTGACCAACTTTCTTACCCCTCTATTATGTATATGTAGAGGTACTTTTATAGCGCACGACTACCCGACGGCATCTCGGCGCTTGTATGAATACCGCTGAGGAACCCTTCCTGGCCTTTCCCTGTGAAGTGCCCACTCCTGGGCACCCCCAAGGTGAAGCCAGTCATCCTAGCATTGTTGAGGCCATTGTGGAGATTAAGCAAGCTATTGCCCAGAGTTGCAGAGTGGGATCCATGATTAGAATAGGCATCGAGGCGAGAATTAACAGGTCTGAGGAAATTGAGCCCAAGACCCGCCGAGGCGGGAATTGAACCCTGGTCCCGGGCCAGACTTCTGCATCAGGGTCTGCCGCTCTAACCATTGAGCCACACTTCTTCACAAATTATGTTCACAACTACCTTGCCTTTCACCCAAGCTTTAACCAAGCCTTTCATGACTGTTCCTAAAAATGTCTACAGTGCCGCTCCTAAAAGCTTCCTTTCTTTATTTTTCATGTTTTTCTTAGTTCTGGCTTGACAGCGCAGCCAGTGGCTGCTCAATTATTGTTCCAAAGTCTTAAGTATACTTCGAGTGGGCTTTCGCTCTACCATAAAAGTATTACCTTTTTACCTTATGCAACTGTTCTGTGTTCGCTACTGGTAGTTTTGCTTTGCAATCCATGAGGGACTATTTTATATCTTAAAAATATAGAGATTCATGCCACATTAAATGCATTACCCCGTAGATACATTGTATGCAGAAAGGAATCGTTTTCTTCACTGCAGCGGACTTTTTAAAAGAACACATTTTATCGAGGACTTAAAATGCAAACCAAGCCTACTGGCTTTGAAAGCTTATTTTAAACTTTCAAAGGATAATCTATTTTAAATCTCGGCAACTTCCTTCAGGGCAGCAACACGTCCTCTTTCTGCAAGTGGTTTCCCCACAGGGGTCCAGTCATCATTCCTCTCGTGAGATGTACTTTTTCCAGTCACGAGTTGCAATTCTAACTCAACTCATAATGGCAATAGGGTTCTAAAGGCAGAATTTGTATAGACAAAACAAAACTTCACCCCAAGAATAACTTGAATACATAAACTTTATTAAATAAATGCTTCGTCATGACAAAAAAAGTCAAAGATCAGAGAGTAACATAAATTATAAGTTGAATAAATAGTTTACAACAATTCTCACTGTTTTAATAAAATGTGAGACTTACTTTCATAGTACAAAATGCTAAACAGAGCGCTACACTCTTCTGTGCTGATTTACACAAACTGCTTTTGTTTTCACCAGTAAGATATGAATAGTTGTCTTGCCCAGAAAAATAAAAAATAAAATTAAAATAAAAAAATACCAGGACTATGCGTGAAAAGCTATCATGATCTACTGTACAAATGTGTAGTGATTATTAGAACAAAACAAAAAATATCAGGCAGGAAATAATGAATTGGATACAATGTCAACTGCTCTAGAGTGGTGACTGATTGTAATGCAGACTGTGTGTACATAGTGAACGGATATGGTGTGTCGGGGTGGACGGCGTGGTGCGCATCCCGGCTGGAGGGCAAGCTATGTAGGTAAGTTTGGTTCCCTGGTATGGACACCAACTTGAGCTGCGAAGTGCTGCAATGTAGAGTTTACTCATGGAAGCAAAAATTCAAAACAAAAGTGGAGGAAATAGTGCAAATTGCTCCTGTAGTAGTGGTTTCAAAGCATAATGAGCGACACAGGGAGTCGTAAACCTAGCTAGAACTCCCTTGTCCCCTCTTCTGAGGTTATTTTACAGTTTTAAGATGCAAATGGCCGCCCCCTTCCCACCTAGGGTCATATTCTGTTTCGACATGTTTCTGCTCTCTGGTAGGCCTTGGCACAGAGTCAGGCTTTTTATCAATCGTGGACAGAGAACTCTTCACAGCCAAAGAAGCCTTTTAGTGGTTGCCTGCTGCAGGTGCTATTCACAATGTAAAAAGGAGTTCTGGAAGATAAGTGTGCCAACATATTTAAAGTGTGGTTAACCACGATAATATGGAGGGAGGAAACACCATTTTGGAGGCCACAAATTTATAGCCATACATCGGTGGAAAGGAAACATGGGTTGAAAAGGAATATTCCAAAATAATTAATCTTCGCATGACAATGATAGCTCCTGGTTGGGTCCGAATGATGCATTTGGACCAACCACCTTATACTGGATGATTTTAACTGGTAACAAGGCGTCCAACAGGATTCGGAAATCCATTCTCCTATCCAAGTGTTATCCGTCAGAAATTCAGGGTACCTTCCTAGGTCATTGCAATGCCTCACAGTGAAACGTAAGATCGTAGAACTGGAATGGGCTCCATCCAGTGTCAAAACCAGCAAGCTTTTTTATGGTATGTCATCTCAAAGCTCCCAGAAATTTAAGCTCACTAAATTAAACTCTCCTTTAAACAGGTCCAAGGACACCATGCCTAGCCTTGCAAGATATTCAAGTAGTACAGACCATTGCTAGAGGTTTGCTGTAGGAAGTTTATTGAGGACATGAAGTTACCATTGGCCCCAGCCAGTGGTGGATGAAATGGCAACCAGACCAAACTCTTTGGAACCAAGCATTGACCCCCACACTCTAAACAGATGACCTTCTAGTGAAACTGGGCAGGAACTAAACAAATGTTATAGACTTTACAGAGTGGATGGGCAGCGAGTCAACGAGTAAAACACCACCGACGAGCAATACCAGTCTTCCACTGAACCACATTTTAAACCTACACACACATCAACATGTGCAGTTGATGCATGCAGTGAATGTTCACAAACGTACTCATTCAGCAAAGGCAAAATCCAGGACTGAAGAGAGGCTGTGCCTGGAAGCAGCATGTAGCATTCACATGGCACTTCTTTTCTAAAATGTACCTTTTTGATCAAGAGCATTTGGTAAGTGCAGGCACTTTGTAGACTGCAAATGTGTGACTTGTGTCGCTGCTTTGTTCATATGGACAGATCATTTGATAAGACAATATGCCTTGGACTTCTCTGGTCCTGATGTGATGAGTGGATGAGGGGGGTTAAACTGGTAGTATATGCAAACAGAAGCCTTTTACTGCTGGCACTAAGATTGATGAATGAAGGAGTTCAGCTTGGGCTGAAGATGATTGGTTGATGGTAGGTAGTCACACTGCCTCCTCACTGCTGGAAACCTTTTATTAAAAAGTTGAAGTGAAGCAGTTGGGTTCCAGGATTCCAGCTATCAAATCCTTGCTTATCCCCCCCCCCCAAAAGAATTAGAAAGGTCAGAAAAAGAAGGATCCATCATTTTGTTCACATCTGGGTGGATAAAGGGACCAACGCTCCCCCAATAACAACTCCAAAGAGATCTTCATTTGCCTAGTGATCTACTTTATATTGAACGAGATCATTGCTTCGTTCCAACCCACCAGGCAGAATCTTTCATGGCAGATATGTCAAAGATCTGTTCATTGTTGTCCTCCAGTGGTCAATGGGACATGGCTGAGTACAGACAAATCGTAAAGCAGACATTTTGCTCTCTCAATATATAGAGTAGTTTACAAACGGGGATGGTGACTCTTTGAGCAGGGTGCAATATCAGTGTAGGCGAACAAAAGAGAGAGACGCGCATGTGACAACAGAACAGCAAGATGACAAGACATTAGTGCTGGAGAGTTGCGGATTGTAGACATAGCCTAGGACCTTGGAGTAGGATTGGAATTAAGGCATGGTTTGGGCTTAAAGTGCTTGACTATTAAGCAAGAGCTTGACTACATAGTCTTTGATGTGGGACAATTAATATTTCTTATGTTGTAGGGTATAAATGCCCCGACTGGTGCTTACCCTCGATTCTTCTCCCTTTCCACACTTGTTCCAAACAGTCGCCTGAGCTTTGCTGTTGGTGCATATTGAAGCAGCTCTTCAGTTTCCTTCAGATCATCCTGAGCTCTATCAGCACAAGACCATACGAGCAAGTCGAAGCGAGCAAGGGACTCCCAACAGGCTCGCCAACAATTCTACTCTAATGACCTGTATCATGTTATCCACGTCACAAAGTCTGCTCCTTGTGCATCTTGTCTCTGTTATGACTTTACAACGTCCACTACCTCTATCTAAACATGCTTAGCTGCCGGAGCAAAGTAACAAACTCCTCACAAGTTTAGGGGGTGAGTACATAAAGCAGAAATTCAGCTTTCAGCCTGAAACTGTCAAACTTTGCTATGTGCTTTTTATGGGTGGTTCTTCAGAAGTTCTCTGTGAATCAGGGAAAGTTCACTTCATATGCTGATAAACAAATGGACACATTCTTTTGCGTAGCGAGACTTGCTGCGCGAGCAAGCATTATTTGCAATTGATTATGTAGGTATGTTCATGGTTGTTAGCCCAACTTCTCCTGAAATGCATTTCAGACCAGTACAAGCCGTTGCACATGAGCTTTTAACCATCTGTCGAGACTACAAATAAACTTGCACTTGTGCGTTTTACTCGGGTGATCGCTGAAATGAATCTGCAAACTTTGGTCAGTAGCAGACCACGTACACGGTCTTAACTGAGCCAATACCATTATATGGTTTAAGTGCAAGTGAGATTACTTTTCAAACTTCCTGAACATTTTCTGAGGCCACCTCCCATTACAGCGCTCAACTGACTAGCGCCCCTTTTCAAGAGATAACTTGCAATATTTCATCTAGGGGGAACAGCAGGTATTAGGAATAGTACACTCAGCCTGCTCCTCACGTGACCTGAGGTAAGACATTTCTCCCCATGACACCTCCTTATAACAGACACTACTTTCTCTAACCCATTCAGTAAGTCCTCGGCTGCGACTTTGTAGGCTTCTAACCTTCAACACTGGCTGACACCACTCATTCTGACGCGTTTACGGAGTCAGTAAGATGTGATCGCACAACCATTGTTGAAGAAGCTGCTCTCACTTCCAGATGTACCTGCATCGATCTTCAAAAGTAACCTCCCGCCTCTCCATAAAGAGAGCCGAAACCAATCCAAGCATTTGACACTAGTCCATTTTGCAGACATGCACGCTAACGCTTCCCAGGATTAAATTAAAGGAAGCAGTATCTGAAGAAATCAGAGGCTCCCCAGAAGTGGGTCATTGCATTGGGTGATTTGCTTCTTATCATGTGCTGGGACCTTCAGAGAGTCAACAGGGCCTTCAAAATCAAAGGGCTTTCATTGGCACAGACTAGTCACTTGTAAGGGGAAGCCCCCTCACGAATGCAAAGCAACTTTTAACATTTTTGGGAGGACTAAAAAAAGAGTAAGATTCGTTGAACATGAAGAGATTAAGGCTCATTTAAAGTAAGATTTTCAGGCTAGTACACCCTCAACACGTGGCAGATACGGCAGTGTTCGGAAAACAATCACTGTAACACTAACACAAGAGTAACCAGCTTCAACATTAGATCCTGGTCAGACCTGCTGCTCCATACCTTTGCAGGGGTGATCGTACTCACGAGAGAGGGGTAACTTGTGCCTTACAACAGCAGAGAATGTGCGACAAACACTGACATCAATAATCAAAACAGAAATAAGGCAAAGAGGAAAGCGTGACCTCAAAACACCACAAGCAGGAGCAACAATGGCTAGAACTTACAGAGCAAGAATGAAACCAATACGATCAAGAGGAGAGGGAGTAAGGCATCAGTACAGTTGATATTACCGAGCAGACCTGACGTGTCCTAGACCTGTGTTAGTCTGTAGAACAAATCTGCAATTTAGGGCAGATATTTGGGGCAACCATGTGGTACTAGCAGATCACTTGTGTGGTAGTGGGCAGATCCGGTCTTTACAATTTTGACCAGGTACAGGGAGCAGGCATGGGTTTCCCTCAAGGCATATCATTTCCCACAGAGGAACCTTCTTCTTTGCTAGTGGTAATGAGCTACAGATACTGTTCCAGGAATGACCTTAGAAGGTTACTCCACGGTCAAAGCCCTTTGGACTTTTCTTTCCAGGAAGGAATGGTCAAGCCCCACCTTCATATATACAGCAACTTCTTTTTTTTATAAAATAACAAAAATACGTACAAGTTTCTATATTCTTTCCAAAGCAGGGATTGAACGCACGTTCCTTTGCCAGGCTTAGCCTGAACCAAGCTGACACGAACTACCAAGACCTTTGTCCAGAACAAATAAAAATACAAAACTGCAAAGAGGGAGAAAGGTAGGAAGAGGGCTCAAATGAGATCAATGCATTTTGAGAAAAGGTCAACTGCTTAATTAACTGATACTGTTTTTTTTTCATTTTTACACAGGTATAAGGGAACTCCCTCGCCCTCTATCTAGGGACAGGAGTTCACAAATTAATTTTGAAAAAACATTTCAACAAATATCAAAGGAAACAAATATTTATTTTCTTTTCTATAGCGCTGGCCAAGCCGCCAGAGAATTGCCCATAATTTTGCTGAAAAACAAGATGATGGGAGGTCACAATGGGAGTCCCTGGTTGATCCCAAAGAGCAGAGGTTACAAGCCACCATTGTTTCGGAGGTCACGGGAAGGGGAGGGGGCAAGAAAAAGAGTGTTGCAAACAATGATGAAAATGTTGAACATCTCACACCCCTTTCCACGCTAGTGGTTTTTAAATGCCATTTTAAAAATGTTCTGCGGTTGCGGATAAGGTAATATATTTAGGTATTTCTGTTTCAGCATTTCTATCTACATAGCATGTTTTTCTTTCAAAGATTTGTAAAAAAAAGAAAAATGGTGAAGGTTTGCATTCATTTGTTTTAACATGAAACCTGATGGGTGGGGGAGACTGAAATTGGAGGACGGGTATTGCAAAAATTGCATTAACAAAATGCAAAAAATCATTGTCTTTGACAAAGTCGAGCAATAATCATATTAACACAAAACAAATATCTTACAGTCAGCCGTCGGCATGACAAAAATGGTCACATAAACCTTCCAAAATGTGACTGCTACTTCCTGGCAAGTGGTCTGAGTTTGTGCACGCCCAGAATACAATGGACGAAAAATCCTTGTTTCTTTTCTATTTACATTGTAGTTTTTTTGCAGACCGAATAGAGATAGTGACTGAAGTGGAAAGGGCGTGGCTTTCTGTGTGTATTCATTTCCCTCAGTACAACCACCAAAGATGAAACACAGGTATGCAGACGACTTTTGCAAGCCACAGTAAAAAACAGTTTACACGGGTGGACTTTTTTTTTATACTAGACTGTTGGAGAACGGAAGGATACCGCTAATGGGTAATAGGGTTTCCGTGGTGTCACTGCCCCTTCTCGACTCCCACAAAAATAAAAAAAAAGATCGAATGTTTTGAAATCACAGCTTTTTAGCAAATAAAACTCCTGACTTACTGTTTGGGCGGTCCCAACCGGATTTGAAGGTTTTTTTTGCTCTGGAAAAATAAAAGATATGTGACCAGCATTTTTTGTCTACAGCGTTTTTGTGTGTTTGAAAGAAGACATGGTATCAGCATTCCAGGCAAATGCCGATTCCTGTTTGCTTGTTTAAAGGACGCAAACATTCCAAAGTTAATGCACACCATTAAAAAAAATATATTTATATACAAAACACTATCTATGCTTGCTTGCAGCTCTGTATAAAAAAAAGGAACACACATGTTCAGTGGACATCTTACAAAGACGGCCATGCAAAAAAAGGGAAAAATTAACTGAGGAATAAGCTTCAGCGATCACATTAACATCTGTAATTATCAGGGAGGTTTAGTAAGTGGGGAGGAGATTGGTTCCGTTTTGAGAAAACCAAGTGCCTGCAATGAATTCACATCCTGCCATCGTTAAAAGTCAAAGTAAAGTTTCACAGTTCCTCTGTGCACTTGCGATGTGGCTATGCTCAGTCCTCATTTTGTGTTTGTTTTTGCATTTGTCAATTTTTTTTACTCCTCTTTCCTTGTCCATTTCCTTTCGTTTAAATTTCTTTTTTTCTCGGAAAGTTGAGAACTCGCTTAAAATTTCAAGGTCCTCTCAGTTGTTTTTTTATGAGATGAAAGAAAAGAAAAAAAATCCTTCCACACGCATCAACCTTCTCCGTCCGCTGTTCAGGGCGACGATTCGCTCCTCATTCGGCATTACCGCTGTCGAAGTTGTGACACTGTACGTCACCGGATACGAACTCTGACCCGGGAAGCCTGGTTCCATAGCGATCTACGCACCAGCAGATGCCTCGCTTCCGGCCGCGGGAGGGTTTGCACTAGAGGGAAGGGGGAGGAGCAAAATCAGTTTTGGTCACAACTCAGGAAAAGCAGAAGAATACAGAAACAGTACAATTGCAAGTACTAGCACTAACAGAACAAAATACATTTATAAACTCTGCCATATTAACTTTATGCACTTCAGAAGGATGAAAGGTTGGATCAAGCCCAATACATGAAGGTTGTGCACATGTCTCTACAGGGTGGGCTTTTAGGAAAAGACAAGCACCCATATCACCCCACCTCCTTGTATTTTTGACAGGCACGTTTAAGTGGGAGGGTGTTACGGGCATCTTAGCATTTCACAGTGTATAAGCCTATGGCACAGCTTTCCAGACTTTTCATGTTGGTGACACACTTTTTGGAGATGCATCATTTTGGGACACAGTAAAGCAGCGTAGTGAGTGAGTGTAGCGAACGGGCCCAAACCACCTGAGGGGGCGTCAGGGGGTTCTCCCCCGGAATTTTTTTTTTTTTTAAATAAAGTTGGCAAATGGGGCATTTTCAAGCAAATTTGAGAAAGCAGGAAGGTTACTAAAGCAATTGTGAATCTGTTCTTACAAAGACAGTGACTGGCAAAACTGGGTGTAAGGTTAGGTGTGTGCCTGAAGAAAGAATATAATCATGCACACCTTGACACATGCCCCAGGGATTTAAGGCACAAAGAGGGCTGGTTCATGCACTGCCAACCCTTTCAACCATGCACAAAGTCCACCTGCTGGCGAGCGAGCCCAAACCCTCCAAGAGGGGTTCGGGGGTGATCTCCTCCCGGAGAGAATTTTGAAAAAAAAGTGGACAAGTGGTGCATTTTCAGGCAAATTTGAGAACACAGCAAGGTTAATAAAGCAATTGTGAATCTGTTCTAACAAAGACAGCGACTGGCAAAACTAGGTGTAATGTTAGGTTTGTGCCTTAAGCAAGAATATAATCATGCACACCTTGACACATGCCCCAGGGATTTAGGGAACCACCATTAATAAAAACAAAATGGACTATTGCTAGTGGCTTTTTCCTGGTGCTTGGTCTTTTGAAGTTGTGCAACCTCAATGGCTATGTGCCAAGCACATACAAACAGGTAGTAAGAATCATACTACTAGAGAGGAAATTCCAGCAACTCGCAAGTTGTATACTCTGTTAGAATATGTACATTCACAAGTACTTGACAGTTGCAGCAAACGAAATTGAGGCCTGGATGTTGAGTCCTATATTACCTCTAATATTTACCCCCTGCTACTTTTAGTGATCACTAATCAGGTTGTCCTGATTGAAAATTGCAAGCCAAGGAGTTTTGACCTGGGTGGTTGGGACATATTTTATTTTCTCCTTTCTTTGCAAGATTAAATGAGGGGCTTATCCCTGATGACTCTGAGAATGACATTCTAATTCCCCTGCGACTAAGGCTTTCATTAAATTATTTACAGCAACCAGCTGCGAGGTGACGCGTTATCACAGAGCGCCTGATCATGGCAGGGACACCCCATCACAACAGCTACGCACGTGTGTTGCGTTATAGCATGGGTACTCACAAACTTCTCGGGTCAAATATACAGTATGGTCTGTGGCCAAGGGCCACACCGGTAGGGGCGGGGTCAGTGGGGGAGCACAAAAAAAACTGACTATGAGGTTGAACACAGGCCCCTGCAGCTGATGCCTTCGTCCACTGAGCCACCAGACCCGGCATACACACATCTTTCTCGGTCTCCTTCCATCTCTCTATCTCTCCCTCTCTCTCTCCCTCTCTCTCTCCCTCTCTCTCTGTCTCACTCACTGTCTGTCTCCCTCGCTCTCTCTCTCTAACTGTCTCCCTCCCTCTCTCACCCTCCTTCTGTCTCCATCTATCCGTCTCCCTCTCTCTAAGTCTCCCTCTCTCTAAGTCTCCCTCTCTCTAAGTCTCCCTCTCTCTAAGTCTCCCTCTCTGAATGAATGAATGAATTACGGACTTGTACCGCGCACAGCTACCCGAAGGCATCCCGGCGCCTTTCGCTCACTCATTCAATAGATTAGACAAACAGGTGAGTTTTTACCAGCCTCCTGAATTTTTGGTGGTTGGATTCCAACCTGATGAAGTCAGGAAGGTTGTTCCAGAGGTTGGTCGCTTGAAGGGAGAAGCGTCTCCCGCCCGTACGTACTCTCCTTGTTTTTGGGACCACTAACAGATTTTTGTTGCTAGATCTGAGGGTCCGTGAGGGGAGGTAGGTGGAGAACATGGCTTGAATTAATCCAGGGCCAGTCTTATAGAATGCTTTGTGTAGTGATCAAAGCCTTGAACTCTACCCTCCTTTGCACGGGTAGCCAATGTAAATGGCGCAACCCAGGTCTGGCGGATGTTCTCCGTGGGATGTCCAGCAATAGACGTGCGGCAAAATTTTGCACAGTCTGAAGGGTTTTCAAGGTATTTTGCGGAGCTCCCAAATAGAGGGCGTTAGCGTAATCAAGCCGTGATAATATCGAGGCTTGTACCAGAATCCGCCTGGAATCGAATGGGAGGAGTTTGATGACTTTTCTGAGTTGTCTCAGCAAGGCAAAGCAGGTCCCTGCTACCTTGCGAACCTGTACTCCAAGGTTAAGAGCGGGGTCGAGCCAAACCCCGAGGCTCTTAATTTGGTTTCTTGGCGGGGGAGGCTGACCAAGGCATACTGGCCACCAATCATCAATATTAGACGGGGACTTGTGTCCCAGAAGCATCACCTCCGTTTTGGCACCATTCAATTTTAAGAAGGAACTGTCCATCCAAGCATGCATGTTTTCCAGACAAGAGGAGAGGTTATTATAGGGGGCGTTCTTAGATGATAGCGAGATGATCAATTGTGTGTCATCTGCGTATGTCACCAGTTGTACTCCCCAGGGCAGAACCACCTCAGCCAGAGGCCTCATAACGATATTAAAAAGGGTGGGGCTGAGGGAAGAGCCCTGAGGAACACCACACTGGAGACACATTTGAGGGGAGGACACATTGTCCTCAAAGACTGCAAAGGTCCTTTCCGTTAGGAAGGAGCGAAGCCAGTTAAGTACCTGGCCCCCAACCCCTACTTCTCTTAGCCTCTGGAGCAAGATGTTATAATTCACGGTATCAAAAGCCGCGCTGAGATCTAAGAGAAGTATTGCGGCGTTTCCTCCATTGTCAAGGATTTTCCTAGTTTCCTCTACTACCGTGATGAGGGCAGTTTCTGTACCCTGGAGGCTACGAAAGCCAGTTTGCGTGGAATGAAGAGCATTCCTTTCCTCCAGGAAGGTCGAGAGCTGGGAATTTACATATTTTTCAGCTAGTTTGCTGACACATGGTAGTAGAGATATCGGCCGGTAATTTGCCCAATCCTCAGGATTGAGATTCGTTTTTTTTAAGAGTGCCTTTACTCTAGCTTGTTTCCACACAGGGGGCACCATACCAGATTTCAATGAGGAATTTATCACCTCCTCAACCAGTGGGGTAACGGTCTCTGAAACCAGATGAAGGAACACCGGGGATGCAGGGTCAAGAGGAGAACCCGATTTTAAATTTTTAAGCAGTGCCTGAGTGGTCGGGCCATCTATAGGAGGGAAATCCTTAAGCTCTGCCATGTCTTCTGCCGGCCCAACACAAAATTCCGGAGGGGAATGAGGGAAAGAGGAGTAGATATTTATAACTTTTTGGGAGAAAAAGGTGGCAAGTTCATTGCAGCGTAATTGTGCTTTACTGGGATCGACTAGGGAGGCAGGTGGTGTAATCAATGATTTAAAAATTTTAAAAATTTCGCGGGGAGCATTGGCTGAGGTGTTAATTTTTTCCTGGAAATAGTTGGCTTGGGTAGTTTTAATTTCATGTTTATATCTCTTCAATGCTAACTTATAGCTCTCCTTACTAGCAACAGTGAAGCTTTTCCTCCATTTCCTTTCCTCTTGTTTACAGCACCGCTTAAGTACTCTGAGTTCTTTGGTATACCATGGTTTTTTTTTCTCTCCTAGTTTATGAGAGAGTTGAGACTTGGGGAGGGTCAAGTCTAGAGAGTTTTCGACCCACTGATTGAATTGAGCGTTAGCTTCTGTGAGGTCGTTCTTTAGGCTAGGTAAGGATTCTCTAAGGTTGGAATTCCAGCTGTCTACCGAGAGCTTGGACCAAACTCGAGTTATCCTCTTAGAGGCAACTGCAGGTCTGTCCCTTCCCATCAAGGACAGACTGAAACGTAGTCTCTCTAAGTCTCCCTCCCTCTCTGTCTCCCCCTTCTCTCTGTCTTTCTTTCTCCCTCTCTGTCTCCCTCCCGCTGTCTCCTTCCCTCTGTCTGTCCCCCACTGGTTTCCCTCTTTCTGTCTCCCTCTCTCTCTCTGTCTTCCTCTGTCTCTCTCCCTCCCTCCCTCTGTCTGTCTCCCTCCGTTGGTCACCCTCCTCCCTCTGTCTGTCGCCCTCTGCCTCCCTCTATGTCTCACTCTGCCCCTCTTTCTCCCTCCCTCTCTCTGTCTCCCTCCCTCTGTCTTCCTGTCTGTCTCTATTTCCCCCTCTCTGTCTCCCTCCCTCTGTCTCCCTCCCTCTGTCTGTCTCCCTCTGTCTGTCTCCCTCTCCTTCCTGCTGTCTCCCCCCGACTCCCTCCCTCAGTCTCCCATCTGCCTCCCTCCCTCTGTCTCCCTCTCTGTCTCCCTCTCTCTCTGTCTCTCCCTCCCTCTGTCATCCTCTCTCTCCCTCTCCCTCTCCCTGCCTCTCTGACTCAGTCTCTTCCTCTATCTATCTGTCCGTCGCTCCCTGTCTGTCACTGTCTCCCTCCCTCTGTCTCACTCTCCGTCTCTGCCTCGATCTGTCTGCCCCGTCCCTGTCTCTATCTGTGTATGTCTGTCCCTGTCTCTGTCTGTCTCTATCTCGGTCTGTCTGTCTCCCTCCCTCCCTCTGCATCTCTCTCTCTCTGTGTCTCCCTCCCTCTCGCTCTGCCTCCCTCATGCTCTCTTTCTCTCTGTCTCACTCACTCGGTCTGTCTCCCTCTCTCTCTCTCTCCCTCCCTCTGACTCCCTCCCTCTGTCTGTCTCCATCTGTCTGCCTCTTGTCTGTCTCCCTCCCTCTATCTCCATCCCTATATCTCCACCCCTCTCTCTGTCTCCCTCTCTCTCTCTGTCTCCCTCTCTGTCTCTCTCCCTCTGTCTCCCTCCCTCTGTCTCCCACGGTTTCCCTCTCTCTGTCTCTCTCTCTCTGTCTTCCTCTGTCTCTCTCCCTCCCTCTGTCTCCCTCCCTCCATCTGTCTGTCTCCCTCCCTCTGCCACCCTCCTCCCTCTGTATGTCGCCCTCTGCCTCCCTCTCTGTCTCCCTCTGTCTCCGTCCCTCTCTCCCTCTCTATCTCCCTTCCTCTGTCTATCTCTATTTCTCTCTCTCTGTCTCCCTCCCTGTTTCCCTTCCTCTGTCACCATCCTCCCTCTGTCTGTCTCCCTCCCTTTGTCGCCCTCCTCCCTCTGGCTGTCGCCCTCTGCCTCTCTCTCTGTCTCCCTCCGTCTGTCACCTCACCTCAGCTTCCCGGGCACACACACAGCCGCACCCGAGCACTTCACAGGTCTTTAAAAGACCATTTACTTGTTACTGAGGCTTTGTTGTATATCACACGGCCCCCATAGAGCAGAGTGTCTAGGAATGCCTCTTAATTAGCAGCAGTTATGTGCTAAGTGGCCGCGATTTGCAGGCGACACAGTACTGTGTCGGGACACACAGTTTGAAAAGCTCTGGCCTATGGGGACAGGGCCTTTTTGGTTGCAGCTAAGGGTTGGCACTGTTTCCCCATTTCTTTGCGGGCAGAGCAGCTGCAGGCCCTCCGTAAGCGCAGAGGAGCGCCGCCCCACTGCTGGAGCCCGCAGATGAAAAATAAAATATTAATTAAAAGTGATTTTTAGCATTTTATTTTTCCTCATTTTACGTTCACCAAAACCTAAACAGTGAACAAACACTGGAGCAACCACACATAACTAAACACCGCCAGTAACATACACGTTAAAAAGCATTGGCAAAGCCAATATGCCTCAACTCTCCCATATAATGGTTTTACTAAAGTTTTTTTCCGATGCTGTTCAATATCAGAAAAAATAAATGCTTAATGCCGATGCTACCAGTATCCTCAAAATAAAAATAAAAAAGACAGTGCAATGACTTGTTTGCACGCATGCATAATGACGCTTGTGTACATAAGCATCATGATCAGATCTGTGCAAAGGCACACATGACTTTTAATAGTGTTTGCTACAAAACACCTAAATAACCTTTGCAAAAAACCCAAAAACTGGAGCAATGGATTCACCCTCAGAATGCACAGCAAAGTTTACAAACTGGTCTTCACAACTGCACTGAAAAAACACCACTTCTATAAGATGCCATCTCCTCTTCTTTATCTAGCTTTAAGGCAACTTAATCTCAGTTCGGCACTTCCCTCAGACATTTGTTTTTAATTAGGGTGAGCCCTTCACTCCAGGTCATTTTGGACACTGCATCAAGCCCTCAACTTTTCACTTAGATGTTAATCATTTCAGGTGTAATAGTCTAATTAATTCAAGGAAAGCGAAAAAAGACTACAATGCCCAGAATGCATTAGGATATCGCAGAAACGGCTGGAAACAGTGGCCGAAATTACCTGGAGCGAGGTGCTTACCCTTTTTAAATAATGGCTACTGACTGAAACTGGTTCAGTAGGCAAATAGTTGAGCGCCTGCTCCAGAGATTGGTTGATTAAACGTAAATTGCAGCTCTGAATCCTGGTTGTGCTGGCTCAGCATTTCATCCTTACAATATTGACCCTGGAGTACTTTTGAACTAGGGAACAATTACTGTCATTTAAGCACAGAGCAGCAATTTATGAAATGCATATGGTGACTGTATTATTATGACTGTCTGGAGGATGTATGTCATTACCACGCATGCTTTTACAACGCATGCCTTTACTACGCAACTTTCACAACGCAAGTCGTTACAACGACTTGCGTTGGGGGGTGCTGGATAGTGTATAGTGTATAGTTTAATTTACTATTCCAACTCCAGTCCCCGTGGATAGTAGGGAAGGTTTTGGATAGTAAATTAACTATTCCCTATCCTAGAGCGCCCCCCCAGCGCAAGTCGTTGTAACGACTTGCGTTGTAAAAGTTGGGTGGTAAAGGTACTGCGTTGTAAAAGTTGCGTTGTAAGCGCTGTTCCCCCTGTCTGGAGCTCAAGGCTCTATATCGTCGTACCCACGAGGGCCTTGGCCTGCCTTGCAGGACCTGCTGTCTGCCTTGTTCACTCCTCTCACCTGCTTCCGCTTGTAGAACCCCTTCCGGTCGCAGTTGGGCAGATAGATCTTGCGGGTGATGATGCGGTGCGTGGCTTTAATCTCCTGCAGCTGGGTCTCCATCTGTATGCGGCAGGGTCCCTGTGAAGAACAGGAGGGACAGTCATGGGGCTGAAAAAAGGAGAGGTGAAGAGGAAGAAAAAGCCTGAAGCGACCAGTTCCTCCCTGTGACCTTCTAACTGGCAAGGCAAGGATATTCACAAGGGAAGAGAGCAGTCTTGGCCCTGGGGGTGTCCACACTGAAAACGTGCACCCAACCTCTTTATCACTCTGGAATCACCAAACTGTAACACAACACACAACAGGGAAAGCAGTACAAACATGAGGAGTCTACTGGAAGTTCAACAGATCTCATCCTATATGAATTCAAAGGTTTTACTGGGAGTTTAATGAATCAGATGTTCATCCTTGTTGAACAAACAAATAGTTTCTTCCTTTTCAATCCATCATGAAGCGGGAGCCATAATGTAGTATCCAAAACAATTGAATCATTGCCCTTTAGATATCACAATTCAGATCTACTGAACTTTCAGTAAACCCCTCATGTCCATACAGCCTTCCCTAGTGTGTTGTATTTGGCAAAGTAGGGAGGAGGAGGCTCACAGGACAGTAACTATCCCCCAGGTCTAATCAACAGAGTGATTTCTGGCTAGTCAGAAGACCTCTATTGCGGTTTGTGGCCCAGCTTCAAAGGAAAAAGATAGCATCTTTCTTTTCCCCTGTATCCTGTTTAGCAACTGCGCTATAGTGTAAACAAAACGGCGAATGGTATGATTTCTCGATTCAGAGAGAGTTGTGCACAGGGAGAGTGCTGAAGGTAAAAAAAGCCTCTATTCAGGATTGATGGTGTCATAAACTATGAAGAGAAAATTAAACCACATGTATGTCATCTTAAAATTAAGAGGTACTATCATAATAATAAAAGCTTCTTTAAATGTACATGCGCATAACACTTTTTATTTTGTAGCCAATCAACCTCATTATATATTCCCTTAATACGCCTTTGCGAAGATGAAGATGAGAAACTCCCATGGTATATTGTCCCCTCAAGTACTTGTAGTTTGCATGTAAAACTTCAATTCGCAATCATTCTTTAAAATGGGGTGACTGAAGGTTGGCTGTAAGCCTCATGGAGACATTCACAGAGGTGTGCGTTACAGGTATGTAACCTTCTATGTCCAGCACAAGCATTCACTTGAATTCTGGAATCCAGTAGTAGAAACTGAAATAGCCGCTGTGGCCAGAGGACAGTGGGAGCATCTTCATTCATCTGTAACCAAACCTTAAAAGGAACAGGTACCAATTCAGAGGGAGCGGCTGCAGGTGTAAGGTGTGAAAGTTTAGTGTTCTGGCCTTCAGGGTAAGTCTGTGGGGTGCCTGCTGTGACTATTAAAAGAATGTGCACCTCCTTTTCTCTAGAATGAAGATAAACTGAAGATTCTAGTCAGAGGCAGTGTTTGCAGAAGTCAGTGAGTGGGGTGCCTTCCTCTGGGTTGTATGTCTAAACAACTACTGCCTAAACCATGACTTCCTTATCCACAAAAGCTTAACCACGAGATATTCTTAACCACTACCTTTTTTTGCACGACATCTCGTGTTTGGCCATTAGATGGCACAATTGTAATTACAATACTTCTTGTGTGAACCACTCGTTAAAGAAAAACGGATCTAATTGTACTATGTTAGTATGCTTTGACAACGCATACCATTAGCTCTTTTTTTTTATTTATCCTTTTTTGTGTGGGGAGACCCCTCCCCCCCCTTATTTTCCCTTAATTATGAGGAGTGACGTTATACACGAGCGAAGGGTAGTGGAGAGACTCGTGGTTTAGGGAAGTCGTGCTTAAGGAAAGTCGTGGTTTTTGAAAGTCATGGTTCCGGCTTCGTTGTTCAGGTAAGTCGTTATAAAATCTTCGTTGTTAAGGCTGTTTCCCTTCCTCTGGGACAGCGCAGGCGCGGGACAGAGTAACGGTGAAAGAGGCGCATACACAGAGGGTCTACAGAGGGTCTACTCACCAGCTCCGACTCATGTCTGTGGTCTGGAGACATCCGGGGGTGTGCTGTGTTTTCCACGGGGAAGACCTTGGATTTGGACTCCTTCTTTCGACGTTCCTTCTTCAGAGCCTCCGCCTTGTGGTCAGGAATGCGCGCAAACACTGGTGGCCGGTACTTGGGGGCGTAGGCCTCATCCACCATCTCAGAAGTGGTTGGGTCTTCGAGCTCCTTGGATTCACGCTCTGAAAAGAGGATGGAGAGCGAGAGTCAGTTATGGTCAGTCTGAAGCACCCTCGTATCCGTCACCAAAAGAGACCCCAGCATTCATACAGAAAGCAGCCGCGCGCGCCCTATATCTGGCAAAACTCTGACACGCTAGTTGCATCATGCATTATGCTGTTATCACAGTCGACTCAAAACTGAGCCTGTATCAACATCAACAGACATACAGGACTCTAAGAATACTTTGATGGTACACCTAGGTGCAAACACAAAAACTGTGACGGGGTAAAGATCCCTGTTGTTACAAGGCAACACAGTACACCAAGTGTTAGAAAGGAGAGTAGCATTATGTGAGGTCTGTGACGAGGTACTCTTACCAGACTATTGTGCCATCAATACTGGCTATATACAAAAAAGTGATGGATGGAATGCTTGAATCCAATTACTTGGGCTGCATCCATTGCATGGTTATTATGTGGTCTGTGCCACCTCAGCTTCGACCTAGCCAAATGCAAATCAGTCTTCACTCTGCTCCAATGGAAACAGTCCAGCCTGATCTGCCAGGCCAAGTCCACCTTGAACGGAAAAACAAGCAACTTGGACTGGTTTCAGGAAACACAAGTTGCAACGTAGGGCTGGTTTCAGGAAACACAAGCAACGTAGGGCTGGTTGCAGGAAACACAAGCAACGTAGGGCTGGTTTCAGGAAATACAAGCAACGTAGGGCTGGTTTCGCTCTAATCAGGACTCATCAGTCTTGTATAGCTTGGTTCCAGTAGCAGTGTGCAAATATTGTCTGACAAAAATCTAGTGTCCGAAATACCTTTAACAAAAATGTGGCTCTATTGGAGGTGATACTAGAAAATCTACTCCTAATGGAGCAAGATTTTTGTAAACCATATTTAGGTCAAAACTACATTTTTGTTGTCGATACTCTGAAGTGCAACCCCGTGATGAGTTAAAAGGATGCGGGGATAATGGCGCCTCTCTGATAACCATTGCACAGCTGGAGAGGACAATATGTGCTTTAACCAAAATCTATCAACCAACCAGCACCTGGACACCACGCCAGCAGCCACTCCTCAGTTCAGAAGTTCAACAGATACCCAGATAACCAGTGCAGGGCTGGAGAGGACCATATGGTGCTTTACCCAAAACCTATTAACCAACCAGCCTCCGGAGCCCACGCCAACAGCCAATCCTCAGTTCTGAAGTTCAGCGCATAGCCACTCATCCTTCCGCAAAAAATATCTGAAATGGTGAGAATGAGCATAGCAGGCATAGCACGACTGCGATTTGGAGCAGTATGTATGAGCTTAGCAGATGGCGCGCGTCTGCACAGTTATATATATAGGCATGCGCTGTTGACAGCCTAAACTTAGCTGCCCGGTGACCTTTCCTGCAGCGAGGGGTGCGAACTATTTTATTTCCACTTCTTTTCGTCTGGTCTCAAAGCACTTCAAATCCCTCGGGAAAGCCCTGGCCGCGTGGCAGCCCGCGGTGACGAAGGGTATTTCTCTTGTGTAATGGAGGGGGCTTGGGTGGGGAAAAAACAAAGAACCCTGCTGTGGGGGCAATGGCCAAGACGCTTCCAAGAGCATGGAGCACTTTCACAAGTTCTCGTGGTTACGTGAAAAGCACTGCTCCCTAGTACTCTGTGGCACGTGGGGAAAAATACAGGAAGGGGCGGAGACAGCAGAGGCCTCGTTTTCACAGCAGGAAATGACATCACGATCAGCTACACATTGGGTGATTGGTTCGAAGATGTGTCAGCTCCGAGAAACAAGAAGCTTCTCCACCACTCGGATATATCCAGTGGAAAATGAGATAGGGAAGTTTTCAGTTTCCTATTAACAATAGGTCGACAAAAAAGTAAATACCATCAGGATGATTATAAATAGCACAATTAGACAGTTCTGCCTTACTAAATGGCTGCAATATATCTGAATACTCCTGGCTTTGTAGCCACGGGCCTTGAACTTTATCCCCGCTTTGTTATTAGAGCTGCTCTAGACCCTGCTTCAGGTGACACGGACTGTCGTTTCTGGCGCCCTCTGCTGGTCACTGCTACCTTTGCGCGCTATTACTCAAGACGCATTGTGTGGAGAAAGAGGTCCTCTTGTATTTCACACCTTCATTGGCTGAATGGAACATCAGTGGCTTCAAATCATGCTGGGCCTTTTTATTAAGCAGATACATTCTTAATGCTGGCCTTATCACTAACCGTAGGTCAAAACATAATTAATAAGAACGGCCTAAGAGGGTGTGATGATCACAGGTAACCAGTAGGTGGTACTAAAGGATTACAATTGCATGGACATTCAGTACAAGCTAGAATGACAGGCGGTTTGGCTAAATAATTTCGCACTGTCTGCATATTGACGAGGACTGTCCAGCGCCTAGAGAAGTCCTGGTGTGTAGTGCGCTAGGTAACTATCAATTCACGTCATATAGAGAGATGGCGAGTGGTCTAGGATCACCAGGCATCTATTCGAGAATGCAGACTGTGCATGTAATGTCTTCACGACCAAACCCCACCTCAGACAGCCTGTAAGATAGCTCATTGGATTCAGCACCTGCTTGAGAGATGTGTGTGCATGGGGTTGAATGCCGGCAAAGGGCCAATGCTTAATTTATATTAGAACATTGGAATATTGATAGCTCAGGGCTAATAAAGGCTGGTATAAGCATTCCGCTCCAAAATTCCTATGTTGGTCTTTTTGTCAATCTCTTTTTAATTTAGAACATTTTACCCTGAGAAGGTGGAAAGTTCTAATAATCTTAGAGCCCTTCTGCCTCAGGTTATACCCGTTGTTAAAGAGGCCCTCGGCAATGGCTTTGGGCTATAACTTAGGTTCAGGGCGTTTAACAACTGGTATAGCCCTCGGCTGCGGGCTATAAAATATATATGTGCAGGGCCCACATTCTTTCTTACGCAGCTGCTGCTGAAGTCGACCACTTCCACTGTGACCCCATCCGCTACAATTACATACGGCGGGCGGCAGCACCACGATACTCTCTAAGCAAATGAGATCGTGCAGCCAATGTCTGTGAGGGTTGCAGGAATTCGCTCTGAATCTGGCACGCAAACACTTGCTGGTGAAAAGGGTCTGCAACCCCCACGGCCTCACTAACTTTCCGCACCATTTATCAGGCCAGACACAGGAGGACCTAGTCTGGTTTTTCAATGCCTAGAAAAATAGAGGGTTGCAGCCAAGGCTGAGAATCTATGTATATTAAAAGCACATGATTGGAATCCTGTCTGCAGAGGGAATGCCAGCTTCAGCACCAATGTGTTTGTTTTATGTGCACTGCACAGAAAATGGAAAATCTGTCTTCTCCCACTTGCATCACACGAGCACCACAGTCTCTGATCAAGACTGCCTGCGGGAAAAAAGTACGACTGCGTTGGATAATAATATCGGTCAATGAAGCACAAAATCATTTGGTGTATCACTGCCTTTCCTGGCAGAAAAAATAGCCCTAACACTGGGTTGGTGCTATATTGAGGGGTTAGTTGAGGCCCACAGTCATCTTTAGCCTTCATAATACCAGTCATATATATTATAATGCCAGTCCTATGCTTTATACAGCACTGAATTCAGAAGTTTTAAGTAATGTAAAAAACAGATGTTATTAGTTTGTCGACCTTGGAAGGATGAAATACTTTGTAGGCCTTGCCAGAATTTCAGTTGGCTGAAAGATCAAGAAAGTCAAGAGATCCTCTTTTGGAGACTTTATAAACATGCTCACTGCAGTTAGAGAGAGAAGTCTACATCGGAGTGTTGTACATAAACACTACTAGATGTTTGCACTGCCCACACGATTAACTGAATTGTCACTGCAATTAAATAATAGGTTTTATTATCCAGCTTATTTTATCAACCTCAGAAAGGTGCAAAGTTTGAGGTGGTGATAGAACTTGAGCACATAATGTTAGACAAAGATTTATTAAATAGAAACATTAGCTTACTGAGGTAACCGATTAATCATTGTAGGACTAAGAAAAGTAGAAGTAATAGAATACAAAGCAAAGAAGCATTGGCAAAGCCAACAGGTCTGGCAATGTTTTGTCATGGGCCTTCACCTATCCAAAGAAAGAAAAACTGCCTAAAAGTAACATTTTTATGTCAATAAGCACATATTGCCAAAGTAGCCTTTGACACGAAACTACTTTGTGACTGGGCTCCTTGCCTAAGGACAGAATGGAGTCACCCACATTGAAGCTAGTCAATAGCAGAAGTGGGCTGAAACATTACCCCAAGCTGCAGTGAAATATGTGAACAATACAATAACAGACCAATAGATGAATAGAAATAGATGAAAGCCTGTGTAAGTGATTAAACATATTATACATGCAACTTTAACAACGAAATAACGCCAATAGCGGATGCGAGACGTGAGAGAGCATGCCAGAAACGGATTCCAATATCGTCGAATGCTCATTCGACGACACTGCAACCACCCCACAGCCGAGCGAGCCCCGAGTATGAAATATTGCGATATATCCAAACAGTTTTGGTAGAACCTTACTATACAGTTTTACTCATTCGGCGGATTTTCAGAATAATCAAGGCAGAGGACAAACGTTTGAAGGCTGTAGTACCCGATTACTACCACGAGGGAGCGCCAGTGGAGAAGATATGGACTCGGTGTAACGCCCTGTCCCTGCTGCTATTACTTATAAAGGAAGTGCGTTCTAAAACAAGTCGAGTGGAATGTAGGTGCTTCACACTGGCAGGTAAAATGTATCAGCTGCTTGGTGGGAACGAGCCTGCCACACCAAGAGTTCATTTTTATACCTGCAAAGCACACATCTATCTCTGCCACTACAACTCAAACCACTGAGCTACCTGACTGGCTGCTTATGCCTCGTCCCGGCTGGCAGAGGAACGGACTTGCTGCCACCTCCTACCCGAATGACATTAAATCCAGTATAGGAACCTGCTGAAAACTGAACTTTTCAAGCAGACTTTCACATAAGTGCCACATCTACATGTGTGGGAGTGAACGCATGTCAGATCTAGGTTCACCCCACACATGCAGCTGTGTTCTCCACCGCTCGCGTTTTCACAACTTTTGCTGACATTTATTTACATGTTTTTCATTTCTTTCTTTGGTAAGTGCTCAGAAGTTGCCTAAGTCGCTTGCAGCGCTTATAAAACTCCTAACTAAATAAGTAAATGGGGCCCCTACGGTACATCCACAGGTTCTGGACGCATGCCACCCCTCTGGTTTCTGCATCAGAGCAGAGACTGGAGCTCAGTACACTTGGAGCCAAGCAAATCCCCAAGGTCTGTTCCAACGAGAGATTTAATATCTGCTGGTCAGAATGCCCTCCAGGCGGGGTGGTATCCGGTGCCGTGCGTCCCCTTGGCCTTGACCGTCGCTGATACACCCCATGCTGTGTTATCCTGCCATGCCCTGGGCTTATTTCAGAGTTCGATGAGATGAACCCTCCCTTCATCGATTTAAACCTGGAAACCAGCTGCAACTCACTCCCTGCCAATAGACACACAGGCTGCTTGCAGGTTGCGCAGCCGTTTAATCCGATATCACCAAGGGGCTATTTCAGTCCGAGCAAGTGCACGCCACCATCATGGGGTCTGTTGTGACAAGAGCATTCTGGGATCCTGGAAGTAAGACGGAAGGACAAAATATTTGCATATAGTTTCATATAGTGCTGCATGTCTTCAACGTGACAACACAGCGCTAGAGAATGCAGACATATGACCGACATTGAGAAGTTGAGTGCAGGTGGTTAGAGTCCAGACAGATCTGACATGATTCAGTTGCTCCCCTACAGCAATGAGAATTAGTCAAATGGCAATATCAAAAGCTTTTCTGGAGTTTTCCGAGTCAACAACTAAGGCTGTTTCACAGTCTCAGTCCATGGATCCGCAGGGACCTTTGCCCAAACTTTGTTCTCTTGAAAGGACGTTCTTGGGTCAAATTAGTGGAGCAGAAATGCAGAGTCCAGGCTGGAGCATAGTGCAATGCCAGTTTCTGAAGGTAGCCAGGTCTTTTGGCCCATCACACTTTGTGCATAATGCACAGTGTTCTGGGTTTGATCCTTAATTTTGTCTTAAAGCCAAACATAAGCTTTCAGGGCTGGCTTAATACGGTCATTTTATTCGTAACTGCAAGCACCTTCTGGCCGCCTGATTCTGCACTTGTTGCAGTCTGGGTCGTTCTTTTTCAATCAAAAATTTGCATCAATCCTCCAAATCTTCCTACCTGGGCGAAAGTAGATGCGAAAAATAGTCTGGTATTATTTTTTATGAAAATAAATAAAATACGTTTGTCCTCTTAATGTACAGTAATTAATATGAGGTATTAGCTTATTTTTGAGTGCTCCTAATTTTGGCAAATCACAGAACATAGTCAAAGAGAGATGAACTCAGGTGATCAGAAATATAATCTTGTTGGGAAACTAGAATGAGAGATTTGGCTCCCTTCACTGTCAACAGCTGAGCGCTTATACCATAATCCCTTCTTGTTTTTCTACCACTATGATGAGAGGCAGCAATAAGCGTTCGTAGCCCAAATCTAAATGAAAAGTATATTATTTCTGATTAACAAGATAAAAGGTGCAAAGTGTTGGAGGGCTGTGTTTAAGGGGCAGGTGTCAAAACAAAAAGAGATCTGGAGGACAGAGCAGCAGACGAGTAAATGAAAGTGCAACGGCATTCCAGAAGAGGGTGAAATGAAGTCACTGAGGGAAAGGTTGGGGTTAAACGAGGCAGCAAGCAGACGGAGACATGGAAGGCCAATCCAACTGTGGTAAATACATTTATGGGGGGAAAGGCTTCCCCGTCTGCCTCAGGCCACTCACTATTTGGTTAAAACTTGATTGTCACTGTCTACAGACAAATCAAGTGGTGAACATCCTATGCCCAGACTGTTCTCTCTGGCAACCTCAAATAAACGCCTCAAGTCTGTCTCTTCAAAATTACCTGAGACAGCACAAAGAAGTCCTAACAGTTTAAATGGAAATAACAACTGAAGACAAAGCGGGGGACATCAGGAGGAACATGGGCAGTTCAGGAAGGTGAATCATCTTTCATAACTAATTATGTGTCTAAACTATGGCGGAGGGGACGGGTTAGTGAGCTGGAACATCAACTGCTTGAAGATATCAGACACATCCAATGTAGCCAGCTGAATTTGCTGACCGTTGCACTTGATGCTCACAGGGTTGTGCGGGCACGTCATATTGACAGCACGTACAACATACCTGCACACCTCTGCAAGTGCCAACTATAGTAGTCAGCAGCCAACATCACACCTGCACGATGCAGGCTGGCATCTGTAGAGCGGGAGGGGGCGCAAACCAATGAGTTGAGATGTTCCAAGATATGCTATTTTTGCTCTACCAGTGTTTTCATAAAAATGAAGGGTCAGCACGGGTATGCCTGGGCGCATTTTCCGATATGGGAGAAGCCAGCCCTCATGTTGTTTGCCGCTGAGATCTGCCATGCAAGCATCACACAAGGAGCTGATGGAAACAGGTGCTGGATATTAGATTCCTGATTTAGAGAACATTTGTGGTGTATTAATTCAAGCACATTAGATCAGTATCTAAACCTGGGACAAGTTTGAATGGGCTGTTGCGTTTCTGGGAGAAATACCACAGGTCTGGTTTTCCCCTTTAAATTCAACTAAATGAAAGTTCTGTATTTATGATGGGAAAAGCAAAACTACAAGTATACTGCGGGAGCACAGACTGATGTCTGCCTGTGTCTGAGTCACTGGGAGACAGGCGGTCCAGGGGGTAAAAAAGGGTGAGGATGCAAGTGATGTACTCATCATGCCTTGAGGTTGCAAGTGATGTTGTATATCTACTGATGCCTTCAGGGTGCAACTGATGTAGTTCATCTACTCATGCCTTGAGGATGCAAGTGTTGTTGTTCATCTACTCTTGCCTTGAGGATTCAAGTGGTGTTGTATATCTACTCATCTCTTGAGGATGCAAGTGTTGTTGTATATCTACTCTAGCCTTGAGGATGCAAGTGATGTTGTATATCTACTCATGCCTTGAGGATGCAAGTGATGTTGTATATCTACTCATGCCTTGAGGATGCAAGTGATGTTGTATATCTACTCATGCCTTGAGGATGCAAGTGATGTATATCTACTCATGCCTTCAGGGTGCAACTGATGTAGTTCATCTACTCATGCCTTGAGGATGCAAGTGTTGTTGTATATATACTCTTGCCTCTAGTAAGCAAGTGATGTGCTTGTCTACTCATGGCACACAAGTAGCCTTAAGGTTTTATTAAAGGGCGTGTTACTATATGGGAACTGGAGGTTTTTGTGGTGGTTAACCCGCTGAGCTATCTTGTGAACACCCTTCGGCCGTGGTTGCACCTGGGAGGGACAGGCTCTGGCCGGGCTCGGGTGCAGCCGTCCCTCCGGGTGGAGGCCTCTCTGAGCCCGCCAGGTTTCCATCCAGCCCCCGCTTCCTGCAGGTGTCCCGCGCCGCGCTGCCTCATAAAATATGTATAACGAGCCCCGGATGTTTCCACTCGGAAACGGAAATCCCGTTTTATGGGAAGGCGCGAAGCCTGTGCACCTGCGGGACGCACCTGCGCACCTGGGGTCACTGCCGCCTGACCCCGCGCAGCTGGGGTCACTGCCGCCTGACCCCGCGCACCTGGGGTCACTGCCGCCTGACCCCGCACACGCGGCAGGCCCAGGTGCGTGTATTAGTGGCCCTGGCTCCGGGGAGGCATAGACCGCGCATGGGCGTCATGAGTTTTACAAGCACCTTTGCCTTCAGTTGTTGTGGGTGTCGCGCCCTTTATTAACGTTGTCACCCTCACCCGCATTGACAGCAGAGCCGCGCCTTCCTCTGCTGGTTTACCCCTGGCCGGCCGCCGCTGCCCTCCCTGTCCACCCCAGGAGTCCTGGCTTGGAGAGGCCCCAGGCCTGTCGAGGAGGGAGGGGGAGGATGCAAGGCCCGGCGCGAGGAAGCACCAGGTGGTGTCAATGGGTAAGGGGCCCTGTATCTCAGTTAGCAGCTCTATGCATGCTGGGACTTGTAGTTTCACTTCTGTCACAAGTGGCGACCGACTCGTCCCAGCATGCCTAGCGCAGCGGACTGCTCAAGACTGGCCTACAAACCTCCCCCCCCCCCCCTTGAACACGACGGTGCGCACGAGCCTCTGGTTCATTATTCATGATATTAAAAGCACTGAACAACAGCACAACCTCCACCAGTAAACACTGCACGGTGGCCCATAGCTCAGCGACTTAATGCACCTGCTACAGAGTATGTGCGGGTATCAGAACTGTCTTCTACAGCGCCTCACAGCAGCCGGCAGCGAGTACCATATTCTAATGTTTATATTGTACCCGGCGCAAGGGAACTGCGGGAAGTCCTCGAGGATTTGGGGGTAAACCCCACCAGCAGCAAATGAAACACAAATAACCGTTAGGCAGCGACTGCTCACCTCCTCCTGTGGCTTAGTAGCGGAGCACTAACTATTTTTATTTATTATGTTATTTTAAGGTTTTATAGAGCGCAAACCAGACCCGTGAGGGTATCAGAGCGATTTTAAGATTGAAGAGTGGTATACAACAGATTTAGGAGAGGAGGGTTCGATTAGGGTACAAATAGGTAAATACAATATTTAAGCAAAAACAAGCAGTACAAAGTCCCCGATACTTTTGGGATAAAAAAAAATAGGTAGCTACATTATACAAGAAGGCATGCAGCCTCAAACTCTTGGGCGGGATGCCCAGGAGTGCAGGGTAGGTATCAACCGTAAAAGCCATAACTAGTACTGACCCCTCCCCCAACCCTAACTAAATGGTACTCTTGTTACCGACATAGGAAGATTAAAGGTGCATTAGTGGGCGAACCAGTGAAAACCCACACATCTCTGTTGTCAGTGCGCTAGCCATCCGAGCTATTACGCAAAAGCCAGCTCCAAAGAGAGTCAAGATAAGCAGTGTCATCTGGACACGTTTTTATGCAATCAGACCACTCAAGTCTTCCTGAACTTGGGGATGTTTCCCTGCCTGGTAATCAGGGCTTTAAGTGGGCCGGGTCTAACTGGGTTCGAGCACCTGCAGTTTTTTAAAGGGGGCCTCGAAACGGGTCTCTATCGGGCTCTGTTTTGTGACCTGGCACAGGCGGTCCTTTTGTTCCAGACTGCAGTGACCACAGGCACATCCGTGTGCGCTGATCACACTGCTCACTAGTGGAGAAGTTAAGGCATGACGTCGTGCCAGGTGAGTGGTGTAGGGGAAGGGAAATCCTCTAAAGAGAGTCATTTTCTCTCTGGATTTCTCTTCTCTTTTTGTAACGCAGGAGCAGCAACATGGTTGTGGTGTCAGCAGGGCTTCAAGTGGAAGCTTTTTTCAATATTATATATAACAAGCAATAGTTGCTACTTATTTATCTTATACAACAAACAACCATTGACAAAGCCAATAGTCCTGACTTGTTGTAGGTATGATGGAGGGGCACTAAACCTGTTCTGCTGACCTGTACACAAACATCCGTTTTCCATTCAGGTGGTTTCCACACGTGCCAGTGTTTTCCTGGCCTTTTACCACTGGTGAATACCGGCAGGTTTGAGCACCCAGTCACTCGAGCAGCTGTCAATCAAGCAATAAGCCACTGGAGGCCCAACCTATAAGTATATTTTGCGGTCCCAACACCTGCAAAAAGCAAGAAAAAAAAGACAGTGTTGGCGACTGCAAAATACCTTTTAGTAATGCACAGAAAAGCCATTCTGACTTGCAAACAGGATTTCTATTTTTTTCGAATCATAAGTAGGAATGGGGATGAACTAGGCGGCGTTCGTCTCCTCTGCGCGAGTCGCAAATATCTGCATTCGCGATCCCGTCTCACTGATACGTCACCGCTGTTGCCACCCACCGAGCCGGTGACTGAGGTGACAAATATTCAGCAGAGGAGAAGCTGCCTCAAAAAGGACAGCTTTCCCTCTGGGGATGATGTCTGGCAGGCTCATGGGGAATAGACAGTGAGCAGGGGACCAATGGCTGCTCGCCTCCCCACCCCCACCATCATGCACTCAAGTCAACATTTGTCTTTAAGAGCAGCCTGTGTTCCTTTAAGGAATGTGGGCTGCTTTAAAAAGACATTCACTTGGAACTCGGGAGCCAATTCCACGCTGTCCCTTGCAGGACTCTATCCCCGAGTTCGTAGGCATTCATGGGGGAGAGGGGGGTCGAAGAATTCCAGCAGCCTTATTAATTTACAGTAGGAAGGAGATTTTGTAACCTCCAGAGACTGCATAGTCTGCACTGCGTCCTCTTTGTGCGTAGGTCGCATGATAAAAAGCAAGCCCAGGCCACACGCCAGCCAGCTTGCGACGGCCAATGCTTGTTTGCAACTTCGAACACGGAGCCCTAGATTATCATTCGTGGGCTTTCCTTTTAATAAATCATAGTTTTTTGGGTGTAAGCATTAAAAAAATAATTTTCAGTTAATTGCATTCCTTCTGTTACTTGAAACCAATGCTTTAAAGCTAGGGTGACCAGGTGTCCCCGTTTTGCCAGGACGGTCCCTGTTTTTAACCAGCTGGCCCAGTAAATTTCAAGAAATTTAGCTCATGTCCCCGTTTTTGGAGAGGGTCGACTGAAAATGGTGGGAGGTGTTTTTTATGTTTTACAAAGCAGGGATAGTTAGCAGTTGTTTCAAGAAAGCAATTTAATTAACAGGCAAGCTACTGGGCTTAAAAATTGCATTTTATGTATGTTCTTACTGCCTGTTCTGTAATTCTCTGCTGAGGAGCGCTCTCATCGCTTGAAGTAAAATTGTAGTCCTTCTTCTATTTTTGTGAAATGTCCCGGTTTTTGGCTTTAAAATTCTGGCCACCCTATTTAAAGCAGTACTGTGGGCCAAGAATAGAAATGGTACACGTTGATAAACAGTCCCCCCACCCTCTCCTGTTCCCAGCCCTCTTGTCTGGCAGGAACGAACGCACAGCTTGGGGGCACTGGGAGAGAGTGCAGATGTTGTCGAGTCACCTGTTGACCCCAGGGCTAGGCCCTGAGCTCTGTTTGTTCTGGCCTTCCCATGTTTACACTGGGAGTGCCTGGGCAGCCCTGGGGTAAACACAGACCGAGCCTGGTCTGGTGCGGGGTGACGAGAGCCACATCTGCCAGAAATGGGGTGCTGCTGGCCAAGAGGCAGGACTGCAGAAGTGTCACACATGATATGAATTAACAGGAAGCAAGAGAACCCCAGCAGCCTAATGGAGGCAAGGTGTGCAATGCTAGCAAAGTAACAAAGTGCACTGAAGCTGGGTTAAAAAGGAGGGCTGCGGCCGAGCAGGGAACCGAGCCCCGGCCTCTTGACAACATCCTGTGATTCTGGTCAAATCACTAGCAATAGTATGGCTTTTAACCAGGTCTGTGGGGGATGGGGAGGGGGGATGTCAATCTGGTGTGGTCAGTTTTCCACCTTAAGTATTGCTGTTGCCCTTAAATTGGATTAAGCACTGAATTTTAGTGGCTCGAGGCCACTTAGTGCCTAAGTGCACTCTTTAAGGTTAACATAAGACTATTTAGCATAATTGAAAACACATGGTATGAGAAAGCTCTCCTGGAAGGCAGGCAGAAAGAACTCTTAGGGGCATATTTACAGATAAATGTCAGAGCGCCGTGCTAGGCCAAGTTAGGTAACGCCGCGTAAGGATGCTCCGTATGTTGCACCCCTGTGTTTCCCCTAGCACTGGCACAAATAAAGCTGTCTAGCGCCAGCCCAGACACCCTTCCGCCATGTTACAAGGGTGCCTGCGCTGCAGGGGCGATTGTTTATGTGCAGGAAGAGACACAGCTCTGCAGCGGTGTAGGAGTAAATGTAAAAGTTTCCAAAGGTTTTATGTGCAGTGACTTCAAGGCTGCCTACCAGATGCAGAGGGTGGATGTTACCCTTCTACTGCTCACTGCTTTTGATGTGTAGACAGAGCACACTCTCCATTTTCTGGGAATCAAGCTTCAACAGTTTCCTACAGACGAAAGTGCACATATATTCTGTTATTCTACAGTGTTTTATTTCATTGACTAATTAAACAAATAGCTGCTGTAATTGTTTGCGGTTTCCATATGTTTGGTGTATATACACTGTTAATGTTTACTTTAGATTCCGCCTCTTTTACATTGTTTATAGCCGGCAGTTCGAGTGCACAGTAGTGCTTAATTTAGGGCCGGTGGTTTCCAGTGCTTGGCACTTAATTGTCAACATTGGCAATTCCAACATTCTGCCACTTGGTGGTGCTGTCAATCGAATTTAGATATGAGCACAACAGCAGTTGTTTATTAATTCAACATACATTAAACATAATAAAAATTACTATTGACTGCCACCTAAGGCATTCTTATAGCTTTGGAGGCCTGGAATAGTCTGAATTGTCACACTTGTAGGATGATAGTATGTGTTGATACTGCCTTTGACAGCTCTGGCAGAGGCAATGGATGGTGCAAGGTGCAATGACCTCCTGACAAGGGCCCTTTCACGTATTGCTTTACAAATTAAGCTATGTCTGCACAGGTCTATGCAGTGGGCGCATTAACCTGTCTTACTTTACAATATTTACATGCTTTAATCTAAACGTCCTCATTGCACAGGTTTTGCAATGATATGAGCATGATGGCTTCGGATAAAAACGGGTGTGGGGGAGGGGTGCGAAGAGAAGATACCGTTTCTTTAAAAAAAAGAGTTCTAGCGGTCCCGCGCGTCAGATGCAGATGGCGGACACTAGGGGGAACCCGAGACACACCATAACAGAGCCTCAGAGGGGGTAGGCAACGCAAGGGTGTATTTTCAGTTTCTTTTTTGAATTAGCTGATTTTATAAGGTGCCACAGGCTGCCATAGGCCGCTACTGGGCGCAAGGATTGGCCGCCTTCCTGTGGCCTTTTCAGTTTACTGGGTTAACAGAAAGAGAAGACGAAGAGGCGACTTTAACCTCTTGGGGATTTCATGGCCTGTAGTTGCAGCATATGGATTTTGGACGCAGGACAATGAAATAACAAATTCGCGCATTTCTGCTCGTAAAATGGAACCACTGAGTGATTGCAGTGGACACCAATGATCAGTTCAAGGTGCAAGTGGAATCTGCTCTTCAGAGGCCCAGGAGATGGCATTCTAGTGTTCGCCATGTTTTGGGACGCCCAATTTCGCGCCCCTTGAACGGGATTTACAGGGTGGGGGGGGGGGGGGGGGGGGGGGGGGGGGAATGCCGCAGCCGTGCCGGTGAACTTGGCACGCGTAAAGTGCCTGACGCCTGCCGCACATTCCTTTATGAATTCCTGGCAGACATACAAAGGTAAATTTAGTCACAAGTTTACACTTTCTATCAAATTTGTGCGAATAGGGCCCTTGGTGCGTTTGCGTCGACTGCATGGCTTGGGGGTCTCTTAAAGCCAGCTTCAGCTGGGCCCAACACGAGCCCCTCTCTTAAGGGGCCACCAGGGCTTCTTTTTCTCGAGTCACATCTGGCCGCGTGCCAGCTGGCGCCCGACACCTTGATACCAGTGCCCCCGGGGGACAGAGATACTACTCGGCTTGCTGACTACTACACAAGTGCTTAGAGATGGAGGCAGGTTTTCGACTTTTCCAAGCTTTGTAAGAGAAAACAACGCACGCTCTGCAACAATGCCAGATGTACCCGGCGGAGGCAATCACAGTAATACCTCTATATAGAATACTTATTAATGTTTTTATTACTACCCAACGCTATCCTTCCAGCAACCTTAAGAGTAATTAATGACTGAAAAAGAAACAGCAAGGCTGTAAATCTGCGGCTGGTAGCTTGCACACTGCTCCCTGAGGGGGGTAATACCTCACTTAGAGATATCTGTGGGATTGGAGCTTGTGGCCTGCAGCTAATGCAAAGATCCCCGAAACAAAATATTTAACACACCAAGCTTTCTAAATAAACTACAAATCTGTGACCTGCATGACACACGCTGTGGGTCACGGAAGGCCTGCTATCCCGCTCGGCTGCTTTCAAACGAGTCTAGCATGTGACGAGACTGCACACACCTCTCTGCAGCAAGTGCAGCAACCGCCAGAGTTATCTTACGGCTGTCACACCCTTCAGCTAGCTGGGTGCACAGTGGTCTCCGCAGACATGCTGCCTGTACTTTTGGGGAAGAGTTATTTTTGTTACAAATAAATGTATAGATAGAGACACTCGGTTTCTCAGGACTGCCCCTCGCGAACCCACCTTTCTGCTGCCCCCCCTTTCTGCTGCCCCCCCCTTTGACTCCCAATGTCTGGGGTCTTGAAGTTAGTCCTGGACAACTCACTCAAATATGATTTTTTTTGTGCGAGATCTAGATTCTAGTTGTGTTTCCCAGGGCGGTCCATAGTAAACATTCCCTGCTCGTGGCTGTGGGCAGCTCCTGCCTGCACACCCCTCCCCCACCCCACCCCATAAACCCCGTTGCTCTGGTTTGGATGTTATGCACAAGGCTCAGATAACACACACTGCCCTTCACATGCAGCAAGCAGAGGGCTGTGTAGTCCCGTGACCCTTGCCCTCTGCCCTGCAACCTCTGCACCGACCCCAATTCTGCAGGTCACAGCTGCACACCTGACCCCCAACACCCTGCTTTCTATCCACACTCAAACCACTGTTAGCTAAAAAAAAAAAAAAAAGTCCAGGCTCAGGCAATAAAAGATAACAGAGCTGAATGGTGGGGGGAAGGGGGGAGGAGAGGCACAAGGGGTGGGGGGAGGGAAAGGGAACAGGAGAGGGGAAGCCTGGACTCGCAGCTCCCTGCCTGCAGCCGCCTCAGTGCTCAGAGCTTAGCTGACACAGCAGATTTCAAGGCAGCCCACCCCGTGCCTCGGGCTAAACATAGCACGGCCCTGCCTGTTTCTATATGTATCAATATTAATAAAAAATCTGCAAATGGGGAAAAAAGAGAGCTACTGTTTTTATTCGGTGGCTTCGCGAAGTTATTTATAACCTATAACTTCTCAGAAAGATACATAAACGTGAGAAAAAAAATCCGAGGGCTTATAGGGAGCGAGAAGCCTGTCGCACTCACTACAGCGCACACAGAGAATGCCCTAGCGAGTGCGTAACACGTAATAAGAATCAACGCAATGGTAGCGTATGTACCTCGAAAAGATGAACGGCTGAGTCGGCGCTGCGGAGCATACAAAGATGTCAAAGAGACAGCAAAAACATGATGGCTGGAAAGGCCCGAATCAATGATTTATAACTAGTCGGCAATCCACTGGCAGCATTCCGCTCCATCATTTTTAGCTCGAATGAGTCATTAAAGCAGGCTTGGAAGCAGAGTACCAATCATATGCAAATCAGCCGTGGCATCAAAAGTTTTGGTGCTGGCCCGGGTTGCTAGGAGCCATCCTCTGGGAAAAGAAACACGTTTTGGCCTTGCTGGGCCCCCCATTCATTGGTGAAATAGAAGGTCTGAGCACAGCAGAGCACACACCTGGCACTTAGAGAGACTCGCAGCAGGGCCAAGAATGGCGTGCCCGCGGGGCCTAGACAGGGCTACTGGAAAAAAGGCACTTTGTGCAGCTGCGGCGTTTTCAACAAAAAGACGAATTTACCACATTTAACTACAAAATCCAATTCCTACAATTCATTTGAAACTCACTATTTACCCTGTTTTCTTGCACCCAGAACGCCACAGCCCGCACACTTCATGCCACTTCCGACTGGGATAAAGATGCCGATTGAGTCCCATTCGCTTTGTTGCCCCTCAACTGAGAGGCTAACAGGGTTTGCCTTTAAAAGTTGAGACACTCCGAGGGTTGTATACTGTGATAATGCCCGCTTATATTACCCACCCCATTAGGTGTCCATAAAGTTTAATCTTGAGGTTATGATGTAACTACCCATTTCGGTGACATGTGCAAGAAAAAACAGCATCACGGGGGATTCTGGTCCTTATATGAGACTCCCAGGAGTGGAGGGAGAGGTGCACCTGGCAACACTGGTGGGCCTGACTGCAAGAACCAAACCTTCCCATAACTCATTTTCCTAGTAGCTCCCAACTTCTTGCCACATCATAGCGAAATCTGTAACGAAACTGGTGCTCGTGTAAAGCGCCCTGATGCCCGATATCTTCGGGTCTAGTCCGCGCTATATAAAACTAAAAAAAAATCAATGACAAAAAAAAAATCAGTGCAAGCCACTGGAAATGAACTCCCACAGCCGGTCACCTCCTGTTGCACGTCTAGTGATACACTCGACGCCTAATCCAAAAACACACCCGAAATGTGGTTCCCGCTCCAGGTGCTTCAATGCAGGTGATATTACGCAACTCTATGGTTCATATTAAGCTATGCCTCTGAAGAATGAAAGGCCCAGTCGGCCCTGCAGGAATGTGACACATCCCCTAAAAGCCACAGAAACATCTCTGCAGCTGGCGCGCAGCCGACTGAGTTATCCGGCCAAGGCCTGACACGGCCCCCACTAAATTCGGTAAAATGGGAAATGTACATTGTCTGGCTACAAAGTAGGAGGTGTTTTATGAGATAACCCCCTCTCTCAGTGACCCTTTACGCGTATTAACCCCTTCACTGCGGTTCTATCCAAGTCACACAGTATTTACCCAACAAAAGCAGTCCCTGGGAAGAAGCACAAACAAGCTGTCAGTTGTGGGGTTGCGGTGCACGGCGACTGACCTGTATGGGAAATAGCGCGCGGGACGCGGCTGGTTTACTGCAAAACGTGTGGAACTAAGGGTCTGGTACAATGCGAGAGGAAGGCGGGGGCAACTTGTTTAATGGCACACCTTGCTTAACTGCACCAGAGGGGGTTCTTGTGTGAGAGTAAGGGGAGCACCTTGTTTATTGTATCAGACGGGGGTGCACGTTGTTTCTGCCATGGCAAGGGTCTGTTAGAGGTCAAGGGTGCCACGTGTTTACCGATCTCTGTGCGGCACTATGCAAGCGGTAAGGGCGGAGCTAGGTGACGGTGATCAGGGTGGCACTGTGCAAGAGGTACTGGCGGCGCGGAGGAAGTGTGCATGAGGTGAAGACGGAACTTGCTTCGAGGCGCTGTGCAGTGCAAGAGATACGCGGCGAATGAGGGGCACCGTGCAAGAAATCCACTAGGGGTTGAGGGATCCCTCCGTAGAGTGAGAAGGGGTGGGCAGGGTTCCGACACCGAGGTACCCAGAGGGAGGCTGCGCGTCATTTAATGCCATAACTCCTGCACACTCTTGGGCTCTACAGTAGCTGCTGACATCAGAGGAGGTCTCGCGGAATAGAGTGCCCCTGGGAGGATCAAGGGAGGGACAGGCTGTCATAGGTGTGGACAGGTGGACAGGGCAAAAGGTGGGTACAAAAAAGAGGTGTGTGCAGGTGGGATAGAACAGAAAGTAAGTAAAGGTGGGTAGAACAGAGAGCGAGTGTAGTTGGGTAGACTACAAGGCATACACAGGTGGGTAAAACAGAAAGTTAGTATAGGTAGGGTAGAACAGAAGGTGGGTACAACAGAAGGTGGGTATAGAGGTAGGCGTGTACAGGTAGGAGAAGGTGGGTTCAGGTGGGACAGAACAGAAGGCGTGTCCAGGTGGGTAGAACACAAGGCGTGGGTAGAACACAAGGCATGGCTATATGTGTAAGAACAGAAGGCCTGTACAGATGGGATAGAACAGAACGCAGGAACAGGTGCGCAGAACAGAAGCTGGGAACAGGTGGGTAGAAAAGAAGGCGTGTACAGGTGGGGTAGAACAGAAGGCATGTGCAGGTGGGTAGAATAGAAGGCGTGTCCAGGTGGAATAGAACAGAAGGCGTGTCCAGGTGGAATAGAACAGAAGGCGTATCCAGGTGGGTGGAGCACAATGTGTGTCTAGATGAATACAACAGAAAGTGGGTATAGGTAGGATAGAACAGAAGGCTTATGCAGGTGGGTAGAACAGAAGGTGGGACAGGTGGATAGAGTAGAAGACGTGCACAGTTGTGTAGAGCAGAAGACATGCACAGTTGTGTAGAGCAGAAGACATGCACAGTTGTGTAGAGCAGAAGACATGCACAGGTGGGATAAAACATAAGTTATGTACATACGGGTGGGTAGACCAGAAGGGTTGTACAGGTGGGTAGAGAAAAGGGTGTGTACAGGTGAGGGGTTAAAAAAAGAGGATGGGTACAGTTGTGTAGAACAGCAGAACACGCCCACTACCCCAAGTGCATGGGCAAGCAGCTCATGCACTGTTCTCCGGGGTGCAGCAGCAGGCAGTCTTACACTGCCATCATATGAAGGGTACACACTGCCATCATATGAAGGGTACACACTGCCATCATATGAAGGGTACCATATGAAGGGTACACACTGCCACCATATGAAGGGTACAGCAGAGACACTGTCATGATATGAGGCTACAGCAGAGACATTGTCATACACTGGCATCATGTGAAGGGCACAGCAGACACTGTCATACACTGCCATCATGTGAAGGGCACAGCAGCACACATTGCCCACACATCACAGGTACCGCTAATGCAGTACACTAACCAGAACACTAAAGTCACATCACCAGTGCTCGGAGTGTTGCATTACTCAATGGGTGTAGCAACACAGATTGCCATCACCTCAAAGGTACAGCAGCACAGATTGCCATCACCTCAAAGGTACAGCAGCACAGATTGCCATCACCTCAAAGGTACAGCAGCACAGATTGCCATCATATCATGGGTACAGCAGCACCCATTGCCACCAAATGAAGGGTATGGGCTTAGGGTAAGTAGATTCCACACTGTGATCACATCATTGGTGCAGGAGAAAACACTGTTGTCCCATCACTGGTGCTGACAGTACATACAACACCGCTCAAATGTCTTCTATATCTCACTATAGCAACTCACTACTAATCCTTTAGGGGTTCCGGGTTAGCGTGCTACTCGCCGAAAAAGTGATTCGACACCTCATCAGGGGTAGTAAGCGCTATATAGATGCAAATACAATACAATGCTGGGGCAGCAGGGCACGCTAACATCACACCGAGGGCAGTCAGAATACAATAGCACACCCTGCCATCACAAGAAGGGTGCCATGGGTGCAACACACACTGCCATAACACACGGAGGGTTTAGCAGCAAAACCGTGCTTTTTTTTTAAGCATGCTGGTGCAGAGGTGCACTTTATCACGAGAACTGAAGGTTGTCGCTTGTAGAGGGACACCGATGGGGCACTGTGTGAGAGGTGTGTCCTGATACAAACGGCGAACCACATTTAGCACAAGGAGAGAAGAGGAGTGTGCACGTACACTAGAATGGAGGGAGTGCTGTATGATAAGCGCACAGGTGCCCGGTGACTACAAGATTAGTACAACACTTTACACTGCACTTTATGAACACGTTATGTGTAGCCCAGAGGTTCATGGGAAGGGTTGTGGCGTGTTTTCACACGGGGGAAGGTTTAAGAGGGACGGCGTTAATGGTGGGGGCGGAGGTGTCAGCATGTGACACAGGTCAAGGACAGTGTTTAATTCTCAGGGAGGTAGGGGTGTGTGTGTAACAGGGAAGGGCGAAGTTAAAGATTGGGAGGAAAGGGTGATGTGCAGTCCAATGCCATGCTTGGCACACTGAGGGAGTCGTCACTTCCTAAGGACCATTCCTTGGTGTTTTGGACTTTTCATGAATGCCAACATTTTATAACAGGAAAGTGGGGAATTTCCCCCCCAAAAATCGGAGGAATATATTTCCCCAATGAATACTAGTGAAGCAGAGGCAGTTTTAGACCGGAGACAGGTAAAAAAAAAGAAGCCATTTTTTACTTTTACGGTAGAGAGACTCCCGCCTGTTGGGGTGTGTGACTTCTAGCTGAATTAATTTCTGGAATATGTAAGAACTTGAGGGTCAGGGGGGGGAGACAACACAGGCAGAAGGTATCACGCAGGACATTTGGTAACGAGCACAGGGTGAGACAGTGGCACACGGGGAATAGAAACAGTGTTTACCACACGGGATAGTGCCTCGCGCCTACTGTGTTTATCGCACGATAGTGACGTCACACCCAGCGCACGGAAGTTAAGCTCGCACGGCGCTGGAGAGGTGAGTATTGCAGAAGGCAGTGCTTGGCAAGGTGGCGCATCTCAAACTCACAGTCAGACAGAGCATCCCAGCGCGTGACGTCACGCCCAACGCCGTGACGTCACGCTTGCACAGCGCTGGGAAGGAGGGTACTGCACCAGGCGCTGTACTTAGCACAGTGGCGCGTCGCTCAAACTCGGACAGAGCAACCCTGCGCGTGACGTCACGCCCAACGCCATGACGTCACGCTTGCACAACGCTGGGGAGGAGGGTACTGCACTAGGCGCTAGACTTAGCAGTGGCGCGTAGCTCAAAATCAGACAGAGGAATCCTGCGTGTGACGTCACGTTCACACAGAGCTGGGGAAGAGGGATTTGTTACACACACAGCGGCGCCTCTCTCAATATTACATTCAGACACAACAGCGCGACACGCTTTCACGCACAGCGCGTGACGTCACACCCAACGCGATGACGCCACGCTCACACAGCGCAGCCTGGCTAGGCGCTGCTTTGTTTAGTCAGTCATTGGCACTAGGGCTGGCAAGCACGTCCGCTTCCACAACGGTCGTGACGTCACACCCAGCGCGATGACGCCACGCGTACACAGCGCAACTGAGGCGCTTTCTTTAGCCAGTCGGACTGTGGCAGGCAGGCGAAGGAACAAGTCAGAATCAAGCACAGCCATGACGTCGCACCCAACGCGATGACGCCACGCGCAGCCTGGTGAGGCGTTTGCGCCAGTCGCAGCCGCGCGGCGCTCGCAGGCCCGGCATGGCCGTTACTCACCCTTGGTGGCCTCCCGGTAGCTCTTCTCGGGCAGGCAGGCTCCTCGGCCGTGCAGCATGGCGTGCAGGGGCTTGTCCTCGCCCTGGCGGGGCAGGCAGCGCAGGCCCTGGGCGCAGCGCTCCGTGTAGACCCCGCAGGCCTGGCCCTCGGCCAGGGCGCAGGTCAGGCAGCAGCCGCAGCCCGGCTCCTTCACCAGCTCGCAGGCGTTGGGGGTGGGCGGGCACATGGACAGGGCCTTGTCGTCGCACTGCTCGCAGTGCACGAAGGAGCCCAGGGCCCGGCACAGGCCCACGGTCAGGGAGAGCAGCAGGCAGAGTCCCGGCAGCATGGCTGCGGCCCGGGGGTGCAGCGTGAGGAGAGAGGGGGAGAGAGTGCACACCGACAAATAAATGCCAAGAGAGATCTGAGCCCAAGTGCTGAGCGAAATGCACCAAAATAAAGACCTACCCCCCCAAAGAAATGAGGGAACTGCACCCCAAAAAGTCAGAAATATGTAATGTAGCCCAAGAACGTTACTCCACAGTATTCTAACTGGAGCCCTTAGCTCAGAAGAGACCCCTGGACGTGCAGTTTCTTTTTTGTGTGTCCCCGTCCCTCTGCTCCCTGAATACTCTGTGCAGAAAAGCCCAAACCCTATGTACCCCGAAAAAGTGTGCTGAATGTTTTAAAGAGACTCCCTGCTGTTAGATGGCCAACAGCTGCCCAGAGGAGCCTTAAGCCGGGTCACATATGGGAAGAGCCTGGGTGCGGTCTTCAAGGCGCTCTTGGAGCTTTGCACCCCACAAAGTTTTCAGGCGACCTCATGCACCGCCAGAAGACTTCAAACGTGCTCTTAGAACGAGTCCGAGGTGTGTGCCCCAAGGGGCGCTGTATGCAGAAATCCTCTCTCTCTTGTTGCCCCAACACTGCTGCGGGGGTCAACCACACAATGTCTCGTCGCTTGTCCCTGCCGCAGCGGTGCCCTCCGCAACAGGTTGCACTAGGTGGTGGGGTCGAAAAGCCTTGGTGTCTTTATTTTTAGTCTTTGTTTTTGAGGCAGAAGCCCCCGCCAACACTTAAAATGTCCAGGCAATGAACAAATCCACCTGATTTGCACGCTCAGGAGCCGCAGAATAACTTCTTAATTCCCAAAGCTGTCTCGTTTGGAAACGGCACGGAAGGTCTGCAGCAAAACTCTCTGACGCACACAACAAAGTGCGCAGTGTTTCCTCTAAGCCACTTGCAAAGATGTCGAAAATGAAAATTTGTCGTGGAAAAAAAATTCACTCGTTTTTGCAAAAATCGCTGTTGTGAAAATAAGAGCAGGACGCTAATGCGAGCGAGGTGCTCAGAGGCGCTCTTCCCCCTGGAAAAGTTCCTGCAGAGACTGCCGACTGCAGAGCCTGGGCTGTCTTTCTTAAATACACTGGCCCTGGCTGGCTGCCAGCCCTCCGAGCTCAGATGCAATCTGAGCTGTGAGTGACACCCCCCTTCTCTGGATGCCTGCAGTAACCAGGGCGATATCAGTGCACATTCAAACAAGTGGGGGCTGGGGCACCTCCCCGCCGCTCTTCCCCCACCACCTTCAGCATCAGCCAGCCTGCGTCCTAGGGCTCTGGCAGAGCAGGCGCTCGTCGCCGCCCCGAGTCCGTTTAAAGCACCATCCTCCCGAGTGGAGTATCGGGTGTTGCGACCGAGGGTTTTGGGTGGACAGTACGTTGGTGTGCAGGAGAGCCTGCGTGTGGATGGAAGCTTGCAGTAGTCTGGCACCACTGTGCAGCGAGATTAGGGACGTGTGTGGTAGAGCGCAGGAGTAATGAAGTTTCCAGTAGCTAAACTTTCAGCAAGACTATAGTGCAGGGAGCTTGCACCAGACAAGCTTTCAATCGGAGAGTGCAAGCGCCAAGCTTTCAATCAGCGATTGCAAGCAAAGTGAAACGTGCAACAACCAACCAGAGAGTAAGGAATATGACGCTTGCAACAGGAAAGCTTTCAACCAGCGAGTGCTAGCAAAAGGAAGCTTGCAGCAGCCGTGCTTTCGAGCAGAGTGCAAACAAAATGAAACTTGCCGCAGACAAACTTTCAACTAGCTAGTGCAAACAAAAGGAAGCTTGCAATAGCAACGTGTTTGCATATAGAGTGCAGGAGGAGGGGAGCTCACAGGTGCCAATATTCAATAAGGAGCGTGCAAGGTAGGAGCGCCCTTAATGCTAACACGCGAAAGGAAGCTTGTAGGAGACTGGTCCCGTAGGCAGCGTGACGCCGAAGGCAGGGTACAGATACAGAGACTCGCAAGAAAAAACACGAGTCTTGCAGCTAACATGTTTCTTTCTGGAATAGTAAAGTTGGGGGGCAGCTTCTCTGGGCCAGGTAGGCATGCTGCAATAGGGAAAATGTGGCTCTGCAGGGCACTGTGGTTCAGAAGATCGGGAGATGGCAGTACCCCGAGCTTCAAAAGAGTGTGTTTGGGGGGGGGGGGGTGTAACAGGTTGTACTTAAAAGGGGTACTTGAGCCTGTCAGACTCGTCCGATAAAACAAGTGTGAGGCAACGGAGACTGAAAAAAAGAACTGTACTCTGCAACGGGGGGAGGGGGGGTGTATTGGGTTCAGGGGAAGTGGGGAAAGGAAAAAGCTGCAACAAAGTATCCGCAGCTGGGAGGGTGGGGGAGGCGGCAGACACAATTAACTCAGACTTTCTTCAGGTGTGCACTGCGGGTTGGCTGCACCGCTGAACAACAGGACGAGCGTCGCTGGGCAGTGAGGCGCTCGGGTCGTGCTTTCACTCCTGTCCGAGCCCACACACTCCAGTGTCCACGTTTTCCTCTTTTGTAATTTTCTCAATAACATTTCCGCCCAGTACCTGGTCTTCACCCGTGAGATTGCGGTTACACCCCATCATTTCCCTTCACCTGTGAGATTGAAGCTTGCACCTCGTTCTGCCAATGTCTGTCACCTGCACCTCTTCACTTGTGAGGTGAAGCTAGCAAATGTCTGTGAGCTGCGAGTTTATTTCACCCCGGGGCTGGGGGGGAGAATCTTGCATCTCATCCTGCCCAAGCCTCTAACCTGGGGGGAATCTTGCATCTCATCCTGCCCAAGCCTCTAACCTGGGGGGGAGGGGGAATCTTGCATCTCATCCTGTCCATGCCTCTGACCTGGGAGGTGAAACGCTAAGATCATTCCGCCAAACTTTATCTGGGAAGTGAACTCTGTGCTTTCTTCTACCCTACCCTTTCAGCGGGGTGAGGAGGCTTGCACCTCATCCTGCCACTGCCTTTCAGCTGGGAGGTGACGTCTATAGGAGTCTGCAGCTTGCACCTCAGTACCTCCATTCTGCCCGCGTATTTCAGCGGGGAAATAAAAGCCCGTGCTGAAATTCATCCCGCCCAGTGTATTTCTGCTGGGGTTTGACCCCTGCCCCATCTTCTGTCCTACACTTTCAGCTGGGGTGTAAAGCCTGTACCTCGTCCTGCCCAGCGTGTTTTAGCGGGGGGTAAAATCTGCCCACATTGTGTCAACTGCATTTGGATGGACAGGCAATGTTGGATAAAATTCACACATCAAGTACATATTTTTTCAGCTTGAGGGGAGGGCGAATACCGGACGGACCGTCTTTGGTCAACTTTATCTGTTTCTATATGGTGGGGGAGGGGCAGAGCTCGTGACCATGGCTACGTCCCATCCAAACTGTTGTTTTGATCTGCTTGCTGTTAGTGTAACGATGTTTGCGTTGGATCAGGAAATTGTATAGCGCCTAAAACTGCCAGGGTAGACACTTCAATGCGCTTTTCTAACCTTCTAGTGAGTTTCCTTGCGTGTCAGTAATTACGTCTCTGCTAACTGACGCAGCTCAAGTTCCCTGCGCGGTATGATACAACCAGGCATTGAAAGAAGGGTTAAAAGAAACCCATGCCTGGTTATTACTCATCCCATAAAGCACTAGAGGTCGGGAGACTCTGGGATTCAGGAAGACTGGGGCTGCCGGTACCTGTGGTGCAGCGTGTGCACACATGTACCGAGTAATCGTGTAAAACAAGGTGCAGTCCCGGGGCGGGGCGCGCGCTGTGCCCGCGCGGCCGCCTCTGCTTCGGTTCATGTTGGAGTGCGCTGCTCTCTCCCTGTTGAAATAAAAATGCCAATCTCTAAACTATGGCAATGGTAAGCCTGGGACACGCCGCCCCAACGTCATGCTCAAAAGACGCCAGGCTGAGACGGGGAGGCCATATGTTTCCCCAACGCCCTACATTCCCCCCACTCCTGAAAGAATTCGAAAGAATGCCCAAATCTGCCTACAAATGCAGCAGACCGAGGGGGAAGAGTCGGATAAGCACATAGAAGTGTAAAACCGAAAGTGCAGGTCCTGCAACAAATAGCTGCAAAACTCTTTTAAAGAGAGAGGTAGGTTGATGCACCTGCTACATATAGCAAAGGTCTGCCCCATATTCCCGAGCAGACCTTGCCTTGTGACCTTGGGGTTCTTAAGAGGGGCCTTGCAGGTCTGCGGCGTTACCGCAGCTGTCGGTGTTTTTCCGCCAGCGAGATTTGCATGTGAGCGCGGGCTCCTAACCTGGATTTCTGCTGGCTCATTCTCTCTGCCTGTGCGCCAGGCTGCAGTGCATCCAATCGGCCGCTAAGAGGCGCGCTGAGCTATGCTATAAACGTTGATGCTATTCTGGCTAAAATGTTTTAACTGTTTCCTTCCCTCGGATACTGACTATTTTCCCAGAAAAGCTCAAGTTTGGAGCGCTGCCTTCACATTGTCTGACAGGGAAGGGTTACTTTCTATTTTCAAACACTGTGTTGAGTTCTGTTCTCTTTTTTTTCCCCTTGAGTTTGCGGGCGCTTTTAGTCTTTACGCTTGCCTATCCACTAGATAGTTCAGTAGGGTAATGCAACAGTTACGGGAATCTCTGCGAACTAAGGGGCAGATTTATGAAGGCCTTGCGCCGCAGGTGCGTCACTTTTTCCCATGTTAAAAATGACGCACCGGCGGCGCAAGGCCTTCATAAATCTGCCCCTAAGCCTTTCCTAGCGCTATAAAAATTAAACAAGTGCTGTTTAGTCGGTCATCTAAAGCGCCCTGAAGGTGCACGGCTGCAGAATCTAACGATGACGAAACAGCTTTCTGTTTGGGGTATTATCTACATTTGCTACTGACTTTTCTGTTATGATGTTGGTTTAATCTCGAGCAGGGAAGTTTGTAGAGCAGCCACAGAGGTTTTGTCTCTGGCAAAGTATTTCTGTAAAGGTTTTGCTGGTCGGAGGGAGGGGGTTGGGCGGGGGATCTTGTTACGCAAGAGGACACACGGTCTATGCTTTCACGCCGTGGCAGTAGAGAAGTCACACCCTCACTTACACATTGAGTTCTCAGACGCATGTCCTTTTCTCTGCCTATAATGCAGGCAGAGGCGAGTCTCCCGGCATTGAAGGGAGGCTCCGAGTCGGGACTCTTGGCTAACTTCGGGGACCGCTTTCAGTTCAGGGAGACGCTGCCCGGCTGCGCGCACCTTTTACAGGGGCGGCTGGTGACATTTAAAAGTGGTGGGCGTAAATACTGCACTGTGGCGAGCGAGCCAGAATCACCTACAGGTGAATGTTCCCAAGCACACCAATAGAAGCACCAGGCGGATGATAACTCCAGCCCACACATACATACATATGACACATTTTACGACTTAACTATCCAAACAAGATCGTATGTTCCTGTGCAATCATGTTAGCCCACTGTGCCTTAGTTCCATGGTGCAACAACATTGTCAGTGTCTGTAAATTGTAAAAAAATAACAGACCAGGCGTCTTATTGAAAACAGGACATTTTCATCAATGGGACAGTCCTGTGTCACTTGACATGTGTTACAGTGCAGAAACATATGCAGTCAGGCAAGAATGAAAGCACATTCCAGAAAACGGCGGCAAGTTGGGTAAAGATCTAAACAGCAGTGTGCACCCTTCTGCCCTCACATCCCCGACCCTCGGGCCCCAGAGTCCCACATCCCACTGACACTCGCAAACCCCCGCTCCCAAGGAAAGGCAGCCTGCCCGTCTCACTCTTCAGTCCTTGATGCACATATTGAGCCGAGCCCCAGTGGTATTCGTGAAAATACCCAGAAGAAACTTCACCGGGCAGTCTAGAGCACATCAGAGATAACACCGAGCCAGACCCAATCAGGCTTCCACACTCGTGACGGTGACCTGACCAGCAGAGAAGACACTTAGGCGCGGCCAGCATGACTCTGGGAGGGTGCGCGCGGGGAGGGGGCGTGGGGGGCAGTTATTTTAATGAATAAATAAAACTTACCAGGCATCTCCTCCGGTCCCACATCGCATCATGTTTCTTCTACAACTTGGTGGTGGAAGTAACTTCTCCCCGCTCTTTTCGTTTGCCGCAACAGGAAATACTAGCTGCCAATCAGGACACTAAATGCGACGGGGGGCTCCGGGCGGCTGGCATTTGATAGGGCATGGGGCAACTTTATGAATAACGCGTCACCGCCCGAGCAGGAGCCTATCTGCAAACGCCTGGACTACACTGGGCATGCGCAGCATGCCTAATGGTTTGTGAATGTGAGTGAGGGGCAACGCTCCTCACTCACATGCGCAGACCATCTACTGGACTTCTGCTCTCCTCTCGCGTGCGTTCGCTGTGCCTTTACATGCGCACTTCAAGTTTCACCCGTGAAGCACAGGCCGGCCTGTGCTTCACGGGTGAAACTTGAACTGCTTACATTCCTGTTAATCTGTTGCCCGATTATTTTGTAGGGCGCTGCCCTGGCGCCCCTATGGACCAGCCGCCACTGACCTTTTACCAGATTTGCTACTTCTGGCGCATCTCTGCTAATCAGCAGGGATGCGCCATAAGAGTTGCAATGCATCTGCCCACCCGTGTGCCACCACTGATGCGCCGCATTTACAATGCGGCGCACTGTGGCGCACGGATGGGCAGATGCGTGTCGCATTCCCTGTTGGAAAGGCGGCGCATTGCTGGAGTTGCGTCGCAAGCGCAACGCAGCTCCAGCAAGGCTCGGGGATGCCCTATCCCTAACATGCTGCGTCAATCCTTACGCCTGCTTCAAGCAGGCACAGGGTTTTGACGCAGCATGGCCTTAAAAGTGACTGAGTGAGTTCTTGTACATTTCACTCAGCCACTGTTCCTGTGCCGGAACGCCCTCCCCCTCCCCCACAATGCCTACATGTGGTGCCGGGCTGTACAACGTGACCCACCTCCCAGATGCGTCACTTTGTAAATATCCCGCAGCATGGTGCTGGCTTTGCGCGCCCCTGCGTCACAAAAGTGACATAACAGCGGCGTAAAAGAGGCGCAAGGGGCTTGTAAATCTTCCCCCTTGTGCGGATGCGGGCAGAGGAACATGGTGCAGGTTTGTAAATGCCGGAAACCTAAACACACCTCACATGTATAGTAGCCCCGAGTCTGCCTGAACTGGACTGGCTCTCCCCGGCGGGCAAAGACCCTCCCTAGAGGTGGGTTTGAAGGGTTGAAATGGAAGGTACGCACAGCTGCACCGAAACGTGAAAACAGGGATCCGATTAACAGCATGATCAAGGCGTATGTATCAATGGTGCAACAGGTGCAGTGACACCGAGACACAGTGGTCACTGGCAAAATTCAGTACCAGGACAGCCGCTGAAGACCAATTCTGCTTTCTCAAGGCACCCTTGCTATACCATTTGTTGAGCTGGAGACATTTTAGTGGGGGGTGCGCTTGAGAAATCTCAATCGTAGAATAAATGTGGAATAATTACATATGTTATGCTGCACTTTTGGATAGCATGGAGCTTGCCATTAGTGTGACTTCTTAGCGCCGTATATAGTATACTTTTCCTATGCGCTGTTATTGAACCCGCCTCCAAGTCTATCAAAGCGGAGCCGATACTGTCAAGTCATTAACATGTGACCTGCATCTCAGGGCGGGCCTGAGCCCACCGTGCTGCCTTACCAGCATGCGTCAAGTGGTACAAAGCATGAACATTACAGGAGCTCCCAATTAACAGGCTAATATGTAAAGCCCCTAAGTGAAGAGTAAAGAACCGGGTTATTTAATACCCAGCGGCGCCAGGGGCACGCCCAAAGCCTTCGGGTTCTACCTGTCTTAGAATACAGAGACACAGAAACTTCTTGGTGGCGTCAAAGATCAAATTTATTGGCTGCAGCCAGTAACAGAAGTCCTAGAAGTCATCACGGTATGAGTTCTCAGGAGACTGCTCAATTTTACACAGCAAGTCATCCCTTTTCATGCCAAACATTATGCTTCAGGCAAACATTCCTTGTTTACAGTTTAACCAATCGCATGTTTCCACACCAGAGGTATCGCATGACAGTAAAACCCACTTTTCAGTTGCGCAGCGCATGATCAATCATCGGTCAAACCCAACATTCTTCTTTAGACAGGTCGAATGAACCCATAATAAAAAAGGCCACAACCCAATCATAAATAGACCATAAAGAAAGGAGCAGAAACAGGTGCGAGTAGGATAAGGCATATTTGTGTGCAATAAAAGTTTACGATGTCCTGTGCTCTGATCCTTTAATCTTGATCAGCTAAAGGGCAGGAACTGGTTTAACAAGGTCAGCTTCAGGCAACAGGGTCAGTTCACTCAGGTCAAACAGGAGTCAGCACGAACTGGAGCTAAGGTGTACATGTACTTAAAAGACTTGTTCAGCCACAGTCATCGGCCTATGTGAGGGCAATCACAAAATGGCTGCCATACACAAAATGGAACCCAAGGGTTCAGAACGAAATCCCTAAATACGTAGTGAATCCATTGGTCTAATGTGATGAAAACACTCATACTTGCCGCACTAACTAGTTACGGTTCGCTAATATCAAATTCGTAACGAAACCATGACCTTTATGAAACGGGTTCAGAATTCACGGAACCTCAGACCCTTCTTTTGCCCTTACATAGGCAATAACCTAAACTCACGTCAATCTGAATCCAGGTCTATATTCATCAGATCATCAAGATGTTGCTGTAGCATAATCCTATTACTTAGTACCTCTCTTGGGACAGGTCTCCTTGCACACGTAGTAGCACAGAGGCCACATATAGCAGGAGCGCACTGCACACAAAGACAGAACAGGAAAAGAATCGCTAAAGCCATCCCAATGATCATCAGAATCTTCCATCCCCAGGTCGATAACAGTTCCCAAAACCATCCAATCAACGACCAATCTCCTTTATCGACATTTATAGACTTGGAGATCTTATGTAACTTAGAAATGCCCTGGTATACTGTAGGAGAATTGTCTGGTATGAAAACCCAGCTACTCAATTGGATCACTTTACATACCCCACCTTGATCTGCAAGTATGACGTCTAAAACCATTCGATTCTGTAACGTCATAAGGCGATCCGCTTGAAGCTCAGCGGTCAGATTACTAAGGGCACCAGCAGTTTCATTTATGGTGGATTCAACCACTCTCGTTAATTGCCATAAGTTTCTACTGTTTGCCATAGGTCCCCAAAACGGTAGGACTGAGGTACTGGGTTTTTCAGAACCGGTACTTAACCAGTAACCCAGCGGTGTCAGGGAATACACACCCAAAGACCTCGAGTCCTTTTCCTGATTCAGACCACAGAAACTTAGAGTCTTCTAGGTGAAGTCAAAGATTAGTTTATTGGCTGCAACCAAGGTAACAAGTGTCCTAGAAGTACAACACGGGGAAGTATATTCTCAGGAGACTGCTCGAATTTACAAAGTCGGGTTTCTCTCTTTATACAGAATATTCAGCTTCAGGCAAACATTCTTCGAATTTGTAGTATGTCATTTACAGTTATTGGTTTACAAAAGAAAAGCAGAGTCATGATGACATGTACATATTTCACGTCGTGCTGCCCATAACAAATCACCCGGCAAGGCCCAACATTTCATCAGATATCAGTGGACCCCCAATAAAACAGGCACCTCCCCACCATAAAGTAAGTGAAGCAAAAGAGTAAAGACAGATGTGAGAGCAAGATACGGCAGGTGTGTGCGCAATGAGGAGGTTTATGGCCGACTGAGCCCTGATGCTATCTTGCTTGGCCACTGGAGAGGACCTGACCTAACGGGTCCGGCCTGGGGCAATGGTTCCAACTGGCATAGGTCAAGGAAAAGTCGATCAAGGTGTACGTGTCCTTCTGGGGTCAAATCCAGCTGGTTTATAAGCCTATGTAAAGGGCAACTCACAAAATGGCTGCCATACACAAAATGGAAGCCGAGGGTTCTGAACGAGAGTGACGATTTCAAAGTGAAATCGTCACTTGAATATGCTGAAAATACTTGTACAGGACGTACTCGTCATTCTCGGTCTTTTGGCACTAAATTCGTCCATTTACGATGAAGTTTTATTCTCGAGTGCAGACACATTACATGAGTCCAGAATTTTCAGTACTACAATCCCTCCTTTTGCCCTTACATAGGCAATTAATCTATCCTCATGTTAGTCTGAGTCCAGATCTATATCCCTAAAGTCATTGAGATGTTGCTGTAACATCATTCTAGTACTTAGTTCATCTCTTGACACAGGTTTCCTTACACATGATGTAACACAGAGGCCACATATTGCAGGAGCACACTGTATGCATAGACAGAACAGGAAAAGAATGGCTAAGACCATCCCAATGACCATCAGAATTTTCCATCTCCAGGTGGATATCACTTCCCAGAACCAACCCGTTAACGACCAATCCCCTTTTCCCACATGAATAGATTCGGAAATCTTATGTAGTTTGGAGATGGCCTGGTACACTGTTGGAGCGTTATCAGGGATGAAGATACAGCAACTAGATTGGATCAATCTGCATACTCCACCTCGGTCTGCAAGGATGATATCTAAAGCGACCCTGTTCTGAAGGGTCATAAGCCGATCCGACTGGAGCTCAGCAGTCAGGTTACTAAGGGCACCAGTAGTTTCTATCACGGTGGACTCAACTACCCTTGTCAATTGCCTTATGTTTCTGCTGTTAGCCATGGATCCCCAGAACGGCAGAAAACCCTTTGCAAAGTCTCCAAATTCTTGACCTGCAGTGTCTTCTTCACTCAAAACACCTCTAACTATCCTTGTCCTGTGGTAGTCTGCCGCTGCTGTGTAGGTGGGAGGCAACAGGAAGGAAACAAAACATGAGCCCGAAAAGTCATGGGGCAACCATGTATAGGCTCTATCATGGCAGATGAAATAGGTACCCTTAGCTGCTAAAAACGCAGGGGAAGTCTGAGATCCAAACATATACGTTTCAGTACAGACACTCTTCCCTAACTGAGCTCTGGGATTCCTGCCAATACCTTGCAGACACAGGTGACCCTGATGGGGTACGATCCATATTGGGGATGATCCTTTAGCTTGCTGTCTCTCACTGAGAGTGGCTTCATATCCGGTCACGTTCCAATTTACATATGCAAGTATCTCATCATCAGGAGTATCTTCATAAGAAATTACTTCCTTAATCATGTCAACTATGCCTTTTACCAGGGCGCTAGTCTTGAGGTTATCTTTTACAGAACGTAGGGGTTGGATTTCACGTGCATATATGAACATCGTTCTGTACGCCCATACAGAGCCATTACGACTGAAAGGCAAAACTAGATAAGGGATACCTTTATCCGTAGTGTGAGGCATAAGGCCACAAACCCAACAGTCAGTTGTGTTCATCACGTGCTGGTGCTGGTGCAATAGCTGAATGAAGGAGTTATTAATGAACTCTAATCTTCTATTGTATTCATGGCCAGGAAGGGGGTGGAAAGAATGAGAGGAAACAGTAGTAGGAGGTATGGGTGATGCAGTGGGTGCAAATGTTACACGAAAGGAGAATAAAGCGTAACCTATCAAAAATATCATCATACTGAATAACATACAAATGCACATTATGAAAAAACTTTTTTGTCATCGCATTGCATAACATGTTTTTACAGTTCGCTCGTTTGGCAGGTTTCTCCGCATCAGGAAACTCCATCCTCTCTAGAGTGCTGCCCGCGGTGGTAGGTTGATTCTGCTAAAGGATGCTTCTGTCAGTCCAGGGCAACTCCCTTAGACCAACGAGAACTACCGACCTAACGTCGTTAGCTGCACCCAAAAGACTTTTTAGGCAACCGCGGCCCTAGCAGCGGAACCCGGATGGCGGTTCGAAAAACAAAAATAAGCAAGTTACCTAGATGGGAGATCTGCACTTTCAAAAATAGTACTTGGGGGGGGGGGGGGGGGGGGGGGGAAGTATCTTTTTTTATTTGTCCATGGATCTTAGTCTCAAATTGCAAAAGGAATGACTTTATTAGTTCGTTTTTCTCGGTCTCAAATTATACCGTTGCTTCCCAGGTATTGTCTGATCTGGGATCAAAAGGTCAGGCTCTGTAATGTTCACTCGCTTGGATGGTGGCACAGCCTTGTGCAAAATGTCTTCGTTTTCTTGTTCAGAGTCAGTTCCTTTTACATGTGAATCATTAAAAGGGACGGTATTTGGCACGGCATCAGGTTCTTTACTCTGGTCATAGGGCAGAGGTAAGGGTACCCTTTTACAGTGGACCCCGTGGATCCAGGCCTTCTTCCCTTCCACTCGAACTGCCGATCTGGTAGAGAGAAGGATGAGGTGAGGCCCTGTCCACCTGGGCTGGTCGTTCTTAGTCCTCTGGAAGTTCCGCACCAGCACCCAGGTTCCAGGGTCAATGCTGTGTCCCGGAGTCTCAGAGACCGGAGGCAGGGTGTCGTTGACCTGTTGATGCAAAACACGCAATTTAGCCGTCAATTCATACAGATAGTCAAGCAAAACAGGGTGTTCTAGCTCGCTGAACTTCGTGGGCCTAGGCACTCCCCATATGTTGGCTGGCCGGCCGGCCAAAGACAATCTCATAGGGGCTGAGTTTCACTCGCGAATGCAGTCATTCTGGTGGATAGGAGTGCTAAGGGTAGAGCGTCAGGCCATTTAAGACCTGTGCTCGCTTGGATTTTGGCCAATTTAAGTTTTAAAGTGCCATTGTAACATTCTACTAATCCAGCTGATTGGGGGTGATTTGCAGCGTGGAACTTTTGCCTAATGCCTAGCCCTTCACACACTTTCTTCATCACGCGACCCACAAATTCACTCCCATTATCAGACCAGACCATTCTAGGCATTCCGAATCTAGGGAAGTACTCTTTCACAAGGGCTTTCGCTGTGGACAAGGCAGTATTGTCCTTTAGGGGATAGGCTTCTATCCATCTTGAGAAAGCACAAACAACAACAAGCACGTATTTTAAGTTGTTGCACCTTTCCATGTGGATAAAATCTAGCTGCAAAAGCTCGAACGGATACGTAGGAGGTGCAAAATGACCAGCTGGAGTTGGGGTTCCCCTACCAGGATTGTGTTGCAGACACACCATGCAATTCTTGACAACATTCTCTGCACACTTGGGAATTCCTGAATTTTTCCACACTGGGGCCAACAACTCGCAAATCCCTTTCACGCTGATATGAGCCATTCCATGAGCCATTGTGACTACTGCAAGCACACATGCATCGGGTAACAACCATCTCTGATGTTCTGTCGATTCAATCCAACAACCGTTTGCATCCATTCTACCTGTACTCTCTCTCCACGTGCTCAACTCTTTCTCTGTGGCCTCAGCTTGGACGGACTTCACACTTTCTATCGTGTCCTCACATATTCCAACATCACCAGTCCATCTTTCAGGGCCTGCAACATACATTCGGCTCATCACATTCTTTGCGGTTTCTTTCGCGGTTTCGTCAGCAAATGCGTTTCCATGACCAACGTCATCAGTCACCTTCTTGTGAGCACTACATTTTACAATCGCCACTTGTAAAGGCAAAGTCAGTGATTCTAGAAGCTCATTTACCAACTGACCATGCTTAATTTTAGCTCCATGCGAAGTCAGGAACCCACGTTCTCTCCACAATCATCCAAAACTGTGAGCCACACCAAACGCGTACTGGCTGTCGGTGTAGACAGTCACTTTCATTCCTTTTGACAACACACATGCTCTCGTGAGTGCAATTAGCTCCGCTGCCTGAGCTGAATTATGTGGGATGCGTGTAGCTTCAACAATCGTGTGCAAAGTCGTGACAGCATATGCTGCAGTCGTATCGCCATTCGGAAGCTTGAAACATGAACCATCCACCCACAATGTACCATCACATTCAGCAAGAGAAGTGTCGAAGAGGTCTACTCTTCCTTTCGTCTCTTCTTCTGTTCTATAAAGACAATCATGCTGTTCTGAAGCATCTGATTCTTCTATGAATGGTAATAATGTGGCTGGGTTAAGGGTGTTGCACTTTTGAATGTGCACATGACTTGCTAGCAAAGTCAGTTCGTACCCTGACAATCGAGCACTGGTTAAGTGCTGTGTCTTGGTTCTATTTAACAATGTGTCTACTGCATGTGGGACCATCACGACTAGTGTATTATTCATGACCAGGCCAGCAGACTGTCGAATAGAAACAGCTGCTGCCGCTGTGGCTCTTAGACAACTTGGCAATGCTCTAGCTACCGGGTCCAAAGTCGATGAAAAATACGCGCATGGACGTTGTTTGTCTCCAAATGACTGAGTCAGTACTGATAATGCGCAACCTTCCTTCTCGTGGAAGTACAATGTAAAAGGCTTACTGTAGTTGGGGTTACCTAACACCGGAGCCGAACATAATGCTGTGCGTAATTCGGAAAAACTCGTTTGACACTCTTCAGACCAAGGGACGGGATTGGGTGTATCTTTACACGTTCACGCCACCAAAGGTTTGGCCAATAATGAAAAATTAGGGATCCATTGTCTACAATATGATGTAATGCCCAAGAAAGCACGTATTTCTCTCTGTGTTCTTGGCACACTCAATTTCGCTATTGCCTGAATTCTCTCTGGGGTCAGTTTCCTTCCCTCCTTCGATAAGAGATGACCTAAGTAGGTCACCTCTTGTCGGCAGTATTGAAGCTTGGAAAGTGACACCTTGTGATGGAAATCGCACAGATGGCGTAACAATGACATTGTTGCTTTCTTGCAAATTTCCTCAGTATCCGCAGCTATAAGCAAATCGTCAACATACTGTACAAGAGTAGCACCTTTTGGCAAAACAATCGTATCGAGCTGTTTTTTTAGAGCTTGACTGTATATTGACGGACTTTCACAGTAGCCCTGAGGAGCGCGTTTAAAGCGGAAGCTTCGACCTCCTAAACTGAAGGAAAAAATATCCCTGCTCTCCTCGGCGATCGGGATGCTGAAGAAAGCATTCTTCAGGTCAATCACCGAAAACCAAGTGGCAGAAGCTGGAATCATAGTCAATAATGTAGTAATGTCTGGGACAACTGGAAATTGTGGCACCACGATCTTATTCACCTCTCTGAGATCGATCACAAATCTGTACACCGGTGGCTGAGATGGGTCAGTTCGTTTTAAAACAGGTAGAACAGGACTATTGCAAACGTTGCCTCTTGTCACATCTTTTTCAATTAACTCGTGAACGATCGCTAGCAAAGCTTTCTCGCCTTCACTAGAAATTCTATATTGGGGAATTCGTGGCATTTGAACATTGGTTTTCAATGTTCCAACATATGGTGGAATTTCTAAAAGACCGACATCGTTAGGACCAGTAGCCCAAAGAATGTCCGGAAGAAACGACAACTCTGTTGGAAGTTTGTCTCTCGACAAATACATGGCAGAAACCACTTTCTTACCTAAAGTGAGTTGTACTCCCGAGGGAGAACAGTACAAAGTCGCATACAATCTTTTTAACAGATCCAATCCCAACAAATTTTCACCACAACCTGTTGTCAGAATAAGGGGTGCTTCTAATTCACGGGGACCAACAGAAAGAGTCAAATGGTCAGAAATCGGATTCCTAACTGGGGCGCCAGAAAAACCTACAGAAACGTTCATTTCGCCAGACAAAGGTGCGCAGGGAGTTTGGAGTGCATAATAGAACTCTTTGTAGCACCAGTATCCAACAGAAAAGGTTCTGACACACCTGATGTAATCACCTCAACGTATGGTCCGCTCTGATCTACTGGAACTGAAACAACTCCCTCTCTTTGTCTATGGCTGTCCTAGCAATCATTACTCTCCCAATTCTCACTTTCTGTATAGTAATCATTTGTATAGTACTGAGCTGTCCTACCAGATGTGTTATTCTGCTGATCAAACTTGTTCATGGAATTTTGAGGTGGAAGGGGACGTTCGTTCCGGGGGGCATTCCCGTGTCCTCTTCCTCTAGGCGCTTGCTGAGCACCTCGACCTCTTACACCAGAAGCGCCATTCGCGCGCTGTAGTAGGATAGGGCAACTATATTTAAAATGACCTTCCTCCTTGCAATACGAACATTGGTTGGGACCTACAGAAACACGTGGTTGACAATACTCGATCCTTTGCGAGTTCCTAGGATATTGTTGAGGCGGCTGCAAATTACTCTGGTAATTATTCTGACCGTTATTATTTTGACCGCCACCACCACATGGTGGATATGCTTGCTGTAACAAAACCTTCGTTTTCAACTCTTTCGTTTTCTTTTCTACTTTATCTTTCTCGTCTTTGTCTCGATTTTCGTAATACTGTGCTGTAGCTAATATCTGTGCCGAAGACGAGACTTCCCAAGAACTTTCCGAGTCCTTTAACTTTTTGCACAACTCAGGAAGCAAATTGTGCACGAATTTATCGACGAACAGTCTCTGACCACCTTCTGTGCTCATATCTTGACCACTGTGGTCGACAAGTTTCTTCAAATCTGGTGAAGAAATCAGACCCCGTTTCATCTTTCTTCTGTTTACATGCAGATAGTTTATCCCAATTCACGCGTATTTCAGGCATTATCTTTTTCATATAATCAATTATTTTACCAGGCAGTTCTGCTATCAAAGGTTCAGGCTTAGCGCCACCTACTTGTAGGGCATCTGTCGCAGTAATGTTAGCCCATGAGTCACCTAATTCCTGATCATGATCCGTGTGACGAATCTTTCCCCATAAAGGCTGTGGAACAACGTTCCCAAATAACATATCGATATCGGCTAAATTCATTACACATGACCCAGCAGTCTGCGACAACTCTTTGTAATATCCTGCAGGGTTTTTACGCGGATCAGGTAATGTCTGTTTAAGTGCTAAAACTTCAGCTCGCTTCCATGGGACATGTACACACACACGCTGAAAGTGTGGCAGAATAGGTGGATTAGCCGTTGCGTCACCCTCTCTCCATTGAGGGGGAACTTCTCTCATGGGATACTGTCGCGCCTTTTTCCTAGGTGTATCGCGCTCAGATTGCGAACCAGAAGTGTTCCCTTTACTCCGATAAGACAACAATATCTCAACCGCTTTTTGGACATCGGGACCTACGATCATTCCTTCCCCAAACTTGAACCGTACACGACACAACTCCTGCGGGTTGCATTCTAAATCATTGTCTTCCAAATCCTCACAGAGGAAAACACACATTTGTTCGAAAACCTATCTGTGTCGGTGCTTCCCACTGAAGGAAAACTTTCATGACAGATTCAACGTCATATTTTACAGTATCCATAATCCATGTATGAGCTAAACGATTCAATACATCTCTCTTGGTAGTCAGGCAGTTGACTTCGCAACTGTCTTCGTTCCGTGTTAGGGGTCGTAGTAGGCGACCCGAAAAGAGGAGAGAAAATATTAGTTACAGTGCTGGCCATTCTCTGTCGAACGGAAGGAGAAACTGAAGGGAGAACGGATGGAAAAACAGGGTGAGATAAGGCTGAAGTAGAGGCAATAGCAGAGGGAGCATTATGAGAAATCGAAGGTGCACTAGGCAAAGTCGTAGAAGGCATAAGCGAAGTAGATGTAGTCGGTGTGCCTTGAGGAGGCTGCACCGGAGGAGCGGAAGCCAGCTGAAGAGCAGCTGGTGGGTGCTGTAGAGGAGCAGGCATAACAACCATGGGCGGCGCAACTAAAGGTTGCGGAGGCGCCGTGGCTGTTTGTGCATAGGGGGGTGGTGAACTTAACAAATGGCCCATTAACGGGTCTTCCTTAAGGTCTTTTGCTGCATCCTTCTTGGGACGCGGCAAAACTGGATAGCATTTATCTATCGCCATTTTACGTTGCCTGTGCAACTGCTCACTCATCTGTTCTTCTTCATTGTCTTTAAACTGCATAGCAGCTTTCATTACTGAAATATTCCCTTCTCTCATTTTTCTTCTCTAATTTAATTTCTTTTTGTCTGGCCTCTTTACGCCATAAGCGGAAAGAGTCAAACATCGCCGGCCGGGCTTTCTTTTTAAAGAGTTTAACTTCAAGGTTATCTAGGATTTCGGTATCAAAGCTACCATATTGGGGCCATTTTAAAACACCATCTTTTCTGGTGTATTTAATCCATACTTCGTTGTAGGTGATGGGGCCTACCCCATGTTTCACATATAACTCGTAGGTTGGAGTTCCAACCGGAGGAACCGGACATGAGTCCTCCAATCGGGAGTCCCTATTATTACTGCCAAGACAAAACAAATTTCCAAGTCTAAGACCAGGCATCTTCGCTCTCTAGTCTAGTTCCAAACTTCAAAGGTTTATCGATTTACGATATTTCTCGTGAATACACGAGTCCTTCGGTTTTGGTGCTTGCAAGTACCAACACAAAACTTTTTATCCCAAGGATACCAAAACTAAGATCAACTAAGGACTGGGAGACGCTCCACTTATACTTAACTGAAATATCGATGACGTCACCAGAAGACTCGTCTTAGTGTTTCGCTCTACCAAACTTCAAGGGTCCAAATCAGGGCGATAGCCAGGGCAGCAGACCTTCGTAGCCGTCGGGAAGCGGGGAACCTCGCAGCAAAGACTTTCGGACCACGTCGACATGCAGGGGTCGATGAAGTGGCAGGCCTTCCTCCAGAATTTTCACACGAAGCCCCTCACGAACCTCTGGCTGGACCGGTACCGCTGGAATCGCCCCACGTTGGGCGCCAACTGAGGTACTGGGTTTTTCAGAACCGGTACTTAATCGGTAACCCAGCGGTGTCAGGGAATACACACCCAAAGACCTCGAGTCCTTTTCCTGATTCAGACCACATAAACTCAGAATCTTCTAGGTGAAGTCAAAGATTAGTTTATTGGCTGCAACCAAGGTAACAAGTGTCCTAGAAGTACAACACGGGGAAGTATATTCTCAGGAGACTGCTCGAATTTACAAAGTCGGGTTTCTCTCTTTATACAGAATATTCAGCTTCAGGCAAACATTCTTCGAATTTGTAGTATGTCATTTACAGTTATTGGTTTACAAAAGAAAAGCAGAGTCATGATGACATGTACATATTTCACGTCGTGCTGCCCATAACAAATCACCCGGCAAGGCCCAACATTTCATCAGAATCAGTGGACCCCAATAAAACAGGCACCTCCCCACCATAAAGTAAGTGAAGCAAAAGAGTAAAGACAGATGTGAGCAAGATACGGCAGGTGTGTGCGCAATGAGGAGGTTTATGGCCGGCTGAGCCCTGATGCTATCTTGCTTGGCCACTGGAGAGGAACTGACCTAACAGGTCCGGCCTGGGGCAATGGTTCCAACTGGCATAGGTCAAGGAAAAGTCGATCAAGGTGTACGTGTCCTTCTGGGGTCGAATCCAGCTGGTTTATAAGCCTATGTAAAGGGCAACTCACAAAATGGCTGCCATACACAAAATGGAAGCCGAGGGTTCTGAACGAGAGTGACGATTTCAAAGTGAAATCGTCACTTGAATATGCTGAAAATACCTGTACAGGACGTACTCGTCATTCTCGGTCTTTTGGCACTAAATTCGTCCATTTACGATGAAGTTTTATTCTCGAGTGCAGACACATTACACGAGTCCAGAATTTTCAGTACTACAGGAAACCCTTGAAAAAGTCTCCCACTTCTTGTCCAGTGGTATCTTCCTTACTGAAGACACCCCTAACAACTCTCGTTCTGTGGTAATCTACAGCAGCAGTATACGTAGGAGGCAACAAATATGCAACATAACATGTTCCCGAAAAATCAGGGGGCAACCATGTATATGCTCTATTATAGCAGACAAAATACGTGCCCTTAGCTGCTAAAAACGCAAAGACATACGTCGGAGTACAAATACTCTTCCCTAACTGAGCTCTCAGATTCTTGCCTTTTCCTTGCAGACAAAAATGACCACGATGGGGTACAATCCAAATCGGAGGTGACCTTTTTCGTCTCTGCTTCTCACCCAGACTAATACTATATCCGGTTGCATTCCAACCAACATATGCTAGTAACTCATCCTTGGGAATAGTCTCATACGTTTCGATATCTCTACTCATATCTGTAATTCCCTTCACCAAGGCTTTATTACTTGAGTTATCTCTCATGGAACGCAGGGGATAGATTTCAATGGCATAAATAAACATCGTCTGATATGCCCATACGGACCCATTGTAACTGAATGGCAGAACCAGATAAGGAATACCTCTATCCATAGTATGTGGCATAAGACCACACACCCAACAATTAGTGGTGTTTACTACTAACTGGTGTTGATGGAGAAGTTGCACAAAGGAATTATTCACAAATTCCGACCTTCTAAGCTGTTCGTGTTCAGGTAAAGTATGAAAAGAATGCAAAGAAGTAGTAGCAGGTAAAGTCGTAGGTTGGAAAATGGGTGCAGAAATCAGTTGAAGAGAAAATACAAACCAACCCACCAAAGCTAACGTCATGCTAAAAAACATCAAAAGACATGTGATCAGAAAACATTTGCTATGCATAATTTTACACAGTTTCTTCTTAAAGTTAATTTTCTCAACGGCTCTCTCAATCTCAAAAAACTCCATCCTCTAACCGATGCTGTTCACGGCGGTTGTTTTTCTTCTGCTAAGGAATGCTTCTGTCAGCCCAGGGAACTCCCTTAGACCAACCAGAACCGTCGACCTTGCGTCTTCGGCTTGCACTCTCTAGTCTTTACACCGTGACCCTACAGCTGAACCCGGATGGTGGTTCATAAAAATATACCAAAAAGGTTTCTTGGCTGAGAGAGTTCAGTTCCAAAAATCAAAAAGGAATTATTCACTTTATTAGTTCATTGTCCCTAGGTCGTAGATTATTACGGTCTTTTCCAGGCTTCGTTTGACTTTGGAATAATAGTTCAGGTTCAGTAGTGTCCAATCCTAGAGACAAAGGCACAGCTTCTTGCAGAACATCGTCATCTTCTTTCTCGGAACCTCTCCATACCAACTCAGCATCGCTAAACGGTGCAAAATTCGGCACCCTTTCAGTCTCGGAATCTGCAATACCTTCACGGACCCACTGGTCGTACGGCAGAGGCAATGGTGCTCTCTTACAATGTACGCTGTGGATCCAGTTCTTTTTCCCGAAAACTTTCACTGAGGTCCTCGTAGACTACAAGACTTGGTGTGAGCTGGTCCAGCGGGGCTGATCATTCTTGGTTCGCTGAAAGTTCTTCACCAAAATCCAGTCACCAGGATTGAGGGTGTGACCTGGATCCACAGAAACTGGCGACAATTTATCATGAACCTGTTGATGCAAGACACGTAATTTAGTCGTTCATTTATACAAGTAGTCCACTAGCATAGGATAATCGATATCACTGAACTTCGTTGGCCTCGCACTCCCCACACATTTGCCGGACGGCCAAAAACTATCTCATAGGGACTAAGGCCTATTCGGGAATGTACTGTAGTTCTAGTTGACAAAAGTGCCAACGGTAAAGCATCGGGCCATTGGAGACCAGTGCTCGCTTGAATCTTGGCCAGTTTCAGCTTTAGGGTGCCATTATAGCATTCCACTAAACCAGCCGATTGGGGATGATTCGCAGCGTGAAACTTATGACGAATTCCCAACCCTTCACACACTCTTTTCATCACCTTCCCCACAAATTCACTCCCATTATCACTCCATACCATCCATGGCAATGCAAATCTAGGGAAATATTCTTTGACCAGGACTTTGGCAGTGGACGAGGCAGTATTATCTTTTAGGGGGTATGCTTCTACCCATCTAGAAAAGGCACAAACAACTACAAGGACGTACTTTAAACTATTGCACCTTTCCATCTGGATGAAATCCAATTGCAAAACCTCGAACTGATACGTCGGAGGAGCAAAATGACCAGCTGGAGTTGGAGTTCCCTTGCCAGGATTATACATCAAACACACCATGCAATTCTTGACCACATTCTCCGCACACTTGGGAATTCCAGCATTCTGCCATACTGGAGCCAACTACTTACAAATCCCTTTCACACTGATGTGAGACAAACCATGTGCCATAGTAACCACTGCAAGCACGTACGCATCTGGCAACATCCATCTTTGGTGTTCTGACAATTCAACCCAACAACCAGTCGAATCCAATCTACCCGTAGTTTCTCTCCAAACATTCTTCTCACTTTCAGTAGCTTCAGCCTGTATCGATTTCACACTCTCAATCGTATCTTCGCACATTCCAACATCACCAATCCATCTCGCAGGGCCTGCCACATACATTCGGCTCATCAGATTTCTTGCTGTGTCTTTCGCAACTTCATCCGCAAACGCATTACCACGGCCAACATCATCCGTAACCTTCCGATGAGCACTACACTTCACAATCGCAACTTGCTTCGGCAAAGTAAGTGACTCGAAGCTCATTCACCAACTGTCCATGCTGAATCTTAGTCCCATGGGATGTCAAGAATCCCCTTTCTTTCCACAAACGTCCGAAACTATGGGCAACACCAAACGCATACTGACTATCGGTATACACATTCACTCTCTTTCCTTCAGACAAAACACACGCTCTCGTTAATGCAATCAATTCCGCTGCTTGTGCTGAATTATAGCTCACTCGTGCAGTTTCAACAACTGTACTTAATGTCGTCACGGCATATCCTGCAGTCGTGTCACCATTCGGAAGCTTGTAGCATGAACCATCAACCCATAACGTACCATCAGGATCCGGAAGCGGAGAATCTTTCAAGTCCATCCTACCCTTCGTCTCCTCTTCCGTCCTCAAAAAACAATCATGCTGTTCCTGACCATCTGTATCCACAGACGTCGGCAACAATGTTGCTGGATTTAATACATTGCATCGCTTAATATGCACATGACTAGCCAAAAGTGTCAACTCATAACCCGACAACCTTGCACTAGTAAGGTGCTGAGTCTTGGTACGATTTAACAAGGTATCCACTGCATGTGGAACCATCACAATCAACGTATTATCCATCACCAGTCCAGCAGACTGTCGGATAGAAACAGCCGCTGCCGCTGTAGCTCTAAAGCAACTCGGCAACGCTCTAGCTACCGGATCTAAAGTTGACGAGAAATACGCACATGGACGCTGCTTATCACCGAATTGTTGAGTCAAAACTGACAATGCACAACCCTCTCTCTCGTGAACATACAGTGTAAAAGGCTTACTGTAGTCGGGAGTACCCAACACAGGAGCAGAACACAATGCATCACGCAACTCAGAAAAACTTTTCTGACAATCGTCAGACCACGGAAGAGGATTCGGTGTATTTTTACAAGTCAAAGCCAACAGAGGTTTCGCTAATAGAGAGAAATTTGGAATCCACTGTCTACAAAACGACGTGATACCCAAGAAAGCATGCACTTCTCTCTGTGTGCTTGGTACAGTCATTTGCGCAATCGCTTGAATTTGTTCTGGGGTCAACCTTCTTCCCTCCTTTGACAAGAGAGTAGGTCACAAGAGAGTAGGTCACTTCTTGGCGACAATACTGCAACTTAGAAGGTGACACTTTATGATGCAAGTCCGACAAATGTCGCAACAAAGAAATAGTAGCTTCTTTACAAGTTTTCTCATCATCAGCAGCCACTAATAAATCGTCAACATACTGAATAAGAGCAGTACTAGCAGGCAACGCAAGAGTATCAAGCTGAGTTTTCAAAGCCTGGCTATAAATAGGACTTTCGCAATAGCCTTGGGGAGCTCTCTTAAACCGGAAGCTTCGGCCTCCTAAAGAGAAGCCAAAAATATCTCTACTTTCCACGGCAATTGGAATGCTGAAGAAAGCATTCTTCAGATCTATAACCGAAAACCAAGCAGCTGAAGCAGGAATCAAAGTCAACAAAGCAGTAATATCCGGAACAACTGGAAACTGTGGCACAACAATCTTGTTAACCTCTCTAAGATCGATTACAAACCTGTAAACAGGTGGCTGAGAAGAGTCAGTGCGTTTCAGGACAGGCAAAACAGGACTGTTACACACATTACCTCTCGTTTCTTCAATCACATCTTTCTCAATCAAATCATAGATGATCGCTAAAAGCGCTCTTTCACCATGGCTAGAAATCCTATATTGGGGAATACGCGCATTTTAACATTCGCTTTAAGCGGTACAACATAAGGTGGAATCTCCAAAAGACCCACATCATTAGGACCAGTAGCCCAAAGAGTATCAGGGAGAGAACGCAATTCCGGTGGCAGCCGATCTTTAGACAAATACATCAGAGAGATCACTTTCTTACCCAATGTAAGCTGTACTCCCGCAGGAGAACAACGTAATGTTGCATGCAACCTTTTCAACAAATCCAAACCCAACAAATTCTCGCCACAACCTGTTGTTAAAATGAGAGGTGCTTCCAACTCACAAGGCCCTATAGAAAGAGACAAGGGACTAGAAACTGGGTTACGTACTGGGGCGCCAGAGAATCCTACAGAAACATTAGTTAAGCCAGACAAAGGTGCGCCAGGGAGTTTAGAGTGCATGATAGAACTCTTCGCTGCACCAGTATCCAAAAGAAAAGGCACTACCACACCCGATGTGGCTACTGCAACATAAGGACCACTCTGATCTACTGGAACCAACACTACTCCCTCTCTTTGTCCATGGCTGTCCTAGCAATCATTATAATCAGCATTCTCACTCTCAACATAATAGTCATCAGCATAGTACTGAGTCGACTGACCAGATGCAATTTTCTGTTGATCAAAACAATTTATAGAATTCTGTAGGAACGTTCGTTCTGAGGAAACGCACCACGTCCTCTACCCCTAGACACTTGCTGAAAACCACCATGGCCTCTCGGGCCGTCATACCACTCGCGCTGTCGCAACACAGGGCACTCATTTTTATAATGACCTTCCTCCCTACAATACGCACACTGATTTAAACCCAAGGGTGGTCTTGGAGGAAACTACCCAGCGTTCTGTTGCGGTCTCTGAAACTGTGGAGGTTGCTGAAACTGTGGGCGTTGCTGTGACTCTTGCTGATTCAAGCGAGGCGGATACGCCTGCTGCAAAAGAACCTTTGTCTTTAAGTCTTTGGTCTTTTTCTCTATTCTTTCTTTCTCGTCCTTGTCCCTATTCTCATAGTACTGTGCAGTCGCCAATATCTGGGCCGACGAGGAAACAGCCCAAGAACTCTCAGAATCTTTCAACTTATTACACAGTTCAGGAAGTAAGTTAAAGACAAACTTATCTACGAACAATCTTTGTCCACCTTCCGTACTCATATCTTGGCCACTATGACCTATAAATGTCTCTTCAAACCTAGTGAAGAAATCAGAAATCAGATACACTTTCGTCCTTCTTCTGCTTACATGCTGCTAACTTGGCCCAATTTACTCGTAACGCTGGCATCATCGTCTTCATTAAATTAATAATTCTACCAGGTAGATCTGCCACTAAAGCCTCAGGCTTAGCACCACCAACTTGTCTAGCGTCCACAGCAGCAATATTGACCCATGAGTCACCTAATTGAATTGCATGATTCTCATGATGAATCTTTGCCCATAGAGGTTGAGGTACTACATTACCCAACAGCATATCTATATCTGCCAAATTCATGATGCATGCGTCAACTGTCTGGGACAATTCTTTGTAATAGCCAGCTGGATTCTTACGGGGATCAGGTAAAGACTGCTTAAGAGCCAAGACCTCTGCTCTCTTCCAAGGGACATGTACCCATATTTGCTCAAAAATGTGGCAAAACAGGCGGATTAGCATTTGCGTCACCTTCTTTCCAAAGTGGAGGAACCTCTCTCATTGGATACTGTCTCACTTTCATCCTAACAGAGGAATCAGGTTCAAACAGTCGCTGAGAAGGGAAATCGCTCCTAAACGCAAGTACCATCGCAACTGCTTTCTCAATCCCGGGACCCAATATGGTCTCTTTCGCAAACTCAGACTGTACATTTAGCAACTCCACTGGGACTGAACCCAAATCATTATCTTCCCATTCCTCACGAAGGAAAGTACACATAACTTCAAAAACATACCTTTGCTTGGGTGCTTCCCACTGCTGGAAAACATCCATAACTGACCCTAAGTTATACTTCGAAACCCATCTGCGAGCCAAGAGATCTAACACTGCCCGTTCTTCGGGACCAGGTAGCTGACTACGCATTTGTTTACGTTCAGAAACCGGGGTCATACTCAATGACCAAAGAAAGGAGACAAAAGACCAGTAACAGTATCAGTCATTCGTTGTCGAGCAGAAGGAGAAGCTGTCATAAGGACAGGAGACAAAGTATTTTGAGGTGATAGAAGCGTAGGGTTAGTAGCAAGAGAAGTTGAAGGTACAGGAGAATAAGGCAAAGTAGTTACAGACAAAACTGATAGCAAAGTCGGCGGCCCCAGAGGAGGCTGCGCCGTAGGAGGAAGAACCAGCTGAGGAGGAGCCGGTGGCTGAACAGCAACAAGAGGTTGTGCAACTGGAGGTTGCGGAGGTGCCGTAGCACTCTGTGCATAAGGGGGTGGTAGTCTCAACAAATGTGACATCAAAGGATCCTTCTCAGGGTCCTTCGTTGCATTCTCAAGAAGAGATGGCAAAGCTGGATAACATTTATCAATAGCCATATTATGTTGCCTATCTGACACCTCAATTGCTTTATCTTCTTCGTTTTCTTTAAACTGCCTAGCAGCTTGAATTATTTATACATCCTTTTTTCTCTTATCTTTTTTTAGCTTGTTTAATTTCTCGTTGTCTGGCTTCTTTACGCCAAAGGCGAATGGAGTCAAACAATGCCGGCCGGGCTTTCTTCCTAAATAATTTAGTTTCTAAATTGTCTAAAATCTCTGTGTTAAAGCTACCATGTTGGGGCCATTGTTAGACACCATCTTTTCTAGTGTAGTGAACCCATATTTCATTGAACGTAATGGGGCCCACGCTGTGTTTAGAATAGAGTTCATAAGTCAGAGTTCCAACCGGAGGTATCGGACACGAATCCTCCTATCGGGAATCCCTGTTGCAACCACAACCAAACCAAGTACCAAATTTGCTACGATTAGGCATCTTCGCTCACTAATTGAGCTTCAAACTTCAAGGGATTATCTCTACCGATACACTCGTAAATATACAAGACCCTCGGCTTTGGAAATTGCAATTTACAAATAAAAACTAAGGACCAGGGGGAGGAGCCAAGCTCGCGAGCGTAATGGTCGCCTTGTAGCTCGGCTCCGTCAGCCCTCTGGCCTGACTCGCCTATCCTGTTGTACATCCTGCCCAGAGACGACATAATTCCGAAGAAATAGCAACGCAACGTTTCGCTCTAACTCACCGTTTGGCCTGGAGACTCCGGCGTGCTGCGGTTCCGAAGTTGTGCCCCCCCGGAGGGACCTGGGCCCTCGTGGTGTTGAGACCGGGGCCTTGCCTATCGGATCCGGCCTGGCGTTGTGGTGACCGTCGGCCCCGGCCGAGAGACTGCGCCACTGGTGAGAGCCGTTGTGAGAACATCCCGGTGACCCTGATCCGGGCCCGCCTTGGCGGCCGTGAGGCTGGTGCGGGGCGCGGTGCTCCGTGGACTGATCGTGGAAAGGGGTCCCCCCGCCGCTGCTCCGTCCGTCGACCCTGGACCCTCGTCTTTGGACTCTGTTTGAGGAGCGCCAGCGATATTGTAGACGGCCCCCCGTCTTGGGCGACTCTCCTTTTTTCACCGAGGCCGCCATTGCTGGGTCCCCCCGGAAATCTGTAAAGGCCCGCATTTGTGAACTGTTCCGAGAATCGCGGAGGGTGGTGAGGAGGCTGAATTCACAAAATGGCTACCGACGACCTGTGCTGTGGGTCTCCTCGTGATGACGGCCTTGGGTGGCTGGACTGCACGGGGGCCTGGACGTGTGTGCGTGAGCCCACGATTGGAGACGTTCTTGATGCCTTACGATCCTTACGCGCGGCCCTGGCCCCCGGTGCTCCGGGAGACTCGATTCGTTCCACCGCCATCTTGGGTGAACGCTCCTTCATGGTCCCCTCTTGTCTCAGTGATGCCACCGCCTCGCCTCCCCGGGTTGCTACGGGGGTTACTGTTGCTATCCATCGACGGGTCTGCTGGCCGGTGGATTTGGAACCTTCTGCTCTTCGATGTTTGGAGTTTGGGGACTTGGATGTCGTGCGGGGATCTGATCCTCCCCGGGTGCCTGAGACTAATGGTGGACCGCTGCCTGTTGTTGCCTTGATGAGGTCGTGTTTCCATTTTGCAGGGAAATCCCCGCTTTTCCTACCGGCGAGACTGAACTCCTGTCTATTATTGCCCTTGTTGCTATTGCTGAGACATTTGAACTGCCTATTTGGACTTTTGCCCGCTTGCTTATTGATTGCCCTCCCTGGCCTACGCTTTGCTCGTACTCTCTTTCAATGGTGTGCTTGCATCGTATCGTGTTGTTTACCTCACACTGTCCTGTGGTGGGTGGTAACTGTGGTTAGGAAGGGACTGGGGTGAGATGCACGACTCCCGGTGGTTTATTGATGTACGGATCTGTGGCGAGGTTGCTCATAATTCTAGTGCTGTGGGAGACCCCCCCCCCCCCCCCTGTACGTTTTTTGGCGCTCGAGACTGTCGTTCTGGTTCATATGTAATATGATCGTATGGTTGGGTGGAGGGCTGTGGCCGACCGTATTTGTTTCTGCACTTTTGCTCCTCCCTCCCGTTTATTTCCTTAGTTTTGATGTCCTTTTTTTGTCTCTCTATTCTTCCTTTCTCTTGTCTCTACTACATTTCGGGTTCTGGTTTAGGGCGACAGGCGCGCTGTTTGGAGGGTAGGCCGTAGCCTTCTGCAGGGGTGCTGGGTGGGATGGGTGGGTTGGGTCCTATTTGATGTTTTATTTTCCTCAGTTCTATGGCCCTTTTGTATCTCTTTATTGGAGTGCCGCGTCTGTCCTTGCCTTCCGTGGTATGATTGGGGTGGGGTCAGTAATGTCGCTGTTCTCCTTTTGTAGTTTTGCTGCTTTCCATTGAGACTCCCATGCCCTCTTCGTTGTTGATATTATTGCTCTTTTATGTGTTCCTTGCTATGGGGTGCTTGTTTAGGCGCGGCAGTCTTCTCTTCTAGTTTGTGTTTTCCTTTCCCTCTCTTCTTTTCTCTTCCCCCCCCCCTCCTCCCCCTTTTTTTTTTCCTTTTCTCCTAAGGTTAGTATGACGGGTTAGTCTCGGTGTTGTCGCTATTCCGGCCCCTTTGTTCTGTGTCCGATGTGCTACTGGGTGGTGGGGATGCACAGTTGTTCTTAATTATATACTGACTTGTGTTCCCGGCTCTGTTTTTATACTGATATATACAGTGCTGACGTTCCTGCACGGCTACCCTTTAGCCGTTCTGTTACCGATGGTTTGATTTGGGACTCCGGATTCTTCTATATTGTCGTTGAGCCTGTCATGCTCCTTATTGCCCTATTATAAAAAATAACCTTCTTTGCTCCTGTTTGCTGGCCGTGTGGAACCTCTCTCCTCCCCCCTCCCCCCTTTTTTTACGATTGTATTGCTTACATTCTTCTATGATTGATTCTGTAACTTCATTCTAGACTTCTTGACTGCTTTCAAGTATTATGGCCGGCCAGTTTGGTTGTAGGCCCGGATTGTATATCCTGTCTATACCAATAAAGGTTTACAAAAAAAAAAACTAAGGACCAAACAAACTAAGGACCAAAAACTAAGGACTGGGAGCGACCCTCTTATACTTAACTGAGGTATCAGTCACGCCACCAGAAGACCCGTCTATCGTCTCGCCGTATAAAGCATCACAAATGGGTCCAAGACAGGGCGACAGTCAGGGCAGCAGTCCTTCGTAGCCGTCAGGAAAGCGGGAAGCCTCGCAGAAAAGACCTTCAGTCCACATTCGACATGCCGGGGTCAATGAAGTGGTGGCCGTCCTCCAGAATTTCCTCACGAACGTCAGGCTTGGACCGGTACCGCTGAAGTTGCCCCATGTTGGGCGCCAACTGAAGAACCGGGTTATTTAATACCCAGCGGCGCCAGAGGCACGCCCAAAGCCTTCGGGTTCCACCTGTCTTAGAATACAGAGACACGGAAACTTCTTGGTGGCGTCAAAGATCAAATTTATTGGCTGCAGCCAGTAACAGAAGTCCTAGAAGTCATCACGGTATGAGTTCTCAGGAGACTGCTCAATTTTACACAGCAAGTCATCCCTTTTTATGCCAAACATTTTGCTTCAGGCAAACATTCCTTGTTTACAGTTTAACCAATCACATGTTTCCACACCAGAGGTATCGCATGACAGTAAAACCCACTTTTCAGTTGCCCAGCCTATGATCAATCATCGGTCAAACCCAACATTCTTCTTTAGACAGGTCGAACGAACCCATAATAAAAAAGGCCACAACCCAATCATAAATAGACCATAAAGAAAGGAGCAGAAACAGGTGCGAGTAGGATAAGGCATATTTGTGTGCAATAAAAGTTTACGATGTCCTGTGCTCTGATCCTTTAATCTTGATCAGCTAAAGGGCAGGAACTGGTTTAACAAGGTCAGCTTCAGGCAACAAGGTCAGTTCACTCAGGTCAAACAGGAGTCAGCATGAACTGGAGCTAAGGTGTACATGTACTTAAAAGACTTGTTCAGCCACAGTCATCGGCCTATGTGAGGGCAACCACCAAATGGCTGCCATACACAAAATGGAACCCAAGGGTTCCGAACGAAATCCCTAAATACGTAGTGAATCCATTGGTCTAACGTGATGAAAACACTGATACTTGCAGCACTAACTAGTTACGGTTCGCTAATATCAAATTCGTAACGAAACCATGACCTTTATGAAACGGGTTCAGAATTCACGGAACCTCAAGAGGAACCGCACTATAGGATACGTATATTATGTTAAAAGATACACAACTCCCCCGTTCTGTACAGGATCCTCTCTCTCACAGTTTGGGTTCGGAGGGGGCGGGAGCTGTGGCGTTTAGGGCCTGGCTTAAACTGAGATTTTGAACAGCGGTGTCTGAGCCTCGTGTGACAGGTTGGCTGGTGGTAGCATGACAATCACTCATTAAAAAATGGGCATGTGTAGCTTCTTAAAAATGGGGTTTCCTGGCCATGAGCTAAGGTCTTAACGTTCATTTGTCCTTCACTCTCCACGGGGCTGCAGGTCTGACCCCAGTACCCACCAATGGTGCCCAGGGCGTTAGCAGTCACCCTCTGCTGTCCATTTGGACCCGAGGGGTTGCAGTCGGGTACACCCATCCACCGGTACTCAGCCCCACCACCGTCTAGCATCCACGCCTTAAAGCAAAGTCTAGGCCCATCAGTCATTAGCACCCAGCCCCACTGCCTACTAGTGCCCTTGGTCAGCAGAACAGTATGGAACAATAGCACCCAGGACCCCTACTGCAGTCTGGCACCAGCACCCACTAACCCAGGCGCTTGAGTGCACCCAGGCCTATCGCCCACCAGGAGCACAGTCTGGGCTCATCATCTACTGTAACCAGGGCCACTGGAATTATAAAGCAGGAGACGGTCACATTATTCGGCAGGGTTGAGTAAATGATGGGGTAAAAAAGGCAAATAGTGTGGCACAATTTGTAACAGTATTCATTATTTTGTAATTTTAAAACTTTGCAACACTGGGCATTGGTTGCACCTCGTAAGTACCAGTTTAATATCCAAATATAGCCAAAAGCAACAGAAAGATGACCAGTCTAGCTTCGCAAATGGCCTGCCACTGCTTATCAACAAGTGTCGCTGCATTTTTAGTATCTTTTGAACCGTTAGAGCTAGAAACCTTTTTTTGCTAATATCTGCAGATTATGTGGCATATGATTGATTGTGTGGCAAATGCAACAAATATATACTCATACGAAAACAAATATATACTCATACGAAAATCGCTGCAGCTGCACAATCACGCAATTCCAAGGGCCCTGACTATAGCCACCTCAGCTTTAGCGCAGTTCGGATCCATCATGCACAAGCACCCTAGGAATTGTGTGCAGTCTGAGGCAACTTTCCACTAGCCCCGAGGACCTTGAGTGCAGTCTGTACCCCTTCTACATTAGCATTAAGGGACTTGAGTGCATTCAGCAGTTTTTTCACATAATTATGCATTTGCCGTATAATCTGCTACGTCATTTGCAGATTTTAACAAACACATTTTGTATTGAGCTCAAACGGACTAAAAGTTACTAAAAACGTAACTACGTATTTGCATGCAGTGGAAGTCCCTTTGCAAAGGTTAGCTGGTCATCTTTCATTCTCTTATTTCTGAATTTGATTGTTGGAAATCCTTGCGAAGACAGTATTACCTTGGGTAAAAGAAAAAAAAGAAATAATGAAGTAATATTATAAAAAAGGCGTCGCATAATGCTACATATTTTGGCTTTTCTTGCCTCATAATTTGGTGCTTCCCTCCTGCATAATACACTGGCCCTGATGTGAGGTAAATGAGAACTCTGCCGCCATTGGTTCTCTTTTCTGCTTGTGTCCGTAAAGTGACTCTCCATAGTGTACTGCTGCGTCTATTAGGTGTGGTTAGGTCCTCACAACTCCAGTAACCGAGAGCAGAGTTCTGTGGATGGCCGTATCACCAAGCACCAGTTCCCTCTCAGTGCTGAGAACATGAACAGTTTCCCCACCTTATGCTATCCATATTAATTAAATATGCAGTATTTGAGCAGAGGCCAGCTGCTACAGCCTACTGGTGAAGTGAGGCTGCTCTGCTACATCCCTTCCAGGGTCAGACTGGACTACAGGGCAGTCTGGCAATGCCCAGAGGGCTAGTCTGAGGGGTTAATCTGTGGGCCTTGTTTTGGCTGTTTGTGGGCCTGTGTGTGGTCTGGTGGCCATCTTTTACTGTTGATTTCCCTGATAGTACCACAAACATTGCCTGTCGCAAGCACAAATGCATGCAGTCTCCTATACCTCGCAAAGCAGTTTTACAGTGTGTCTTAACAAGATCAAAACTGTCCTGATTTGCAACCATGTGTCACTCTTTCTTTAGCTAAATCGAGCACAAATGATGATGGGAGGAAATCTCGCAATTTATCTAACTTTTGAAAATTGCTCGGGTAGCATTTCAACCCATCGTTCCTTTGCTCACCATGTTCCTCAAGTTAGACCCAGCCGTATACAAATCAGCCTTGACCCTGCTCCAATCGAAACAGTTCAGCCTGAAATGCTAAGCCAGGTCCTCTCTGAATCAGAACACAAAGAACCCAAGAGTGGTCACCCTCTTTGGGGTTCGTCATTCAGGTGGAGCTTGGTTCCAAAAGTGGTCTTGAGTACGTTGTGTTCCATTTCATAGGGGACTTGGTCTGGCAGGTCGGGCTGGACTTTTCCTATTGGAGCAGAGTCAAGACCGATTTGCATATGGCTGGGTCAAACTGAGGTAGCGTGGTTGTCAAAAGAATGATGGATTGGAATGCTAACCCGAGTTACTCTTTACAAAAAATTGCAAGCATTCTTCCCATCACCCGTTGTGTGTTTGATGTACCAAATTTTAGAGCTATCTGAATTGCTAAAGGGAGACACTTGTATGTTTGTGCTCTGGCCTGTTCTATCCCAGTCTTACCCTGGTCCCTTCCCACTCCCCATCATGCGGTAGGGCCCCTAGGGCATTGCCCAGTGAAAAGAGATTGGACATCCATATGGGTAGGTTCTCCGGAAAATTCAGACTCTTCCTCAGAGATTTTCACCATTGGTTCCCAGTCCCTACAACCCATTCTGCACCCTCTTACCATTCATAGAGGGTCACAGTCAGATATCTAGTACAACATTTACTCTTGCACTCAGACTGTTAATCTCCATTTTCAGTCTTGCCCCTGCGTTAAGGTTACCTTTTTCTTCCAATCCACCTCCTGGCTTCTGGGGCCTCGTGAGTTGCAGGAGCCTGCAACTTCAACCATTTCTCATTCCTTCATGTAGGCATCCCAGGGCTGCATTGTCCTAACATATATATCCTCCTGGTTCCTCCATAGCAGCCTTTTCTCTGCTGGGGACCAGCCTGGTTCTCTGACTCATGGCAGCCTTCATGGACCCACTGCTTGTGGTCTCAAACAGTATGCTCTACTGGCACCTCATCCCACAAAGGCTATGTTTTAAAATTATTCAAACTGTGATACGCAATGTTCCCAACCTCGGGGAGAGGGAGTGCACACCCCTGGAGACATCAAATACTCAGTGGGCTTGCACACAGTTTGCTGCACTGTTGTATTTGGATTGCTTACATGTCTTTTTATGTGCTTTGTTCATCGGTGTGTCCTGAACCAAGGTGTTGTCTTCCCTTTCAGGTGTCTGTGTGTTCATTTATCCCCAACTCCTCCATTTCTGTAGGAGCATTGAGTTCAATTTTAGTTGGCCGATGTGGTGATCATCAAACATACAAAAATGTTTCTGTTCCAAAAACAGTATCCTAAAGCTGGAGTTTACTGTTGGAATAAAGAGCCAATGGCCGAGACACCATGAAAGTTTTGTCCCATGAAGTATTAACAACCGTATTAAACTTCTACCCCGATTATAAATACATTATCATGGGCGACTTCAACATAGATTTTTAAAAAGTGTCGCACAACACTACTATTGCAATATATGCTCAGCCAATTTAACTGTAACCAAAAAATACCCGTCTACACAACAGACTACAATTCTATACTAGATCATATATATACTAATGAAGATTTACAACTCTATGGTACATTAGTCATATTACAGTGATCATAAAGCCTTATGGTTAGCAGTTTAATGTGCAATATGTATAATTTAATATGCTTTTCTCATTTCAGATAACTCGTATGGTTGGCAATTTAATGTGCAAAATGTACAACCAAATATGCTTTTCTCATTACAGATGATTTCTATAGAAGAGCTAAAAAAACAAAACGCGAAGAAAGTAAACCTCATCAGAAGGCAATACGTGCAAACATAATTACATGTTCAAGCAAAACATACTACAAGAATGCAAAACGGGAAAACTAAATCTTATATCATCTTGCTCTGGCAGACAAAAGTGGATCAATAAAAGCAACCTGCTACAATGATGATTATTACAGCCAGACAAAAGAACAACATTGAATTATCATCAGAAACTTTATTATCAAGAACAATATTGCTTCAAAGCAGACCCAAATCTCTAGAATGCCAGCATTAACAATACCACAGCAATAATACAAGAAGCTGAATATATTCTGCAACCAGCTTCTAACCAGTTTTGCCAATAAAAACCAAACCTAAAATTGCTAATGAGCATTTCAGGGACAATATCAGAGGTATTTTGCATTCAAAGTAAATATCCTGGAGACGGACAGTGATGCAAGGAGACTCTTGGGGGTGTGTTAAGAACGGCGGGACGCGCTCCTTGGCAGTAGACCTAGCCTTGAGGGGAATGGCTCACCTGCTCAGTTGTCCTGCCGTGAGGGGAACGGCTACCGGGTACCATATTTCCCAGCAGGCGTGAGTAGTCGTCTGCTGAAGACGCCACCACTAGCGCCCGGAGGCACGATGAGGAGCTCCCCTGGCTCCTGCAGCGCGGGCCCGTCAGCGACTGGAAGAGGCTGGGCTGGGACACCCCCCCTTGGTTGTTTCATCTGGCTACAACACTCATGGTTCTCAGCAATGGAACAGGTCCTGTGAACATCTGGAGGACCAGACGGTGAGACTCCATCCTTATCCCCCATTTTCTGTTCCCATAAGCCATTTGCCCTTGTGATTATTCACCTCACCAATATTGCCAAAAAACACACAGACTGCCCAATTAGAGGGGGCAACCTTCTGCAGGGCGGACTAAAAGAAACTGCTAAACAAGGTTTTGTTTTTAACCATTTGAGAGTTAACGGCCAAGCAGTAGACGGCACATTTTATTCTAGTTCTTCGGGTATTTTAGCCATGTAGGACTTTGAAAGGATTCTATGGTCTTCTGTTATCCGGTACTGGCAAGGTCCCTAATTTTAAAAGACTTTAGGTTTCAAACTGGATTTCAATGTATCTGATCATAGTACTGAATGCCCCCAGTGATTGGTATGTAGGCAGATCTCCCTACCTCAGTCACTCTCGCCTGGTACTTTACCCTTCGTACACAAGGTAAACTGCAAGATCGAAGGATAATGGGCAAACGTGTGCGTGCTGAAAAGAAACGGGCACCTCCCAAGTCGAAAATTAAAGCCCAACCAACCTCTATAGATAGGATGCTAGAGAAGGCAATAGGAGCGGTGGCAACTGAAATTGATCTGACCGACAGACGATTATCACTTACCCCATACCTGGAATTCCCTCTGGTAGATTCAGATACCGCGCAAACTTCAGGAGCCCTGCCATTGGATACCTCCAGGGGTCAAACATCCATAGCCGAAGCAACTAATTCTGAGCAATCCAGGGTGGAATTATCCATACAGCCCGCTACAAAAGGGAGAGCCAAAACTCAAGCGAAAACAGTGGCAAGAAGGAGAGAAGGTAGATGATAGGAATACTGGGCTGAGAGGAATAGTAAACTGTATTGAAACAGTCATCGAACAGCCAGTTGGGTTACAAAGTTAGTGGTGGATCTGCAAATCCAAGTAAGGGCTATAGTAAAGGACGAGCTTAACCTCTTCCATGCTCATGGCACGGTTGAGCTGCACTCATGAAGAGCTGAACTCGTCATGACCGTTGGAACGTTCACACGCGGGGATAATTTCCCAGCTGTGCCGAACGTTCCAAAATGGGTGTGGCTGTGACTAGCTACGCTTGTCATGAGTGCAGCTGTACTGTGCCTCATGACGAGCCAAGCTCGTCACAAGCACAGTGGCTCCGCGCGCGGCCCCCTCCCTCCCGCACAGCGGGGGGAGGGGAAACACCCCGCAGCGAAGGGGTTAAATTACTAGTAGAAAGGGTTGACAATCTGACCTCGCTGCTCAATGACTAGACAAGTGACAGGGGTAGTCGATGGGAATGCTGGGCTCGACATTGGACCTAAAGACCAGGCTGCTTCCAACATCATTGGGCCATCCCGTCACTTCTACATAATGACCACCCGGATACTCACTCACCAAATTTAGAGACACAACAATCTGCAGCCCCCAATAGAGCCAATATAGATAGACAACCAGAGTTAACCAGATGTCCAATTGCTAAGACCGGAAGTGGCCGGTCGTACTGGTACCGTCGTCCGCTGATGCCCTGAACCCTGTGGCTGACTATCCATCGCTGCCGGCGCTGTGGGAAGCGACCCCCCCCCTGAAGACCTTCATTTGGCGGCAGCTTTCGCCCTCCGGGCCGGAGGTAAACTTTGCCCCTGTGACGCGGCGCCGCTGGAGTGGCGGTGCGACTAGGGTTCGCCGTGTCCAGGGGCGGAGTGGGGTGAGTGCTCGCATCGGGCCCCCCCCTCCTCTGAGAAACTGTGACGCTGCACGGCAGGGGCCGAAAGTGTAGGCCTTCACTTGCCTGCGACATTATTTCGGGGCACAAGACGGTCATCCTGCCCGGTTTCTGCGGCAGTGGAGTGGAGCTGGTGAGGGACTGAGGCTGCGTGAAACCGGGGGAGACAGTCACCGCGGGTGCTGGAGTGAACAGCATCAAGCGAGAGGCACAGCAGCGGTCAGTGGTCTCCCTAAAGATATGATAAGTGCCTGACCAGTTAGAAGATCTGGGGCTCCCCCTCTCATTGACAATTTTTTGCCCTTGACAAACAGTCCTTCTGAGCTGGGAGTGGGCCGGCAGAGGCAGGGGTTGTGTGGCCCGAAGTGATTGGGGACTACTCCGTTCAATCCAGTGGCCAGACTCTAGCTGTGGCACAAGTGGGCTTTGAACTGGCCGTCGCCCTGGACTGGTCCCCGTGTGGAGCCCTCTCTGAAAACTCACCGGCTGTGGCATTGGGGAATGCTTTCTTTGTGGTGCCTGACCCTGCGGTACCCTTGACACGGACTTCCAGCGGAGCCACAAACTTCTAGGCAGGCGAAAGGTGCTTGAGACTCGCCATTGTTGCCCGCCCGCCCAAGAAACCACATCCCCCAGCATTCTGTGCGGCGCCGGGCCACCTTATTTTCACTTTTGCTTTAAGCCTCACACCTAATCCTGTAAAGTATTTGCAGAAAGTTTTGTTTTTACATGTTTCTGCAGGTGGATAGTAACCATCGTTTGGTGTACTTGATAAATAGTGGGACCAGCTCATTCTCTGAGGGTTTGGTAAATATTATACTATATTACTATATTACAGTATATTACAGTATAGAGTAATTATCATGGGGAGGAGAAAGACCCAGTTGAACCAAGAGAGGCCCTTAGTCGCACCTAGAGCAACAGTAACCACCATGGACGCCTTTTTGTCAAGGGCTGCTTCAGTCATTGGAAAAGAGATCGAATTGGTCAACAGGCGTCTATCTAGATCACCCTCTAGTTGCATTCACCCCCTCTTAGGTGGCCCAAATAACTGTTCTAATGATTTTATTGATGGGCTAGAGAGTTCCCTTGTGTCCCTGGGATCGGGTGGTGACATACAAATTATGGATGCGCTTCCTCCCATCTCACCCTTGTCTCCAGAAGTGACAATTGTAAACAGGAAGGGTGCTGCTCCTGCTGTCGCAGCAGGGAAGGGTGGGATCGCTGGGAAGATTCACGACTCCGCTCTAGAGGCACCTCGTGGACCTATTTTAGTCCATCAAATGGGGGAGGTTAATCGATCTGCCGGAGGCTTGAAAAGAAAATGTACAGCAAAGGGTAGCCAAGCCAAAAAGATCAAATCTAATGCACTGCCAATTCTTCCATCAGAAACAGGGACAGCATTGGTAAAAATGCCCTCCGTGGTTGATCACTCCATGCTGGAAGCTTTTAGATCTGTACTGAGTTCCATGTTGGAGGAAAAGTCCCCCATTATGATCAAGCTAAATAACATAAGTCAAATCATGGTAGAGCAAGCAAAACATATACAATCTTTGCGCTTGCCAGACACTATTACCTCCGGGCTTATTCAAACTAAAATCTTACCATGCGTTTCTCTTCCCTCAGGGGTAACTAGGGACCCATGTCCCCCTAGTACCAGTGCGATTCGAGGTTTATTCTCTGACCGTAACAGCTCAGGGGGCGGCCCGATGATATAATCGATGGTGTGGCAGTGAACGGGGTTTGTTCGGTGAGACATCAAGGTCAAGCCATCGAGAACCCAGGGAGAAACATGGGAAAGTCGCAGGGTCATCCTTCCAATGCTCTTTCGAATCCCACAGTTATTAATTTACCATCCCAATCTACCCCGCTGGTGGTTATCCTTGGGAATGTCCCACAACTTTCAAGGGGTACCACCGAGGATTTTTCGCAACTTAAGAACAGGTTATCCCCTGGCTGTCTACTAATACTTCTGTGGGTCCAGCAGTGGAACGGAACATCAATATGGAGCGCCGTGTGGGCTGGTTGGGTAACTTGAAGAAAACAGGGGAGTGTGATTGTATAATTGTTAATTTTAATAATTCATTGCTAGTGGAGAGAATTTTTAGGGAGGTCTTTTCTGGTCTGGCTAATAGGGTCACTGGCATTCAGATATTGCCTTTGGGCTTTTTCTACAAGCCGGAGCCCCCAATGGGAAACAATTCAAATTTACTACGAAGCTCACAGCTCCAGGGATCTGACAAAGCTATGGGGTCAAGACATCGCATTCCTTCTGTACCGTGGCATAATACCTTGGGTAGCCGATACTCTCCATTCATCATGCAGGGGCCGAATAGATTCGCAGTACTCTCGAGGCTGGATGACTGTGATTGACTGAACATAAGCCCTGATCTCGCTACGTCACCAGTTCAACACCAGGAGACCTCCCATCCCCCATTGCATAGTTCTGTGTCCCCCCAAGCCCCCGCCATTGGGGAATCCCATTCCGGAGCGAAGAGAGGCCTTAACGATTGCTCTATTGGGGGACTCCTTTGCACAAACTGTTTATAACGTTATCTCTTGGAATATCGCAGGGCTAGTGGGAAAGTTCCAGGACCCAACATTGGTGCAGTTCATCAGACAATTCCCTGTGATCTGTTTGCAGGAGACTTGGCTGGTGAACTGCAACCTATTCCTGGAGGGATTTAAAGCCTTTTTTGTGCCGGCCTCCCTGGCAGTTAGTGGCAGAGCAAGGGGTGGCTTGGGTATTTTTTATAGCATTGGCCCTGAACTCTAAGATTCAGGAGCTTTCCCCTGCATTCAAGGATTTTCAAGCTGTCATTTTAAAGCGTGGCAAAGTGAGTCTTTGTATTATTAATTTTTATAACTCAGTAACCAATAAAGGGATTTGCAAGATTGTACAACCGAGGGACTTTATTAGAGAGTACTGTGGTCACGTTGCACACAGTCTCATGATAGCTGGGGACTTTAATGTTCACCCGTGTGGTGACCCTGTCACTACTAGCATGGGTGGAATGGGCTGTGCCAGGATGCGAGGACTCCACTTTGAACACTCTGTTCAGGGGGCTGTACTCAACGAATTACTTGATGAATTTGACCTAATCCCGACTGTCTCTTGCTGCTGAACATAGTAAACAGCCTGTTCCATCTGTTAAAGGGCATAACGGGGGGACCTTTATAGACCATATTTTTGATCTCGATGGGTTGTCAGTCTATAATTCGGGGCTTCTTGATCATAGAAAGCATCTTTAGTGACCATAACCAGGTGTGTAGGCCTGGAGGGTGATTTCCTGGAAAAGCAGACAAGAGTGTTGGCGCTGGGTACACTGAGAACCACTGATGGGAGGCGATGTCTCAAGTGGTCCCAGGTGAACCCGAAATCGTTTTATGATAAAGTATATGAATCCTGCGCTCCAGAATTAGAATTGTGTGTCCCCTGATTTACCCCCGCCAGGGGCGCCCTAAAGGCCTTTGAGGGGATTGTTCTCAAGGTGGGGGTCTTACTGACTGTCCCCGAACAAAGTACACTGCCTAGGGATCCTAAATGGTTTGACCAACTTTGCTCCTAAGCTGCCAGAGACTTAAAGGCAGCCCTGAAAGAAAGTCAGAGAAACCATCCTCTGATCAGGGATCTCCGTTTAAGCTATGAAAAATCACTGGCAAAACGTAAAACCGAACTAAAGGATGCAACATGGAGAGAACTCCTAGACCCAAGTACGTTAGGCAGAAGCACAAGATTTTGGGGATTAATTAATAGACCCTTGTTTGAAATAGAGGGGGCAGAGGATATAGGTAGTAGCATAACTGAAGTCAAATGGGTGTCCCATTTCGGGGCCATATTCAAGAGTGCCACAACCCAAAAATCTACCCCAGCTGAAGCCCAAAACAAAACATTGACCCCTTTTTCGTAGCCTGAGGTGGAGAAAGGTATTTCTGGGCTAACGTGCAACAAGGCCCCAGGTCAGGACAGTATTCCGCCGTACCTTTTGAAATCAAACCCGCCTGTTCTCACGGCCGTGCTTAATGCTGCGGTAAGGGAAGGTTGCCCGGAGTCATGGGGCACCGCAACAATTGTTCCGGTATTCAAGAAGGGTGATCGTAACTACTTCTTGTTACAGACCGATCTCCCTCAATGATTCCGTGGTTAAGGTTGTGGCTGGAGTTGTTTTGAATAGACTGACAGCATTGGCAGAAGATAACAGGGTTATCTCCGATATTCAATATGGGTTCCGCCCTGGGCACTCCACTTTGGCACAATGCCTTAATCTGTATATGATCCTTGGGAAGTACACGATGGCTCGACAGGGCACGATCTGCATGGCGTTCATGGACCTTTCCTCCGCTTTTGATTGTGTTAATCGGGAGAAATTGTGGTGGTCCATGAGGGCCATGTGGTGGAGGCTAGCCTGGTTGACTTCCTGAGGGGACCTGCACAGGGATACTAAGGCAAACATAAGATTTGCCCAGGATCATAGGGTATCTAGGAATTTTTATTGCGAAAGGGGAGTACGCCAGGGGTGTATTATGGCCCCGTTTCTTTTTAATTTGTACATTAATGATCTTGATAAAATTTTGGTAGAAACTGGGGCCGACTTCCCATATGTGGGGCATAGGGGTCTGCCCGTCCTGCTTTTTGTGGACGATGCGGTCCTCCTTGCCAGAACGCCCAAAGGCTTGCAGTCTTTACTCAATACCTTTCGTTCCTTCATGGCTAAACGCGACCTAGCCATAAATAATTCCAAATCTTATATAATGCAGGTCGGGTTACGTCCAAAGAAGCAGTACTCTTTCATTGTGAATGATGAGGAAGTGCCCATAACGTCAACTTTTTCATACCTGGGCGTCCTTTTTGATGATCGTCTAAATTGGGGTGCTTCGGCTCAGAGAAAAAGGGGGGAGTTTATGAGATCGAACACAGCTATTTTCAACTTTGCCGCAAAGATGGGCAAGCGCCCAGTTGCGGCAATGTTGAAAGTATACCAGGCAAAAAGTGTGGCAATTGCCATCTACGGCAGTGAGCTATGGAGATATGCGGCACCCAAGGGTATTCAGGTGGAAGAGAACAACTTTTTAAAACAGCTTCTGGGGGTACCTAAAGGAACCTCAAACTTAGTAGTTCATGAAGAAATGGGGCTGCCATTTATCTGTGACACGCTGGCACTGCGCCTGTTGCTCTTTTGGCTTAATTGCTGGTTGAGTAAAGAATTCGTTTTAAACCACCAGTTACTGAAAGAAGCCTTGTGTTTGGACCATTTGCTAAATATTCCATGGCTAAAATATATAAAAGGTTACTTTGCGGAGTTGGGGCGTCCAGAACTTTTTTTAGGACCTGATTTTATTACCGCTGCAGATGTGGAGTTCGTAAAGAAGTCTTTTATTCTACTCGAAATGTAATAGAGATGGGGTAGATTTGTGCAAACCCAGCGTCCGCAAATTCGTGATGCTTAAAACCACGCCATTTATTGAGCCATATCTCCTGTGGCCCTTGTCGGTTCACGAGCGGTTTATTTTAACTAGGTTTCAAATAGATTATTTCCATCTTTTACTTGCAGTACCGAAGGGAAGCCATAGAGGCCAGGAGTTACCATCCTGTGGCTGCGACAGTGTGTCTCCTCAGGACTTGGTGCACTTCATATGTTTTTGCCGCATCTATGATGCTCCCTGGAGGTTCTTTTTAAAGCCACTTTTACAAAAGTTTAATTGTATTCAGGTGCGTCCTGCCCTTTGCTTCTTACAAATGTTGAGCCCAGAATGCACCTTATTTGTAGTTGGTTTTTTGAAATCCTCCTTGAAAATCAGAAATCGTCTGGAGTATTGACATGCCCTTATACTGTAGCTGTCATCCCAGTAGCTATCTCCCGAGATCCTTGAGGCAACCTATGGATGATTGTTTTTTATTATATATATATATCCCCCCACTTCCATATAAATGTTTACTTATGTACTGTGCTTAGGAAATATGTATAAGTGCTCACATGAATTTTAATAATTGTATTGGATGCAATGTAACTTTTATGGTTTTATGATTTCTAAAACCGAATAAAGTATTTTGAGATTGAGATGGTCAACCCTCATTAACCGCTAGCAGAGCAAACCCAACGCCTCCACACCGACATCCCATTAGGCAATGGCAGCCGAATAAACAACGGGTAGAGGTACAATCTAACAGCATAGAAACCATCAAAGTAAATCCTCCCCTTCCAGTTATAAATCTTCCACCCGCTTCAACCCCATATGTTTTAGTTCTCGCAGGCATCCCTGAGCTTGGAGCGGGCCAAAATTAACTACACCAAGAATTAGAAAACAAATGCATGCACTGGTTAGCCAACCACAGGCAGTTCCGGTATGACGATGCAGGAGAGATCTTAACAACATGTAGAGTTGGTTGGCTAGGATGGAGACCCAAGAACAAGCAAGGAGACTGTATAGTAATACATTTTAGAAACCCTTGCGTTGTCCTAGAAATTTTAAATAGAGATGATGGGAGACAACCGGGTACTATCAGAGCCCTACCATTAGGTTATTATTACCCCCCAGAGAGAATCCATCAAGACAGAAGGCAATTTGGGCGGGATTGGAGACCCGAAAACCAAAGCTACAAATCAGCTGCTTTGGACCACCATTGGTCTAGACATCCAATCTATAATATATCCGCAGCAAATAGATTTAGCAGTCAAGAAGGGGTGGATTGACTCGAGACTCAGGCCACAGGTCCCAAGGCGCAGCTAGGTGAGTCCCAGGTGGAATCCGTTAAACCCAAAGGGGATGTAGGGCTCTGCTCGATACGACGGGATGGAGAAACCTGTGGGAGCATGAGCGACCCCCCAGGAAACAAACATGAGGGCCATAATACGACCCTGAACAGCAACCATTCACCACTATCGAATAGTGGGACTGCCATGACAGCTGATTATGGGTTTTGCGGGACTCTGTCCCTAACCACCCCTCCAGTTTTCGCCAAAACCCACACCCCGGATTGCCCAAGGCTACGAGTCCTATCCTGGAATTTAGCTGGTTTTAACACCAAGATATATACCCCCGAATGGGGCTACTTTATTGACCAGCATGAGATCTGTATGTTTTAGAAGACGTGGGCAAGAGGGGACGTACAAAATTTGGGCTTTGCCAGCTACAACATTCCTGTAGATTCAGGCGGAAAAGGGAGACTCTCTGGTGGACTAAGCACATGGGTGGGAGTTCACCTAGGTTGTTCAGCTAACCAGATAGAAACATCTTCAAACGACATTCTGTGTGTCCTCCTTCACTTCCTGCCTCAGACCACTATGGCCCTAATAAATGTGTACTCAAGACCAGTCAGCCAGGGCCAGAAGTCAAAAACACTCGAACTAATGTTCTTCCTAGCTACCATCTCAGACAATTATATGGTGATCATAGGAGGGGACTTTAATTAACAGTTTGTGCCATTAGAAGGTATGCCCAAGGATAGTCCCTATGAAGAAGATAAGTATTGGGCCATCCCGGAGACTACTTGTCCATCAGTGAAAATCTTGTCCCCTCTGGTGATCCAGATGAATTGCCTTGCTCTAAAATACTCTTTAAACGCATGCAATGGAAGAACAAAGTCGGACACATCCAGCAACTTTAATTTCATTAGGAACCGGAGAGGCTCTTTACTGGACTACATTTTAATTGACTCAAAATCCTGGCATAGGGTGTCTGACTTCAAGGTCATGACGCGGCACGATAGAGACCATATGCCTTTGTACTAGAACTATGCGTTAAACCCCGGGATTGCCACAGGGGCATACTCCCCAACTGACGACAGGCGGGCTCTCACAAATTGCAGGACAAGAGTACATTGGGTGGACATAATCCAATCACAAGATAGGCTAGGCTCCCTGTATGAAGCCATTATTGCGGTCCTCTTGACGGCAACCAAATCTGTCCCCACTAATGGCACCAGAATTGATCTCCAGATGGTTTCCTCTAAATCATACTAGGTTAACGTCAATCACGGTTGACTTCTTCTTTCCCACAAAAAACTTCAGGCTAAATAGGAAACCTCCTCACCCCTGGTACAATGACCAATGCCGAAAGGCTAAAACAGCCTTGATTATATCCATCAAGGCCAACAATCGTCCTTTAATCAAAATAACCAGAGCAGCCTACAAGGCTAGTGTCATTAAGGCAAAAAAAGGGTGGGAAAGCAATTAGTGGGACACTTTGAGAAGCTCCCTTGGCGCCCGTGATATGAGGACTTTTTGGAAGGTGGTCAATACAGGTAGCTCTAAGGCTAAATCGCAGATAGAGCCAAACTTGTAGGCAGACATGTGGAGGGACCATTTCGAGTCCCTCTACTCAAGGGCAGAGACACTGAACGACCCAGCAGCTAAAGGCCACTCCCAACGGGTTGATTGCTCGATTTCATCTATGATTACCTCCGGGACCATGGATGACACCCCAACAATAACTCGCAAAGAGATAACGGGTGTCCTCTCCAAAATAGCTCCAGGCAAAGCGCCAGGATCGTGTATTTGGAGGGTGGCAGCCTCTACCTAATATGTGTAGACCTGAAATCTTCGACCTGGTCTCAAGAGACTATCTGTGGGCAGTTCTCCATGAGATGGGGGTTCTGTGACAAATCATAAAGCGGTTACATGAGGGAAACTAAGCGCACATTAGATTTGGCAAGGAAGGAAAACTCACGGCTCCCATTCCTGTAAGCAGAGGTGTCCGCCAGGGACGAAAAGTGGCCTCTCACAAACTGCAGGACAAGAGTACATTGGGTGGACATAATCCAATCACAAGATAGTCTAGGCTCCCTGTATGAAGCCATTATTCCGGTCCTCTTGACTGCAGCCAAATCTCTCCCCACTAATGGCACCAGAATTGATCTCCAGATCTCCAGACTCTGGGATGTGTCCTTGCCCTGAGTCTTTTCAGCCTATTTATAAATTTTTACTTAGTGAGAAAGATCTGGATGTCCCTAAGTTGGCATCGCGGAAAATTCCAGCCATGATGTTTGCCGATGACACCCTAATATTATCAAAATCTCCCATGGGGCTACAGAGGGTACTAAATAGATTCAAGGCGTTTTGCAGAGAAAGAGGGCTTGCTATTAACCTCCAAAAAACGAAATTTATGGCATTTAACTCAGCCAGAAGTACCTGACCAAACCCAAGCTTAAATGGCAAGAGAGTATCTGCTTTTGATTATTTCGGCATAACTGTCACAAACAATGGACGGGGGGGGCACAAATTAGAAAAATCAACCTTGAAACTGGCACAAACATCGGGATGGCTTGACGGGAGTTTTCCGAAAATCCAGCCTCAAACCTGTGAACCCAGCAATAGAAATATACAAGGTCCAAGCCTAGGCAGCGGCGCTGTATGGAGCAGAATTATGGGTCCACTGCAGTTCTGAGAGTCTTACACAGACATAAAACACCTTTCTCAGGCAACTGTTTGGTCTCCCACGGAGCACCCCACTAGCGCCGCTCCGATTGGACCTGGGAGTAAGGGCTATCACTGAAGAAGTTAATCTTAGACCCCTTTTATTTTTGTAGGTTACCCCAGAACTCTTTAAATACAGGGACGAACTAAGAGAGGTGATGAGTTTACCGGGGCGGGTAAATTACCCTTGCTCTTATATTCGACACATCTCAGAGTATTTGGGACGGGGCAATATCTGGCTTGACCCAGAAGAGGCATGTGCCACAGTGTCCAGGAAAGAGTTTAAGGACTGCTATAGGGAGTTTAAATTGGCCCAAATCCAGAGCAATCCTTTAGTAGGTAAGCTAACTGCAGTACTCTTAGAAACTAAGGACTGGTATAGCCTAGCGCTGGTACTGAACGACATTAAACCACCAACTGCCAAAAAGCTCTATCTGCAGTTTAGACACAGGGTTTTGCCACTCCGCTCCTTTACAAATAGATGGGCATGCTCGCAAACCCTGGGGTGTCCTGTGGTAAATATTTTAGTAATTTACCTGATCAGAATTTCTAGGCAATATCAATAAGTTCAAGTATGAAGAGGTGGTTCGAATTCAGGGTCTTTATTCAGTAACTCGAGTTAAGGGAGAGCTCCATCACCTGAGGAGGATCGGAAGAATCTCTAACATTATTATCTGAACACACAGTATTTATATCAGGAAAAGAGGAAGGAGCTTCCCTTCAATGCATGCCCGGATCATACGTTAACAAAAAACAGAAGTCACGTAGGCCCGGATCATATGTTGCAATAAAACAGAAGTCCTGACCATAAAAGGAGGCAGCGTCATGAAAGAGTGAAGACATGGTAGAGGAGATAAGGCTGAGTCATGATTTAGAATGAGGAAGCACAAGAGCGGCGAAGGTGTGGAGAAATAACACTAGGCTGGTTCCTTAAATAAGGGGGAGGTGGTCGTGACAGGATGTCTGTTTGTCGTGTTTCAGCATTCGGGGGCTCTTCTTCTCGGAATTGGTTATCGTGGTTTAACAGATTGGGGCCTATTTCTCGGAATTGGCCCGATTGTAGGGAAATGGTTACAGATGGGGGGGGGGGGTCTTGTTCTCGGCATCGGCTTAACCACAGTAATGCAGGGTTTGAGTGAGGCAGTTGGTTCTCGGAGTCGCTTTGACCATAAGGATGAGCGTTTGACTTTTTTTTGGGGGGGGAAGGAGAGCGCGTGTGTAACTACATGAGGCGCATGATCAGCGCGTGATCGGTTCGTGCTCGTTTTTCTCGGGTGCTCGTGTTCTCGTGTGCTCGTGTTTTGGCATGATGGGCTCGGGGACGTGACGGAAGAGGGTGTATGATGGGACATAACTGTATGATAAATAATCATTTTCCACATTCCCTCCTTGTCCCATAATATACCCTTCTAAAATTCTTTGCTTTTTCTAGTCCACCAATATACTCATTAGGTCGTTTACTTGTTCCTGTAATATGATTCTTTCTCTTTCTTTCTTTCTGGTCTGGGTTTTGGGAATGCAGGTAGTGATACAGAAACTACAGAGTGCTGGACCGCACTGAATACAGAGGCAGCAGGTGAAGAGAATAGCTAGAGCAAAACCTAGGACTGCAAGCACCTTCCATCCCCATGAGGACAGGAGGCTCCAGAGCCAACCCGTCAGGGACCAGGCACCAGTGTCTGCATCTAGTTTTCTGGAAAGTATATGAAGGCGGGAAATAGTGGCATACACCGAGGGTGCATTATCTGGGATAAATATACAACAGCTGGACCCAATCAGTTCACATACACCACCACGGTCAGCCAATATGATGTCTAGGACCATGCGGTTTTGTAACGTCATGAGTCTGTCGGCAGCCATCTCAGCGGTGATGTTACTTAATGCACCGCCTGTTTCGTTTATGGCTCCCTGGACTACACGAGTCAGTTGTCTTATGTGGCGGCTGTTGATCATAGGCCCCCAGAATGGGATGACTCCTTTAAAGAAATCGCCAGCCTCTTGGCCCGCTGTATCTTCAGCATCTATGGCCCCTCTTCGCCGTCTATTAATTACGGTCAGGGGGTCACTGAGATGATAATCTGCTGGGGCGGTGTAGGTTGGGGGAAGGAGAAATGCAATGTAGCATTTTCCAGACCAGCCTTGAGGTAACCAAGTGCGCGCGTGAGGTCCACAGATAAAGTAGGTGTTGGGGGCAGTGGCCATCGTTGGGAAATTTGGATCAGGTAGGGTGTAGGTCTTGTTACATTCACTATCTCCCATTTTCTGACCCTTGCCCTTTCCTCTTACGCAGAATAGGCCCTGGTGGGGCACGGCCCATCCTCCCTGGTCTGTCTGTCTTTTCTGGACTGAAAATGTCTCCCTAAAGGAGGTGGTGTCATTAAAGAGGGAGTAACTGGTGTTTTCACTAATGTCTGCTCGTCCCCATGTTGCTGTGAGAGTTACCATCCTTGCGACGGTTCGTACTGTTTTTATCTCTATCTCATTCCAGGTACTAGCGTTTTTGATCGGGGTCTCAGGAATGTTCCTAACCGAGGCGGAAAATATCATAGAGAGTGCATAGGTAGATCCAGCATAGCCAAAAGGGAGAGGAATAAAAGGCATTCCTCCGTGCACAGAATGTGGCATTAAACCACAGACCCAACAATTTGTTTTGTTAATCACCAATTGATGTTGCTGAAGTGTGGAGATGAATGTGTTATTGAAGAACTCTTTTCTTCTGTTCATGAGATGTGGAGGAAGATCTACGTGTGAATGCATAGCAGTATTATTCAAGGGCACGGGGGAAGACGGCGGGAAAACTAGATGAAGGAACCAACCTAGACAAGCCATGATGCAGAAAATAAGAATCATGATAGAAAGGAAAAGGGTAACTTTGTCATGTAACAGTTTCGCACAATGAGTCTTTATCTTCATAATTTCGGCTGCTTAATCTTTGAGAGGAAAAAATGCACCAGTAACCGGACTCTTCCCAGCAACCGCTTCACCAAGCGTGCGTCTTGGGCTTAAATAGCCACTGGCAGGCCGGATTCAGATGCAAATGTCTCAAGTCTGTTTGGGGTAGGATCGCAGCCGCGATTTGTACTCTTCTTGGGGTAAAAGTTCTGGGAGGGGTGAAATAAAGTCTGTCGTTTCAGTGTCTTTAAAGTCTGTTTTTTCAGTGTCTCTGGTCTCAGGATCAGCAACAGTGTCCGGAGTTGGTCCGTAGAAGGGTTTGCAATGCGACACGTGCAACCACCCTTTCCGTCCCTCGACCTTGATGGCGGTCCTCGTCGTCAGCAGCACCAGTTTGGGGGACGTCCACCTTTTCTCCAGAGGGCTGGTTCGATCAAAATTTCTGACGAGCACCCATTGACCAGGCTGAAGGGGGTGCTCATCGGGCGCGGTCTTGTCTGGAAAGGCTGCAGCCACCTGTGAACGGCAAGAACGTAGTGCAGACATCAAAGAAGCCAAGTAATCTGTCAGTACATTTGCATCAATGTCAATTAGATTTTTAGGAGATGGGACACCCTAGATATTCGGAGGCCTCCCAAATGTAATTTCATAGGGGGACAGACCCGTCCGGGAATGTGCCACCATTCTCATATAGAAGAGGGCAACCGGGAGAGCTGTAACCCAATCTATTTGTTTGTCAGCGCATATTTTTGCTAATTTTGTTTTTAATGTCTGGTTATGTCGTTCGACTAGGCCTGCTGCTTGTGGATGCCTAACACAGTGAAACTTCCAGGTGTATCCTAGCAGTAAGGAGACAGCTTCCATCAATTTAGAGGAGAATGGTTGTCCGTTGTCAGAGTAAATGACTCTTGGCAACCCGTAGCGAGGGAAGAATTCCCTCACCAATTGCTTGGCAGTCATCTGGGCACCATAGTCTGGGACGGGGTATGCTTCAGTCCATCGAGTTAAGGTACAGACTACTACGAGGACATACTTATATCCCCGACATCTCTCCATCTGAATGTAGTCCATTTGTAGGACTTCAAAGGGGTGATCTGGAGGATGGAACCCTCCTTGTTCAACGGATACACTTTTCCCTGGATTGAACTGACAGCAAATCATACAGGTTCGTACTTTTTGTTTGGCTGCTGCACGCAGATGCTTGTTGTGCCATATCAGATTCAGACTTTCTAACATTCCTTTCTCTCCTAGATGTGCGGGACCATGAGCAGTTTCTATCATTATGGGAACCATTAGGTCAGGGAGAAACCATTTGGACTTGTCCTGTTACCCAACCTTGATCTGTGTGTGAACCTCCCTCCTCTTCCCATTTTCTCTTTTCGGTTTCTGTGGCTTGATTTTGGATGTCTACTACATCCTTGGTCGGATCGATAACTGGACAGATAGTACTAATGGTGGTTTCGGTGTTTAGTGATTCTGTCTGAGCAGCATGTTTGGCTGTGGCGTCAGCCAGAGCATTACCTCTGGTGATAGTCTACAACTTTGGTGTGTGCTTTACATTTTAGTATGGCTATTTCTGTGGGTTTGTGTATTGACTCTAGTAGCTGGAGGATAAGGTCTCCATGTTGGATCTTGGTTCCATGAGAGGTCAGGAAACCTCTCTCTTTCCAAAGGATGCCGAAATTATGAACTACCCCGAATGCATATTGTGAGTCGGTGTAGATGTTGACTCGTTTTCCTTTGGACCATTCACATGCTTGGGTGAGAGCTATTAGTTCTGCTGCTTGTGCAGAATGTACGGGTATTCTGGCTGCTAGTTTTCTGTAGTGACAGCAGAGGCTGCTGAGAGTTCGCCTGATTGGAGGCGCATACAGGAACCGTCTACAAACAGTGTGTGTACTTAGAGGGACATCTGTAAGATCAGACCGGGGTTTTGTAACTAGTTCGACCACCTCTAAGCAGTCATGAACCTGGTTGTCAACTGGAACCGTAGGCAGTAGCGTAGCAGGGTTGAGGATATTGCACCTTTTGATGATAATATGGGGTTGGAACAGAGTGACTTCATAACCTGTGAGGCGAGCTATGGTTAAGTGTTGTGTCTGTGTCCTATTCAAAAGCAATTCTACTGCATGTGGAACTTGTACTTCAAGGGGGTGTCCTAGTACTATGGAATCACTTTGTCGTATTGCTAGAGCTGTAGCTGCAACAGATTTCAGGCAGGCCGGCAAACCTTGTGCAACAGGGTCAAGAGTGCTAGAAAAATAAGCACAGGGACGGTGTTTGTTAGCTTGTGTTTGTGTGAGTACTGACAAGGCTGTACCTTCCCGTTCTGTGACAAAGAGGACAAAAGGTTTGGCATAATCAGGTGTGGCTAGGACAGGTGCAGAGCATAATGCCTGTTTGAGGGTGTCAAAAGCAAAAGTGTGCTCAGGTGTCCATGGCAATGGGGAAGAGGTTGAGCTTGTTAGCTGTATCAGGGGTTTGGCCAGGTATGCAAACTGGGGAATCCACTGTCTACAGTAAGACGTGAGACCAATAAAAGCACGGACTTCTTTCTGTGTCTTGGGGACAGGAATGTTAAAAATGAGTTGAATTCTTTCAGGTGTGAGTGCCCTACCCTCCTTTGACAGCAGGTGTCCTAGGTAGGCCACCTGCTGTAAACACAATTGTAATTTCGAGGGTGACACCTTGTGGCCATGTTGTGCAAGGAACATTAGGACAATTCGTGAAGCTTGTTCACATTCTGGTTTGGAGCGTGCGGTGATCAGCAAGTCATCTACATATTGTAACAATGTCGTGTTGGCGGGCAGAACAATGTCATATAGCTGTCTTTTAAGTGCCTGACTGTAGATACTGGGACTTTCTGTATATCCTTGGGGAGCTCTTGTGAAACAGAAGCTACGACCTTGTAGGGAGAATCCGAATAGGTACTGACTAACTTGGTGGATGGGTACACTGAAGAAAGCATTCTTCAGGTTGATTACAGTAAAATGTGTAGCCTCAGGATCTATGGCTGTTAACAGAGTACTGATATCTGAGACCACAGGGTATTGTGGTACTACACATTTATTGAGTTCACGTAAGTCAACCACGAGTCTGTAGACTGGTGGCGCACCATCATCAGTTTTCTTTCTGACAGGTAGGACTGGCGAGTTACATGTGTTGGAAGGTACTTCTCTGACTACTCCTTTTGTTATCAAATCATCGATAATCTGAATAAGGGCTTGTTCTGCATCTGGAGGTAATTTGTATTGACGGATACGAGGTAGGACAACGCCTTCTTTCAGTGTCACTAAGTGTGGTGTAATATCCATGAATCCTACATCTGTTGGATCAGTAGCCCATAGTGTAACAGGAATGTCTCTTAGTCTGACATCTAGTTCTCGTGTGGTGAAATGACCTTTAAAATCTCGGAGGAATAGTCGGACTCCTTCTGGGGAACAACATATTATAGCACCTAGTTCTTTTAGTGTCTGGATGCCAAGGAGATTTTCGGGACAGGACTTTGTAAGCACTAAATCGGTGGAAGTTGTAAGAGGACCAACTTTAAGTGAAATTGGTTCAGAAACTTTGTTGATGACAGGTGTACCAGAAAAACCCAAGGAAATACTATTTGAGCCAGAGAGGGGTACCTTGGGAACTTCGTTGTGCTGCACTGTCGTCCTACTAGCCTCGGTGTCGATCAGAAATTTTGCTTCTTTACCTAGGAGTTTAGCATGTACATAGGGACCCTCTTGGTCAACCGGGACCGGTATTAGTGGACGATTATCGTGTTCCTCCCAGCTGTTTCATGAGATCGTGGGGAATTCAGGATAGGATGACACTGGGTACTGATAGAGTTGGGTGGTAGGTTTAGCATCAGTTGGAGGAGCAGAAGGACGAGGGGGATAGTTACGAGGTTGTGTCTTCCCAGTGGCAATATTATGTTGTAATACTGGACAGTCACGCACGAAATGTCCTGGCTTTTTACAGTAATTACAAGTAACTTTTTCTTGTGGTACTTGGGGTTGTTTAGGGGTATGTTGGATCGTATTAGTTTGTGCTACTAATACCTTCATTTTAGTATCTTTTGTTCTCTTCTTTTCTTGTTCTTGTTCGTCCCTAATTCTATTTTGGTGATATTGGAGCATCTGAAGTGCTTGTGAGGGGGAGCTTGCTTGCCAAGTACTGTCTACCTTCAGTACTCTATTTTTGATCGTGGGCAAGGCATTTTCTACAAGTTTGGAAACAAATAATCGACTATAGGCATCTCCACCGGAGGAGAGGCCGCTGTTGATGAGGAAGCATTTCTCTAACCTGGAATAATAGTCCCCTATCTCCTCATCTGGTTTCTGTTTACATGCAGAGATAGCATCCCAATCTTCTTTCTTAGTGGTCAGCAACTGGGACAGTATTTTAGGGAGACAGCGAGGGAGTTCCTGAACTAGAGGTCCCAAACCTTGTCCGGGATTACGAGTGGCATCTTCTTTTTCTAAGTCTGCCCATGTTACCTTTTTCCCTTCAATCTCCCAATCTTTTCCTTTTAGCTTGTCGTACGTTCCTTGAGGTAACAGGACTTTAAGGAGAATATTGAGGTCTTTATAAGTAAAGGAACCCATTTGAAGAATGTCCTTGAGTTCCCTATGGAAACCCGAAGGGTCTTTTTCGTGGGAAGGGACCATTTTCTTCATCTCGAGTATTTCCAGTTTTGTCAAAGGAGTGTACACAAATGTTTGTTGCAACCTTCCATCGTAATCTGCAACGGGGTGTACTTCTCGGAGGGGGAACTGTCCTTGGTCATAGGGATGGGGATTTGTACTGCCTGTAAAACATTGGATATATCGCTGTCGTAGTTCAAGGAAGATATTAAGGAATTCTTGTCCCCTAGCCACCCACCTCCCTTCTAAACAGTCTCGTAAGAGAGGATGTAATCTTTTTGGTGGGCAACCAGTATCTTCGTACATTGTAATGAGGTGTTGAACCATATAGATGCTAGCTAGTCTTTGAGAGGCTAGAGGGATCGATAAAAACATTTGAGCAACTATATCAGAGCCATATATGGAGTATTGAGATACCCAATGGGTGCTTGATCTAGCGATTTCTTTTTCTTGTGTGGTGAGTGGAGGCTCGTCGTCTATCCAATCATCTACAGTTTCTTGCGTTCGTTGGAACAACCTATCTGTGGGGGCTGACAATTTCTTAGTTCTAAGTTTGAATTGTCCGTTATTCTGAGAACGAGGGATACGGGAACGTACTGCACCCTGAAAAGCAGTTCCTTCGTCTTTATCCTCGCTTGTACTCTCATTCTCAGTTCCCTGGGTAAGGGCATCTTTTCGATGGGAATTGGAAACCTTGCTTATGAAGAGCGGAATAAAAAGATCTATTTCTTTTATTTTATTGTAATTTCCTGCGACTACTGCTTGGTCTAGTTGTAGTAGATCATCAGGAACTCTTTTTCCTGCACTAGCTATCATTCTAATAAAACAAGTGATCATGAATCGTGAGAGGCATTTTCTATGTGCTATGGGTCTATTTTTTATAGCCTCTTGTAGAGTTTCTAAATTTTCTCCTGTTCGAAGCGCTTCATAAATTTTGTTTAGGCAATTTGTGACATTCGGTACCTCTCGTATACCTTCTAGAGCTTCTCGTAAGCGAAGGGAAATATCTGCTTGTGAACCCTCCCCTGGGGTTGGATCATAATCACATTCTAACAGAGGTAGAACACCACCCGAAGTGTCAGGGATGGGTTCCGTCTGAGTAACTACTCGTCTGGCTGTTACCTGATTCGTATAAGCAGGAGGAGGCTCCATCAAGTAAGTAGTAATAAAATCGTCGGGTACAGAAGGAACCTTAGGGCGTGGAGGTGCCGTAGGGGTACTAGAATCTGAGTTCATCTCGGACCCTGTTTTTGGTGAGAGGACAGGCTATATACCCGTTACTGAGGCTGAGACCTCCCTTTTCTTTTGTTCAGAACAAATATCATCATCCTGATCCTGTAACTTTTTCATCTTACTTTCTTCCGACATTCTCTTTGCTTTCTCAACTTTCCCTTGCTCTTTCTGTTCCCTTCGATGTGCTTCCTTTCGCCATATATCAACACTCTCTAACATTGAGGGTCTCGCTTTCCTTTCCCAACATCTTTTCTCAACCGCCATGATACAATTCAAATCCCATGTGCCACTCTTTGGCCATCTGATCGTGATGTCTAAATCTTTAGTATAACCTTCCCAAAGATCCAAATACAAGATGGCACCAATCCCATACTTTGTGTACATAAAATAACCAGGAGTATCCTTCGGGGGGACTGGTACAGACTGTTCCAGTAACCCCTTCCGGGTACCCAGTTTACACAGCTTAGAGAACAAAGGCATTGTATCAGATACAAATGAAAACTTTACACTTGAAAAAACTCGATATATTCTGAGTATCAGAATACAAACATACCGTTTTCTAGAAACCTAGTACCCGTCTTTACCGTGCTCTGAATAACTCAGAACCCGTCTTTACCGTGCTCTGAAAATTCAGAACCCGTCTTTACCGTGCTCTGAAAATTCAGAACCCGTCTTTATACACCCCCAGCAGTACTCACCGAGGTGCAGAGAACTTGAAGACCTTGAAGATCTGGACACTTGATTACGCAGTGCTCGTGGACAGGGACTGGTCGGGTTTCAGACGACCTCGGACTCGGCAATCTTCACAGGTTTCGGGCTCTGGGTCGAGACTTCCGCTGTCATCCTCACCGCCTCGTATGGATGGCTAGGCCGTGGCTCGGCCCCTCTTCGACACGAAGGAGTTCATGCAGGAACACCCTGCAGTGTGCACGTAGAAGTCCATCGATGTCTTGAAGAGACCGGTCTAGGTCCGCATCACCGGTGTGTGGGGAGAAAGGGAAGTACCTGTTCGGGCGCCAATTTGCTGTGGTAAATATTTTAGTAATTTACCTGATCAGAATTTCTAGGCAATATCAATAAGTTCAAGTATGAAGAGCAGAGTCCGTGGTGGTTCAAATTCAGGGTCTTTATTCAGTAACTCGAGTTAAGGGAGAGCTCCGTCACCTGAGGAGGATCGGAAGAATCTCTAACATTATTATCTGAACACACAGTATTTATATCAGGAAAAGAGGAAGGAGCTTCCCTTCAATGCATGCCCGGATCATACGTTAACAAAAAACAGAAGTCACGTAGGCCCGGATCATATGTTGCAATAAAACAGAAGTCATGACCATAAAAGGAGGCAGCGTCATGAAAGAGTGAAGACATGGTAGAGGAGATAAGGCTGAGTCATGATTTAGAATGAGGAAGCACAAGAGAGGCGAAGGTGTGGAGAAATAACACTAGGATGGTTCCTTAGATAAGGGAGAGGTGGTCGTGACAGGATGTCTGTTTGTCGTGTTTCAGCATTCGGGGGCTCTTCTTCTCGGAATTGGTTATCGTGGTTTAACAGATTGGGGCCTATTTCTCGGAATTGGCCCGATTGTAGGGAAATGGTTACAGATGGGGGGGGGGGTCTTGTTCTCGGCATCGGCTTAACCACAGTAATGCACGGTTTGAGTGAGGCAGTTGGTTCTCGGAGTCGCTTTGACCATAAGGATGAGCGTTTGACTTGTTTTTTTGGGGGGAAGGAGAGAGCGTGTGTAACTACATGAGGCGCATGGTCAGCGTGTGATCGGTTCATGCTCGTTTTTCTCGGGTGCTCGTGTTCTCGTGTTTTGGCATGATGGGCTCGGGGACGGGACGGAAGAGGGTGTATGATGGGACATAACTGTATGATAAATAATCATTTTCCACAGTCCGGCATGTGACTGTGCAAAATAATCAGAAATTCATGTGTTCTTCTGTTGCCCCGGATACCACAAAGTGAGAAAACGATGGTTGGTCCAGATATGCAGAAACCTAGGTACCAGGCGCTGTTCCGAGGCTTTTAGGATACTGAATCCGGATACTAGCCTCCTTATAGCATATTCGGTAGCAGGCTTATTCTCCTTGTGGTGCACTCGCAGAGTATTTTTAAAATCAACTCAATAAATAAGATCTATATTCTTCTACAACAGTCGCCAAATGAAGGAATTTTAAAGCGATTACCTGTTTTATCCCCCAATTGAGAACGATCTTAAAGATGTAGCATATTTATATCTCGAATTTATTATTATACTGGTTTGTTGTTTCTGAGAATTGACCGCCTTTAGCAGCAAAGATAAAGCTCTAACTTCCCAAATTTGGACTGATGACTTGCTCACATATATTGCACATACACTTTGAATTGTTAATATTGCTTCCATCTTTGATTGATACAGCGACCTACATCAATAGAGTTCCCTCTCATTGAGCCGCTACTATAGATTGCACTTTATTTTATAATGCTCCAGGTTACACCTGGGTATGTTTTAATCAATTGCTTTTATTGTATGTGCCCAATCTTGTTTTTTTCGTTCTTTTTTGTATCTTGATCTTAAAGTAAATGAATTGTATGTTATTTCACATGTGCTTTTCATGTCAAATTGGGCGAAATAAAGTTCTTTTTGAATACAATTACATTTAAAAATAATCACTATTGGGTTTAATTAACGTAAATACAATGCAAATATCTTTAACAAATTTGCTTTAGTTGCATATTTAAATAACTATATGTACCTATACATGTAAATGCAGGCATACACACACATATATAAATTCAAATACCCTTTCAGGCATAGAGTGACGAATAAATTATGCAAAAAAGAATCAGAGAACTCTGGGTAGTTGTCAAGATTAGGTGGAAAGCAGCTCCTGTATTCCTGTATGGAGCACTCTCAACACCAGCGACCCTCTAGATCTGCTCACCTCTTTTTTGCGCATATATATATATATATATATATATATATATATATATATATATATATCGCAAAACCTTCCTCCAAGAATGAACAAAGCAGGACCCAGAGGGGAACAGGTGAGACAGGCTTTATTGTTCAGAAAACAGCTAGGGTGGCGGCAAATGCATTTCGGCATGGAGAGCCTTCTTCAGTGCCCAGCACCCGATGCAACCCTGTTGTTTCGTGAGTTCCTGCTGCCTAGAAGTAACTGGCGTAGGTCCGTCCCTCCCTGGAGCAATACAGCGCACCTGTGGAAGTTCGTTGGTCAATCCTGAACTACCACCCCCAGGATGCCACATGTTAAGACCGACCCAGGCCGGTGGAATGGGGAGAGTGTGGGGTTGAATCCCCACTATGGCACCTGTAGCAGGACCCGATGATGGCAATGGCAGTCCCCCAAACAACAAGTCTGCCCTCGAGTCTCCTCGTATTGCCACAGCCCCCGTATCAGCGCGTCCATGTGAGCAGGGGCTAAAATGCGAAGTGCAAAATGACCAGACAGAGGTGGAATACCTCTACTGTTCAGGGCCCCCTGAAACAGAGGCGGGTTCCAGACAATCCATTCCTTGAAAATGTACAGGGCCGTGAAGCAACACCAGATTATGTCCAGACCCAAAACGTGGCGAGGGTTCCTGTAATGTGCAACTGGCAAGCACATGAAATTTATCGCAAAACCTTTCTCCAAGAATGAACGAAGCAGGACCCAGAGGGGAACAGGTGAGACAGGCTTTATTGTTCAGAAAACAGCTAGGGTGGCAGCAAATGCATTTCGGCATGGAGAGCCTTCTTCAGTGCCCAGCACCCGATGCAATCCTGTTGTTTCGTGAGTTCCTGCTGCCTAGAAGTAACTGGCGTAGGTCTGCCCCTCCCTGGAGCAATACAGCGCACATGTGGAAGTTCGTTGGTGTTAGACCTGTCGGCCCTAGGGTGGTCTTTCCCTGTGTTTTTTTTGCCCTTGCCTCATTTTTCCCACCTTCTTTTTGTTGGCCCCTAGGTCTTCGGGCACCTTTTCATGGCTAATCAGTGTTAGGGTGCAGGTGCTCTCTACTCCAAACATGGTTGCCACTGGCCCCTGCTACTGCAGCGTGGTCTTTTTAGTGTAGCACCCTAGCTGCCAGGAGCAGACTGGATCCCCATGCAATGTTGCAATACTAGCCACCCATCCCCTGTCCATAGGTAGATCGGGGAAGCTACTGGAACCTTCCAGAAGAAAGGCGGAGCTGATTTTTGCCGCCTTAGAGAGTGGTCACCTGACCTGGGCATACTTAAGCAAGGGAGGGAACTTTTTTTTAGACAGTTGGGGCATCACTGACCTGGGGAACCCACGCAGGAGTTTTAGGCGGGAGGGCCTGGTTAGGAACCTATGCTACTGGGAGTGACAGGATTTAGGTGCTGCCTCTTAAGCTGGGTGAGGTGTCCTAGACTTGCCCCCTGATCTGGCCCAGCGTTAGGGAACCCCAGGGTCCATCTGCAGTGACTGAGGAAAAGTCATCCAGCCTCCAACTCACCCCCCCCCACAACTTCAAGAAACCATCACCTAAGGGCGCAGAACCATCCAAGCGCCAAGAAGACTACTTTTCTGTGACCAGAGACTGCTGGGGGATCGACCAGGTACTGGAAGGTGCTGCCCTGCGCACCCCTTGCCTGCAGTGGGCCTTCCTTGCCCCTCTTGTCTCCCCTTGACTGAACTACTCTGCTCCCTATTCTGCCAGCAGTCCCTGCTGAACTGTGTCCATAGCGCTACAAACTGCTCCTCCTGTGCCCAAGCGCTGTTCTGACTGAGCAAGTGGCATTCCTGACTGGAATTCGGTACCAGCGCTGTAGCCTGACCCCCTCACTGTCGAGCGCTGGTTCATAATCGACCTCAATTACCACGCGCTCTCCTGAGCTAGCTGATCTGGCCCCATGAGTAGCGCTGCGGCACCTGGACACCACCTCCACGAGGCGCTATTGATTCCCCCACTCACCGCCGCAGCCCGGAGCGGTTTGTGCCGTCTGAGGCACCTGAGGAGGCCTTGTCCCCATCGCGGCGGCGGCGGTGCCGCCACGCGACACCCCTGAGGCGCTGCCGTCCTGCCGTGCGGCTGCCAGCCGTCACGTGGTGACCTGCGCCAGCTTCGATCTCCCCCTCGGCGGCCCCCGTATGCGAGGAGAGAGACGCCGTATCCTGTAAATCAGGCCGCGGTAGGCCTGAAGCCAGAGCGGTCCCCACGTGAGCAGGGAGCTCCTCCGCCCCGGGGCGCCGCGCTGCCATTGGCTAAGGCAGGCGCACCCTCGAGGCGGGCGACGCGGTTGGCTGGAGCAGCCCCGGCCCCGGTCCTGATTGGCCCCAGTCCGGAGCTTTGCCTGTGGGCCCCGAAAAGGCCCGGATTCATCGCGGAGGGGGTTGTGGAGCCCAGAAGCCGCACCTGCACCGCGCCGGGCCGAGTGACGCCCCGGGAGGGTCGAAAACCCCTCCCCTCCACCAGTGTCTCCGCAAGGGCCCCAAAGGGCCGAAAACACCAGGTAACCCCCGGGGAGGAGGGCGGTAGGCCGGGTAAGGCCCCGAGGTCGCCCCTCCCCTGGGGAGAACTGAGACTGGGCCCCGTTGCCCCCCCCCCCTAATGTGCCTCGAGAGTTGGGACTCTTTCCCTACTGCATTGTTCTGCCTAATTACCAGTTTTAGGCCTGAAGCCTGTCAGTTGAACTGTGGGTTTATATTTGGCAATCAGATAACCCTCTTCAGTGACTGTTGGTGTTTAGTGGCCGCCTCAGGTGGCCTGCATTGTTCATGCCTGCATTGTTCATGCCTGCTAATGGAATGGTGATCTTTTTCACTGTACTGAATTTCTTGCAGGGGCGGGCTTCTACAGTTCCTGATGGGGCCGATCTGTGACACTTATTGATTCATACCAGTATTATTTTGATGGTCTGATTTTGGTTGCAAGACTGTTGATATTTACAAGAGGAAATGCTTATGATTGCTTCCTACAGGTTAATCCATGGTTTATGAAACTACCTTTTAGCCTGCTGAATAGTATAACGCGACAGGCTGTGTTATTTGGAGTTTCTGCTGTACTGAAAGTACTTAAGGAAATGTTTTACCCTTTTACAGGAAATGCATTTTGAAAGGCGTTCATGAAATGGTTTAATGAGGTACTTTAATGAAATGCTAATGATTTGCTAATGCACTATTTGCTTTGATCTAAAGCCTACATAAAAGATCTTGATTTTCAAACACAACTACCGGTGTGGTCTCCATTATTGCGCCCACTTTGTGTCTCATTGGATGTGTGTGTTGAGTAGCTGCTTTACACGTAAGCCACTGGCCGCCTTCCTGCTCGAGGCCAAGCTACCCCGCGGAGAACTGGTGGTCCCAGTTCTTACAGTTGGTCAATCCTGAACTACCACTCCCAGGATGCCACATGTTAAGAGCGACCCATGCCGGTGGAATGGGAAGAGTGTGGGGTTGAATCCCCACCACGGCACCTGTAGCAGGACCCGATGATGGCAATGGCAGTCCCCCAAACAACAAGTCTGCCCTCGAGTCCCCTCGTATCGCCACAGCCCCCGTATCAGCGCGTCCATGTGAGCAGGGGCTAAAATGCGAAGTGCAAAATGACCAGACAGAGGTGGAATACCTCTACTGTTCAGGGCCCCCTGAAACAGAGGTTGGTTCCAGACAATCCATTCCTTGAAAATGTACAGTGCCGTAAAGCAACGCCAGATTATGTCCAGACCCAAAACGTGGCGAGGGTTCCTGTAATGTGCAACTGGCAAGCACATGAAATTTATCGCAAAACCTTTCTCCAAGAATGAACAAAGCAGGACCCAGAGGGGAACAGGTGAGACAGGCTTTATTGTTCAGAAAACAGCTAGGGTGGCGGCAAATGCATTTCGGCATGGAGAGTCTTCTTCAGTGCCCAGCACCCGATGCAATCCTGTTGTTTCCTGAGTTCCTGCTGCCTAGAAGTAACTGGCGTAGGTCTGCCCCTCCCTGGAGCAATACAGCGCACCTGTGGAAGTTCGTTGGTCAATCCTGAACTACCACTCCCAGGATGCCACATCTTAAGAGCGACCCAGGCCGGTGGAATGGGGAGAGTGTGGGGTTGAATCTGTGTATATATATATATATATATATATATATATATATATATATATATATATATATATATATATATATACGCTCCAACTCCACTTTTCAACGAAGCACTTTTGGGCGGGTGCAGATTTGCGGCTGTGGACTCCCCAATGTCTTCTCACTCCGTTCCTTTGCTTGCAAAAGAAATTCCGCACTCTCGTGGGCGTTTCGAAAAGGCCATGTTTTAAAGACATTGCATGCGTGCATTGTAACAAAGAAGGGACCAGCGCGCTCGTTCTCACGTCAGCGCCATTTTGAAGTTTGATATAAACCAGCATTGTGAATGCAATGTCTTTAAAACATGGCCTTTTCCGGTGTCATCAACACCGAAGAAGGCAGTTTGCCGAAACGCGTTTGTTGCTGCTGGTCATCGAGGCATAACGTTTTTTCCAAGTTCTGTCTAAGGAAGAACATCTTTTTGTTTGAGGATCAATATGAGACAGATGTCTGTTACGGCGATGGGTACCTGCTTCGCTCCCAGCTATGCAAACTTGTTCGTTGGCTGGTGGGAGGAGCAGGTCCCCAGAATCTACGAGAGTGTGAACAACAGTGGTAAGGTGGTTGAGTGGTATCGACATATCGATGTTCTGTTCATTGTGTGGCAAGGGACAGTGGACTCTGCTCTTGGGTATATCGATATTCTCAACAGAAATGTGGCATTTCCCCTCTTTATAGAGGAGGGAACAGAGAAAAACTGTTGAGACAGCTGGAATCGCAATACATCTTAGAATTTGACAGCAAGGCCTCGAATGGTCTCAATAACACGGAAGACCTACACAATTTTTTGTAAGATGCATTTACTTGTACAAACCAATTATATGTGGGTCCATTGTGGAATAGGAGACCTCTTGCAACATGAATGTTTTTAACTTCAAGCCATACTGTGAGCAAATATGGGTAGATATTTCAACACATGTGCCTCCTACTGTGATTTTTGCAATTTTAGACTACATTTCGTGTTAATATATCTATACATCTTTTTATCCTATGAGACATAAGCAAAACTTTATCTTTTTTTTATATGAGATGTCCACTCCTGGGATACGTTTTCTCTGAGGTTTATCGATTGCATCTCTGAACAGGATGTTTTGCTGTGGCCAAATGTATCATTTCTAACAGCCTACCAGACCTCCCATTCTATATATCATGCATTATATACACAGTAATTTTTTGCACTTTATATTAGTTATTAACATGGTTTTATGGGATTGTATAGTACATTTGGATTGCATTTCTGCCTAGGCTCATGAATATGAATTGTTTGGCAGCTCCTTTTCGGGAATCAAATTGAGGACTGCATATTTTGCACATTCGCACATTTTTGCACTAAACGTAATTGGCAATGGAGGGAAAAATGTATTTTGTACTGTAAAGCCAGCATACATCTGCAACTATAATGTCATGTAACATTACGTCATGCACTTTATTAGCGTATTTTGCACATTCGCTATTTTTTGCACAAACTGCAATTTGCACAAGTCATAATGTACTGTGTAAAGGTTACCAGCAATCGGCTCAAACAGCAATGCTTGGTACATAACGTTATGCACTTTATTTGCGGACTTTGCACAAATTTGCTAATATTTGCACATGGAAAATGAGCTTTTCAAACATAAGATCAAACTGAGTCTAATTGGTACTGACTCTGGCAGAAATACAGTATTTTGCATTAGTTATATTTCATAAATACCAACATTTATCTGTTGATTCTGTTTCGTATACAATTTTGAAAGTATGCCGGGTATGGAAATTAATACCTCAAGTATAGGGTTGGGGAGACTTTCGATTTTGTTATATATATATATATATATATATATATATATATATATATATATATCCATCCACCCACCCACCCTTTCAGGCATAGAGTCCCCAGAACCTACGAGGGTGGGAACAACAGTGGTAAGGTGGTTGAGTGGCGTCGATATGTCGATGATCTGTTCATTGTGTGGCAAGGGACAGTGGACTCGGCTCTTGGGTATATCGATATTCTCAACAGAAATGAGGCAAACTTGCCCTTCTTGGGAACAGTGAGTCTGGTGGCAGTGGACTATCTGGACCTGAGTGTGATTGTAGAATATGGCAGCATTCAGACAGCCCTATACCGCAAGTCCACCGCAGGGAACTCTACACTATTCGCAACTAGCAGTCACCCACCGAAACTTATCCAGAGTATACCATACGGCGAGCTTCTAAGATTGAAGAGGAACAGTACTAGGGAGAAGGACTTTGAGGCAGCTGCCTCTGAGAGTATAGCCAGGTTTACTGTGAGGGGGTATGAGCCCGCAGTATTGAATACTACAGTACAGAAAGTGAGAGGAATCCGTAGAGAAAAACTGTTGATCGAATAAGAAAAACAAAGGGAGAGGGGCTATAAGGGTAAATTCCGGATGGTCACCCATTACTCTGCAGAGGCCAACTATTTAAAACAGATGCTTAAAAAGAATTGGCATATTCTGAAAACAGTCAGCACTATACGTGACGACATTCCAGCCTATCCCGTAGTGACCTTCAAGAAAGCTAGGTTGCTTTGCAATATGCTGATCAGAAGCCATTTGGAAAAAATACCACAGAGAGTGAGTACTTTGAAGGAAATGATGAGATTCTTTCCATGCAGTAGGTGCAGCGAGAGGATGAGAACAGCCTAACAGCCTGGGGCTCATGTAGAGCATAATGATGCAAGCAATTACCAAGCGCATTGTGAATAGCGGACTTCAACCCCCAGAATGCTACGTTAATTGATTCACAGTGCACAATATGGCGAACGATTATGCACATAAAAGGAGGTTGAAACGGAGCATGTGCTTTTGGCTGCACTGTCCCTGATGAAGAGTGATTCTTGAAACGCGTAGGCAGCAGCCACTTGCTAATTTTACCGGACTGTGTGACTGTTCATACCTAAACTAAAGCTTTTTTGGGGTAAGCACCGCTGTCTCTGAGTGCGACCTGTTTGATGGACAAGACCCCCACGAGCTGGTGTGTGTGTGTGTGTGTATATATATGCATGCATACATATGCACACATTCATATATTCCTACATAGATATGCATACATATATATGCACCTATAGATAGATAGATATATGTGTATGTTAAAATATATATGCATATATATGCAAAAGTGTATAATATATATTATACACTTTTGCATATATATACATATATATTTTAACATATATATATATATTTAATGTTAAAATATACATGCAAAAGTGTATAATATATATATATATATTGTGTGGTGTTCCTGTTTCGTACCTTGCAGCTGCGGAGCCTCACCCCTGACGAAGGTCACAGAGATGAAGAAATGCATTGGTAAAGAACTTGACGTTTTGAATAATAAAGCCTTACAAACCGGGAGGAGTAGCGGCTCATTTCTTTCTTTTGAAGAGAGGTTTGTTGGATATATCAGGTGGCTTGGTCCAGCCCCAGAGACACGCACCGCCCATAAAGAGCGCCATTAATCACCCAAAAACGGACCAACTTTGTGGAAGTGGAGACACATAGGGTGATTGGTGCCGCCAAAGACTGTACTTTGGTTAGGGTCCTGGGTGATTGTGAAAAGGACATTACCTGTGGTTTCCGGATTGTTTCACGAGGCATCAAAATAAAGCGCAGCATCCACTGGAGGATTTTAAAAGGTTACAGCGCACTACATGACCCAGCATGCCCCAAGAGTACGGAGTACTTAAGGCAACTATCGTGTGGTGTTCCTGTTTCGTACCTTGCAGCTGCGGAGCCTCACCCCTGACGAAGGTCACAGAGATGACCGAAATGCATTGGAAAAGAACTTGCCGTTTTGAATAATAAAGCCTTACAAACCGGGAGGAGTAGCGGCTCATTTCTTTCTTTTGAAGAGAGGTTTGTTGGATATATATATATATATTCCACGCTCTCTTCCCTGCCAAAACGACGGGTCACTCGCGAGTGGGTGCAGTCTGCGGCGGCGGGGCCCCGCAATCACATCACGCTCAATTTCCTCCAGTTAGTCAGAAAATCAGCACTCGTAGACACGCTGGTAATGCTCTCCTGAATTTTATTTCACAGTGTCAACAGACGCGTTTCAGCTACAAGCCTTCGTCAGTGTTTTTTACGCGCGCCTAGCAGCCAGCCATTTAAAGGGGTGTCACATGCCAGTATCTAACATAAAAGAGGGACTCAAACAGGTATGCTAGGGGTCGCGCCATATTGTAAAGTGCAATACAACTTTAATAGCGTTTTGTGTGCGTCTCCCTGCTCTTAAAAGCATAAAGCCGTGTATCGGCTTTTCATCCTGGTATTAAAGCATGTATTATTCACGATCACCCATGTTGTTATACATCCATAACACTTAATGTCATTGTTTTGACATTCAGATTATTCATGAGTTAACATATCGCCGTGTATCGGCATGTCACCCCGTTAAGGGGTTATTATTATGGATGATAGGCAAAAGTCGCTAAAACCAGGATGGAATAAAGGGCCCAACTTGCCCCAACCTTAGTCCCTGATTGCTGCATTCTCTACCATCATTCAGCAATTTGTTAAGCATTCCGCGCAGCATATATTTCCACCATCCTTTGAAGTCCACAATATTTTCAAAAACAAAAACAAAAACCAAGATCCTCTATATAACTCATTACTGCTCTTTTCATGATGCAGAAGAATAGACCAACCCAGTGATAAGATGAAAAGTAATAAAGGGTAAAAGGGTTCAGGTACATATTACAATTATTAAGGATGATTAAGGAAACTATCTACTGTTATGCCATATTATCAGTAGTTCCGTATTACAATTCCTTATATTCTTGGTTCCTCCATAGCCCGATCCCATCCATTTCTTTTTCTTACAACAGATATTATAAACAAGTCTCAATGTCCTAAAGCAAGATTATAGTTCTTAGAATATCACATTTGGGGATATATATCATTATCTTCCATTCCAATAGTGTCCTAATCACTAGTATATTCCTTTTTCCTGCTCCTTCAGTTCAGTTTATCAGATTAGTAAATTGGGGTTATTTGCCCAGGTGTACTGCAAGCTCCTCTCCACTGTTGAGCCCCAATGGTGCCTTTGTCATCATATCGATTATGTGCCTTGATTCCAGGCGTCTGAGCTGTTTCAACCTGTCTCCCCCTCGAATGTTCGCTGGAATGTAGTCTAGCCCAAAGTACTGAAGTTTATTCCTATCCTTGTTATGTTTTTCATCAAAGTGTCTTAGGACTGGATAGGAAGGGTCTACTCTCTCAATTGCACGCTGATGTTCCAATACCCTGATTTTTAATGGATGAATCGTGCTGCCCACATATTGAAGGCCGCATGGGCAAACGAGACAGTATACTGCAAATGGTGTGCTGCATGTCAGGAATTTCTTAATGGGTCTGCTCATCTCGGCCCCACCCACCCAATACGACAAAGTCCTTCTGCTCCCTGCACAGGCCTTACATTTGCCGCATGGAAAGAAGCCTTTCATTTCTGCCAGTCCGCCGACCTTAGGTTTCTTCTTTTCATAGTGGCTTCTTACCAAATTGTCTTTTAGGGACCTCGCTTTGCGGAAAGTTATTAAAGGTTTCAGAGGAATATCCTCTTTAATTACCGGATCCGTTAGAAGAACATGCCAGTTCTTTGCAAAAATTCTTCTGAGGTTCTGCGATTCAGTGCAGTAAGATGTAATCATCCTGAATTTTCCACCTGTTGCTGTCTCTTTATTCAATTTTGGTTGCAGAAGGCTTGCCCTTGGTATCTTTCTTACTCGTATTAGTGTTTTGGTGAGTGTATGAGTTTCATACCCTCTTGCAGTGAATCTTTCAATGCAGTTTTTTGCTGCCACTTCAAAGTCTTCATCCCTACTACTATTTCTTTTCAGTCTTAATAGTTCCCCGTAGGGGATGCTCTGAATAAGTCTAGTGGGATGGTTGCTATTAGCCCTTAAAGTGGAGTTGCCGGCCGTGGGCTTTCGGTATAGCGAGGTGTGTAGTTTGCCTTCACTCACAAACACTCTAAGGTCGAGATAGTCCGCTGCCACCGGACTTACTGTCCCAGAGAAGTGTAGGTTACAGGTGTTATTGTTCAGGACCTCGGTATACTGGTGAGCCGTCTCCATCGTCCCCAGCCACACGATGAAGAGGTCATCAATATACCGGTACCACCTCACTACCCTACCTGCCACCTGTTCGTTCATCTCCAGTGCCATGGGCACCCGCTCCTCCCACCAGCCTACGAATAAATTTGCGTAGCTGGGAGCGAAGCAAGTGCCCATCGCGGTCCCAGACACTTGAGTGTACAGTTGGTCATCGAACAGGAAGATGTTCTTGGCTAGGCAAAATTCTACAAACTCCAGTAGCATACAATTGTGCAATGCATATCGTGCCGGTCTCTTGTTTAGGAAGAACTCAATCGCAGTTAATCCCAGTTCGTGTTTTATGTTCATGTATAAACTGGTGATATCTAATACCATTATTAGATATGTAGGGTCCCAGACCAGATCATCTATTTTTAACAGAAAGTCCTTTGTGTCTTTCACATGAGACTTCAATTGTGTCACCAAAGGAAATAGGAAACTATCGATGAATTTCGACATGTTCTCTGTCAATCCGTTAATCGATGATACGATTGGCCTCCCTGGTGGTTCTGTGGCGTTCTTGTGCAGTTTCGGCAAGTGGTAAAAGGTGGGTATTGTCGGGTTATTGCTCCGTAAGAAAATATTCTCTTCACTCCCCAACATTGCTCTCTTATACCATTTACTCACTAGTTCATCATATTGCAATATGCTTTCTTTGTACTTTTCAATGCCAGTTTTTTGGTAGTAGTTTGCATCTGATAATTGTCTTACTGCTTCCTTATGATAGTAGTCCCGTGTTAGCAGCACAACATTCCCGCCCTTGTCTGAGGGCTTTATGATAATATCCTCTTCTTCCTGCAAGGATTTAAGTGCTTTCCTTTCCTCTTGTGATAAGTTGTCCTTCCATTTTGATTTCAAAATTCTCTGGTTTCCTCTCATGTCCACCAGATCTTTCAGCACTGTTTCAGAGAATGCATCAATTGCATCCCACGGCATTACTGGGCAGAAGGTGGAGGCCGGTTTAAAGGTGCTTTCCTCCCTTTCTTGTTCGATATTGTTCTGTCTAGCTTTATCGACCATGGTCTCATCCTGAGTATTTTGTTCAAGTCTCAGATTCTCCAGGGTATCAATGCCTCTTAGGTCCTCGCATGTTAATTTATCTGTGGCAGTCATCCTTTTTAATGTTAATTTTGGACCTTTGGTTGCTGATCTGAGTTTATGATACTTGTGTAGCTTCAGCTTTCTGATGAAGCTATGAAGGTCGATTCTTGTTTGGGTGTACTCGCTCTTATTATTTGGGCAAAAGCTTAGACCCAGACTTAAAAGTTTTTCTTCTGGTTCAGTTAAGTGTCTTTGGGTTAGTTTTACTACCGTTAGGCAGTCCTTCGAACCTAGCGTTTGTGGGTCTTCTTCTTGCTTCTCCATGATTGTCCTCGTCCTCTTCCGGCCGCCTCCTGCCCGGCGGGTCCTGCGTTTAGATTTTCTGGTGGTTTCACCTTGCCTCCGCGTAGCCAAGCCTGGCGTATCACATTGCATTCGTGATGAAAAAGGGGAGGAGAAGCAGGTTGGCAGCTTTTTCCCTTTCCTACTGCCGGTCTTCTTTGTCGGTTCTCCGCAGTTTCGTTGTCCGTAACGTCAGATTCCGATGTAACCTCTGGTGAGATTGTTCCCAGAGCTTGTTTTCGTATCACTTCCTTTCTGGGGGCATCGTACTTTCTAGCAAAGGTTAGCACTCTCCCCTGCAGGTAATCACTTTCATCTCTTGCATATTTTTCTTGCTTTCTGGTTTTGATCTTGTCCTCGTATCTGGTCAATCTGCTTTTCATCTGTTCCTTTAGCGTTGCTATTGTGCTTGCATCACCTTCTTTCTGGATTTCCTCCTCTGCTACTGTAATTTCCGCTAGTGCCTTTTGCCGATCGCTCCAGGCATACTTGACTAGTATGTGTAGCGTTCCTTCACAGTAATTTGCCGTGTGCTCCGCCCAGTCGGTTAGAAGTTGGGGGTCAGGGTTTTCATATGATGGAATCGTGTAGACCCTTAACCCTCTAGGAACCCGCTTGTCGTCAATATAACTTTGGAGGCTCGTTGCCTCCCACCATTTGCGCACCTCGCGCTCATATAATCTTTCTAGCTTTGTAAGGAGTTCATCCAGTTTGGTTCTTGTCTTTTGTTGTGGGGGTGTGTACTGGTATTTGCAGTTACCGTATCCTGTTTCTTGAACATCCCCTTCGCTGCATCTCTGCGTAAACCCTTCACAGTACATATCCTGTGATAGATATAATTTGTAACACTGTGTTCCAGGAAAGCTTTAACCAACTAAGGGGCCGATTAGGATGGCGGACGGACTTGCGTCCGTCCGCCACCCCTGAGTAGGAGGGACCGTCCGCATGGGCAGCGGCGGTCCCTCCATGGCAATTAGGATGTGACCGCCAGGGTGGCGGTCACATCCTCTATTATTAACATTGCGGCGGGTGCAGCTTCAAGCTGCACCCGCCGCAATGTTAAAAATGCATGTGTTGCATTTACATGCACAAAGCGGCAGGCACCGCACGGTGCCTGCTGCTTTGTGTACGCAAATGCTGGGGGGTACCATAGGTACCCCCCATGTGCACCCCCCACCCCCCATTCACCCAGGGGGCCCGCAACGGGCCCCCAAAGTGAATGTCCGTATGCTTTTCCATGGCGGAAAAGCCGCCGTGGAAAAGCATATTTACACAAACATCATAATATGGCGGACGGTGTCTCATAGACACCGCCTGCCATGTTATAGCTTTTCCGCCGCGGTCGGAAGCCGACCGCGGCGGAAAAGCGGCGGACGGAATTCCAGACCCACCAGCCATCCTAATTTGGCGGTGGGTCTTTGGAGTCTCCGCCGCGGTTTTTCTGCATCCTCCAGGCCGGCGGACACTTCCGCCGGCCCGGAGGATGCGGAAAAACCGCCATCCTAATCGGCCCCTAAGTGTCTACTGTCACTCTGCCGCTTATGTCCCGCTATTGAAAAGTTCTAAATGCGCTCACCTTCATACTTGGGCTTGGGACTGAGTGTATCTGATCTCACTACTTCTTTGATTTTATTAACAGCTTTTTCCAATACCCTTACATAATCTCTGCATGCTCTTTGTTATCCCAACAATTTATGTCAAAAATCATGGCACTAGTTCCTGATATATGATTTTGCTGAGTCAATAATTATGTGGGGATACAAGACTTCAAGAGGCACTCGCTTTTTGTTGGATGTACGATGTATTGGCTTTACAATGACAGAGAAATGTATATCTGTATGCTAATTTACACCACTTCAAAATGGCCGAATCAGTTACACTGTATGACTTCAGGCCTGTATGTGGGGACGTCTTTGTTGTCAGTTACACCCTTGACTGTTTGTGTTTACTTATACAAGCTGAACACTGTGTTAGGCAACGTGTGATCAAGACACACTTTGTGTCGAAACGCGTAACGTTTTGTTTTGAGAAAATAAATTAATTGGAATCTGCATCACCGAGTGCGCGCAGTGCTTATTAGCAACCTCGAACTGATATATATATATATATATATATATATCTTATACACTTTTGCATATATATATATATATTATACACTTTTGCATATATATATACATATATATTTTAACATACACATATATCTATCTATAGGTGCATATATATGTATGCATATCTATGTAGGAATATATGAATGTGTGCATATGTATGCATACATATATATATATGTGTATGTTGAAATATATATGCAAAAGTGTATAATATATATATTATAACATACACATATATATTATACACTTTTGCATATATATGCATATATATAATATACACTTTTGCATATATATATATGCATATATATTCTAACATACACATATCTATATCTATACTACTATTATAAAGGAAGAACTTTGAACCTTTGAGGCGGGTAAACTCGGGAACCACAGCGCCAATCCACACACCCGATACATCGTTGTAATCGTCAGGGTGTGCAGATGGACATAGGCTATATAAAGTTAATAAATATACGTAATTTCAAAAGTTTACCAAAAAAAAAAGTAGTCCCTTGGATGAAGCGCCGGCCGCGACGTGCGTGCTGATGTTAGGAGCGCGGGGAGGAGCGGCGTACAGGAGCGCGAAGAGGAATGGTGGACATGAGCGGCGGACAGGCGGTGAGGAGCGGCGGACAGGCGGTGAGGAGCGGCGGACAGGCGGTGAGGAGCGGCGGACAGGCGGTGAGGAGCGGTGGACAGGCGGTGAGGAGCGGCGGACAGGCGGTGAGGAGCGGCGGACAGGCGGTGAGGAGCGGCAGACAGGCGGTGAGGAGCGGCAGACAGGCGGTGAGGAGCGGCGGACAGGCGGTGAGGAGCGGCGGACAGGCAGGGAGATGCGGTGAGCGGCGGATGAGGTAGGTTATTTATTTATTTATTTAGGAGCGGTGAGCGGCGGCAAAATACAAACGTTACATTAAATGAAGCAAAATGACAATCGTGAGCCAACAAAATACTAGAGGAAGCAAACTGTGCATTACAAAAGTGAGCCAAACGGTGCATTACAGGAGGAAAAAGTGACGTGTGCAGGTTACAAAAGCGTACAAAGTAAACAGAGGTATAATACTGCAATATATGGAGGAAGGCTCCGGGGGACCCACGGACAACGTCGGGCCGGGTGGGGGCCCTGAAGCCTAATTGCTCCCGGGCAACGTCGGGACGGGCTGCTAGTATATATGTGTGTGTGTATGTGTATATATATATATGGTGGTGTCCTTTTCTATATCTTTTTTAATATGATGATATATTAACACTGGTATTAATATGCTTTTTTATATGGTTTTTATTAGGACTAAGAAAATGGAGATATATGTAAAATCCCCATTGTCCTGATATACATATAGGCACCATATACACAGGCTTTTTATCATCATACACTCTCAGTATTTTGCATCCCTCCTTTGTTTTGTTTTTGGTTTAATTCTCCTTCATTTTTTGCATTTATGCACTTTAACAATCTATATGATTTGCAGACTGGGATTCAATGTTATAGTATATTAGATTGTGCACTTTTACCACTTGTCCCGTTTATCTTTCATTTAAAGGTCGCGATATTCTTTACAAACCGTGATAATGGTTACGAATAGGAGAAACTGGCATTGTTTTATATACTTTACATAAATTGCGTAATTTTGCACAATTGCTATATTTTGCACAGGCCTTTGGTTAAGATTTGCATGGGGATTTATCCCATATGTCCAGCCTTATGTGGTAATTATTACTGCTTGTTCAGGCATTAGTTAAAATCTGTACAGGGATTTATCCCAAATCATTATCGAATGGGCATTATACATGGTTATTATGACTTGATATTCATGCGTGATCTTACATAACAGCCAGGGTTTGATGGATTCATCCAGGAAAAATTATAATTAATTGATGTAAAATACATATGTATATATAAAAATATAAGGATGTAATTAATCAATGTTAAAAATAATTTATTGTTTTTAAATTGTGATTATGCCAGTACATCGTAAATCAAATCTATACAAACTATTTTTGTTTATGTCTATGATCATGTGACCTGAAAGAGAAATGGCGGGCTAGCACTGCATTATAAAAAAGAAAAAAAGACGTTGAATCTATGCATGTGAACAAGGGCTTTGGCAGCCCGAAACGCGTCTTGCCCTCGCTATTTTCAACCCCCTGCACATTAAACAGCTGTGTATCCAGTTTGTGGTCCGTCTCCTTATTGCCCGGAGGGTTCCGATGTTTAAGGGAACCAGTAGTGGCTGTTTTTGGAGTTTGCGCAGATATATATATATATATATATATATATATATATATATATATAGGTGCATATATATGTATGCATATCTATGTAGGAATATATGAATGTGTGCATATGTATGCATACATATATACATAACTATAGATAGATATATGTATGTATATACATATAGAAAAATTTATGTATACACATATATACATATATAGGCATATAGATGTACATACAAATATATGTACACATATAGTATACATATCCATAAATAAGTGTGTATATATATATACACACACACATGTATATAGGTATATATATATATAGATCTATGCATGCATATACATACATGCACATATATGTGTACATATATGTCAATACACATACATGCATATATATGTGTATACCTAGATGCCAATAAAATGTATATGCATACATATATATAACCAAATATATATGTATGTATATAAATATCTGTATGCATCTTATGCTAAATTAAAAAAAATATATTTCTTTGTATATAAATATATATGTGTACATATATACATATATATGTACATATAAATGTCATTTTTGCACATTCTACTTTTAAAAATAATCGGACTGGTTTACAACACTAATCTAAGACGCAATCCTAAACTTACTACTTTTGGTATACACAAAAGGCCTTTTAGTAACAGTAAAGTTTAGGTTTTGTCTTAAGTTAGGATTTTGTCTTAAGTTAAAATGTTCTCTTACCTTTTTATATTTTATCTTCAATTAATATATTATATTAAATTAGGATTTTTTTATTCACTATTTTGCTTTAAATTAAGGATTATGTCTTAAATTAAGATTTTTTCTTAGTTTAGAATTTTTTCTGAAATATTGACCTTAAGACAAAATCATGAATTAACATGTAGGCACGCTTCCAGGTTGTTTGCAATGGCATGGTTTGGCATAAGTGTAGCGGCCAGCACCCTTCCCTACGGTGTCCATGAGGCACGACTAAATATAGTTCATAATTGTTCCTTTCACACAAGGCTGGAAGGTTGCCACACTAAAGGTATACAATGTGATTCATAACTAACTCCGAGTTCAGTGCACCTTATAGTGTGCATACCGCTCGGGTCAAAAACACTAGGTCCTCATGAAAATGTAGTATCACGCACAATTTCAAACATGTAAACCACCACATTCACTTTTTCAGACAAAGACACATTAGGTCAATTTAGTCCTGAGTTAATGTCCCCCACTAGTTTGTAAACATTGTCTTATTGCTCCATATTAAACTTTCAGAGAGTTTAAATAATGACAATTTTTAACCTCACATTAAAACTCCCTTCCACCACTGTTCTGAAGAATCCTGATCCACTGTAATAAGGTGTTGAAGCCCACCGAAGTGGCATTCGGCTACTCAGGTGGGACCCCAATGATGAAGCATGTCGCCAACTAGGTTGGTGAGTGAGGGATCTTTTAAAAAAAGATGCTTTTCCTTTTTGGGATATTTACATTCTTATCCCATAGATATTTTATAACAGCAGGATGACTCCTTCCTTTGTTTTAGGACTTATACCCCAGGGGGATTCACAGGAGCCCCCCAAAAAACTCTCTTTATATGTTTAAAATATATACATGTATTCCCACATAAATCTCTAATAAAATGTACTTTAAAAAAAAACAGGTTGCATATGCATATATCTTTTACACATATATATATATATATATATATACGCATACATATACATGCATGCAAAGATATGCATATATATGTATATGCATATGCACAAATATATATATGCATATATATCCACATTTACAATAATTATATGTATATCTTTTTCAGGATTTTTTAAAACTACATTCAACAATATATTTATATGCAAATATATTACACACACATATATATATATATATATATATATATGTGTGTGTATATATATATATATATATTGAAGCTCAGGTCACCCAACGATTTTGGGGGCACTCCAGGACCAACTATGCCTCGTAGGCTCGGCAGCTCACAAGTCGCGGCCTGACGCGTTTCGCATTGCTGCTTTTTCAAAGGCCGTTTCTGTCTGTCACTCGGCAATGCGTGCCTCGCTAGGATTGAAGATGCTGCCTTCTGATAGGCCACAGGTTCCCACAGCTTTATGGTATCCGTAGTGAAGTACAAATTAACCCTGGATGGGTGCCAAGTTCTTACAGTCACTAATGCCTGCCCTGTATGGGCCCTATGTGCTGGCGAGTCATTATTCTGGCGTCGCTCCTTTGCCTGCTCAGTTTGCAGCAGTGGTGCCTCCCACGTGGCAGGGCTTGCCGCGGTATAAATTGAAGCTCAGGTCACCCAACGATTTTGGGGGCACTCCAGGACCAACTATGCCTCGTAGGCTCGGCAGCTCACAAGTCGCGGCCTGACGCGTTTCGCATTGCTGCTTTTTCAAAGGCCGTTTCTGTCTGTCACTCGGCAATGCGTGCCTCGCTAGGATTGAAGATGCTGCCTTCTGATAGGCCACAGGTTCCCACAGCTTTATGGTATCCGTAGTGAAGTACAAATTAACCCTGGATGGGTGCCAAGTTCTTACAGTCACTAATGCCTGCCCTGTATGGGCCCTATGTGCTGGCGAGTCATTATTCTGGCGTCGCTCCTTTGCCTGCTCAGTTTGTAGCAGTGGTGCCTCCCACGCGGCAGGGCTTGCCGCGGTATAAATTGAAGCTCAGGTCACCCAACGATTTTGGGGGCACTCCAGGACCAACTATGCCTCGTAGGCTCGGCAGCTCACAAGTCGCGGCCTGACGCGTTTCGCATTGCTGCTTTTTCAAAGGCCGTTTCTGTCTGTCACTCGGCAATGCGTGCCTCGCTAGGATTGAAGATGCTGCCTTCTGATAGGCCACAGGTTCCCACAGCTTTATGGTATCCGTAGTGAAGTACAAATTAACCCTGGATGGGTGCCAAGTTCTTACAGTCACTAATGCCTGCCCTGTATGGGCCCTATGTGCTGGCGAGTCATTATTCTGGCGTCGCTCCTTTGCCTGCTCAGTTTGCAGCAGTGGTGCCTCCCACGCGGCAGGGCTTGCCGCGGTATAAATTGAAGCTCAGGTCACCCAACGATTTTGGGGGCACTCCAGGACCAACTATGCCTCGTAGGCTCGGCAGCTCACAAGTCGCGGCCTGACGCGTTTCGCATTGCTGCTTTTTCAAAGGCCGTTTCTGTCTGTCACTCGGCAATGCGTGCCTCGCTAGGATTGAAGATGCTGCCTTCTGATAGGCCACAGGTTCCCACAGCTTTATGGTATCCGTAGTGAAGTACAAATTAACCCTGGATGGGTGCCAAGTTCTTACAGTCACTAATGCCTGCCCTGTATGGGCCCTATGTGCTGGCGAGTCATTATTCTGGCGTCGCTCCTTTGCCTGCTCAGTTTGCAGCAGTGGTGCCTCCCACGCGGCAGGGCTTGCCGCGGTATAAATTGAAGCTCAGGTCACCCAACGATTTTGGGGGCACTCCAGGACCAACTATGCCTCGTAGGCTCGGCAGCTCACAAGTCGCGGCCTGACGCGTTTCGCATTGCTGCTTTTTCAAAGGCCGTTTCTGTCTGTCACTCGGCAATGCGTGCCTCGCTAGGATTGAAGATGCTGCCTTCTGATAGGCCACAGGTTCCCACAGCTTTATGGTATCCGTAGTGAAGTACAAATTAACCCTGGATGGGTGCCAAGTTCTTACAGTCACTAATGCCTGCCCTGTATGGGCCCTATGTGCTGGCGAGTCATTATTCTGGCGTCGCTCCTTTGCCTGCTCAGTTTGCAGCAGTGGTGCCTCCCACGCGGCAGGGCTTGCCGCGGTATAAATTGAAGCTCAGGTCACCCAACGATTTTGGGGGCACTCCAGGACCAACTATGCCTCGTAGGCTCGGCAGCTCACAAGTCGCGGCCTGACGCGTTTCGCATTGCTGCTTTTTCAAAGGCCGTTTCTGTCTGTCACTCGGCAATGCGTGCCTCGCTAGGATTGAAGATGCTGCCTTCTGATAGGCCACAGGTTCCCACAGCTTTATGGTATCCGTAGTGAAGTACAAATTAACCCTGGATGGGTGCCAAGTTCTTACAGTCACTAATGCCTGCACCTCGTTGGGTGACCTGAGCTTCAATTTATACCGCGGCAAGCCCTGCCGCGTGGGAGGCACCACTGCTGCAAACTGAGCAGGCAAAGGAGCGACACCAGAATAATGACTCGCCAGCACATAGGGCCCATACAGGGAAGGCATTAGTGACTGTAAGAACTTGGCACCCATCCAGGGTTAATTTGTACTTCACTACGGATACCATAAAGCTGTGGGAACCTGTGGCCTATCAGAAGGCAGCATCTTCAATCCTAGCGAGGCACGCATTGCCGAGTGACAGACAGAAACGGCCTTTGAAAAAGCAGCAATGCGAAACGCGTCAGGCCGCGACTTGTGAGCTGCCGAGCCTACGAGGCATAGTTGGTCCTGGAGTGCCCCCAAAATCGTTGGGTGACCTGAGCTTCAATTTATACCGCGGCAAGCCCTGCCGCGTGGGAGGCACCACTGCTGCAAACTGAGCAGGCAAAGGAGCGACGCCAGAATAATGACTCGCCAGCACATAGGGCCCATACAGGGCAGGCATTAGTGACTGTAAGAACTTGGCACCCATCCAGGGTTAATCTGTACTTCACTACGGATACCATAAAGCTGTGGGAACCTGTGGCCTATCAGAAGGCAGCATCTTCAATCCTAGCGAGGCACGCATTGCCGAGTGACAGACAGAAACGGCCTTTGAAAAAGCAGCAATGCGAAACGCGTCAGGCCGCGACTTGTGAGCTGCCGAGCCTACGAGGCATAGTTGGTCCTGGAGTGCCCCCAAAATCGTTGGGTGACCTGAGCTTCAATTTATACCGCGGCAAGCCCTGCCGCGTGGGAGGCACCACTGCTGCAAACTGAGCAGGCAAAGGAGCGACGCCAGAATAATGACTCGCCAGCACATAGGGCCCATACAGGGCAGGCATTAGTGACTGTAAGAACTTGGCACCCATCCAGGGTTAATTTGTACTTCACTACGGATACCATAAAGCTGTGGGAACCTGTGGCCTATCAGAAGGCAGCATCTTCAATCCTAGCGAGGCACGCATTGCCGAGTGACAGACAGAAACGGCCTTTGAAAAAGCAGCAATGCGAAACGCGTCAGGCCGCGACTTGTGAGCTGCCGAGCCTACGAGGCATAGTTGGTCCTGGAGTGCCCCCAAAATCGTTGGGTGACCTGAGCTTCAATATATATATATATATATCTTCATCAATGTGTATATCTATACAAATATATATATATGCATATATAAACATTTCTTTTGGCAGTTGGTGATAACTAAAGCAAGCCATTTAAGATGTAAAGCCCTAGGGATACAACAGAGGACGTTAATAACCAAAGGCTTTATCTAGAGGTACTGATAATTACAATTCTGTGCCTGAGCCAGTTTATTCCTCTTAATAAAATGTATTATCAGAAAATGGTAAATGAACTAGCCTTTTTCCAATTGCAGTATCTTTCTCCTATAATCATGGATGGATTGCAAAATTACCCGGAGCCGATTGATTGAGGCTTGAAAATAATAATACCTATTAAGGTATGCAATTATAACCTATTTAATGTATATTAAATAAGCATGAACCATTAGCTTGGTTTATAGACGGGGACTAAAAAATGGGAGAGTCCACAGGTTACCAAATAATAGGATTATTAATTGTCAATCCATGCTCAATGATCTAGATGAGGTTTGGCACCAGAATAAATGTTTCATTTCTTAGACGAGGTTTTACAGAGGAACAGAGACATGTTTAGAATGTATTAAAAAATGTCGAAGGAGCAAATTGTTGTGTAACAAAAATGTGATGAACTACAGTGAATTAATGTGTAAATTCTGATGGGGTATATATATGTAGATTGCTTTGTTGTACTAGCTAAGAGCAAGCAAAGGAATGTCAAAACAAAATACTAGATTTTATAATAATACGAAATTTTATATATTTGTTTAGATTGTTTTTAAATTGAAATTGTCGTCCTGAAGGTGACGATCTTTTACACCGAAACGCCGCGTCGACAGTCTTTCTTTTAAGATAAATTTGCTTTATTATGTATGTTTTGTTAATATCAGTAAATAAGATGTTTATTGTTAAGAATGAATAATGAAGATACAAGAATTAATTGGTAAAAAAAACAAGAATATAGTTCATTCCTTTGCATTTTGCCCTTATTGTATTGGCTAAATCCTTCATAGAGGGAGGTACATCATTATTTGTGTAAATTTGATAACTAGTTTGTGTAAATTTGATAACTTGTTTTGACTCTATCCTATATCTAATGTACTGCTTTGTAATAGAGTAGACCCTGAGTAAGTGATTTCTTCTCAATTTTTATTAAAAAACATAAGGAAAAGGAATCTTGTTCTTGTCTTTAATATATATTATTTATATATATATATATATATATATATATATATATATATATATACACATAAACATACATGCAAATAAATGCATATATATGTGTATGCAAAAATATATATACACATTTATATAAATATAGATTTGCATGTGTGTGTGTGTATGTATGTATATATATATATATATATATATATATATATATATATATATATATATATATATATGAAAGCTCCAATTTCCTAATAATGCCCAGCCGGGTTAAGGAAAAGACAGCACTCACGGGTATAGCAGCATATCAGCAAAGGGTTTATTCAGAACAAACGCGTTTCAGGAACAGAATCCCTTCGTCAGTGTTCACATCAGGAAACGCTATGCGGCACCATTATCTATGTTTGCAAGACTCATAGAAACAAACAATGGACTATGACACAAGCGCAATGTTATGCGCCATCTTTGAGTGTGTGATAGTTAAGCATGCATCATAGGAAATACCAGTCGGGTTATATAAACCGTAATTACAGCTGTGTATCGGCAAACACAAATATACATTCATTTCTTGTTACAACCTGTGGGACAAAATATATCCAAACTGGGAACAAGAACAAACAACATGCATCATTGCGCAACACCCGCATGAAGACCACATTAATGGATAGTCATGGGGGCGTAAATCTTGCCGTGGATCGGCAATGGCAGCCATGTATTGGCTGCTAGGTATTGGAATATATAAAACCCATATGTTTTCCATATGATGCAAATAAATCAAATCTCGGTGCAGCTTTTAAACAAAAACCCAATCTAATAATCATTTTTACATACCATTCAAAATCTCATGTCAAAAATTGCACATTTATACTTTTATATATCCCAATACCTAGCAGCCAATACATGCCTGCCATTGCCGATCCACGGCAAGATTTACGCCCCCATGACTATCCATTAATGTGGTCTTCATGTGGGTGTTGCGCAATGATGCATGATGTCTGTTCTTGTTCCCAGTTTGGATATATTTTGTCCCACAGGTTGTAACAAGAAATGAATGTATATTTGTGTTTGCCGATACACGGCTGTAATTACGGTTTATATAACCCGACTGGTATTTCCTATGATGCATGCTTAACTATCACACACTGGAGAAGCGTGGCTCAGTGGTTAGAGGCGGCAGACCCGGAAGCTGAGATCAGCCGTGGACCAGGGTTCGATTCCCCGCCTCGGCGGGTCTCGGGCTCAAAAATTCCACGGACTCGACAATTCTCGCTCCGGTGCCTACTCGACTCACGGGGTCACACTCTGCGACTCTGGGCAATAGCTTGCTTAATCTCCACTACGGCCCCTCGCGGCGGGATGCCTGGCTTTCACCTTGTGGATACCCTGCCGGGGTATCTCACAGGGAAATACCAGGACGGGTTCCCTAAGCAAGCGCCTTGAGACCCCTGGGTGATTCGTGCGCTATATAAATCGAAATACATTTACATACATTTACATACACTCAAAGATGGCGCATAACATTGCGCTTGTGTCATAGTCCATTGTTTGTTTCTATGAGTCTTGCAAACATAGATAATGGTGCCGCATAGCGTTTCCTGATGTGAACACTGACGAAGGGATTCTGTTCCTGAAACGCGTTTGTTCTGAATAAACCCTTTGCTGATATGCTGCTATACCCGTGAGTGCTGTCTTTTCCTTAACCCGGCTGGGCATTATTAGGAAATTGGAGCTTTCATTTTACACGCGGACACCATCGCGTGACAGCACCCGCTTCCAAGAGTGACTCGTTTTCTGGTGTAACTGGAGCTTGGATATATATATATATATATATATATATATATATATATATATCATAAGTTCATCCCAATGGAGGACCTCCAGGTAGGTTCATTATTGCACTTTGTTGGACCTGGCCCTTTTGGCAGGTTCACCCCGAAACTTTTAGCTTTTTCCTAGCCTGTTTCTGTGACCTGGTGTGGATGATTTTAGGCCTCTGCGCACTTTTTCACTGTGGTACAGTTTTAAAGTGCGTGTGCTCTCTGCGTATGTGTGGTGAGTGACCTGCCCTCCCATAGGAATGAATGGGGAATGTGTATGCCCATGGTAGTTCCTGATGTGTGGGGAGTGCAGGGTCGAGTTTGATATGTGTGAACTCGTGAGATTGAATGCTGCGAAATGGTGTATGCGGCATGATTGTGTCTAGTCTAGAAGTGCCACTTTGAGAAGTTGGCATATTTGTGTAATTTGTGTCTGGCGTGTGATTGGCTGGTGAGCCTGGCCCAGAGTGCCTGGGCCTGCTTGTGGATTGACTGTCTGGTTTGAGTGTGACAGGGGCTGGAGAGCCCCCAGGAGGTTGTCTGAGTCAGCCCGTGGATGAAAGGCAGCATCTGCTGCCAGGGAAGTGGGTGGAGATCGCACCTGATAGTGAGTGAGGCTGTGCCTGCCTGCCACAATGCTGGCTCCACCCCCCCGCTGGGCGACTGTCACCTCTGTCCCTGATACTGACAGGACGTCCCTATAACCAGTTCTAGCTGGTTCTCACACTGCCTGCACAAAGACTTCAAAGACTTTTCTGTGTATAAGAAGGGGCTGTGTCCCCTTCCAAAATGTTCTTGTTTTTGGACTTGAATCTGCCAGGGGCGTGCTGCTGCTGAGGCTCAGGGGAATCCCTGAGCCCTACCCAGCCCCTGGACTCCTGATGGACTTGTCCTGAATCCCTTGAAAGACTTTGCTGGACTTTGGATGTCCTTATAGCGCTGGGAGCGCTGTAGTTTGATTCTTAGCGCTGTTAGCACTTTATTTTTACTCCTGGGCGTGAGGGCGCGCGTTCTTGACCCTTTAGCGCTAAGGAGCGCTTTACTTTTCTTGTGAGGCGCTGGGGAGCGCTGCAATCAGCCCTCAGGGCTTGGAAGCGCTGATGTGCCTGGCGGCTGACCATGCCGCCTATTTGGCCTTGTTTATTTAATGTCCAAAGGGAGCCTACGCCTAGATGTGACCCGTAAAAATCACCGCCGCTGCCCGGGAGGAAGCACCGAAGGGGCTGCGCTGGAATTTGGGCCGCTGTGGGGGCTCGTCCCGGTGGGCCGCGCTGCCACTGGCTGGCCGAAGAAGAGTTGCTGCGCCGTGATTGGCTGCCGGCCCGGGTAGAGAGAGGAAGATGGCGGCGGCTGCTGCGGGGCTCCCATGACCGAGAGGGAGCCCCGAGAGAGGGAAGCATGGCGTTCGTGGCCGGGCCCCCGGCAGAAGAGGGAGACCGGAGATGAGACCGAGGGTCGTGGAGGCCGGCGTGAGCTTTCGCGGGGCTCCCATGTGGACGGGAGAGCCCCGCGGTGATGTGGTGGCTGCAGAGGCAGGCAGGGCTCCAGTGTCGTCGAGAGCCCCGCGCTTCCCTAAGGAGTCGTCCCTCAAGCCCTGAGGAGCTTCGTGACTGCCCGCCTGCAATGAGGAGAGCCGGTGAGTGATATCGGCTGGGGCGGGCTCCATTGGGGCTACTGCTGGCGCGGGGGACGGGCGCAGAGTGTTGTTGCCATTAGGGCGGCCCCGGATGGCAGTGGGTCGCCCCAACGTTGCATAGAGCCCGCGAGGCTCCCCTGAGGGCCAGCCATTTTGTGTTTAGAGCCACAGAGGCTCTGGGGGCCATTTCTTTTAATTAGAGGGGGGCGTCGGGGCACATTGTCGGTGTCCGCCCCCCCTCCTGCCTACGAGGTGTTGGTTCAGAGCTCGAGAGGCTCAGGGTGCCAGTTTGTATTTACGAGCCTTGAGAAGCTCAAGGGCCAGTTCTTTGTTTTCAGAGCCTGTGTGGCTCCAACAGTTGGCGCAGTTTGCGCCTAAGGGTCAGTGAGGACCCTGTTGACGTTTTGAAGTTCCCAGCTGCCCAGCAATTAGTGGGCAGCTGCACCGTTTAGGTGTTGGGATTGCCCAGGTGCCCAGCAAGTAGTGGGCACCTGCACCGTTTAGGCCCCTGACATTGAGACTCAGGGCGTCTTAGCCCCAACAAGGCCAGTTGGCCTAGGGACTGCCACAAGTAGTGGCTTATGTGAGGTTTTGTGCAATTGTGTGGTTTTTCCTTGCACCTCTGAATGTTTAGGCATCATGTGTCTTTGCGCTATTGAATTGTGTCTTTCTTTCCCTGCGCTGCACCTCTGAATGTTTTAGGCGTCATGTGTCTTCTAGCGCTGCACCTCTGAATGTGTTTGTGATGCATCATGTGCTCTGTTCTTAACACCACTGAATGTGTAGGTTTATGCATCATGTGTTTCCCTTTACTACTCCTCTGAATGTGTATTTATGCATCATGGGTAATGTGTTCTTTCCTAGACCCCTAAATGCTGTGTGATACTTAGGTGGTTGTTCTTTTTGATACAGGTGGTCCTAGTGAGGTCCTGGTCCCCTGCGTGACATTCTCCTAAGGTGGTTAGGGTTGCGTAGGTGGTACTTACCTGTTCCCAGTAGTTACTGGATGTGATTTATAACTGTTATTTTGTTTTATATCTTACTTTCTATGATCTACAAAGTACCATTTCTAAAAGTGTTGATTCTGACAGTGGCCCATGTGGCCCTGTCCTGTACATAATCCCTTATGAATATTGCCCGTGCCAGTTGGCACAATGTACATGTGTGATTTCTATCTAATGTGTTTTGACAATACAGAAGTTATTTTTACATAACCTTGTGTGGAGTTCCTTTTGTGGTGTGCCTAGGATGTTGTTGCTATTGTGTGCTGGCGCAAATGCTTTACACATTGCCTCCGAGTTTAGCCTTACTGCTCGTGCCAAGCTACCAAGGGGGTGAGCAGGGGTTATCTTGGCATGTGACTTCCTTGCCCTGACTAAAATGATGGTTTCTGCCTGGCTTTGGCGTCAGCCTTAGCCTACCAGAAATAGCCAGTTCTAACACACTTGTTTTAATAAAGGCTGCAGACAAATTCGGCAAGCAAGTGACCACCTGTATCACTTAGCCAGAGGCGTTTCAGGTGTCCCCTTTATCAATGGAAACACGAAGTAGAATGCGCACCAGCTTTGTATCACTCAAACCAGCTTCAGTGGGCGTGACCACTCATGTGGCCTCTTGGTTGTTGTAGTTGTACATCGTATTCCTCAATGTTCACAATTCATCTTTAAAAATGAAACCCCAGCGGGTGGAAGCACAGTCTTGCTAGGAATCAGCTGCCTCTTGAAGGTTTTTTTAGGCACTACCTCCCGTTCCAACTGGCGACCCTGTTTGAGGTCTCCACGGGTCTGCCTCAGCAGTATCGCTCTCCCACGGCCAGACAAGCTGCTTAACATCCATAGATATATATGTATACCTTGTCCAGGAATATTTTTTCAATGCATACAACCATATATGTATATGCATGTATATATTATCAATGTGCTAACATTCATTATTACAAATGCTGATTTTTTTTAAATAAAATTATTATGCAAATAAAACGTACAAATTACTAAACAGAGGCTATAACAACAAATTATAAACAATTGAAACAATTCAACCATGTTATTATATTTTGCAGGAAGAAACTAAAACAATATTTATTGGGGGCCAAGAAACAAAACTAAAATCCATCACAGTAAATGATACAACGGGCTCCGTTAAGATAACTTAGTTGAGAGAAGCAACGGACTTTCCTAAACAACTTGGAACATACATCAAAATGACTCATTTAACTGTGCACAAGTTCAATGGACAAAAAATATTAAATTCAACTCGCAGCACACAATTTCAAGTAAGTGCAAGATGCAAAAACTAACTGTATTAACAAAAACAAAAGTTAGTGCTACATACCTTACTAAACACATTTCCTTTCCTTCACACGTAATAGAACCACCATAGGAAAAAATAACAACCTCAATATATGGACTTGAAAACACAAATCAAGAAAAGAGTACTATAATAGTACAAGTCCAAGACACATAACTTTTCAAATCAATGGACATCAGTGATACCATTTTAATGGACTTTCTGGCAATAGGTGCATAATAGAAATAATTGAAGAACGTTAACATCTATCTTAAGCAAGCAGCCTAAAAGTGCAAATAAACAAGTGTAAACTAAAATAAATAAAATGCTACGCATGTAATTTTAATAAACACATTTTAAAAACACATATTTGACTACTGGTTATTAAGGTAAACATGAATATTCATCTTCATATCAATAAAAATGCAGATATTTACAGACATGCATATCTATGCATACATATATCCTTACACATATACATATATAAGTATATATGTGTGCACAAGGCTCGGACGAGCCAAAACGTTATGGCGACATACAGCAAATAAACCTTTCTGCACTTATCTGCTGGTCCGTGTCCATACTTGCTGTGGTTGTGGCGAGGAGAAATTGCCTACTACCTTGTTGCGGAATCCTGGATATATATGCATATATATATATATTCATGAAAATATGCATACATATATATGTAGATATATATAAATACAAAATCCGCAGTTCAGTGCAAAACACTGTGGTCGTCCTTTCCCCTTCCTCGCACAACGGCGGTCCGCGGCGAGGAGGTGAGCCTCTCAACACCGACACGCTGTCACCTCGTAACACCATTTAAATAAACATGTGACTTTGTTCATCATAGACAGTGAAAACAGACTTCAGTGAAAAAGAGTTAACTCACTCCTCCATCAACATAACGTGTCTGCGTGTTACATTGTACATAATTATTACAATTATCGTAATCTATAATGCTGTACAAAGCAGTTGGTAAAAATCCTATTGTAGGTGACTTTCAGCACAATTGCGCTTAAATGAAAGTGATCATGAAACGCAAGAACAGACTTCCACAGAGAGTGAATTCGCTCTACAATTATAAAGCATTTCCCTCGTGCTCTTTAATCCTAGTCACACTTAATTTCGTCTGACGTGAACATAATGTATATACATTCTAGCCACATGCGGTGTTTTGAATTCTTTGCATCTCACAAATCAATGTTGTATTGGAAGATGTCTCCACTACTTCACTTCGCTCCAGTGGACTGTCAAACAGCTCATAATTTAATATTGATCAGCTATGTGGCAGAATGGATCTATTTGTCACACTAAAGCTCTGCGTTCGGAGGCATTCGTGCAGTTGCATGCGATTTAACTGTATGGCATCTCCGCCCAAGTGGGCATAATCATGTCAACATATATGCTATTCGTACACGGGCCTATTTTTTTTAACACTGTCATTGCGCTGAACTTCACATAAACACTGCTAGTCTCTTCATAAGTCTATGTCACGATATCATGCCCTTGTGGGCCAACCGACTAAGTAGATATTTTCGCTCTTTGGCAATCTTCAAAGTAACAGCAGAAACCCATTCTTTAATAAAAACAAAAGTAATGTCTAACCAACATAATCCCTCACCTAACTTCCACAGTGCATTCAATATTAAAAACAACCTGTTCTTCAGCAGTGGCAGAATTCTATTCACACCGTGTTTACTTTCATTTCTGACTGTTCTAATATGCATCACCTGAATAAAACATAGTTCATAAGGAATCTGACTCTATTGCATCTAACCCTATCAGTTTTAGCGAACCTAGATCTAACCTAAATGTACTGCAAGCTGTTTATCACAATTATGGCCTATCGGTGCTAGGGTTCTGTACTGAATGATTAATTTGGACTCAAGACGTCGTAGATTTTGTACTCTGTTACCTCCTCTTTCATTCATTTTCACTGTATCTAGTACACAAAAACTCAAAAGGTTACCGTTCTGACCATGATGACTTTGAAAATGTTGCGCTACTGTATACTGTTTGTCTCCTTTTTCTTTAGAGCGTGTAGATGTTCCCACTCCCTTTTCTTCGCCTTATGTATGGTGCTCCCTATATATGCTTTCTGACAGGGGCAAAACAGGGCGTGTACTGCAACTCGGTGTTCCACGACGTATGCTTTGAAATCTGTAATGGCTTACAGTCAGGGGATAGTTTGCACTCTTTTCTATTTTTGCAGTTTTTACAAGCTTTACAGCTCCCTGTATTCCTGAATTTCTTTGTAAATATGGCTCTATCGCTCTGCTTAGGGTGTATCCTTAAGGGATTTAGCTTTCCTAAAAGTGATCTGGGTTAAGGTTTCAACAATGTCTGCTACATCTTTGTTGGTTTGCAAAACTGGCCATAATTTGTTTAAACTTTTTGGTACCTCTCGGGCCTGTCTATTAAAAGTAGTGATGAACCTGATCTTCTCCTCTGACTTTCCCTTTGCGTTTTCTATTTCTAACATAAGACGCTTAATCATTTAGAATAGTTGTTCATGAGATTAAACGAGTAATGAACATGAAATTATTATATATGTCCAAAATGTCTGAATGACAGAACAGAAATGTAAGATAGACTGAAAGGAGGGTAATTTAGATATGGTGAAGAGAGAGCCACAATGCGTGTATGTATCGATGGTCCTTTAAAATGTAAGGCTCGATACGGAACTCGGACATACTCATTGCCTCCCTATATCTTTATATATGTGTATATATAGAGACAATTCATTACGCCCCTCCATGTCTCAATTACATTCATGTTTTTCTACACTTGAGGGGGATAGTAGAATACCCAGGATGCTGGTACTAGGACACCTGGATGTTAATAGAATGGTTTTCACCAAATACATCAAAATTATTAAGCTTGAATATAAACAAAATGACTAAGTGCTTTAAATGAAAAAATATCTGAAAAGTCTGAAGCTGTGACATAAATAGCGGTACATTGGTTATAGGATTGAAACATAATAGCTCTATATATGAATTACAAAAAGACAACGAATGGATGGGTCTTTTATACAGCTGTGTGTCAAGATAATAATCTTTGTAAGATTGGAAATCATAAATATAAGACATATGAAATAATCGGTACCGGTTGGACTGTAAAATAGTATAGGAATGATGTTGAGTTTAACCTTGATTTTGAATAAATAGGAATAAAGTTATTAAACTTGATGTATAAGTACTTAATTTGTAAATCACTATCACGGGTGTTAGAATTTATTTATGTACATTTGAACTTTTATTGTTAGATGGTAATTGTTGTTCATTCCATGTTTTAATAGGGGTCATCTAGATTGTACACAATAGTCCTGAAGATGGTCTCACGGACGACTGCAGAGAGACCGAAACAGCGACCTTTTACACTTTTAAAAACAAATTTTATTTAAAAAAAAAAGAAAAGTGTATACAATTGTGACATTGTAGGACCATCTAAATGTTTGATATCCTCTTGTTGCACTGTGTGTCTGTAATTGAAGTACCCTTCATGAGCTTTTGAAAGATAAAATTCTCTTTTTTTATATGCACACCCGTGTCTGTATATTTTCTGGTTATATGTATTATGATTTAGTCATGGTTCTGATTGTCTATAGAACTTAAAATATTAGAATTATATGCTATGTGAAATCTTTACAAGAAAGGAATTAATTAACAAGCTGATTGAAAACTCTTGTGTTGAATGATAACGTGAAATAGTGCAACTAAGTATTGTAAGTAAATCCCTTGTAGGCACCTTTACCCGTTTATTTGACTGTACCCAAGCCTTCAAGGGTAGATTGGGTTTCCCATTATTCTTAAACTCTAAATTAGGCACATTATCTTTCGTAATTCAGGATATCTTTGCTTTCCTAACAACAGGGTGGGGATCATTCCAGAAACACTTTGACAGGCGTACTGTTCTTTCTGTTCCTTTTGCAACATCTCATGATGTTCATCACTTGCTATGCCCAAGCCATTTCCAGGAGGTCTGCATGGGAGAGACGCCTGGTGCCTAGAAACCTGGTAACGTGTTACAAAGTGTTTCCCTGTTATGTATATGTCCCACTGATATCGATACATTATTCTACTGTGCAATTTTACTACTTTTAGTCCTCCGTTTAATATCAAACCTAAGGAGATTGATGTAGTGTTGCTATACTACCCAGTGATTTAATTACAACTGTTACCAATTAGCACCCTAGGGGTAGGGCAGAGTTAAGTGGCACCCAAGAAATCAATCTTGTCATGCATCAAGAACACTTGAGGATCTCGCGGTCTATTGTACTAAGCAAGTGGCCTTTTGACTTCTGCAGGCCCCCACATATCAGCACCGGAACCTGGGGATCCCCACTGATCATTATTGGAATCCCGGGACCCCCCTACTGAGTCAATTTTGGAAGGCGGGTGCCTCGGCTAAGCATTTTTGATGATTTGATTGCAAAATAAAACACACAAAATACAGAAACAACCATTCATCAGACAAATACACAAATAATGAAATATTTTATTTAATTCACAAACACCAAAAACAAATCAACATTTTAATGGGAAGGTTGGATCTTTTCTAAATTAACTGAGGCCACTCATCATCCCTTCTATATGCTGTTTGATGCATTGTGGGAACATTTGCACTGCTCCAATAAATCAACTCGATGATGCTAACTAATTTTTACCTTTCAAATCCCTACACATTTAGAGAACGTTTTTAAAATTCAAATTAAAATCATTTCTGCTTCATTTATATAAGTTTAATCCTGTTACTATTATTTAATTTTCTAAGCATTTGTGAACCCCCTGAGAAGGTTTTGCAGAACAGCAGGCGTCCCTGGACCACAGGTTAAGAAACACTGTTACGTTTTTTAATGACTGCAAAGCATGCAATTCACTAAATCACAAGGTTTACGACCACTAAATGGCTTGTTGGTATTTACTAAACCCATGTTGCGATTCAGTTAGTGCTTACCAAATCGCAAAATGGTTTTAGAAATGCATTACTGACCGCACTTTGGAACAGGTATGTCTAGTCTAGGGCGTCCATTTAGATCGCAATTAGGAATGTTATGTATCAAATGGTTTATGGCTGCAATTTTGGTCGCAAACCATGATTTTGAAATGGGCAGTAGTCTTAGGGACAACAACTTAAGCAATCTTAAAAAAAAGCCTAAAATGCTGGCCTGGGTCTTTTAAGGAAGACTGGTGACATTTAAAAAAGTACTTTATTTAAATCGGACCAGCAAACCACCTTCACAGTGGTGGCATCTGGTCAGAGCACACCATAATTTGTGAGCTACCATATGAATATTGATGAGGTAGGATGAATTGTGGACCGTAATGTGGATTTGTAAGGCATACTGTCACTCAAGGGTATCTTGGTGCTGAATAACAGATGAATAACCTAACTGAATGGTCCTCATTTGATCACCCTCAAAAGGATTACAGGCTGAGTGAACCTGCTGGGATTTGAACCTGTGTCCATGAGGTCCAACACAGCCCCCTACAGTGGGCGCATTAGTCCATCAGACCTACCTAACTAACTCCGAACGGTGATTTTATGAACTGGCCTATTAGCACATCAGTTGGTTTGCAAAATCAAATTGATTTTGAAAAAGTCTGTGCACTATTCAAGACCACTTTTTGAGACTCATTTTTTTGTATTTCTGGACCTATCCCTATTTGTTCCAGTGTATCTCCCTATAGACACACACAGTTTCTTATTAGCATCCAAGGAATTTGTTTTCTAATATAGTGTTTTAAAAATGGCATGTGAGGCAATAACATGCGTAGACTCTCATCTGCATGGTATAGCTATGATGTGTTTGTTTCAGAAACCTCTATTACAGAAGGCAGACGGAAGGAATGCTTCTGCTAGCCCACAGATGGCACTCTTTAATGGTGCCTCACTCATTTCTAAAGAAGTTCTGTGTTGACACCATTTTGAAAAGCTGCCTTAGTGAGATCTTTGACAGGAAGAGCCCAAGAATGGCACCAGACCGCAGAGCCTTCTCCCAGCGGTTATCCGCACTGGTAAGACGCCTGCCCGTTGGCCCACATTTTGTGACCTGTAATGGGGCCAGATCTTGTCTGTGTAAGCCATAGTTGTGGCTGTCGGACAAGTCATTACAACACCCATTGAAGAAAACAACTGAAAAGTATTTTTGATGTTGTCTTAGGAACACTTTAAGAACATCATTCTTGACCAGCTTCCATTTTCCTGTTTACTGAATGATTTACACTGTTCTACTTGTATCTGTTGAGTCAAACTGGTAAAAACTACCTGAACTGATTACTCTGGTGATATACTTGCAGAATTGACTCTAGAAAACTCAACTTTGAATCAATGCTGGTGAAATTCATGTTGAATTAACTGCTGATGTTCACCTTGAATCAACTGATGAAATTCATGTTGAATTAATTCTGGTGGAATGCGTGTTAAAACGACTCTAGAGAAATTCATGTAGAATCACCACTGGAGAAATGTATGTTGAATGGACTGTGATGAAATATATGTTGAATCGACTCTGGAAAAATGGCTGTGGATTCGATTTTGGTTAAATTCATATAGATTCAACTCCAGTCAAATTTACTGTGTCAATTCAGGGAGTATGTATTTTGAATAAACTAATAAACTCTGGTGAATTTCACGTGGACTCAACTCTAATAAAAATAACTTTGAGTCGATTCAGGGAGTTTATACATAGACTCAACTCTAATAAAAGTCACTTTGAAATTACTTGAAATTACCATTCAATTGACTGTCAGTGCTGAATACACCAGTAAAACCCATGTTTAAAGAATGTTTGATGGATTCCATAAAGCCCGTATTGATTTGGCTCTGTTAATAGATGAAAGGATCTTGTCTCACGTGTACCTCTTGTACTATGGCTCAGGTTTGTAGCTATTGGAATCCTACTTCCTCCCTTGTCCTGGGCTTCATGGAGTCCCAGGGTCTCTAATCACTTCTGAACCTCAAAAGAGAATTTGAACTTAAAAGCTTTACCTTATTCTAGAGAAGAACAAAAATTTATAACACCAACCGTATTACCTCAAACTAGCACAACTTCATTTCGGTGAATTTCCAAGATGTGGAAAACCATTTTCCCTAAATAAATTTGAGGAAATTGAAAGAGCTGAGAAAAACCCCCCAGAAAGGACGGGCATGAGGGACTAAAAAAACCTGTAAGAAGAAAACTGAGTGAGCATATTGATCGGAGGAAAGTGCGAAGTGTTACTGGGGTACTGGTAAAGATAGAGTGTAGGAACAGAGGTATTCGTGTATAAGTAGAGACAAAGTTACTGGATATAGGTAGCAGATCAGGATGCCGGAGGTTTCTCTTTAAGCAGCATTATCCCTCAATGGTTGTGCCATCTCTTACCTGCATTGTTGCAAATAACGATTATCACTGTCAAGAACTCTCAGCCATTACTTTCCAAATAGATAATTGTTGTACAAGTTCCTCTAGCTTCAGGCATGTATTCAAATTAGTGCATAGGCTGGTGTAGATTGCATATATGGCTAGGGTTAAGCAAGAAGGAATAAAGGGAAAACATTATTAGGGCTTTTTGGAAGGTGGCGCCACCTTACAATTAAGTTGAAAAGAAAGTACATGGGGACGGCCAAGAGAGGATGGAAGGGGGTGCATCTCCATGTTCAAGTAGATAATGGATCTAGGTGAATCTGGGAAATAGACTACAAGTGATTATTTCAACATGAATTTCATTCACTAGGATTGACTCAACATCCTGAAAATGTCATTCAGTTGAGAACATATTGAGAATATAGCTTTGCGGAGGAAGTATATTTAAAACTAGATTCCAAAGTACCCTTTTCTCCAGAAGCACACACAACCAATATTTCAAAATTATTTTCTTCTGGAGATCGGACCATGGTCCCTTGTTAGGTGGGCTAGGGTTACTTTTTCATGTGGACCATTTTCTGGTATAACCGGTCCTTGGTTTAGTTTAGGATTCAATCTTCTGTGCTGGGTTTCTACGGTGCAGGGCTTTAGCATGGTCTGTAGGTGCTTGGGCTCCTCACTAAAGGTTCATGAAGCCGGTTGCGTCACATGTATAATCAGTGCCACAGAAATTATAAGATTTTGCGGCTGTGTTTTTTTTAGCATAATAATACTTTATCCTAATTTCTAACATAATCATCTGCTGCATAATTAGCAGATTTCATCAAAATAAATTGTTTCTAGATTAATTGGATCAAAAGTTACTGAAATTACAGTGACACATGTTACGACATAGTGGAAAGTGCAAAGATTGCCTGGTCACCTTTATTTGTTTATTGCTGTATTCGGTCATTTACCCTGTACTGCTGAAGTGAAAACTTAGCCCAGACACAGGTAAAAATGTAAAAGTAAGTAATTCTATTGTGACCCATGAGCGCACGTTCAGAACAAGTTATCTGTCTTCATCGTGCCATCCGAATTAGAAGTAACCTACCTGTGCGATTTCTGTGCTGTATATACCTGTACTTACTCTTTATAGTACTTGATGAGCATTTTGAAGTCCAGTCCGCAATTTGCAGTTTGCCACTCACCGAGGAGAGCGTGGGAGAAGACACTGACCGCCGCGGCACCGCTGAAGCACCCAGTCGTCCCCTGCTGATCCTTACAACACGGGGGTCCTGGCTCCCAACGTTATCTCGATCCCGCTCAACATGTCGGGAGCGGAGCAGGAGTGATGTGACCTGCGGTGAGCAGGGAGCCAAGAGCCATTCCGCCAAGCCCCATCGAGCCATCTCATCGAGCCGCGGAACCACCCTGAGCCGCTTGACAGCGTGTGGCGGTGACTCTTGCGGGTGTGCTGTGAGAGCAGTGATAGCGGTAGTGGGAGTGAGCTCTGTACCAGGCCATACCAGGACCAGGTCCAGGACCGAGACCAAGTTCAAAGGAGTGCTACAGCAGGGTGTGGCACAGTGACACCGGGACACTGGGAGCCGAGCAGAGGCTGTATTAAGGAGTGTCAAAAAGTAGTTAGATGCAGTCAGGAGCGACAGGAGCCAAGTAGCCTTGAGAGCCACAGTAAGCAGGACCAACGAAGTGCAAGCACAAGCCACCCATCATATTGTGTATCCCGACACATCTTGCCACGTGTACCCAACTGTTGACCTGCTTCTGCCATGGGCATTGACAAAGACTGGTACAAAGCTGGGACAAAGCCAAGACTAAGCCAGGGCCGGCTGGTACCAACTTGGACCACAACAGACAGTTGCTGACCGATCGTCGATAGTAAAAAACAAAAACAGCTAAATTAGAACTTTGAAAAACTAAAAGTCAAAAAGCTAAACCCAGTCACTCAACCATGGAGGATGGAGATCCGGTAGGAACAGGCGGACGGCGAAGCAGCCTTAAAAAAACCAAAAGGTGAAGAAAATCCCTAGCGCCGATCAAGGGAACACAAAACAAAACAAAATCACAAACCACAACTCAATGCAGACAAATAAAGAAACACCAACAGCCGCACAGAGCCCACTAATCTCTCCAATTGCAACCATGTATAAGAACCAGGAAGGGAGAGGGACAACAGGAATAAACAAGGCCTTCTTCTTCCTGAAAAACCCAGGAGCCACACTCTTCTCGACTCCACAAGCCCTGCCAGGTCAGCCTGCCTCTCTAACCCCTCAGAAGGCAGACCACAACAAAGGACCAGATAACGCTCTAACTGCTTTAACTGCTCAGTCATCCTTGAGTCTAACAGCCCCCTCCGTGGACCAAACGACCCCAAGCGGCCAAAACCCATATCAGGACGAAAGAAAAGTAAAAAAACAGCCATACAAGGAAACCAAAGAGAACAACCAGTTGAGAGAAACTACTCCGGCACGCGCTGGCAGAGAGGAAATACCAGCATCAGCAATCGAACTGGAGACATCAGCAGAGGGACGAAGCAAACTGAAGGCAACAGCCATGACTCCTCTTGTCATAGACAGCAACTGGAGGAAGAAAGGAGAGAAGCAAAGAGAAAGGTCAACAATATCATAATCGCAGACCACCCTTAAAACTGTACTAACTACCACCACAAAATTCACATCCCTTGCACACTAATAAAGCCACCAGCAACTAAACCGGCCGCCAAACAGGCATGAAGAACCGAAGCTCAGATACACAAGGCGCACAGAACACGTATACCTGAAGTGAACAACTTGAATGATTCTGAAAACTCATGGTTGAAGTTCCTAAGCTCCACATCAAGCCCAACAGTTAATAAGGAGACTCCACAAGACTCCAGCAAAACCAAATCCAAAACAGTAGCGGTCAATAAACCCCCCAAGCTTAACGAAGGGGAGACGACCATCCGGGACAACCAGGACAAAATACTGGATAAAATTGGAACAGTAACGACATCAACCCTTACTCCAGCACCAGCCTATTATATTAAGAGCAGAATCAGGGCGCTGGTCATTCATCATACCAAGAGATTGCACATAGTGCCGCTATAACCCACCGGAGCTTCTCATGTCTGTAATAGAAACACTTCAGTCATCTGCAAAGGTACTTAATTGGCAATCGGACAAACTGGACGTTCAAATAGACATAATGAACACCATAGCCCACCATATAGCAGGGATAGACACTAAACTGAACAAACTGATAACAACAGCACAATCAAAATACACACTAGAACAAAGTCTGTACCTGCGGCCCATTAATAGATAAACTGAGCCGCCTTCCTAATCTTTTAGAACAAATTCTAGCGCTCCGACAAACATGCCTGCCACGTTTTAAGCACAAAGAAGCTGATAACAACACACAACCAACTTCTCTCAAACAGATGGACGAAGAGAAACAAAAAGCGACAAACATGGAAAAGGCAGGCTCCACGTCAAACTTGCCTGTCTCACTAAACAAATTATACTAACAACACGACAAAAAAAAGTGAAAGGAAAGCAAGGAATAAATGGCAGTGAACATGGAGCATGGGCTGAAAATGTTCCCTATATTCACCACATCCAGGAAAAAGATTACACATTAAAAACTACAAGATCGTCTGAGGACCCAATGGACACATCAACTGAGGCACAAAAAAAGCAGCCCCTACCTATTTCAGGAAGGGACGATCAACTCTCCAAGGAACAGAGAGACCACATCGCGAACAGTATAGTAAAGTCCATATAAGACAGAAAGGAAAAAGCAGCAAGGTACAAGAAGAGCGTTGGCCCTGCAACACAGAAAAAACCCACAGACCAGTACTCACACAGAGGTTGATGTGAAATTAAGCGCATGCAAAGGCAATACAGGAAACCATCGAAAAAGTGAATACACAGACTGCCCACACACTACTGAGAAAAGGCAACAAGAAAAAAAGAAAGGCAAAACAAAAAACTCACGCCGCATGGGCTTAAACCCTGTGCCAAACAGGAGAAGCAGACGGAAGGGACAATATGCACCTCATCGGAAAAGAGATATTAAACAGAGCAAGACACAAAGTAAGGCTCGAGGGAACAAGGAGCGGTGTCAGTCTGAACGCACAGGCAACGACCTAGAGGAAATTTCTAATACTATAAAAGCCCCGCAAGGCAATGACATCAAGTAATCCCCAGGCAGGACTGTCAAGAGCCTACCCTCCACCTCAGCTATAAAGACTGTCCTGCATCACGTAGGCCGAAGTGTAAACAACAAGGGAGAAGTTGCCCCCTGGGAGATGCACAGGCGACCCATATGAGGCAACCAACACTCGAAAGTAACATCAACGGTGCAATTGGGAAAGAGAACAACCAGGCTAGTAGGCCACCGCTAACAATTACACTACAAAATGCCAAAACAAGCACCAAGCCTAATGGCGGAAAGCGCTTAATACAAACACCCACCGTGACGGGACCAGGCTATGAAGCCAGCTCCTGCTGCAGGACAGACCAGGAAGCCAGTGCCTGCAGCAGGACAAGGAAGGATGGACAACACCACCAACAACTGCTACTAACACCAGAATACGAAACCCAGGGGTTGCATGACACACTAAACCGGGGCAACATCCTCAAACTGTTTGCAAACATCCAAGGGCTACAACATCTAAATTCAGCCCACCTACTCTCAGTGGAATTTTGTAAGCTAGAACACAACAAGACCTTGGAACAAACTCTCACGACATGGCAAACAGAGGAGATCACTCAGCTAATAATGACATTTAAGCAACAATTCAACACTTGGGGCATAAGACGCTCGAGAATGGCAAAACCACACTACCCAGGCCCCCTTACGGAATCATCGGGGTGAAGGGAAAAGCAGGGCGCACGCCAGAGAAAAAGTAACAGGTACACTCAGTCCTCCGGAATGCAAGGGGGTACAGCCCACTACCAGCAAGACGCAGCGTGGACAACTCCTGAAGACGAGAAAATACTCAAGATGCCCTAGACTACTGGAGCTGGCTAGCAGGCGAAGGATCCGTCAAAGATAAGCACAATGACTTTGAAGAAAAATAAGCTTTGAAGTTCTTGGCTCCGTGCACCCTGCTGCTTCATACTGACCAATGGGGAGCTTGAATAGTCTACCAAGCGCTTGAATTAAAATGGGCTTCTGGTATTTATTCCGTCTTGCTGCGCAGGTTTTACACTTTTAACCGTCTTTCAGCTGTACGCCCTTGTTTCCTGGGGAAAGGACCTCGTTGTTCCTAATATCGGGTTTGCGGCAAACCCGATATTAGGAACAACGAGGTCGTAAAAGCCGCGTGGCAAGACGGAATAAATATCAGAAGCCCATTTTAATTCAAGCGCACGGGATACTATTCAAGCTCCCCATTGGTAAGTATGTAGCAGCAGGGTGCATGGAGCAAAGAACTTCAAAGCTTATTTTTCTTCAAAGTCATTGTGCTTATCTTTGACGGATCACTAATAGCCCCTGTCCTGATGAGGCCCGTATTCATTGGGCTGAAACGCATCGACATTTCTAAGAAGACACCATCCAAAATGTTTGTATTGTAAAAATAGATTAACAAGGAGTATCCAAATTAGATAGGTTTAAATAATATAGACCATTTAGGCTCCTTTGCATTTCTTTGATAGATCTTGTTTTATAAGAATGCCTGTCCTTACTTTAAATAAGCATCCTTTTTGTTAAAAATTTGGGTTATAACATATAAAAAGATTCAAATATCCATGTCAGTGTGTCAATGTATATATTGTGAATAGTTTTGTGATGATTATAAATGTGTTGTACATATGTGTTTTTTGTATATATACGTGTGTTTTTTTGAAAAACAAAAAAGATTTTTTTTCATTTCTATGAGAAAATAGAACAGTAACCAACCAAAAAATAAATAATAAATATATACTCAGAAAGTTTTTCTGTGTCATTTAGTTTGGATTTGGATGATTATAAAAGTACAATTTATTTTTTTCTTCGGATGTGATATAATTCACGTAGGAAGGGATCATTTATTTTCTCTCATTCCTTTGAAATAGATAGATGGCTATTAATTCCTAGGCATCAAACATTCTTGTGCAATATGTTCTTTACCCAGATGCTATAGGGTTATTCGGGTTGCCCCTTTGTATAAATATAGGAAATAGCTAGAAGGCGGCTGCTCCCTTCAAAACTGGACATCATGTGACATAATCGCCTTACAGGAGACTTGGGCATTAGAGGAGCTGCCGTTTGTCGGGTACACACACTTTAGCATCCCAGCAGAAAAAAGCAGCAAGCATGGCCGCCCAAAAGGTAGGTTATCAGTCTACGTTCCGACAGACATCAACATCAGATCTGAGCAAATAGCCCCTCACGGGCCAAACGTGCAACTAATAAAACTGTATTTTCCCGGCAGAGAGGCCCCCGTACTACTAGCAATCATCTATATACACCCACATGAGAAAGAGAAGCAAGCCCAGATAAACCAGTTAATAACCACGAATAATGCCATATGAAATACCAACCCTTTCTGGGAAATCATCTTAACAGGTGATTTTAATTCAAACTTAATCTACGTTCCAGAAGAGGATGATAAGCTAGCAGCAGACAATGAGTTCTGGAACGTGCAACCCCAATACCAGCTCAAACCAGAGCGTCCCAACCCAGTAGGACAGCAACTGGTAAGAAACTTGGAATATCTGGGCGTGAGGTTTCTAAACCGTAGAACTCCAGAAGACTACCCTCCAAAGGAAGGACCACACTATCTAGGCTTGACTATACAGCAGTATCACTTCCACTACTGCCTTTTTTCCAACAGTTCTCAATTGAATTTACGACAAAAAGTGACCATTCATACCAGCACACTTATTTCAACTTAAAGCCAACTAAACACCAAAATTGTAGACAATTCGCTCTCAACCAACCCGAAACTACTGAAATGGTCAACAGACAACATTGGATACCTTCAAGTAAAAGTTCAGAGATTTAAAATAGAAAGTGAAACTAGTGTACAAAACCAGATACAAAACTGGGAGAGTTTCACAGAAGAGCTAACAACAATTATGTCCATCACACACAAAAGATTTAGAGCGCACCAAAACGCACCAAGCCACTTTCAACGGAACTGGTTAAACTTAAGTTATAAATAAGGAAAAATGCAAGGATACTGAAAAAACTGCTACGTTACATATAGACTGGGGCCAAAGACAAAATCTCAAGAAAAAATACAAAAAGGCATTGTGGGAACAGAAAAGAAGAAGGGAGGATAACTTTTGGGCAAAACTACTATGCACGGCAAAAAAAACCAACTCCGGTGCGTTTTGGAGAATAATAAATGGGCTAAATCACCCCGCAAACCCAATTACCTCAAGCATACAAGAAGCCGACTAGGCCACACTAATAACAAAGAGATTCACAGACACGGAACCTCTGAAACAGCTAGAATGGAGGCAGAGGACACAAGTGTCGCCCAAGGAATGTGAAGAACAACTAAGCTATGACAGGCGGGCCCAGCAAACTACAAACAGTTCCCCAACCTGCGGACAACCTACATTGCACAACAGAGAAGAGGCATACTTGAGAGAAGAACAGAGGGCAGTACAAGCACCAGGAACTGGCCAACCGCCTATACTGCACTATGCAGATGAGGCACAATCGAGTGAGGACTGCAAGACAGTAGCCGCATCCGGACACCCAGGCTTCAGTGATAAAGAGGTAAGAAGAACACTTAGGAAGAGCCATGGTAACGGGCCCCAGGTCCAAACGCATCCCCCCAATAATTTTGAAATCCGACCCAGACTTCTGGAGCGGAAGACTAAAAAAACTGTTCGATTAAGTGGAGAGAGAATGTCAAATTCCATCAAGCTGGCAAGGCTAAGTAATTACTCCGATTTTGAAAGGTGGAGATAGAATGTCCCCAGCGAGTTACACGCTGATAGCACTTTTGGACGTGGACGCAAAGCACTACGCCTCATTACTTCTGTAAGAACTGACTACTTGGTCTGACAGCTCAAAACTAATCCCACTTAATCAAACAGGCTTCAGGAAAGGGTGCGGGACAACAACAAATATTTTGTCACTCTCACTGATAGCCGACAAATACATCCGAAGGAAACAACTGCACCTCTGTTTCATCGACCTAAAGGCGGCTCTTGACAGCGTGGACCGTAACATTCTATGGGGAAAACTGCACAGCTGGAGCGTCCCTGACAAAATACTTAGAGGAATTTTGCTCTTATACTCCAACACATGGAAGAGAGTAAAACTGGGAGATGGAGCAAGGCTATCAAGAAAAGTTAAAACCACCAAAGGGCTCAAACAAGGTTGTGTTCTGGCCCCCCATCTTTTTAATCTTTTCATGGCAGACCTCACACCAAAGCTCAACAAGATCACATCCCACCCACCTAAATTAGGGACCCTACCCCCAACCCACTTATCCTTCGCGGACAATGTCGTTTGGATGAGCCTAACCAAGATCAGCTTACAAAGATCACTTGCAGGAATGTTGGAATTCATAGCCAACAACAACCTAGAGATAAACATCGCAAAAAGCAAAACAATGCTTATTACCAGACGACGGACTGCCAAACAACAATTACAATTGGAGGGCAAAAAGTTAGAATTAGTATGGTAGAGCAGGGTATATGTCGAACTTGGCGGAGGGCACGCATCTGCCCAGTGTTTTTATGCATTTTTTTGGACGCTTTCTGTATCTCTTCTTTTGATCTCCAGATGATCTCTCTGTTTGCTTCCCCATTTTGTTTCTCTGTGGCTCATGGTCAATAACACTCTCTAGCTGGCATCCATTTTGTTCGCTTTGTTATCCTCTATCCACTTGCCCTAATTGAGTCACTGTCACTAAAAAAGGACTGACTGCACCTCGGCTAATTCGGCGGCCATCTTAGAAAGGTAGCCCTGATCAATATTTTACATCTGTTATCTCCTTCCCGCTGTCTCTCCACTGTACACTTACTCCCATACCTCTCATTGTATTTTATTTTATTTCTCTCTAGCTACCTATCTCCTCATTTCTCCTCATTTATCTTTTTTCTATCGCTTCCTTTTAATTTATCACGCATCCTAATGTTACTCTATACTACGATACCCTCCAATTATATCCACCGTCTTTCCCAACTACCTCATTTCATCTTTATACCCTCCTTAACTGACCTCCGACCAATCCCCTGCAATTCATAATACTTTTATATGCACTTTATTATTTTTGTTTGGTTATGTTATTTTATTGCTGTATTTGTTTTCTATGTTGTATTGTGTTTGTTGTGCTCCTGAGGCGGAAGCCGGGAGCGAAGCTCTGCGCATATTTCTAAAAATAATTTGTGTCACTTGAATACTGTCTGATTCTAAAATACCACACCTTTGCTGAATACCTGGGGTTGAAGCAGCCGATTACTTACTGCTGGTAGACCGCCTGGGATCGTTGTTTGGCGACAGCGCTAGCGCGCGGAAACGGGAGGCCACGCCCCTTTTCAGGCCACACCCCCCCCCCACCTCTCCGGAAGCAGCATAAAATATGTGCATGACCAGGACGCGCAGCGGACGAGCTCAGCGGGCGCGACGATTGCGCGCCGAAGGCGCGCCTAAGGCAAGCCCGTCTGCGCCCGTCTGCGCACGACCGGGCCTAGGGCCAGAACCTCTGCCAGACGGGCTTACCAAGAGGGTGAGTTACTCTAGGGGTGACTTACTTAGTCTCAGACCCACCAAAAGCACACACTGTAATTATGTTCATGATTCAGGTGGAACTTTTACAAACTGTGCCATCTGCCCTCCGGTCAAACTACAACTGACTCAAGGGCCACTTACACACTCTGGCCTGAAACTAGCGGCACTAAACTGTAGGTCGCTCCCTATGCATGCCTTGCTCATTAACCATCTGCTTGATGACCATGAACTAGACATTCTTAACAGAAACATGGCTTACACCGCACTCTGACTCGGATGTGGTCATGGCTCTGCCCCCGGGCTTCCTCATCCAATCCCAGCCACGCCCCTGTGGCAGAGGAGGCGGACTGGCAATTCTGCATCGGGAGTATCTCCCGTGCAGAATTAGCGATGCTCTCATCAAGGATTCAGAGAGCTGCTATTTTAACATCCGCCTGTCCCCTGTTACCTCACTGACAGGCATTCTGGTGTACCGCCCCCCCGGCCATTTTGGCCCCTTTGCTAGCGCCCTACTGGATTCCATATCAGCTCTTGCCCATTCCAACTTCACTGTGCTAGGTGACCTCAATATCCATTTTGACGATCCCTTAGACACAGGGGCTGCCGACCTGGCACGTGATCTAGCTGCTTATGGTCTCCAACTAGCAAACACCGGAGCTACCCACATTAAGGGCCAATTACTAGACCCAGTCTTCACCAATGCTCATACCCTCCTGGCCAAACCTGCATGCCCTCTCCCCTGGACTGAACATTTTCTGGTCCCCCTCGTATTACCAGGAGAATTCAGGAAGCCTCCTAAGTCCATTACGTACACCCGAGACAGGGCTTGGTCCAGACTCCCTATCAAAGACTGGTCCAATGCTTTAGAAGCATCAACTCCCAATTCTACCGGGAACCCGGTTACAGCTGACAATAACTTCAGGAAGTGGATCTCCGACTCACTTGATCCTATCATCCCCATGAAAACCCGCGAAGACAAAAGCGGAAAGCTAGGTTCAGCCCCATGGTTTAACTTAGAACTTAGAGCTCTCCGCAAAAACTGCAAAAAAGCTGAACGATTATGGAGGAAGGACTGGCTTCACTCCAATAAAGACGCATACCGGAGGACTGTCAGAACATATAAAGCTGCTCTGAAAACCTCTAAAGCCTCCTACTATGATGACAGAATAAAAAATGCCACCAATTCCGCAACAGAATCTTATCTCATAGTAAAAGAACTCCTAAAGATCCCTGAACCTCCATCACTGTCCAGCATCTCCCCAGACAGGAGTAAAGAACTAGCAAAATTCTTTGACTCCAAAATCACCACCATCCTGGACTCACTTCCACAGCATAGTCAGCTAACCTGCCGGGACACGATTGCACCTATCACCAGCTTAGGAAGCACCCCAGGCCCGTCTCTTGATGCCTTCAGAGCAGTCACACTGGATGAAGTCGAAAAGACCCTGGGCAAAATAAAAAGTGGCTCCCCCCTAGATCCCGCACCCATGAGATTTCTTAAAGCAGTCGCCCCAGTGATCGTTCCTCCAGGCACGGAGCTGATCAATGCCTCTTTGTCTCAAGGCATAGTCCCTCCTAGCTGGAAGGGAGCGGTCGTCAAAGCCCTGCTAAAAAAAAACCAACTAGACCCTTCCGACCTAGCCAACTATAGACCAATTTCGCTCCTTCCTGGCATCAGCAAAATTGCCGAAAAACTGGTCAACGCGCAGCTGTCCCAATTTCTGGAATCAAACAATCTGCTGCACCAGTCCCAAACGGGGTTTCGCCCTGGCCAGGGCACGGACACCGCCCTCCTCGCTGTCATCGAGGAGGCAAGGTGCATTTTGGATTCGGGGGGATCAGTGGCAGTGATCCTCCTGGACCTTAGTGCAGCCTTTGATACGGTGGACCACCATGTCCTGCTCCACCGGCTGGCTGGGGCGGGACTCGGGGGCACAGCGCTGGCCTGGTTGGAGTCTTTTCTTTCGGGCCGCTCTTTCCAGGTCTGGGATGGCTGCTCCCGGTCTGACTCTCTTCCTTTGATAAATGGGGTTCCCCAGGGCTCTTCATTGAGCCCTACCCTTTTTAATGCCTATATGGCCCCTCTGGAAGATGTAGTTGCCCCCTTTGAATTTAAGATCGTGAGCTACGCGGACGACACGCAATTGGTCGTCTCACTGTCCCACTTAGACCAGCGCCCATACAGTCTTCTGCACTGCCTCAAGAAGATCCATCACTGGATGTGCGAATCTTCGCTCAAGCTCAATGGGTCCAAAACAGATGTCATGCTGATGGGCAAGAAATGGACAACTATCCCACCATCTGTTTGGCCCGACTCCCTGGGTAAGGTGCCCTCCCCCAGAAAAGAACTTAAGAGCCTGGGGGTATGGCTTGAACCAGACCTTACCATGAAAACCCAGGCTACTAAAACAGCCGGTACCTGCTTTGGACTCATGCGGTCAGTCCGCAAGATTCTTCCCCTACTCCCCCCACCATCCAGGAAACTACTGATTCAAGGACTAGTTCTTGCCCGACTGGATTACAGTAATGCTGTCTATTTGGGAGCCCCTGAATCCACCCTGGGTAAGCTGCAACGAACCCAAAATGCAGCTGCCCGGATGCTGCTTGGTCTCCCCTCCAGATCTTCCGCAAGACCTGCCCTCAAAGCACTCCACTGGTTGCCAGTACGAGAGAGGATCGAGTTCAAGGCTATGTGCATTGCCCATAGGCTCCTAAATGGACAAGGCCCCTCCATTTTGGAAGAAATGGTTACCCCGTACAAGGCCTTGAGGTCCCTTCGATCGGACAATGATCGACTGGCGAATGTTCCCAAGTTTAGGAAGGCACGTACCGGAGGCCGTCGTTTCTCCGTACAGGCAGCCTCTCGTTGGAACTTGCTTCTCCGCAGCCTGCGATTGGAACCCTGCTACCTTCGCTTTCGCAAACAACTTAAAACGCTGCTTTTCCCCAAATAAAGAGTTCCGCTCCTCCTCTCTCCCTTCTTAGCCAACTTACAGTTTATAGCGCGGGGATGCCCTCGGGTCACCAGGCGCTCTATAAGTCCTTAAATAAATAAATAAATATCTAACTACAAGTACTTGGGGTTCTACTTTGATAATCGGCACAACCATCAGGAGCATAAAGCTTACATTTCTCAGAGAGCAAATGCCTTATCGTCGCCTTCTGTTCCTCAAAACCTCAAGGGGCCATCATTATTATTATTATTATTATTATGCTGATTTATAACATGCTCAATTACTGCCGGAGTATCCTGGCGCGAAGAAGAGGAAACAGAATAATAGCCAAAAACTCCAAAACAAAAGACAGCTAAAAGGCCAACCGGAACAAGTGTGTTTTCAACGCTTTTTTAAAAGAAGCAAAGTTCAGGGTAGCACGCAAGAATAACGGAAGCTCATTCCAGGCCAAGGCAGCCTTCACCGCCACAGATTGCCCTCCCAGCCGGGCACGCCGGAAACGAGGGACCTGCAGTAGATGTTGGGCTGCAGAGCGCAGGGGTCTGTTAGGAGAGTAACGACTAAATCGTTTCATCAAATATGCAGGCCCCTGCCCATTTATGGCTTTATGAGCCAGTGTCAGAATTTTAAAAGTAATCCTTTGTGGAACTGGCAACCAGTGCAAGCTCTGCAAATGATTCCTTACGCTCACCCGGCTGGGGATGTTACCCAACAATCTGGCGGTCGCATTTTGAATCACCTGGAGACGCCCCACCAAGTAGGCCGGGGAGCCGCTCAGCAAAGGCGTTGGCATAGTCCAGACGCGAGAGAATTAAAGCTCTCGCTACTGACTCTCTCGCTGGAGCGGGAAGATAAGGAAAAAACTTCCGAAGCGCTTTAAGGGTTCCAAAGCAACCCCCAGTCAGCTTCTTAATATGCCCCTCGAACCGCAGGTCTTCTCCGACCATTCAACCAGCAACAATATAAGCCAAAATGCTACCAACGCTATCATATGCCAGCACAGCTCTCCACGGGAAAGACGCTGACCTACTAAACAAAGCACAAGTTGCAATTTACAAAAGAGTCCTTCAAATCCATCAGGGAGCTTCATCAGCACAGACCAGACTAGAATTTGGGTAACCAACGAAATGCTGGGAAGAATGTATGCCACCATCAAGCAATGGTACAGCGTGAAATAAAACATAGCAGTCTCTGAACTGAATAAGGCTCTGTGGGACGAATTTGATGAAGACGCAAAGTCCCTACACAACTAATACTTAAAAATGGCCCTACTAGATACTTGCACAAGAGAACTCTGGGAAACCAACCTGAACTACCCGGCCTTCAAGCAAGCTATAACCAAATCAGCAAAGCTCCATTTGTTGCTAGCAGACAAAATTACTTTAAGCACGAGAAAACATGCCTGGATGGTAATGTCCAACTACGAATCACTCACCCCAGTACCATACCTAACCATTACGATCTCAGCCCACAGAAAACTACAATTAATGACCCTGCGCCTGGGTAAATTCCCATCCATCATCGACCAGCTAACTTAGGTCCATGACGGGCCTAAAGATTGTAGACTATGTGGGAGCAGTAAAGAGGACCTTGTCCACCTTGTCTGGATTTGTCCTAAATTATCTCAAGCATGAGTTACTTTCCTAAAACAAGCCATGAACATTAGAGGCTTAATAACATGCAGATCGGCAATTATGGCGACCTTGGACCCAATAGACACTCCACTGAATTGCCAACTTATGAAGTCCTCTCAGCTCATGCACAAACTTAAAAAAGGAACCCTGTGCCCTGCTCGCAAAAAGCAAATAAGATGATCTGCTCAGAAGCACATCGTATTCCCGAACACAACGCAGAATAATATCAAAACACTGCGAGGAACACTCTTCAAACCTACAAAGTGGTGCAGGGATCAATCAATGCTCCAGACTTACCAAAATGTAAACTACGCACGTTAAAAATGTCTCCATTTTTTAATAATGACATTCTTCATATGTAATTATAGTAGAAACTAAAGGATTTTATGATTTTTAGGAAACAAAAAAAAGGTAAAAAATAATACTTTTTTTAATCGCAGCATTCTGTTTTAGTAAATGTATTGTTATGGTTTTAATTAACTGAAACAATAAACTCTTTGACTTGACTTATCGTGAAATGTGCTGCATTGCGCTTCATACTTTGCCTTTTCTGTCAGCATAATTAGATCAGCTCTACCTCATGATTTGGCCCCTCCCCTTCCACACAATTCCATTGGCCATGTTTATAATTCAGGATTTTATGCACATTGAGGTTTGAAGGGCTTTCTGGGTAAGAAAACATTGTAGGATTCATGCGCGGACCACCCTGCACTTTCCAGGGTCACTACTTTTCAGTAATGTCTGGGCTTGTTATGTTTCGCTTGGTAGCAGATGAGCCAAGTATAGTAGCTGTCCAAACCCCCAAAATGGGTACATTTTCAAGACACAAATTTGATGTCTCCATGTTGTGTTTTGGGGTCCTTCCTGTTTAGGGCACTGTACCCACCAACACAATTGAGGAACAGTTTTAACAAAAGTGGGGAAATGCAGGCTGGTAGCTATATTGTGCTTCTCCAAAGAATCTGAAAGTTTCCCTCCCATAAATATGAGGACAGTGCATGATTTTTGCCAAAACTTGAAGAAAACGTAGTGCAATCCAATGCAAGTCAGACTCCTTTAGGAATCTAGTTTTCAGAAATCTCTCGGTTTAGTAGGTTTCCCTGGGTGGCAGCCAAGCCTGGACCCAAATGCCACAGCTGACCAAATCGCCAAGACAGGTCAATTTTCAAGAAACAAATTTGATGTCTCCACGTTTTGGGGCATTTCCTGTTGCAAGCACTAGGCGAGCCACACAAGTTGAGTACTATTTTTATCAAGAGAAGTATGAGAACACTGAGTGGTAGGAATGTTGTGGATAACCAAAGATCCTGGAACTTTACCTCAGAAATGTGAGGAAAACAAGTTTACGGATTGCATGGCATTCTAGAAAAGAAAACCACCCTGGACTACTCTTGGTGTCTAGTTTTCAGAAATGTCTGGGATTTAGAGGGTTCCCTGGGTAGCGGGCAAGCACAGGCCAAAATACCATCGCTGGCCACATCACCAAAATGGGGCTATTTTTGATGCAAAAATTTGATTTCTCCACGTTGCATTTTGTGACCTTTCATGTTGTTGGAGCTAGCCCCGTCACACAAACTGGGTACTGTTTTGATCAAGAGCAGTTTGGAAATGCATAATAGCAGAGCTTTTGTTATTATGATTAATTTCCTCTAAATGTTTTGCTTTTAAATGGATTTGTGCATGATAGAACACATTTTGCAAAATATGCTCTGAATCACATGACAGAATGGATACCTCCACCATCCTCAACTCAGTATTTTGGAAATATTTTAAAAATACATAGATTTACTTCATACCCATTATTAATTAATTAGAGCAGTGGTTCTTAATCTGTGGTCCAGGGCCCCTCTGCGGGTCTGCAACTTCCTAGAAAATTAAATAGGATTAACAGATTAATAACGTATATATAAATAAAGAAGCAAAAAGTACAATTGAACATTTTTAAAACTTCTGTAAATCTGTTAGGAATTTGAAATGGGATCCTAAAAGTTGAGTTAGTATTCTCAGATTGATTTGTGGGAGCAGTGCAAGTGCTTCGGACAGAATGTACTATGAACAATGAGTGGCCCCAATTGAATTTATAAAAGTGCCAATGTAGGAAAGTGCCCTTTTTGGATGGTCACCCATCCACTTTTTGCTCTAGATGCTGGTGTAATTGATTTGGAAGGGCACTGTAGCCTGCTAATGAGGTCCCAGTGCAGTGCTCTTTCCCTTAAAAGGCAATGTGAATTGGTACACCCAATTGTTAAGATACTTTAACTCCTCCTTTACAAGTCCCTTCTATATGGTACCAGTGGTACCCAGGATAAGGGTGTTAAACCGATCACCAGGGTTGCAGTACTAGTTGTGCTTCCTGAGTGACTCAAGTAAAAGTAAAGTCTGCACGGCTGCTACCGCAGCCTGAATGAGCAGCTTCCCAGCTCAAAATCGACTCTGCACATACCATGTGTGATAGGGTCACCACTGCCTTAATGTATGCAAGCCACCACTAAGTTAAGCCTCTTAAAGTCATGGAGGAAGGGTGCATTATATTAATGGAGCAGTCATGTATGTACAGAGACATATGCGTCTACAGTAACCTTACCATTCAAGTTTATTGTAAGTAGTCGGGGGTACATAGGTTAAAGTGGACTGGCTGCCAGACAAAACTGAAATAGCCAGCTCGACTATGGTGCCACCAAATTTAATCATGTTTGGTATTGGACAATGTTTTGTCACCCCGGACACGATTGTCAAGGGTGAGCTGGCATATACCCGGGTGGCATCCTTAGAGGTTGCCCCCAATGTTGCCGTAGTCTCCCTGTGCTTTGACGGGCTTTCCAAACCGGTTGCCACCGAAACGGAGTCTGCCCTCCTGCTGGGTAGGGCTCTCACTCCCAAAGGATGGAGACAAAGGCCTGGGCAGGAAGGAGGTCACACATTTGCCCTCCAAGGATAGCTAGTGAATGACCCATCTGAAGCGGTGAGCCTCAAAAGCCATGCAGCCTCTGATATGTAAGTGACTTGTCTCCCAGAGGAGACTAAGGCACTTGGGTGCTCATGTATGTGAGCAGCAGGAAATTAGATATTCACGAGGCGTACAACCTCCAAAGGAGCTAGCCTTTAGGATGGGCTAGCTGGTCTGTACAGCTGAGGATGGCTCGTGCCATCTTGAAAAGTTTAAAAAATAGTGGGTTCTGGGTAGTTTTGTGACAAACTCCTCCCAGATGTGGTCACCTCAGGGGCTAACTAGCCACAGGATCAGTATCCCATAGGTTACTGACCCTCACACCCCCTAAATCCAGGATTTAAGGGGCACCCCTGACACCAGAACTCCAAATCTGCTCTGAAGAAGAAAATGACAAAGAAGAATCCGTGTCAGCACAAGGAAGGATTCCTAAAAAAAGAGGTGCTAAGTAATGCACCTGTGGCAGGCTTCCTGCACCCAACGGACTTCGACTCGTCCAGGACCAGAGCCCAGTTCCAAAAGGAAGGTGATCCCCTCTGCAACCCAAAGACTTCACCAGGACTCTCTAGGACTAGAGGTAGTAGTCCTGTGCAGTCGGCAGACACAGACTGCAAATCAAAAGATCAAGAAGGACTGTCTTCCGAGCCCATTTGAGGATCAGCCAGAGAGTAAACAGCCAGGTGCCTTCTGGGAAGTGTAGTCCTGAACCCCAGTGAGCCTCAGCTCTCTACAATGTTCCTACAACTTGCAGAAGAAAATTTGCTCCAAGTACTGCATTTGCAGTGGCAACGTTTTGTTGGTGGTCTTGCTGACTACTGACTCCTTTTCTCGATGCTCCAGGAAGAGGGAATCATCTTCTCCATCAACCTCTTGCTTCTGTAGCAGAGTTGTCGAGTACTTGCATCCTAAACCTGTTTGTGTTGGCATGCCTGGCAAAGCAGCTCCTGGAGCTCCCGTTGAGCACCAGGATAGCCAGGTACACCTTTGCAACCAAGACACCTGAGCTGGGTAGCACTGGTCTGCCTCATAATTCTTGGTTCTGGGGCCCCTCCAAGCTTAACCTCCAAGGGGCTCCACTGAACTCCACCTGCAAGTGATTGAGTGTCTCAAGTACGGTTTTTGACTCCTCCCACAGCTGCCTGTTTAGCACCATGGACAGCCTAGACACCTCTCACCCGGCCTCCCTAGGCAAAGTAAAATTGTTTTGACTGTCGAGGCAAACCTTAACTCACCCCGCAAGTGACCGAGTGTCACCTGAGATTTTCCCCATTGACCGCATTAGTAAAGTGTGACAGCTCTGCAAAGTAATGATTTATTGAACACTTTAAAATTGATCACTCCGATTATACACCTTGTATTGATTTCATTTTAGTGTGTAGATTTCTAGAAAAATAGACTCTATTTTTATAAATTGGTGTATGATTTCTTTCGAGTCTTGTCAATTACTTATTGTCCATATTGGTTCTGTAAAATGCTTAACACATGTTCCTCTTAGTAAGCCTGTATGCTCTTTGCCACTCTACCAGGACTGAGAGAAGGATTACTAGTGCAAATCTGAGGTCCACTTTGGGTACTGTCTTAATATTATATGGTAGGCCCTCCCAGCCCTACCACATAATATTACCACTGTGCTACAGCCAACCTTTCCATTTAAATTACGACTTTGATTTCTTATCTTTCTGTATTTTATATGTAGCATTTTGCTTTTTAAATAATCGAAAAAGCTTAAATTGGGTTCTCGCTTCCATTAATGACTCAGTGAGGTCCACAGATTCCAGTAATGGTTTAGTGGGGGAGTCCACAGAAGGTGAAGGACCACTGCATTAGAGTTACCATATTAAATGAAGCACGGTCAGTGCACAATCAAACATTATTACAAGCTGTAGCTCTGGTAATGCCTCTGGATAGTGCCTCTAAGTTATGACCACTTATCAATGCCTATGACCAGAATTTCTTATTTCAACAAACTGGTTCTTTGGGAAAACCATGAGTGATCTATATAAACCAACACTTGCTAAATTTGCATTGCTGGTTATTGTTCCGAAATTTACAGCTTTCTGATTCACTCATACATTTCACACCTGTTTCCAGAAAAACTTGCAAGTAAAAACCACAAAAAGTAGTCACCACCTGGAAAAATGCTAAAACTGTGGTAAACCTTTTTTTTTTTACAACTTTGCCTGTTCCCGAGAGCTGGGGGGATGCAATCTCAACACAGCAAACTTCTTAATACCATTTTCAAACGAAAGCATACACTGTCTTGCTCTTATTTTGTTGCATATTATATCAGTTTTCTCCAAGGTCATTTCACAAACCATGTGAACCTTTGGAAAAAAGGACGCATATCTGTAATGTAGTCAATGGACAGTGCCCAGTGACCACACTGGTCAGGCACTAGGACCAGCCCGAGGGAAGGCCGAGGGCGGGAGGAAAGGGAGGAGCTGGGGGAAGAAAGGGCAGTTCACGGCTGACCACCATGCCTGTAGGTCATGAATAAAGAAGCTCCTTCCTGAAGCAGTTGTCCGCGTGGTCACTGAGTCACCAACGACTCTACAACTGGCGACGAAGGTAAACGCAGCCTGCGCGTGTGCATAGCCACTGCAGCGACAGTGCACTGCAGTGAAAGGCCCACCGAGTGCCCACCTCGGCGGCGACGGCGGACCAGAAGCGCCCACCGAGTGCCCACCTCGGCGGCGACGGCGGACTAGAAGCGCCCACCGAGTGCCCACCTCGGCGGCGGCGGACTAGAAGCGCCCACCGAGTGCCCACCTCGGCGGCGATGGCGGACTAGAAGCGCCCAACGAGTGCCCACCTCGGCGGCGACGGCGGACTAGAAGCGCCCACCGAGTGCCCACCTCGGCGGCGAAAGCAGACCAGAGGAGCGCCCACCGAGTGCCCACCTCTAATAAATTATTTTGTCCACCCTAAGCGTGGAAGGGTATACTCAGATGTGAGTCCCTTGCTCATTGCACCATCAGGATTCAAGCAAGCCGGGCCGAAGACGGCTGAAATGCCAGAAACCGGTCCCCGGAAGCTTGTTTCCTTCCCAGTGTAAGAATTGGCTTTTGTAGTCTGGTCTGCCCTGTTCCCATGATGCACTGGGCCAGGGACAGACTAATTTGCATACAGCCAGGTTCTGAAACTGGGATGGTGCAATGAGCTAAAAAACGGTGTTGGATCTAGCCCTGATCTCTTGACTGGGTGAGAGTACTCTGCTTAATTCAGAGACTCTGTCCATCACCACCCCTTGTTGTAAATTATTTTGTCCACCCTAAGCGTGGAAGGGTATACTCAGATGTGAGTCCCTTGCTCATTGCACCATCAGGATTCAAGCAAGCCGGGCCGAAGACGGCTGAAATGCCAGAAACCGGTCCCCGGAAGCTTGTTTCCTTCCCAGTGTAAGAATTGGCTTTTGTAGTCTGGTCTGCCCTGTTCCCATGATGCACTGGGCCAGGGACAGACTAATTTGCATACAGCCAGGTTCTGAAACTGGGATGGTGCAATGAGCTAAAAAACGGTGTTGGATCCAGCCCTGATCTCTTGACTGGGTGAGAGTACTCTGCTTAATTCAGAGACTCTGTCCATCACCACCCCTTGTTGTAAATTATTTTGTCCACCCTAAGCGTGGAAGGGTATACTCAGATGTGAGTCCCTTGCTCATTGCACCATCAGGATTCAAGCAAGCCGGGCCGAAGACGGCTGAAATGCCAGAAACCGGTCCCCGGAAGCTTGTTTCCTTCCCAGTGTAAGAATTGGCTTTTGTAGTCTGGTCTGCCCTGTTCCCATGATGCACTGGGCCAGGGACAGACTAATTTGCATACAGCCAGGTTCTGAAACTGGGATGGTGCAATGAGCTAAAAAACGGTGTTGGATCCAGCCCTGATCTCTTGACTGGGTGAGAGTACTCTGCTTAATTCAGAGACTCTGTCCATCACCACCCCTTGTTGTAAATTATTTTGTCCACCCTAAGCGTGGAAGGGTATACTCAGATGTGAGTCCCTTGCTCATTGCACCATCAGGATTCAAGCAAGCCGGGCCGAAGACGGCTGAAATGCCAGAAACCGGTCCCCGGAAGCTTGTTTCCTTCTCAGTGTAAGAATTGGCTTTTGTAGTCTGGTCTGCCCTGTTCCCATGATGCACTGGGCCAGGGACAGACTAATTTGCATACAGCCAGGTTCTGAAACTGGGATGGTGCAATGAGCTAAAAAACGGTGTTGGATCTAGCCCTGATCTCTTGACTGGGTGAGAGTACTCTGCTTAATTCAGAGACTCTGTCCATCACCACCCCTTGTTGTAAATTATTTTGTCCACCCTAAGCGTGGAAGGGTATACTCAGATGTGAGTCCCTTGCTCATTGCACCATCAGGATTCAAGCAAGCCGGGCCGAAGACGGCTGAAATGCCAGAAACCGGTCCCCGGAAGCTTGTTTCCTTCCCAGTGTAAGAATTGGCTTTTGTAGTCTGGTCTGCCCTGTTCCCATGATGCACTGGGCCAGGGACAGACTAATTTGCATACAGCCAGGTTCTGAAACTGGGATGGTGCAATGAGCTAAAAAACGGTGTTGGATCTAGCCCTGATCTCTTGACTGGGTGAGAGTACTCTGCTTAATTCAGAGACTCTGTCCATCACCACCCCTTGTTGTAAATTATTTTGTCCACCCTAAGCGTGGAAGGGTATACTCAGATGTGAGTCCCTTGCTCATTGCACCATCAGGATTCAAGCAAGCCGGGCCGAAGACGGCTGAAATGCCAGAAACCGGTCCCCGGAAGCTTGTTTCCTTCCCAGTGTAAGAATTGGCTTTTGTAGTCTGGTCTGCCCTGTTCCCATGATGCACTGGGCCAGGGACAGACTAATTTGCATACAGCCAGGTTCTGAAACTGGGATGGTGCAATGAGCTAAAAAACGGTGTTGGATCTAGCCCTGATCTCTTGACTGGGTGAGAGTACTCTGCTTAATTCAGAGACTCTGTCCATCACCACCCCTTGTTGTAAATTATTTTGTCCACCCTAAGCGTGGAAGAGTATACTCAGATGTGAGTCCCTTGCTCATTGCACCATCAGGATTCAAGCAAGCCGGGCCGAAGACGGCTGAAATGCCAGAAACCGGTCCCCGGAAGCTTGTTTCCTTCCCAGTGTAAGAATTGGCTTTTGTAGTCTGGTCTGCCCTGTTCCCATGATGCACTGGGCCAGGGACAGACTAATTTGCATACAGCCAGGTTCTGAAACTGGGATGGTGCAATGAGCTAAAAAACGGTGTTGGGTCTAGCCCTGATCTCTTGACTGGGTGAGAGTACTCTGCTTAATTCAGAGACTCTGTCCATCACCACCCCTTGTTGTAAATTATTTTGTCCACCCTAAGCGTGGAAGGGTATACTCAGATGTGAGTCCCTTGCTCATTGCACCATCAGGATTCAAGCAAGCCGGGCCGAAGACGGCTGAAATGCCAGAAACCGGTCCCCGGAAGCTTGTTTCCTTCCCAGTGTAAGAATTGGCTTTTGTAGTCTGGTCTGCCCTGTTCCCATGATGCACTGGGCCAGGGACAGACTAATTTGCATACAGCCAGGTTCTGAAACTGGGATGGTGCAATGAGCTAAAAAACGGTGTTGGATCTAGCCCTGATCTCTTGACTGGGTGAGAGTACTCTGCTTAATTCAGAGACTCTGTCCATCACCACCCCTTGTTGTAAATTATTTTGTCCACCCTAAGCGTGGAAGGGTATACTCAGATGTGAGTCCCTTGCTCATTGCACCATCAGGATTCAAGCAAGCCGGGCCGAAGACGGCTGAAATGCCAGAAACCGGTCCCCGGAAGCTTGTTTCCTTCCCAGTGTAAGAATTGGCTTTTGTAGTCTGGTCTGCCCTGTTCCCATGATGCACTGGGCCAGGGACAGACTAATTTGCATACAGCCAGGTTCTGAAACTGGGATGGTGCAATGAGCTAAAAAACGGTGTTGGATCTAGCCCTGATCTCTAGACTGGGTGAGAGTACTCTGCTTAATTCAGAGACTCTGTCCATCACCACCCCTTGTTGTAAATTATTTTGTCCACCCTAAGCGTGGAAGGGTATACTCAGATGTGAGTCCCTTGCTCATTGCACCATCAGGATTCAAGCAAGCCGGGCCGAAGACGGCTGAAATGCCAGAAACCGGTCCCCGGAAGCTTGTTTCCTTCCCAGTGTAAGAATTGGCTTTTGTAGTCTGGTCTGCCCTGTTCCCATGATGCACTGGGCCAGGGACAGACTAATTTGCATACAGCCAGGTTCTGAAACTGGGATGGTGCAATGAGCTAAAAAACGGTGTTGGATCTAGCCCTGATCTCTTGACTGGGTGAGAGTACTCTGCTTAATTCAGAGACTCTGTCCATCACCACTCCTTGTTGTAAATTATTTTGTCCACCCTAAGCGTGGAAGGGTATACTCAGATGTGAGTCCCTTGCTCATTGCACCATCAGGATTCAAGCAAGCCGGGCCGAAGACGGCTGAAATGCCAGAAACCGGTCCCCGGAAGCTTGTTTCCTTCCCAGTGTAAGAATTGGCTTTTGTAGTCTGGTCTGCCCTGTTCCCATGATGCACTGGGCCAGGGACAGACTAATTGGCATACAGCCAGGTTCTGAAACTGGGATGGTGCAATGAGCTAAAAAACGGTGTTGGATCTAGCCCTGATCTCTTGACTGGGTGAGAGTACTCTGCTTAATTCAGAGACTCTGTCCATCACCACCCCTTGTTGTAAATTATTTTGTCCACCCTAAGCGTGGAAGGGTATACTCAGATGTGAGTCCCTTGCTCATTGCACCATCAGGATTCAAGCAAGCCGGGCCGAAGACGGCTGAAATGCCAGAAACCGGTCCCCGGAAGCTTGTTTCCTTCCCAGTGTAAGAATTGGCTTTTGTAGTCTGGTCTGCCCTGTTCCCATGATGCACTGGGCCAGGGACAGACTAATTTACATACAGCCAGGTTCTGAAACTGGGATGGTGCAATGAGCTAAAAAACGGTGTTGGATCTAGCCCTGATCTCTTGACTGGGTGAGAGTGCTCTGCTTAATTCAGAGACTCTGTCCATCACCACCCCTTGTTGTAAATTATTTTGTCCACCCTAAGCGTGGAAGGGTATACTCAGATGTGAGTCCCTTGCTCATTGCACCATCAGGATTCAAGCAAGCCGGGCCGAAGACGGCTGAAATGCCAGAAACCGGTCCCCGGAAGCTTGTTTCCTTCCCAGTGTAAGAATTGGCTTTTGTAGTCTGGTCTGCCCTGTTCCCATGATGCACTGGGCCAGGGACAGACTAATTTGCATACAGCCAGGTTCTGAAACTGGGATGGTGCAATGAGCTAAAAAACGGTGTTCGATCTAGCCCTGATCTCTTGACTGGGTGAGAGTATTCTGCTTAATTCAGAGACTCTGTCCATCACCACCCCTTGTTGTAAATTATTTTGTCCACCCTAAGCGTGGAAGGGTATACTCAGATGTGAGTCCCTTGCTCATTACACCATCAGGATTCAAGCAAGCCGGGCCGAAGACGGCTGAAATGCCAGAAACCGGTCCCCGGAAGCTTGTTTCCTTCCCAGTGTAAGAATTGGCTTTTGTAGTCTGGTCTGCCCTGTTCCCATGATGCACTGGGCCAGGGACAGACTAATTTGCATACAGCCAGGTTCTGAAACTGGGATGGTGCAATGAGCTAAAAAACGGTGTTGGATCTAGCCCTGATCTCTTGACTGGGTGAGAGTACTCTGCTTAATTCAGAGACTCTGTCCATCACCACCCCTTGTTGTAAATTATTTTGTCCACCCTAAGCGTGGAAGGGTATACTCAGATGTGAGTCCCTTGCTCATTGCACCATCAGGATTCAAGCAAGCCGGGCCGAAGACGGCTGAAATGCCAGAAACCGGTCCCCGGAAGCTTGTTTCCTTCCCAGTGTAAGAATTGGCTTTTGTAGTCTGGTCTGCCCTGTTCCCATGATGCACTGGGCCAGGGACAGACTAATTTGCATACAGCCAGGTTCTGAAACTGGGATGGTGCAATGAGCTAAAAAACGGTGTTGGATCTAGCCCTGATCTCTTGACTGGGTGAGAGTACTCTGCTTAATTCAGAGACTCTGTCCATCACCACCCCTTGTTGTAAATTATTTTGTCCACCCTAAGCGTGGAAGGGTATACTCAGATGTGAGTCCCTTGCTCATTGCACCATCAGGATTCAAGCATGCCGGGCCGAAGACGGCTGAAATGCCAGAAACCGGTCCCCGGAAGCTAGTTTCCTTCCCAGTGTAAGAATTGGCTTTTGTAGTCTGGTCTGCCCTGTTCCCATGATGCACTGGGCCAGGGACAGACTAATTTGCATACAGCCAGGTTCTGAAACTGGGATGGTGCAATGAGCTAAAAAACGGTGTTGGATCTAGCCCTGATCTCTAGACTGGGTGAGAGTACTCTGCTTAATTCAGAGACTCTGTCCATCACCACCCCTTGTTGTAAATTATTTTGTCCACCCTAAGCGTGGAAGGGTATACTCAGATGTGAGTCCCTTGCTCATTGCACCATCAGGATTCAAGCAAGCCGGGCCGAAGACGGCTGAAATGCCAGAAACCGGTCCCCGGAAGCTTGTTTCCTTCCCAGTGTAAGAATTGGCTTTTGTAGTCTGGTCTGCCCTGTTCCCATGATGCACTGGGCCAGGGACAGACTAATTTGCATACAGCCAGGTTCTGAAACTGGGATGGTGCAATGAGCTAAAAAACGGTGTTGGATCTAGCCCTGATCTCTTGACTGGGTGAGAGTACTCTGCTTAATTCAGAGACTCTGTCCATCACCACCCCTTGTTGTAAATTATTTTGTCCACCCTAAGCGTGGAAGGGTATACTCAGATGTGAGTCCCTTGCTCATTGCACCATCAGGATTCAAGCAAGCCGGGCCGAAGACGGCTGAAATGCCAGAAACCGGTCCCCGGAAGCTTGTTTCCTTCCCAGTGTAAGAATTGGCTTTTGTAGTCTGGTCTGCCCTGTTCCCATGATGCACTGGGCCAGGGACAGACTAATTTGCATACAGCCAGGTTCTGAAACTGGGATGGTGCAATGAGCTAAAAAACGGTGTTGGATCTAGCCCTGATCTCTTGACTGGGTGAGAGTACTCTGCTTAATTCAGAGACTCTGTCCATCACCACCCCTTGTTGTAAATTATTTTGTCCACCCTAAGCGTGGAAGGGTATACTCAGATGTGAGTCCCTTGCTCATTGCACCATCAGGATTCAAGCAAGCCGGGCCGAAGACGGCTGAAATGCCAGAAACCGGTCCCCGGAAGCTTGTTTCCTTCCCAGTGTAAGAATTGGCTTTTGTAGTCTGGTCTGCCCTGTTCCCATGATGCCCTGGGCCAGGGACAGACTAATTTGCATACAGCCAGGTTCTGAAACTGGGATGGTGCAATGAGCTAAAAAACGGTGTTGGATCTAGCCCTGATCTCTTGACTGGGTGAGAGTACTCTGCTTAATTCAGAGACTCTGTCCATCACCACCCCTTGTTTTAAATTATTTTGTCCACCCTAAGCGTGGAAGGGTATACTCAGATGTGAGTCCCTTGCTCATTGCACCATCAGGATTCAAGCAAGCCGGGCCGAAGACGGCTGAAATGCCAGAAACCGGTCCCCGGAAGCTTGTTTCCTTCCCAGTGTAAGAATTGGCTTTTGTAGTCTGGTCTGCCCTGTTCCCATGATGCACTGGGCCAGGGACAGACTAATTTGCATACAGCCAGGTTCTGAAACTGGGATGGTGCAATGAGCTAAAAAATGGTGTTGGATCTAGCCCTGATCTCTTGACTGGGTGAGAGTACTCTGCTTAATTCAGAGACTCTGTCCATCACCACCCCTTGTTGTAAATTATTTTGTCCACCCTAAGCGTGGAAGGGTATACTCAGATGTGAGTCCCTTGCTCATTGCACCATCAGGATTCAAGCAAGCCGGGCCGAAGACGGCTGAAATGCCAGAAACCGGTCCCCGGAAGCTTGTTTCCTTCCCAGTGTAAGAATTGGCTTTTGTAGTCTGGTCTGCCCTGTTCCCATGATGCACTGGGCCAGGGACAGACTAATTTGCATACAGCCAGGTTCTGAAACTGGGATGGTGCAATGAGCTAAAAAACGGTGTTGGATCTAGCCCTGATCTCTTGACTGGGTGAGAGTACTCTGCTTAATTCAGAGACTCTGTCCATCACCACCCCTTGTTGTAAATCACCATGCCTGTAGGTCATGAATAAAGAAGCTCCTTCCTGAAGCAGTTGTCCGCGTGGTCACTGAGTCACCAACGACTCTACAACTGGCGACGAAGGTAAACGCAGCCTGCGCGTGTGCATAGCCACTGCAGCGACAGTGCACTGCAGTGAAAGGCCCACCGAGTGCCCACCTCGGCGGCGACGGCGGACCAGAAGCGCCCACCGAGTGCCCACCTCGGCGGCGACGGCGGACTACAAGCGCCCACCGAGTGCCCACCTCGGCGGCGGCGGACTAGAAGCGCCCACCGAGTGCCCACCTCGGCGGCGACGGCGGACTAGAAGCGCCCACCGAGTGCCCACCTCGGCGGCGACGGCGGACTAGAAGCGCCCACCGAGTGCCCACCTCGGCGGCGAAAGCAGACCAGAGGAGCGCCCACCGAGTGCCCACCTCGGCGGCAAAAGAGACCCTGAAGAGCGCCTACCGAGTGCCCACCTCGGCGGTGGAAGCGTGGCAAGATCACCACCCACCGAGTGCCCACCTCGGCGGTGAAAAGGAAAGAAGACTGCCTGTTACCTGTGGCGTCTCCAGCGGCGGATCCCCGGTCCCGGTGAGTGAAGACGCCGACCCAGCCAGACAGCAAACTGAATGAGATCGGCCGAAATCCCGCCAAAAACGAGATTCCCGGCGGCCATCTTGAAGTCAGGCAGTCTCGACCAATCCCCTGCGAGGGATTTCCGGCGGCCATTTTAAGGTCAGGCAAAGGCCCTAAAGTAACGAACAAGCACTGGCAAGTGCAGCGAAGAAAATAAACAAGCACTGGTGAGTGCAGCGAAGAAAATAAACAAGCACTGGCGAGTGCGACGCAGACAATAAACAAGCACTGGCGAGTGCAGCGAAGAAAATAAACAAGCACTGGCGAGTGCAGCGAAGAAAATAAACAAGCACTGGCGAGTGCACCGAAGACTATAAACAAGCACTGGCGAGTGCAACAAAGAAAATCAACAAGCACTGGCGAGTGCATAGAAGAAAATAAACAAGCACTGGCGGGTGCACAGAGGACTATAAACAAGCACTGGCGAGTGCGACGCAGATACCAAACAAGCACGGGTGAGTGCAACGAGACCGGACAAGAGAGTGTACACGGACTGAAATAGACGTTAGGCACTACGAGCAAACAATGGCCGACACTGCCCCTGAGAGCACGTCGAGAGCATCTCTCCTGCGGCGCCCCGAACCCCTCATTATCGAATCTGGCAGGAGCATGAGCCTGCGGTGGCAAGAATGGATTAAAGACTTTGACGACTTCATAAAAGCATCCAAGATAACTGACGAGGAAGGACAACTACTTTTCCTCAGGAACCTGATTGGCAGGGACGGGGGCCGGGTCCTGAAAGAACTGCCAGAAGAATCGCTAGAGTCTTACACAAAAGCACGGGAAGCCCTGAACGGTAAATTCCTACACAAAAAGAACGTCGACTATGAGCGGTACACCCTCAACAGAGCTGTGCAAGAGAGAGGTGAACGAATGGAGGCGTTCGTGACTCGTCTGAACCGCCTAGCGAAACACTGCGAGTTTGACAAGTTTTCAAAGGAAGACGCTCTGCGACTAAGAGTCATAGAAGGCTGCCTCTCCGAACCATTGAGACGTAAGCTACTGAAGAAAAGCTACACACTAGCACAAATCGTGGACATGACGAGAGCAGAGGAGCAAGCTGACGATTACGCAAAAAGCATGGAAAGCGGGAAAAGCGAGAGACCGGAACAAGCCTTCAGGATGCAATCTCGGCACGAACATAGGCGGTCTCCGCCACGTGATCGCTCGTCCAGGTTTAAGAAACACCACCACCAGTCCCACAAAGGGCACAAAGACACGAGATACACGAAAGGACGCTCGGACAAGCACACCAAATGTTCCCGATGCGGCTACGACTATCCACATGCAGATGCATGCCCAGCGCTGGGTGAGCAATGTCGGAAATGTGGGAGAGACAACCATTTTGAAAGTATGTGCGGGGCAGTGCCGAGGAGGGATCACAAGGGAAGCCACCGACGATACCCAGACAGTCGCCATCATGTCAGGGCTGTCGAAGCCAAACGTGACTCATCTTCTGGGTCGTCACAATCAAGCGACCGCTCCTGCAGGACATGTCAGTCTCGGCGATCATCCTCAAGAGGATCTCAATCTCCACCACCCATTCCCCGAAAAGAATACCTCCGTCGGGTGGCAGACCTTGACCAACTAAAGGAATACCCGCGCCTGGATATCAACGTTGGCTCTCACCCCACGCAGTTTGTGCTTGATAGTGGGGCAACGCTAAACTATCTACCAGCCGCTGAATATCACAGGATGAATCCTCCGCCCGAACTAATGGAGGCCCATGTGCAGGTGTACACGTGGATGGCTGAAGAGCCACTGACATGCCTGGGAAAGTTCGAAACTGACCTTTCATATGAAGGTCAGACAATACCAGCGTACATCCATGTCATTGAAGGACCCGAAGCCGACTGCCTCCTGAGCCTGGCAACTGCCGAACGGCTGAAACTGGTAGATATCCTATTCAGAGTCACTGACAAACCAGCACTCACCTGAAAATTCCCAAAGCTGTTCCAAGGCCTAGGAAAACTGAAGAACTGTCAAATAAAACTACATATAGATGAACAAGTCACGCCGGTGGCGCAACACCACCGAAAAATCCCATTTCATCTACAAGAAGCCGTGGAGAAGGAACTCGGAGACCTGCTAGAAGCAGACATCATCGAGAGAACGGAAGGGCCGACCCCGTGGGTCTCCCCGGTCGTGGTAGTCCCAAAGAAAGGAGAGATGGGCCGAGTTCGTCTGTGTGTAGACATGAGAGCGCCCAATACGGCCATCGAAAGAGAGAGACATCCTGGACCACACATCAGTGACATGATCACGTCCCTCAACGGAGCAAAGATATTTTCAAAACTGGACCTCAACAAAGGATACCATCAACTAGAGTTGCATGAAAGGTCTAGATACATCACAACATTCTCAACACATCTTGGCCTATTCAGATACAAGAGACTAAGTTTCGGAGTGTCATCAGCGGCAGAGATATTCCAAGAGGCCATCAGGAGAACAATACACCACATCCCACAGGTTCTGAACTACAGTGATGACATCCTCGTATACGGAGCAACGACAGCTGAACACAACAAAGCGCTGAATCAGGTCTGTCAAGCACTGATGGACGCGAACCTCACACTTAACGAAGCTAAATGTGAACTGCACAAACCAACACTAAAGTTCTTTGGACACCTATTCTCTGGAAATGGAATGAAACCTGACCCAGAAAAGGTAGCAGCGTTAAACGACACACCAAGCCCGAAGGACGTGGGCGATATACGCTCGTTCCTAGGTATGGCCAGCTACTGCTCCAGATATATTCCCGACTACGCTACATTAAGCTACCCGCTGAGGAAGCTCACTAAACAAGGAAAATCCTTCCAGTGGTCCACCCAGTGTGAAGGAGCATTTCGGGAAATTAAGAGAACTGTTGAATCAGCAAAGAACCTAGCATACTTCAACCCCACAATGAAGACGGAGATAACGGTAGACGCCAGTCCGGTAGGACTAGGAGCCATCCTAGCACAGTATGACAGGGAAGAAGACCAAAGGCACATAGTAGCGTATGCGAGCAGAAGCCTGACGGACACAGAGAGAGCCTACTCGCAACCAGAAAAAGAAAGCCTGGCGGTTGTCTGGGCGTGTGAACACTTCCACATCTTCATCTTTGGGAAACACTTCACACTCATAACTGATCATCAGGCCCTAATCACAATCTTTGGAAACCCGAAAGCAAAAATGCCACCAAGAATAGAGCGGTGGGGCCTAAGACTGCAAGAGTACACATACACCATTATCCACAAGCCAGGCAAAGATGCAAACCCGGCCGACTACATGTCAGGACACCCCATCAAAGACAACAAACCAGAACAATCAATAGCGGACGAATACATTCACTTCGTAGTGAATCAAGCGAGGCCTCCGGTTGTACCTCTGGATGCCATCTGCGACGCAACACAAACGGATGCCACCCTGCAAGAAGTGAAAAACATGATCCAAATGAACGGCTGGAGACGACAGTCAAGCAATGGACAAAACGACACGGACATGGCTGCATTCAAACATGTCCATGAAGACCTGTCGATCGCCGCCAATGGACTCATTCTACGAGACAAGAGAATAGTAATACCACGACAACTCAGACAAGGAGTCATCAACTTAGCGCATGAAGGACATCGGGGTGTGGTAGCTACAAAAAGAGCACTCAGCGAAAGGGTCTGGTTCCCAACCCTAGATCAGATGGTGGAGGCGACATTGAAGGACTGCCCGCAATGTCAACTCGTAAGTCGTCCGGACCCCCCTGCACCGCTACAAATGTCCCCACTACCGGAGGGCGTCTGGCAACACATTGCCATAGATTTCTTCGGGCCAATCAAATCGGGCCAATATGTCCTAGTCATCATGGACGAATTGTAGTGTAGCTCCTATTTTCCCAATAGGCTCTGCGCATTGGAATAGTGCCTACAGCAGTAAAGGCCTAGGCCAGACGTTAACTAGGTCTACTACTGTCGATACTAGACTTAATTTTTGGGTTTGCCAGCTAAGCTCAGAGTTCGCTAGAAACTTTCTCGAATGTTCAAGGAAGGATTAACTCCCCTGATTAGACAAGAAGGGATTTAGTTTCTGACAACCATAGAACATGACAACTTTGCTCTCCCCTAATCAAGAGTCAATCTCGAGAGTCGTGTGAGCACAAGGCAATTATTTTACTCAGTCAGTACGTGCATTCTTAGTCTCATCAGAATGTAGAGAAAAGGAAGAGACGGGCGTGTTCAATAAAAGATGTTATTTATTGATCAGTCTCTTTTCTCGTACAAGAGAAATGGATCGATATTATTGCAATACTTATAGTTAAGTAAAGTGCATACATTAGAAGCAATAGTATAAAATAATACTGTAAAAACATTGATATGGTTTCTGAGCCATATGATGTTTAAGATGATTAAAATATATTTACATACATATATACATTTGACTAAACGTACTCAACTGGTGTTTCTAAATACGCCTACCCCGTGTACCTGACCTAAGTCTAATGCGTGGGCGGGAATAGAAAGTTACAGTTTAGTTTAAGTTTGTTTTTGCCAAGTGAATAACTAAAGAATTCTCTAGGAGGGGTTATTCAGTTCTGTACCTGGAATTTAGGATGAATGAGGAATGGTATCTCTTTCTCTGCTCTCGATATTCCAGGCTGCCTGCGAGGGCTGCCCAGAAGCGCCGGTGCTGGGTCTCTCGACTTGAGATAGCAGCGCGTCTCTCAGCGCGTCAGGAAGGCGGGGCTGCTGCCTGCGGGGTCTGCTTCTGCTCTCGGCTTCGGCAAGTATGGCTGCTCCGTCTTGTCACCACGCGTGTGTTTGCATAGGGCAAGGTCGGCAATATTTATACCTTAAAGGTGCCGGGATTGACGTAAGGATGGACATAGGTACGTCAATAAAGATGTCATACGACTTGCTCGTTAGCACATTCTTTACTAAAGTTCTCTGTGAAATCAAAACAATGGCCGCACGGATTATCCAGGTTGTCATAGGTTTGATTTGTTATGAGAACGTCGTATGCCTTATCAGGGGCTGGAGGAATATCGCTTGTCTAATTAGATCTCAAGCGTTATGACCTAATCAGATAACACGTTCCTGTGCCGTAGTGTGACTGCGTCAGATAACGGTATCTGCATCATGGGGAATTTCTTGCCTCATGGGCTGACTGTTAGTTAACTAGCTAGGTAGCTTAACCAGAATAGGGTCAGGAATAGGGGGATCGATTCAGAACCTATAGAAATACACGACACCCACTCCACGCTAACTATGGTCATATCTACTAATCTATGCATAGTATAACATAGTACAACATACTATAGAGTATAGTGTATACCTTACCACCCCAAAATACATAAATGCATTTCGAAATTTTCAAATATACTGAAAAAATTGCAGTCATATATATTGTATGCACTTAAGCTATGAATTAAATGCAAAAGTAAACACGCATTGTTATGCATTATTGCTTGTTGGTATATGAGAAATACACATGAAATGGCTCTTAATATGGCTATACAGAAAAAAGTCGAAACCATTTCATCACATAAAATCTATTGCGAACATACCAGCGGGCAGCTAAAGTCTATAAAGTCTATAAAGTATCTAAAATAGAAATCTTAGTTCTCTAGGAATAGTCTCTTACTTTAAGCAGAAAATCAGTGTCCCGGGAAAAAATATATAGAAAAATATTTTAGGGGCTTGCTGAAAAAAGTGGCTGTCCGTGAACTGGATTGTAATTGTACATGTGACTTTATGTTTAAAGTTGAAGGCCGAATTCAGGGAACGCCGTGTGCGAGTTTACTCAAAAGTCTCTATTTCTGTTCCGGAGAGAACATCATATCATTCAGGCTTTCGAAAAAACTGTCAACAGCTTCATGGGAAAGTTCCTCTAAGTCGGAAATAGGGGTAACCATGCATTCATGCGCATGATTGTCTCCATTGACATTCTGATTTGCATTGCTGACAGAAGGTCGTACCTGTTCGATGCTGCTTTCATCTTGAACTTCACTACTCTTCAATCGCAGTGGTGAAGATTCCAGGAATGCCGTCATCAGAATTGGCAGCCTTTGAGGGCAGCACAGTGCGTGAACCTTGGTAGGAACCAACAGTGTATCTGCATCCACCGGCGCATCCGATTGTAGCGTCAGACAGGTGTCTAACACGCATTCTTCTCCGCATAGCAGACACCTTAGTACAGGTAAAACACACCTTTGCCACATTGGTCGAAATGATAGAAACCAAGTCATGTTTAGGTCTCTAAGCCGGGATAGTCCCAGGATTTTTGATATCCGGTCCCGGTATCCAATGGCTAGGATCGTATCTTCCATTGTCGCGAGAGTTTGATCTGTGACATGGGTTGCCATAACGAAAAATAAGGACTAGGAATAGGATTCCTGCAATTAGTCCTAGGATCAGGGGAAGTCCGCCAAAAATCGAATGGACGAAGTCTGGAAAAATACCCAGTATGGCTTTAAATGGTGTTAATGCCATCGAAAATACTGTCTTAAATACCTTTGAGACCCCTGTGGTATCAGAAATATTTAAGATTTCGCTCAGGATTTCCGCGAAATGTACGGGGGAATTAGTTGATAATAATGTATGTATCTCTGCAGTCGTCCTTGCGACTTGTAGATCATACGTTTCTTTAGAGGACGTGAGCCTTGTAGGCGTCTGAAGAAGCACTGTTTTCATTCTGCTTAAAGTGTCTATTCGAATAGAAGTAATTTTCAGACCGGGCCATGCCCTTGCCTCCCTGTCTGGAAAGGAGCTGGGAAACAAAGAACGTCCACAGCACTTGACCTTCGCCGTCGTAGTGACGAGATAAGGAGTCCCGGGCATAAGACTACAGCATCTGCGGTCTACAATAAGAATGTAACTCCCATTATAGAGTCTTTGAAAGAATGGTTCTATTTCAGTTGCAGGTGCGCCTTGCTGGTGACATGAAAGGTTGTATGAATTCCCTTCACAGGCTCCGTGCAAACTAATACCGTTACACAGAAGCGTGCCGCTTAGTGACATAGCACAATTGTTGCCACTAAGAAACACTTTCTGTCCTTTGTTACTGACACATGCATGTGAATAGGGCAGGTTCCATGTTGTTTTAAGGTACCCCTTTCCCAATTTCTCGTACATGCCAGCCTGTATATATTTTTGGCAGTATTGAAACCTGAAGGTTGAGATTGGAATATTTATGATTCCGTGGATTATCCATTCACTGACAGGTCGTTCTGACATTGTCAACGGTAATCTTTCTAGTTTTTCAATGCTCAAGATTGTATAATCAGCACCCTTCTGCGCCATACCGATCTGTCTATCAGTAAGGTTAAAGATTTGGAATAGTGACGTTGTGTTGATTAAACGCCAAGGCACATAGCCTGAACGCAGATTTTGTAACGTCCAGCCAAGCTGTACAATAGAACGCAATTGTGACTGACCATGTTGTAATAACAGTAAGTCTTGCGATAATATATCGATTGCTGAAGACACAATGCTGTCCAATGAAAAAATTCTGGAGGACAGAGTCATTAACCCATTGTCCACTACAGAAAGTGATTTTTCCAAATTAATACGGTCAATTTCCCGTATTCTTTCTGCTGTCTCAATTTGAGTAACCTTCCAGGCCTCATTGTATGCTGCATATACAGAGGCTGCTATGAAACGCTTATGACGCTGTTTGCGTGGTCCCAGTATGAAATCACGCAAGTCAGCACCATCAGTAAGTAAAGTTAGGTGTTGCTTAATTTCAGGCAGTGTGGAAGTTTGTAGCCATTGAAGGCATAATTTGCCCACACTGTAGGTTGTTATTATCCCTGGGTGATGTCTTTGGGGATATCTAGGGTCTGGCCTGTTCATTTTGAAACCCTGTGTTTTATTCAGGAATCTATCTTGACAGTTATTTGTATCTGTGGGCCAGATCAACCATTGTTTCCAATCAGGATGTGTTCTGTTTTGGTTAAGTATATGGTTCATGTCTATTTCTTCATCTGTATCAGAGTTATTGCTAAACATTGTTGGCTTTGGAATAGACAGGTTATTTAAATCTTTGATTTTGGCTAAGCCAAGACAGGTGGTTTGTTGAACGGTGTCATTTAAAAATATCATTTGTTCTGGGATCATGCAGGCTCTAAACAAGGCTTCTAAACCCTGTACTTGCCATTCTTTTGTGCCCCAAACACTTTTCAAATCAACATGCTTGTCCCAATAATCAAATCCAAAAGTATTCATTTTTTCAAAGAAAGAATCTGAATATATCAATTTTGTGTTGGTTATCATGGTTTTCATCCCTGTCTTGTTTGACAATTTGTAATAAAATGTTTCAGCATTAGTTATGTTAAAACCTGAAAAATATGAATATTTGCCATACACGGTTCTAGAGCTCCCTTTTGGAGGTGTAGCACAATGTTCCCATTGATTATAATTTAAAACATTTCTAGGTTGTGCAGATTTATGCAAGAAATGGTTACCATAATGGTTATAGCAATACATGCTGTCATAATTTGTAGAACCCTGCAAATAATCATGTTTTGTAAATTTAGCAGACATTACTAAGTCAGACATCATATTGTTTATACTTTCAAAGTCCCAATCATCAGCAAATGAGTTTGGTTTAGCAAAGTCACTCAAGGAGATCTTGATTTGGTGTGGATATTTCAGGATCTCGACCGGACCATAAATTTCATAGTCAGTGTTGTCCCAGGCTACCCCACCAGATATTGGAATTGCTGTGAAGTTGGCTGAAGAAAGTTCTGAAGAAAGTTCTCTTTTCTCGACGTGTGAAGATGTGTGTGGTTTGAGGACCAAGTTGATGTTCTGACTTGCTGTGTCCATTTTAGCATATTTTCCCTCAATGAAGCGTCCCAAGGTAAATACCATGATGAGCCAAAGTATGAGGATAAATGCACCAAAACCCACCCAAAATTCAATCCATGGAGAAACTAGATATGTTTCTTTCAGTTGTTTCAAAAATTCCTTAGCTTTGTTTTTAAAGGATTTTGATGATGGCTGTGTCTTTTGTTCGCTGAAGCCGTCAGAGGAATCATCGAAGTTGATGAAGTAACCGGATGCAGTTCTGTCAATTGTTCCAATTGGTTCAGGATTTTTGTTTCTCGCATTTTCACTTGGTACTTCTGTATAGGTTGGTGTGTCTCTGCTAAATGTCTTTATTTGGGTTTTCAGAGGTCTAAGTTCTATTGCATTGTTGCATAGTCCTTGTTGTTCTTCCGTAGGCGTTTCGAATGTGATGAGCCTCTTTGATAGGACCTCTGTACTGGTAGCAAACCTTGGTGTTCTGCTACTTATTGGGAGTCCACTTGGCCTACTGTTGGTTATCGGCCACATGTTGTGGTTTTACCAGGTCGATGGATACAACTCGGTTCTCCTTTTTTCCAGCAAGTGGCGGTAGTACAACTGATCTTGTCCCGTTGACAGACAAGACAGGAACTGCTTTTCTGTAAGAAGGCCCAAATTCCTTCTTTACCGCGATCTTCTCCCTGACTAGATCCCCGACTTTTGGAATCCAGACAGGTCTTGCTGGGACAGGTGGTGATTCTTCAGTGGTCGTTGGCTGTTCTTTCAACTGTATGTTGCTCAGGTCTTTTCTTGTTTTGTTTAAGTCCTGCAAAATAGCCAAACGGTCTTTGACATCAAAGCTTTTTTCTGTTACCACTGAAGTCTGACTATCAAGGTCAGAGATCAACATCCTAGTTCCGAATAATAATTCGTACGGACTGAATCCCTTCAGAGAATTTCTTGGCAAGTTATTAAGACTACGTTGGACACTTATTAGATGTTTGACCCACCCAGCTCCCGAACCTAATACCTTTGCCGTTATAGATTGCTTTATGTCACGGTTTTTTCTTTCAACAATTCCGTTCCCCTCAGGGTGAAATGGACAAGAGTACCGCAATTGCACGCCCATGCTGACCATGGCCTCCTTATAAGCCCGAGAGCTAAAAGCAGGACCATTGTCCGAATGCAGAATGCCAATTGCGTATGTGCCGATAAAGACTCGCAAATCTTTTATAACAGTTCTGGCGTCAGCCGTTCGCTGGGGCCACATCCATATGAATCTCGTGCATGAGTCCACTGCGACCAAGATATATTTATAGTTACCATCCCTTTGTAAGGGACCGCAGTGGTCTAGATAAACACAGGCTAATGGTTTATCCGAGATTAGAAGGGGCGTCTGTGCTGGACGTCTCACAGTTGATACTTTCATTTTTTGACATATTTCACATGCTAGAACATAGTTCCTTGTTTGTCTTCTCATTTGTGGCCACCAGTATCTCTGTTTTAATAATGATACAGTGGCTGAGACGCCAGCATGGGTAGAAGCAAGCCCTTCGTGTGCCGCTATTATCAGTCCTAACCTATGTTCCATGTTTGGAATTGCCCTATCCCCCACTCCAGGGATTCGAGCAAAAGGAACATTGTTTGTATCAGTTATGTATGAGTATTTTACTGGAAAGCCTTTAGGGAGTGGTTCTATCGAATCCTTTTCTGAAGCGCTGACAGCTTGTAATATTTCGCTGTCTATTTTTGTTTTTGACCGGGTGACGGCAGCTACGGAAGCCGTTTGCACAGCTGCCTTCGCGGCCTCATCAGCCAATGAATTCCCTGCAACGTGAACGCCATCACGTTGATGACTCAGTGTATGTATCACGTGAGTCTTTGGTAGTTCTTTTTGTAAAAGAGCTACTTGTTCCCAGAGCATTTTATGCTTGATTGTGCCACCTTTCGCATCCTTGAAACCATTCTGAAGCCAGATCTGCAAGTATTCATTATAAGATTGAACGCAATAATACGAATCGCACACTATGAGCGTGGGGAATTCTCGATCGGTATTTTCAAGCGCCATCTTGAATGCTAGTAATTCAGCTCGCTGAGCTGTACAATCTCCTAGAGATTGTGTTTTAGTGAGGGTTGGTTTAAATTTCCCTTCGTGCCAACGACCTTTAACAATCGCGCACGCAGCACTGTAAGCTTGTTTACCCCCTACTGCGGGTTGTGCTGATCCGTCTGTATATATTATACAGCCGTAGTCATCTAGAGGCAGAATTTCGGTTGGCGGAGGACATTCAAATTCATATTGGAGAAATTCTTGTGTTTTTAAATAAGGATCAAATTCGTACATCACGTCTGTTGCAGCAAGAGAGTTAGCCCATTGTATCCATCTTGGATGGAGTGCTTTAGCATTTGGAATGCTTGCCTTTGTTACCGCCTCTAAGGCTGGTATTGGTGTCACGATTATTATTCGTTTACCTTGTGCCAGGGCTCGTTCTTTTGCTATAGCTGTCTGTGTTGCTGTAAGAATTTTTTCCGTTGGGCTAAATTTCATTTCAGCCTTAGTGTACAAGTGTGATTTGAATGCAATTGGTACCTTATCTCCCTCATTAGAGGTCAGGTATGTGAATCCGCATCTCCCTGGGATGACTCGGATCACAAGGTTGCGTGTATTATCACGGGTTTCTAATTTTGTTTTAATTAGCATGTCTGTTTGTAAGGATCTCAAAATTTCTGTGTGTGCTTGAGTCCAACTGGATCTTTTAAAATCTGGTTTAATTAGATCGTAAAGGGGTTTGACCCTTTCTGCGTAATTTGCAATATATGTTCTTCCGAAATTTAGGAAGCCTAGAATTGACTGTAGGTTTTTTAGTGTTTTAGGAGCTTGGATTACGGCACATTTCTCTAGGAAATTGTCTGCCAGGCTTTTGCCTTCACTTGATAACTCATATCCTAAGAATAGGACCGTCAGATGGGCAATTCTGGACTTTTTGAAGTTGAATTTGTAACCCTCTGCAGCGAAACCAAGTATTATGGTGTTCACTCTTTTCAAGTGAGTTTCCAAGTCATCATCTGTTAAGTAAATGTCATCGACATAAGATAATGCTTCATCATCATATAGTTGTAGTAATTCTGTTACTCTTGCTGAGAATACCCCCGGGCTGTTCTTGTACCCCTGGGCTAACCGACAGAATTGTTTTTGAGTGCCATTTACTGAAAATGCAGTTAAATATCTGCTCTCTGGTGCTATGTTTTGACAAAAGAATCCGTTGGAGATGTCCAAGGTTGTTTTGTATTTTTTGCGCACTATGTTATTCATTAGTGCAGCACTGTGTGAGTTTTGCACTGCAAAAGTTTTGCAACATGTGTTAAGGTGTCGGTAATCCAAAACTAGACTGTACGAATTGTCTGGTTTGGAGACCGGAAACAAAGGATTGTTCATTTGTGAGGTGCAAGTTTCAATCACCCCTTGGTATTCTAGCTGATCTAGTATTTCATTTACTTGTTTTTTAGCTTCTTGCTTAATTGGGTACTGCCTTTGTGCAGTAGGTTGTGATTTTAACTGGACTTTGTGAGGAGGAGAATCCTCATCCCATCCTACATGATTTTTATATAAAGCAGGTGCTAAGGCCACTGCCCACTTTCTAGCAAGTGTATATTTTTTATGAATCGGTATCTGATTCGAGAAGGCAGGCATAATTACTTCTTCGCCATGAGGGCACTCCCTGACAAACTCTGGTGGCCAGTCTTTTTCAGCTAGAAGGATGTCATAGCCCTTGGATAGGTTATCCCAAAACAGTCCCCTTATTTTCCTAGTCTTATCTCCCTCTATACGTAATGTTATCTCGTATATTTTGTGGGGCTTGCTAACTCTGGTATCTGCAGTTTCCACTTGAAGGTATTCATTCGTGTCCACTGTCTCCAGATGATTCATAAGGACTTTGCGAGCTATGCTCACCTCTGCTGCGCTGTCTAGCATTGTCTGAGCCCATTCTCCGTTTTTCAGTTGTGTCCTCAGTATTCTCGGCATTGTTAACTACCTTGATACTGGCTACCTTCTTTTTTGGAAATTGTGATTTCTTTTTCAGTTGAGCAGGTTCCTTGTCTTTGGACTTGGCGTGCTCTTCTGATCGTCCTCTTCTTTCCGATTTCTGCGAGGAATTCTGAAAAGATTGAGACGGACGTGTATCAATGTCTTGATATCTATCAGGTTTTTTAATATTATCCCTATTTCTAAGGTTATATCTATTCCCAGAGGGGTCACTCTGGGGTGACCTTTGTCTCGGGTTTGGAGATTTCTCTCTTCGCCTAGGAGACCTTCCTCTGGACTGGAATTTCTTTTCTTTAGGATTGGATTGTTTGTTTCCATCCCAGTTCTTTTTTGGTGAATTATTATTAAAAAATATTTTTTCTGGACTTGTAGTCAGTTGCGGTTTTACTGGTATTCCACCTAGACTATCTCTGCCTAGTTCTTCATAGGATTTTTCTATGATTCTGGCAATTTCAGCTGGTTGGTCTGCTATATCTGTCTCTTTTAACCTCTGGCGGATCGCCACGTTTGCTGCTTCACCCTTTATGTTGGCTAGTAATATAGCCGAGACCTGCTTGAAGTCTTTCAGTAATTTCATACCAAGAGTTAAAGCAGGTTCTGGACCGTATTCATCTTGAATTTGTTTTAGCACATCTGGTATTACCGAAATGCATGGAACACCGTGCGTTTTTGTATAGATGGAAGCAAAGACTGTACCCCAAGTGTCACAGTCCTCAATGTGTGGTGCGATTCCCATTGGGAGACATATAGTCAGAATCCTGTGTTTTTCTAATGGGGTGGTGTCAGGAAACACCGCCTCTATTTGGGTAATTTTCTGTGCCAACCAGAATGGTATTTGTTCCCGTTTAGCTGGAACTTTACCTAGGCAGGATTGGATGTTCTGTGGTGTAATTTTATTTGTGTTCCCCTGGTGAGGGGTCAGCTGTGGAAGTTTAATCGCTGGCTGAATTGTTGAAGTCCGCATTACATACTGAACTAATTGTCTATGAATTTTTAGTAGTTGTTTTAGCTGTATTAATAGCTCTGCTGCAGGCATTCTTTCGATGTCTGGATGTGGTGTGTATCCGGCTAGGACCGGCCACGTTGCTCCTGGTCTTCCTAAAGGACCGAGCCTTGTAATGTGATTGTTATGTATTAGGGCGCCATCAAATAAGAGCAAATGCTCTTGGAATTTGAGTGGTACTTCCACCTCCTCGAAAGGAGTGTACTCATTAGGAGGTTCCTCTACTTTGTAATAGTGGAAGTACTTTGTTACAGCATTTGCTGCTGGAAAATTTATCCATGTATAGTATACCTCTGTCTGCCGATATTCGTGTGCCTCGATTACGAATATGACTGTGCCACCTCTAGGTGTCAGTCCATTTTCTATAAGTTTGAGAGTTATAGCTCTCCTTTTGGCGACCTGGATGAGTATTATATCCGGGTCTGCATCGAGTGCTGTAGTATCAGCTGCTGCTATTTCAGTAGCTAATCTAATTGCCTCTCTTTCTTCATCACTCTCTGTCATTTTACCGACAGGAAGCTTATGTCTTTTGTTTGCAGATCAGGTTTCTTTATGGAAACAGAGATTAGATGCACAATATTTTGGAACTGTTTTATCCTTCAACGTTGACTAGACCAAGAACCATACATAGGAGTTCCCTCCTGCGAGGTTTTGGAGGATATAATAACCTTTCACCCACTCCAGACGTCTTTGGAGTATTTGGGAAAAGGGGTCTGAGTGAGAAAGCACGACTGAGTTACTCTAAATGTCTTACGTTAGTTTTATCGCCCTTTCCAAACGCGTTGGGCGCCATGTAGTGTAGCTCCTATTTTCCCAATAGGCTCTGCGCATTGGAATAGTGCCTACAGCAGTAAAGGCCTAGGCCAGACGTTAACTAGGTCTACTACTGTCGATACTAGACTTAATTTTTGGGTTTGCCAGCTAAGCTCAGAGTTCGCTAGAAACTTTCTCGAATGTTCAAGGAAGGATTAACTCCCCTGATTAGACAAGAAGGGATTTAGTTTCTGACAACCATAGAACATGACAACTTTGCTCTCCCCTAATCAAGAGTCAATCTCGAGAGTCGTGTGAGCACAAGGCAATTATTTTACTCAGTCAGTACGTGCATTCTTAGTCTCATCAGAATGTAGAGAAAAGGAAGAGACGGGCGTGTTCAATAAAAGATGTTATTTATTGATCAGTCTCTTTTCTCGTACAAGAGAAATGGATCGATATTATTGCAATACTTATAGTTAAGTAAAGTGCATACATTAGAAGCAATAGTATAAAATAATACTGTAAAAACATTGATATGGTTTCTGAGCCATATGATGTTTAAGATGATTAAAATATATTTACATACATATATACATTTGACTAAACGTACTCAACTGGTGTTTCTAAATACGCCTACCCCGTGTACCTGACCTAAGTCTAATGCGTGGGCGGGAATAGAAAGTTACAGTTTAGTTTAAGTTTGTTTTTGCCAAGTGAATAACTAAAGAATTCTCTAGGAGGGGTTATTCAGTTCTGTACCTGGAATTTAGGATGAATGAGGAATGGTATCTCTTTCTCTGCTCTCGATATTCCAGGCTGCCTGCGAGGGCTGCCCAGAAGCGCCGGTGCTGGGTCTCTCGGCTTGAGATAGCAGCGCGTCTCTCAGCGCGTCAGGAAGGCGGGGCTGCTGCCTGCGGGGTCTGCTTCTGCTCTCGGCTTCGGCAAGTATGGCTGCTCCGTCTTGTCACCACGCGTGTGTTTGCATAGGGCAAGGTCGGCAATATTTATACCTTAAAGGTGCCGGGATTGACGTAAGGATGGACATAGGTACGTCAATAAAGATGTCATACGACTTGCTCGTTAGCACATTCTTTACTAAAGTTCTCTGTGAAATCAAAACAATGGCCGCACGGATTATCCAGGTTGTCATAGGTTTGATTTGTTATGAGAACGTCGTATGCCTTATCAGGGGCTGGAGGAATATCGCTTGTCTAATTAGATCTCAAGCGTTATGACCTAATCAGATAACACGTTCCTGTGCCGTAGTGTGACTGCGTCAGATAACGGTATCTGCATCATGGGGAATTTCTTGCCTCATGGGCTGACTGTTAGTTAACTAGCTAGGTAGCTTAACCAGAATAGGGTCAGGAATAGGGGGATCGATTCAGAACCTATAGAAATACACGACAGAATACTCCAGATTCCCCATCGCCCAACTGTGCGCCTCCACGAGAGCATCAAGTACCATACCCATCCTAGATGAGGTCTTCGCCGCATGGGGAATCCCCCTAGTGGTGAAGTCGGACAATGGACCACCGTTTAATAGCCACGACTTTGCTGAGTTCGCACAACACTTCAACTTCACACACCGCAAGATCACGCCACTATGGCCACAGGCCAATGGAATGATTGAACGCTTCATGGCCACGATCAAGAGGACCTTCCAGCAAGCAGAAATCACTGGAAAGCGCCTACAGACAGCACTTGACGAGGTGCTGCGGGCCTATAGAAACACGCCCCACTCGACCACGGGCAAATGTCCCGCTACCATCATGCTAGGACGCCCAGTGCGCACCAGAATAGCAATGATGAACCTGACTGCGCCAGAACTGGATACTGACTCTGATCATGAAGAGATCGCGGCAAGAGACAAAGAAAAGAAGGAAAAGATGAAAGACTATGCGGATGAGCGACGTCACGCGGCCCCCCCGCAAATAAAAGAAGGAGACTGGGTGCTGGCGAGACAAGAGCAGCACCGGAAGACAGACTGTCGATACAACGAGGTTCCCCTCAAAGTGATCCAACAAAAAGGAACCATGATCACAGCGGAGGCCGAAGGGAAGAGACTCACCAGAAATGTGACATACTTCAAAAAGTGCGGACCCACTGTCACCGAGTTACTGGCCGATCCCAAACTGGAGCCAGAAGACCTCGAGACACTGACAACCAACAGCTCATTGCCCAGGGGGATCACTGACGAGAATGAGAGTGACAACTCTGACCCCCAAGCACGCCCCAGACGTGTGATTAAGAAACCATCGCGTCTGATTGAAGAACCTTAAAGAAACGAACTCGTGACTTGACCAGGGACAATGTCATTGTGTCATCATCCACCGGGGGGGGGGGGGAGATGTAATGTAGTCAATGGACAGTGCCCAGTGACCACACTGGTCAGGCACTAGGACCAGCCCGAGGGAAGGCCGAGGGCGGGAGGAAAGGGAGGAGCTGGGGGAAGAAAGGGCAGTTCACGGCTGACCACCATGCCTGTAAGTCATGAATAAAGAAGCTCCTTACTGAAGCAGTTGTCCGCGTGGTCACTGAGTCACCAACTACTCTACAATATCAAGCCTGGATATCATATGTAGAGAAAAAGTTATGAAGGCCTAAGAGTGAAGTGCCCAAAACACCAAAAGGCTCAGCACTGAAGATGTGTGAGGGGAACTTTACCCAAGTGTAAATTAAATATATTTATGTTTACATATATTTGCTAATTTAGTTTAAGCAAAAATGATGCAGTGGAATGTGGACCAAAGTAGTTACCAGTTGCATGAATTAAGACAAGCATTCCAGCTACCACTTTTTTGCTTCACTCACTTTGACATCATAGCTGAAATGGGTATGTCCAGGCGTGGCTGGTGCAGCAGCCGTCAAATGGGAATCAAGCTGCATTTCTCCGATGAGTCCCAGCAGCACTGACATTGGTCTGGGGCTGTTTGTTTTCCCTTTCTGCAGGATCTTGCAGCTCAGAGAGGACTGTTCCGATTTGAGCAGGCCCATGGGTGAATTGCATATGGTTGCTCCCAGACTGGAGAAGCACGGTGGGTAAAAAAGTGATATGCCGGAAGTAATTATCAACCACTGAGAGTAATTCAAACATTCCACCTTTCACGTTTTTGTTTCAGTTAGTGTGGCCCATTGAATGGCTCACTGTGCCATCGGGCTCAAGATACATCTCACTGAAGAAGTCCACCAAAGCTGAATCCGGTCTAAAGTTGCTTTTGTTCTTGTTCATGGAACATAACATGTATTGGTATAGCGCACATTCACCCTGAAGGCTATCTTGGCACTCATTAACCCTTGCGTGCGCATGACGGAACCATGCCGTCATGAGCCACGGGCCGCTCCGCCCACGCAGCATTAATTCCCGCCTGTGCGGGCGAATTAACGAGCAGGCAGGGCCGTGACGGAACCATGCCGCCATGAGCACACGCCGCCCGTGACTCACGACGGCGTGGTTCCGTCGCGGCAAAATTCGTGCCGCGGCGAAGGGGTTAACAGATGTTTACTGTTACCCAACTCAATGGTACTTATTTTATTGACCTCAGAAGGATGAAAGTGTGAGTGGACCTGCTGGGACTTGGGCATTAGTCCACTAAACCACCAAACCCGGCCATAGATAAGACATGGCCCCAACAGGGGGGGCCTGGCCTGGCAATTCAGGCTGCATTTTTCCTAATTGTGCAGCACCAAAACTGATTTGCCTATAGTTGTTTGCTGTCTGGCATGTCAAAGTTAGCAAAGAAACAGTGGGCTACACTTGGGTGCAGAGTACTTCTCAGTGGCTGAGATTGATTCAAACTTTACACCCATCAGCATTTTGTTCCTCTTAGTGTGATGCCCTTCGTCGCCATCATATAAAGTGCAAGCCCAACAGTGGGGTTTGGTAATTGTATTCTTAATAACAATGCGGTGCAGTGAGATTGTCAACGTAATACAGTCACCCTGACACGAGACAATGCTGCTTTGACCCCCCCTTTCCCAACGCACCTGCACATATTCATAATTGGGCACCGTACATAGCCATGTGCTATCAAGTGTCTTTACACACATATGTACCACAGTAAACTGAACAAATAACGTGGACACCTATATCCGTTACACAGCACTAATATCTTCCCATATTCAACAATTTCATTCATTCATAGCACAACTGAAATATTTTCCTTACATAATCCATATTTTGCTGATGAAATGCTACTACTGCAAACTCATTCAATTGTATTTTAAATCCCAAAGTTGTGCCCCACTCACTACATCAAGGGGCCGTATGTCATGTTCCAAACGCAGGTAAAAATATGCGGTGGCAAAAAATGGCGTACAGAAGAACACCATTACAATATGGTGCTCAGTGGAAATTATTGCCTTGCAAAGATCACGTTTTCATCCAAAATTGCCAACTTGAACTAAAGTATCACGAGTATACTGTCTTGTTTTCTTTTAACAACGACGACTTGTATTATAAGTATGGGCCTACAAGTCCCATCATGCACTTGGCGCTTGACTTAAATCTCCCGCCTTCAAAGGACTTGTTTTTTCTTCCCTACTTACTGTTCGTCCATGCTTGGTTTACAAATGATTCGCAAACCACCTGAACCGAAACAGAACAGAGCACATTAGGTTTCTTACAACCCTGTCACCCCCGCCCCCCGCCAAAACCCCATGGCCTCCCCTGGAAGCTGCGTCAGTGCCGGGGGCGACGTCACCGCAGAGTGAGACGCCATCCCAGGCATTGTGTGAGGCTCGAGTTCAGAGCAGCACAGGGAGGCACACAGGGATTCCAGTGATTTGAAAAGAATGGCGTTGGTGAAAGGTTAGTGTAAGTGAATTTGTGCATTCAGCCAGAAAAACTAATTGGTACATGTCACAATGTGTCTTGTAACGTGCGTCATGTCGTGAGGCGTGTACGCAAAGCTGACGCAGGAGTTTACATTTCTCAAAAGGTGATGGTTACACAATTTAGGCACTAGGACCTCATGCAACCAAGCCCACCCTTCCCCCAAAACCGTACCTGGTTTAGTGGTTAAACACACAGCTGTAGTTGTGGGGCATTTGGCCCTTCTTAACCAGTGGGCACCAGTGCCACTATACCTGCTGTGCCGTTGATGGCTCTGCATCTGTATATATTTAAAGAATTGCCTCTTCGTGGAAGAAACCATGACACTAGGGTGACCAACTGACATGGATGCAAATTCAGGATGGTGAGTGGGAAAATTCAGGACAAAGGGTCAAAATTCAGTACAAAAATTCAGAACAAAGGGTCAAGATTCAGTACAAAAATTCAGGACAAAGGGTCAAGATTCAGTACAAAAATTCAGGACACAGGGTCAAAATTCAGTACAAAAATTCAGGACAAAGGGTCAAAATTCAGTACAAAAATTCAGGACAAAAATTCAGAACAAAAGATCAAAATTCAGGACAAAAACTCAGAAAAAAGAAAATTACGTTTTACAGACGCATCAGAGCAGGTCACGCAATAGTGTATGAGTACGTAAATCGACAACCAACATGTGTACAAGTCAAAATAAGTTTATATTAGGTTGCGACAGTCGTCGACTTCGAGTTATTTTGGTATGCATGCAGCATTGCACAACTGTGCAGGTATTTTTGTGGTATTTCATATCATCATAATTTGTTTATATGGTTACTGCACTGGTTTGTCCCATCTCACAGATGAGAGCCAAGCAAGGCAAATACTGTCTGTGATTATTGAACATTGTTTTGAGAGGTCACTCCCTGGCTCACAGTCAGAGATTGACTCCTCTAAAAGATTCTGATTGTTGTGGGGAGAAAATTAAGCACCAAATCCTGGCTGCATGCTGGAGTCTGCACGGCGCATCTTGTGGAGTGAACTTACTAGTGAAAAGAGGTCAGCATGTGACTGCACAGAGAGGCCCGTTATTATTCTGTATGTGATAATTAGGACGAGATCGCAATGTGTGCCAGGTTGGGGACACGCCTAATGCAGGCCATTGATCACAGCAGGAGCGCGAGCTGGCCCCTGCAGTGAGAGTCACAGATCTCTCAGGCTGCTTGCAAGGGGCAACGTGCTCCAATGTCTGAAATTACGGACAAAAGTTGTCCGTGAAAGCAATCCTTACGGACATGAGGCCCAAATAACGGGCGGTCTGTGAAGTTTACGTACGGTTGGTCACCCTATGTGACACGGCTGAAGCCACATTTGTATTTCACCTTGAGAGACACTGGCAAGTGGAGGCAAATGTCTGCACTTCCAAAAATCGAGGAAAGACAACAGCCGTAAAGCACCACCATTAGAGGGCGCCGAATGACAACAGGGCCTGAAACTTACTTCTTCATTAGTATACGGGGAGCACCCTCATGGGAAATAAAATCTTGTCTAGAGAAAATAAAATATTTGTGAGACAGGGAGACTTGAAACAGAAAAAAATGGAGTAGGGAGAGTGATACAAAACCTGCTCTACAAGAAATCCCATAGCCCTGCATAAGAGGCATGACGATATCAGGAGTGCACTTGTCTCCAAGGGCCTCCAGGGTGGCTTGGCACAGTCATCTAGTCCTCGGCCTCTAGGCGCTAGACGTCAGAGTTCTCAAGTTGTGACATGTTAGACATCTGTAGCTTATGCAACTTTGTCATTTCTTTGCCTTTCTGGTACATCCACATATAACAAAAGTATTTTATTTGGAACAGTGCATCACACTGTCCATTTGCCTGCAAATGTCAGGGGGTGCATTTACTAAAAGTACGCGCAACGCTACGATACAGCGCTCTTCAGGTCTCTGCCTGCAGCGGGTGTACTGGAGGCTGCCTAGTGCCAATGCCTGGTGCCTGCATTAGGGACAGTATTGCTTTTGTATAGGAAGGGATACCTTCCTGTACATAACAATCCTAAGAGGAAATGTTCTCTTTCTATAATGCAACACGCATAGAAAGAGGAAGTAACGAGGAAAAAGAAACATATTTCTCGTTATGCTATGGGGTACATTTCGTCACAATCCTAAGCTTCCTGATTACAGTAAATCTGGGATTGCGTCAAAGTCCAGGGGAGGGTGCACTGGAATGTCCTATTACTTACCGGTAATCTTCATTACTCCTGGTCCCGTTGTCCTCGTCCCATTCCTTAAAAATTGGAGATGACCATCTCCACGACAGAAAAAAAGAAAAGGAGCATGCTGGGATACCCTACCCACTCCCTCCCACTGGGAGTACATAAGCGGTACCAGCCCAGCATGCAGCCTGAAAACACCAAGCCAACAACAGGAAGGCCGGCCGCCAGGGAGGGAGGGAGGGGTGTAAGGAATGGGACGAGGACAACGGGACCAGGAGTAATGAAAATTACCGGTAAGTAATAGGACATTACCCCCAGGTCCCTCCTGTCCTCGTCCCATTCCTTAAAAATTGGAGAAATACCAAAGCAGAGAACCCGGCCTTCCGGAACCCCACCAACACAAAAGGGCACCAGACCGAAAACAGCACCCCACAGGAGCAAAAAGGAGCCCCCAAGAAGGACGAAAAAGAAAAAGCAGGAAGGGCCGAACAACCAACCAGACCCCCGACCCAGCGGGCAGGACCGAGACCCAAAAAGCCAGAAGGGGACGGCCAGCAAAAAACAAGAAGCGCCACCTGTAGGAGAGTAGGGTCTGCAATCCTATGATCACCCAGATTTTTTTGCTTTTTGCTGCACTGGTTTACGACTTTCCCTGGCTGTGGGCCTGCTAATCAGACCCACAGCCTAGCTGTTCTCTCTATCCAAATTGTACTCAGGTACTGAATTGGCACTGGGCCCTCTCCAAGTCCCTGTACCCAGGGCTGAGGTGTACCCAGAAGTCTCCCAGGGGCTGAAGCATGTATTGTGCCACCCCTGGGCTGACTAACTAAACTGACACAACTGGCTGCACGACAGCTGGGGCAAGGTGGTGTACTCACCCTTTGCTTTAGATATAGTATACCTATATCTAACCCTAAAATGGACACACAGATCTCCTATCAGTCACTCCTATGGCAGGCCTTAACAATCCTGGAGGCAGAGTGCTTGGAATCGTGTGAGATGGTGCTCTGGCATGAGCTGAGCCTGTCTGCGGCTTTCGGGATCCATCCCTTAGCCGTTTCCATGATATCGCATACCATATACTCTTAAGTGCATTATAATCCTCGCGGTTATATGCCAACTCTGGTATCGCTTTATCAAAACATGTCGAGTAAGGTGTCATACGAATTGGAATACTAACCCCTCACCAATTCTGGCGACGGGGTTAGCATTCCACCCTTCTAGAGGGACACGACATGTATGTAACCTGTAACCCCGGTTAAAGTCAAACAGAGCCTCAGCTCCACAAAATGGATGCTGCCACCGAGACACAAGTCTGCCCTCCTGCTGCTGGGAGTCCTCCCAGAGCAGGAGATAAGGACAAAGGGTTTCCTGCCAGGGGCGGTGCCAGCACCGTCCCAGACAGGGTTTTGTGTATTCCAGGTAGGCAGGGCTACAGAGGAAGGTGACTGCAAGTGGCACCCCGGTGCTCACTGTGCATAGGCCGGCTGAAACCAGTTCCAGGGGCACTCCAGCCCCTGGCCTGGGGAAAGCCCGCCAAAGGAGAGGGGTGTAACCACCCCCCTCCTGGTCCCACCCATAGGGCAGGACTTAGTCGCGTGCTGAGAACCGTGAGTGCGACGAGACCTCAAGGGACCGACTATTGCCAAGACTGCACGACTTCTTCACAGCAAGCCCGCCGAGTAATCTCCTGGTGAGTGCTTTGGGGTCCGAGAAGCCCCAACCCTGAGCAGCTCCAGCACCGAAGAGCAGCCCCCCAGCATCTCCACGATCGGCGTGGGGCCCTTCTGCTTTTTGCTGCTCACCGCGTTGTTTGGCTACTAGCCCGCTGGCTTGTGGCCTTCTGAACGACGCCCGACGACATCACTGCTGCTGGTCTGGTTGCTCCAGACTGGCTCTTGCTCCCTTCCAGAAGAGGAGCACCCCGGACCCTCCTGGTCCACTCAAGACGCCATTTTGAGTCCACCGCGTGGGCTAAATTAGCCAAGGCTTTGTTGCCCAATCCTGGGTACTTCGACGCCGACAGCTTCATCCATCGTGGGACAGCTCGCCTCTCCATCCTGGTCGCCGACAACGCCTCCTGGTCCGTGAGATCTGCAGAGCACAGCGTCGCCCACTCACCTAGTCGAGGTGACTACCATCCGGTGCCCTCCTGGTGCCCACTGACTACTGGCTAGTAGTCACAAACTTGGTCCCCTCTGCTTTCAGGTGTCATCCCTCTTCCAGATCCAGGCTTGGATCACTTCGAACTCTCTTCACTGGTCGCCTGCCAGCATCTTTCTTCCAGGCTCCTGGTTCATCAACGAGGATTCCCGACGTCTTTTGAGACATATGCAGCTGCAGCCCCTAGGCTAGGTAACTTCGGCATTTCGGTGCCCCAGCATAGCCTCACTATCCAAGGGTCAGGATCCACTTTCGTTTTCTCCCTACCAGGTCGGGTTCGCCCGTGAACACTAACTTTACCTTTACTAGCTATCATAGACTTTGTCCCGCATCCCGCGTGAGAGTGCACACTCTGCACCCGAGTCCCCTGGGCCTCCTAGAAGTAATCTAACGATTCTATAGTCAAGTCCTAGCGATTCCAAAGCCTATTAGTACTGTACTTACCTGCTAGTAATTTCGCATTCCACTTTTAGAGTATATGGTTTTTCGTGCCCCTCGGGCATTTGTATATACTGTGCTAACTTAAGTATTTTCGTAAGAGTTTTGTTGTGTGCCTAGCACCCTGTCCTCATAAAGAGTACAGGGTTGTTGTGATTCTAATAAATACACTGTTTATTTTCATAACACTTGTGTGGTGTCCTTTCACTGGGTGTTCAACGGGTAATGTGATGGTAAAACAGCTGGCTTAACACGCCCTCTAGAGTCTTAGCCTTAGACTGCTCGTATCCATGCTACTAGGATAGCTGGTCTATAAGGTTGACTTACAACCAATCATCAATAAGGGTTGTTTGGACTGATATATAGTGATCACTAGAACAGTGAGCACTGCACATCAGGCCAACTTCTCACATTGGTGAGCAGCGGTTGGGATTTCAGCTTGCTGTTGTTTTACCACACATATCCTAAGAATATCTTGTGAAAGATCACATAAGTACTAAGGTACATATAACTTAGCTTAGAATACTCTGAGTTCTACTGAACCAGCTGTTGTAGCTCCTAGGGCCTAGCACACCCTAAACTACAACTCTAGCAAGGGATCAGTAGGCAAACATATAGTGTAGGTAAGTGCACCACTTACACCTCACTAGAAAAAGCATGTCTACCCAAGGAGAATCTACTGAGACTCCCCTTGTGGATGTTGACCCTCCACAGGTCAAATCAAGATATGCAGCTCTCAGTTTTCAGGAGATGAGACAAGTGTGTACCTCCAGGAAACTGAAACAGGGGTCTAACCCCACCATTCCCTTTTTAATAGGTCTCTTAGAGACTTATGATGCGAGAAAGCTTTCTCAGCTGGATGGGAATATGCCAGCCTTAGAGGGTACCTCTGGGGATCCAGACCTCCCCAACATTGCCAATGCAGTTGAGGAGGGGGATCAAGAGGAACTCTCTGGGGATGAGGCAGACAAAGGTCTTGAGGTAGTCAGAAGGCTAACTAGGGCCAACTTAGACTTGCTTGGGCTAGGATCTGGGGGACCCCCAGTACTGACCCTAAGTAGGCCTAACCTTGGAGTTAGGGGAGATAGATCTCTTTCTAGGGACTCCAATAGATCTCTGCACTCTAATGCCTCTTCTCAGAGGAGAAGGAACTCTCCCCAGAGGAGATTGACTTCCCCTCAGAGAATGGAGCATGAAGCTAGGATGAGACAAGCTACTCTGAGGATTGAAAGGGAAGAACTTGCCCTGGCCAAAGAGAAGCTTGCCTTTGCTAGAGAGCAGCAGATGAGTGGGTTAGCACCCACTGGTGGCAGCAATCTCCCAAGAGATAGAGAGAAGGGTTTAGACACTAAACACCTGACTAAGATAGTGCCCCCCTTTAAGCAAGGGGATGACATCCAGAAATGGATGGCTGCTCTGGAGAGGGCCTGCACTGTGCAGGGCATTCCCCGGAGTCAGTGGGCAGCTATACTGTGGCTCTCCTTTGATGGTAAAGGTAGAGATAAGCTCCTCACTACAAGAGTGGAGGATGCTAATGATTACCAGGTTCTGAAAAATGCACTGATTGATGGGTTTGGTTTAACCACTGAGCAGTACAGGTTGCTGTTCAGAGACACCCAGAAAACTCAGTCTCAGGACTGGTCTGACTTTGTGGATTGTGCCACTAAGGCTTTGGAGGGCTGGTTGCTGGGTAGCAAGGTTACCGATTACACAGGATTGTATAATCTGATGATGAGAGAACAAATTTTAAATAATTGTCAGAACCAGTTGTTGCACCAGCACCTTGTTGATTCAGATCTGACCTCTCCCCAAGAATTGGGAAAGAAGGCAGACAAATGGGTCAGAACAAGGATCAAGCAGAACCAGAACCAGAACCAGGGTGGTCAGAAGAAAGCAGACCAGAAGGGTAATGCCAAAAGTGAACAAAATGACCAGAAGTCTTCACCAGGTCCCCAACAAACCAAAGAGGGTGGGGGTCAGGCTTCCCAGAAGAAGAAGAATCAAGAAGGCCAGTCAAAAAGGTGGTGCCAGTACTGTAAAAGTAAGTCTCACTGGTTTAGTGAGTGCACCAAAAGAGGAGGACAAACTCCTGCCACTACAGCCCCTAAGGCAACTGCACCCCCTAGTACAGTCAGTAGTGGTAGTGTACCTCCCAAGGCATTAGTTGGGTTAACCTTGGGAACTGAGGGGTCTGACAACTTAGTTGGCACACTCACTCAGGCTGTCCTTGTCTGTACAGGGGATATGGATATATCCCCTGATATAAGTCCCAATACTTTGGGCAAATACAGGCAGACACCTTTGATTAATGGCAAGATGGCTCAGGCCTATAGGGACACTTGTGCCAGTGTCACCATGGTGACACCTAACTTTGTGGACCCTGGACAGATCATGCCAGGTACAGATTTCCTGGTGACCAATGCTAGCAACGTCACTACCAGTCATAGTATGGCGATTGTGGCTTTCTCCTGGGGTGGAGTGAAGGGTCAAAAGAAAGTTGTAGTCAGTTCAGACCTCCCAGTTGATTGTTTGTTGGGCAATGATTTGGAGTCATCACTATGGTCAGAAGTGGAGCAGAGGACTCACATGGAGATGTTAGGCTTGCCAGCACATGTGCTTGCTGTGACTAGGTCACAGGCCAGAAGATGCCCCACTGAACAGGTGCTGGATCCTGAAAGAATGGACCAGACACCTTCCAAGAAGAAGAGCAGTAAGGGTAAGGCTTTGCCTTCCCCTTGCCCCAGGTTGAGGATCAAGTCTCTGAGGAGGCTGATCTGAGAGAGCTGAGGGAAACTGAGCCTAAAGAGCTTGAACTTGATCAAGTTGAGTTTCTGGGCTCAGGGGGACCCTCCAGAGAAGACCTGGGGAAGGCACAGTTAGACTGCCCTTCCCTTGAACCCCTCAGACAGCAGGCTGCTGCTGAGGCTGCAGGGAATGCCACAGGTGCCCACAGGGTATACTGGGAAGATGGACTCCTGTACTCTGAGTCAAGAGACCCCAAGCCTGGTGCAACCAGGAGGCTGGTCATCCCCTTGTCTCTGAGAGGTTTCCTTCTCACCTTGGCCCATGAGATTCCCCTTGCAGGTCATTTAGGTCAGACAAAGACTTGGGACAGGCTTGTCTCACACTTTCACTGGCCCCATATGAATGAGAATACCAAGGAGTTTTGTCGCTCCTGTGTCACTTGCCAAGCCAGTGGTAAGTCAGGTGGCACAACAAAGGCCCCCCTCATACCACTACCTGTGGTGGGGGTTCCCTTTGAAAGAGTGGGGATTGACATTGTTGGTCCAATGGAACCCCAGACAGCATCAGGGCACAAGTTTATACTGGTGGTGGTGGACCATGCCACCAGGTATCCTGAAGCTATTCCACTTAGGACCACTACAGCACCTGTAGTGGCAAGGGCCCTAGTTGGAGTATTCTCCAGAGTGGGTTTCCCTAAGGAGGTCATTTCTGACAGAGGTACAAACTTCATGTCAGGATATCTGACTGCAATGTGGAAGGAGTGTGGTGTGAACTACAAGTTCACCACACCCTACCACCCACAATGCAATGGGCTTGTTGAGAGATTCAACAGGACCCTCAAAGGGATGATTCATGGACTACCTGAAACTCTTAGGAGAAAATGGGATGTCCTGATCCCCTGCCTCTTGTTTGCTTACAGAGAGGTCCCACAGAAGGGGGTTGGCTACAGCCCTTTTGAGCTTCTGTATGGGCATCCTGTAAGAGGACCCCTTTGTTTGGTGAAGGAAGGATGGGAGAGACCTCTCAGAAAGCCTGCAACCAACATAGTGGACTATGTACTTTGTCTCCGCTCCAGGATGGCTGAATATATGGAAAAGGCATCTAAAAACCTTGAGGCCAGCCAAGAACTCCAAAAAGCTTGGCATGACCAAAAGGCTGTTCTGACTGTGTACCAGCCAGGACAGAAGGTGTGGGTGCTGGAGCCAGTGGCCCCAGCAGCTCTGAAAGACAAATGGTCTGGGCCCCACACCATCATTGAGCAAAAGGGAGAGGTTACCTACTTGGTGGACCTTGGAACTCCCAGGAGCCCTCTCAGAGTGCTCCATGTCAACAGGCTCAAAGCATATGTCGACAGGAAGGACATGAGCTTGCTCATGGCCACAGATGAGGGACAGGAGGAAGAGAGTGACCCTCTCCCAGACCTGCTCACTCAGAATCCTGATGATGGATCAGTAGATGGTGTTGTCTTTTGTGGCAGCCTCACTGAGCATCAGCAACAGGATTGCAGGCAAGTTCTGCAATCCTTCAGACATATGTTCTCTCTGACACCCAGCCAAACTGATTGGTGTACCCATGATGTTGACACTGGAGACAGTCTGCCTGTCAAGAGTAAAATCTACAGACAGCCTGATCATGTTAGAGACTGCATCAAAACTGAAGTGCAGAAAATGTTGGAGCTGGGAGTCATTGAGCCCTCAGATAGCCCTTGGGCTAGCCCAGTAGTTCTAGTGCCAAAGCCTCACACCCAGGGTGGTAAGAAAGAGATGAGGTTTTGCGTAGACTACAGAGGCCTCAATGCAGTCACTAAGACTGATGCCCACCCAATACCAAGAGCAGATGAACTTATAGATAAATTGGCTTCTGCCAACTTCTTAAGTACATTTGATTTGACAGCTGGGTATTGGCAAATCAGGTTAGCTGAGGAGGCCAAACCTAAGACAGCATTTTCTACCCCTGGTGGACATTATCAATCTGTGGTAATGCCCATTGGGTTGAAAAATGCACCTGCCACCTTCCAAAGGTTGGTGAATCAAGTCCTCACTGGGCTGGATGACTTCTGTGCAGCTTATCTTGACGATATTGCTGTCTTTAGCTCCACCTGGGAGGATCACCTGGTCCACCTGAGGAAAGTGTTAGAGGCCCTGCAAAAGGCAGGCCTCACTATCAAGGCCACAAAGTGCCAGATAGGGCAGACACAGGTTGTATACCTGGGCCACCTTGTCGGTGGAGGCCAGGTTCAGCCATTGGAGAGTAAAATACAGGCCATCAAGGACTGGGCTCCTCCAATCACCCAGACTCAGGTTCGAGCTTTCTTAGGCCTGACTGGTTATTACAGAAAGTTTGTCAGAAATTATGGGTCCATAGTGACCCCTCTTAATGACCTGACAAATAAGAAAATGCCAAAGAAAGTTCAGTGGACAGCAAGCTGTCAGAAAGCATTCAATGACCTAAACCACCATGGGAGGTAGATCCTTTTCCTACCTGGCAGCTAAAACATGGAACTCACTTCCCACTCACCTTCGCCTCACTCAGAACCACCTAGCATTCAGAAAGGAACTTAAAACATGGATATTTGACCAGTAATTCCCCTCCCCTCTTCAAGCGCCTTGAGACCCTCTGGGTATGTAGCGCGCTATATAAATTTTCTGACTTGACTTGACTTGACATGTGCACAGCACCTATCCTTAAGAGTCCAGATTACTCCAAGCCATTCATTGTCCAAACAGATGCTTCTGAGTTGGGTGTGGGAGCTGTTCTGTCTCAGCTGAATTTTGATGGTAATGATCAGCCTATTGCTTTCATTAGTAGGAGGCTGACCCCCAGAGAGAAAAATTGGTCAGCTATTGAGAGGGAGGCCTTTGCTGTGGTTTGGGCCCTGAAGAAGCTGAGGGCCTACTTGTTTGGCACTCACTTCACCATTCAGACCGACCATAAGCCTCTCTTGTGGCTAAATCAGATGAAGGGTGAAAACCCCAAACTGCTTAGGTGGTCCATTTCCCTACAGGGGATGGATTTTACAGTGGAGCATAGACCTGGTACTGATCACAGCAATGCTGATGGGCTCTCCAGATATTTCCACTTACAGCAAGAAGACTCACCTGGTCAAGGTTAGTTTATTGTCCCAAAGTTTGGGGGGGGGGTCATGTAGGAGAGTAGGGTCTGCAATCCTATGATCACCCAGATTTTTTTGCTTTTTGCTGCACTGGTTTACGACTTTCCCTGGCTGGGGGCCTGCTAATCAGACCCACAGCCTAGCTGTTCTCTCTATCCAAATTGTACTCAGGTACTGAATTGGCACTGGGCCCTCTCCAAGTCCCTGTACCCAGGGCTGAGGTGTACCCAGAAGTCTCCCAGGGGCTGAAGCATGTATTGTGCCACCCCTGGGCTGACTAACTAAACTGACACAACTGGCTGCACGACAGCTGGGGCAAGGTGGTGTACTCACCCTTTGCTTTAGATATAGTATACCTATATCTAACCCTAAAATGGACACACAGATCTCCTATCAGTCACTCCTATGGCAGGCCTTAACAATCCTGGAGGCAGAGTGCTTGGAATCGTGTGAGATGGTGCTCTGGCATGAGCTGAGCCTGTCTGCGGCTTTCGGGATCCATCCCTTAGCCGTTTCCATGATATCGCATACCATATACTCTTAAGTGCATTATAATCCTCGCGGTTATATGCCAACTCTGGTATCGCTTTATCAAAACATGTCGAGTAAGGTGTCATACGAATTGGAATACTAACCCCTCGCCAATTCTGGCGACGGGGTTAGCATTCCACCCTTCTAGAGGGACACGACATGTATGTAACCTGTAACCCCGGCTAAAGTCAAACAGAGCCTCAGCTCCACAAAATGGATGCTGCCACCGAGACACAAGCCTGCCCTCCTGCTGCTGGGAGTCCTCCCAGAGCAGGAGATAAGGACAAAGGGTTTCCTGCCAGGGGCGGTGCCAGCACCGTCCCAGACAGGGTTTTGTGTATTCCAGGTAGGCAGGGCTACAGAGGAAGGTGACTGCAAGTGGCACCCCGGTGCTCACTGTGCATAGGCCGGCTGAAACCATTTCCAGGGGCACTCCAGCCCCTGGCCTGGGGAAAGCCCGCCAAAGGAGAGGGGTGTAACCACCCCCCTCCTGGTCCCACCCATAGGGCAGGACTTAGTCGCGTGCCAGCCCCCTTTTCCCAGATAAAGGTAGGAGCAGGCCCCCTTCCAAATTAGATCATCTTTGGAATCAAGACACGACTTTCTACGAAAGGACATCAAGATTTCTTCTTCAAGATTCTCCCTTGTGACTAAGGAGTAGTCACCCTGCATCAGCAGGCACCATCAAGAACACTGCGGTCTGCTGCAAGTCCTTCCTCCGGAATCCGACTGCCCAGCTCGACAAGACCCGGCTTCCCTGGCCCCTCCGACCTCTACAGCCAAGCTGAGAACCGTGAGTGCGACGAGACCTCAAGGGACCGACTATTGCCAAGACTGCACGACTTCTTCACAGCAAGCCCGCCGAGTAATCTCCTGGTGAGTGCTTTGGGGTCCGAGAAGCCCCAACCCTGAGCAGCTCCAGCACCGAAGAGCAGCCCCCCAGCATCTCCACGATCGGCGTGGGGCCCTTCTGCTTTTTGCTGCTCACCGCGTTGTTTGGCTACTAGCCCGCTGGCTTGTGGCCTTCTGAACGACGCCCGACGACATCACTGCTGCTGGTCTGGTTGCTCCAGACTGGCTCTTGCTCCCTTCCAGAAGAGGAGCACCCCGGACCCTCCTGGTCCACTCAAGACGCCATTTTGAGTCCACCGCGTGGGCTAAATTAGCCAAGGCTTTGTTGCCCAATCCTGGGTACTTCGACGCCGACAGCTTCATCCATCGTGGGACAGCTCGCCTCTCCATCCTGGTCGCCGACAACGCCTCCTGGTCCGTGAGATCTGCAGAGCACAGCGTCGCCCACTCACCTAGTCGAGGTGACTACCATCCGGTGCCCTCCTGGTGCCCACTGACTACTGGCTAGTAGTCACGAACTTGGTCCCCTCTGCTTTCAGGTGTCATCCCTCTTCCAGATCCAGGCTTGGATCACTTCGAACTCTCTTCACTGGTCGCCTGCCAGCATCTTTCTTCCAGGCTCCTGGTTCGTCAACGAGGATTCCCGACGTCTTTTGAGACATATGCAGCTGCAGCCCCTGGGCTAGGTAACTTCGGCATTTCGGTGCCCCAGCATAGCCTCACTATCCAAGGGTCAGGATCCACTTTCGTTTTCTCCCTACCAGGTCGGGTTCGCCCGTGAACACTAACTTTACCTTTACTAGCTATCATAGACTTTGTCCCGCATCCCGCGTGAGAGTGCACACTCTGCACCCGAGTCCCCTGGGCCTCCTAGAAGTAATCTAACGATTCTATAGTCAAGTCCTAGCGATTCCAAGGCCTATTAGTACTGTACTTACCTGCTAGTAATTTCGCATTCCACTTTTAGAGTATATGGTTTTTCGTGCCCCTCGGGCATTTGTATATACTGTGCTAACTTAAGTATTTTCGTAAGAGTTTTGTTGTGTGCCTAGCACCCTGTCCTCATAAAGAGTACAGGGTTGTTGTGATTCTAATAAATACACTGTTTATTTTCATAACACTTGTGTGGTGTCCTTTCACTGGGTGTTCAAGGGGTAATATGATGGTAAAACAGCTGGCTTAACACGCCCTCTAGAGTCTTAGCCTTAGACTGCTCGTATCCATGCTACTAGGATAGCTGGTCTATAAGGTTGACTTACAACCAATCCTCAATAAGGGTTGTTTGGACTGATATATAGTGATCACTAGAACAGTGAGCACTGCACATCAGGCCAACTTCTCACACCACCCCTCACCGGCAAGCCAGAAAGGGGCCACACGGGCAGAGGCAAGCACCCAAGGGAGCAACCAGAGGGGCCAAAACCAAGGCCCCCACCACCGGAAAAAGGAGCCAGAAAGGCTACCGACCAGGGGGAAACCCCCAAAATCGAAGCACCCGGACCCAGGCACCACCAGGCAGCCACCCAACCAGGAACCAAACAGGCCAACCCAGCCCAACGGGCAAATGCAGAGGAGAACAGCCCGCACAGGGCGGCAGAGCCGAAGGGCCAGGAAGGAACAAAGAGACATGACCAACCACAGGACCACCCCCAACCCACCAGGGAAGTCCACCAGCAGAGCCGCAAAGAGGACCGACCTGCAGAGGCAAACAAGCAGAACCCCAGAGGAACCGCCTGGAAGAGGAGAGGCAGGGCACCAAACAAGGCCCCCCTTTCCACCCCAAGCCGACAACAGCGTCGCCGCACCCGACACCGGGCGCGGGAGCCGCGTGCCCACCTTCCAGACCGGACACCCGCGCGAGCCCCACCGTTACACGGGAGCCCGTCAGGGGAAGAAACCCACCCGCCCGCCCGCCCGGGCGGGAGGTCTCGCCGGAGGGGAGCAGAGCGGGGCGGTCGCATGGGAGCAACAAGGAACCCGGAGGACAGAAACCCACGGAACCACCATGCCACAGGGCAGGACCGACCAAAAGGCCAACCCCGGCCGAAATACCGAAGAGCGGCAGCACCCCACAAAGGCCAACCCAGCGGGAGAAGAACCCGGAGCACAAGAACCGGCCAGGAGCGAGGCACACCCCGAAAGCAGGAGACACCGGGACAAAAAAAAACAGCAACCCGCCAAACAGAGGCCACAGAGAGCAAAAAGCCCAACCCAAGACAGACCCGGCAAAACCAGGTCACAGTCAAAAAAGACCAAAGGAGCCCCACACGGAGCCAGGGAATAAAAACCCCAGAACCGGAAGGAGGAAAGCCCAGCAACCAAAAAACCAGACCGACCGCCAGGAGGAGAAAGAAGGACACCACGGAACCACCGAAGGCGAACACCCAGAGGCAGAAGAGCAAAACAGGAAAGACCAACAAGGAGGACCACCGCCCAACCCCAGGAAGCCAGCCGCCGAACATGGAGGCCAGCCAGCCAGGAGGCACACAACACCGCACCACCAGGACCCGGAAGGAGAGGCAAGACAACACCCAACCAGGAAGGGGCACAGGGAAAGGCACAGCAGCCAACCACAGCCAGACCGTCAGAAAAGGAGAAGCAGAGGAAGGAAGCCCAGAGCCCACACGATGGACCCAGCGCCACAGCCAACCGAATGGAGCGGCACCGGAAAGTACAGAAGACAAGCCCAGGACCAAGACAAAGCCCAAGAGAATGAGCGGCCAGGGAAGGACCGCAGCATGGGCAAAAAGAGGACCCCTAAGCAAAGAAGGGCCCCACAGCACAAAGCCCAACACAACCAAGCCAAGAGGCGAACCAGCGACCCAAACGAACAAGCAAACGGGAGGCCAAAAACAGGAAACTCAAAGGCAAAATCAACAGAGGCAGAGCCCAGGCCCCAGAGCACAACTGAACCACCCAGGCACCAAAAGCAAAGGAGGGGAGCCCGAAGAAGCCAAAGGCGCCCCAACACAGAACAAGGGAGCGGGAAGGAACCCACAGCACCAAAAAGAGAGCAAAGGGCCCAGGCCGAACAGAGCCCGCACACGAGCACAGGGCCAATGACAGGCCCCAAAAGCCCCCGACCCGAATCGAGGCCAACCACAACCAAAAGCCGAAGGAGAGGGGCGAAAAGGGAAAAATGTGCCATACAGCAGAGGAAGCCGACACCCAACCCCAGAAGCAGGGAAAGGCACAGCCAACAGGACAGGGCACAAGAGCCGAGCCCCGGAAGAACAAGTGGCCACCCAAGCCCCGGAAGAACAAGTGGCCACCCAAGGCTGAAGCCAAGGAAGACCAACTAATCCCAGCCACCACCAGAGGGAAACAGACAACGGAGCCAACACCCCAACAAGGCCAAGGCCCACCAGGACAGATGAGGGGCACAATAACCCCCCCCTCCCGGAAAAAGAAGGGGGAGACCACACCAGAAGCCAGACACCCCGAGCACGGGGCAAGCAAAAGCACCCAAAAGGGAGCAAGAAGCACCCAACAGAAAACCTCAGGCAGGCAAGGCAGGCCGGGACCCAGAGAAGCACACACCCGGCCCGAACCCACAAAAGGGCAGGAACCAAGGGGCGGAAGGGCTCAGGCAACCAAAGGAAGACCAAGAAGCCCACGGCACCAGCGACAAGCAGCCAGAGGAGACCAAAACAGGCAACTGCAACGGGAAAACCCAGGCGCACAGCAACCCAGGCACCCCCCAGGGACGACCAGGGACAACAGAAGCCCGAAGGACAGGACGGTCAAATGACCCGAGGACAGACCAAAGAGGCCCCAGAGGAAACCAACAAAAACCCCAGGAGGGACCGCCCAAAGCGAGCCACGGCCCAGAAGGCAGATACCAACCCAGGGAGGAAGAAAGCCAACACAGCCAAACCACAAGGCGGGCAGCAGGCGTCAAAGCCACGGGTCAGCACAGGCAGAAACCGCCAGGCGGCGAGCACCAAGGGGACAGGCCACAGCAGACCCACAGGAACCCAGCCCAGACGCAAACCAGCAAGAAGCGCCGAGCAAGCGAGTAGCCACACAGGGGAGCCAACGACACAGCCAGAGCAGGGGGCAGCGGAGGCAGAGCAACAGGCAGGAGACACCAAAGACCCCGGACCGAGGCAACAAACGGACCAAAAGCAACCAGCCAAGCACACAGGGAACAGCAACGGACGAGACCAGCCAAACCCAGCGCCAGAGCAGAGCGCAAGCAGCGCAAGGAGGTGGCCCCGGGACAAAACCCCGACCACCCCCATGGGCGAGGCGCACGGGGAGGAAGAAAACCTGCAAAAGGGGGAGAGCAGCCAGGGCACAAGCGAACTGAGGTTCCGTGGTTTTCGGGACCGGACTCCATTTTGTTTTGCGTTGCTCGAGACGCCATTTTATGTTGCCCTCACGTAGGCCGTGGAAGTAAACAAACGAACAAAGTTGCATGGGCTTCGTTGTTCATGTACATATTAACATGGCTTTTTTCCGACTTGCGAGTGAACTGCAAGATGCTGACCCCGTCACCTGAAACTGACCCTTTCCCGAAGCCAATTTCTCTAGCTGATCGTTGTCTGAGTTTTCCAATCACTGTTCAGGATATTGTTAATCTTTAGTTTCTTGCACATATCTTATCCTATTCAACATCTGAATTGCTCCTTTCCTTATGTATTTTCATTACATGGGTAGTGCTTTCAATTATGGGTTTGTCCGGCTCATGGTAATCGAATTTGGGACAGTCCTAATAATTAACTTGTGGGTTGGTACGATGTAAAGTGAGATTGTTGGAATGTAATAATATATGTGAAATGTACTTGATTGGTCAGAATTTGCCGCAATGGGTGTGCATTTGTAATGGGATGAAAATGTCAATATAAGGTGATGTCTTGCTCTACGAAAATGGAGCAGTTTCCTGAGTTGTACACCGTGTTGTATCGCTTGGTTTACTGTTACTAGCTGCAGCTAATAAATTTGATCTTTGACGCCACCTAGAAGTATTCCGTGTCTCTGTAGTGCAAGACAGGTGAATCCGAAGACTTCGGGTGTGTCCCTGGCACCGCTGGGTTCTAAGAAAACCCGGTTCTTCAGTACACCAACCAAAAGGTGGCGAGAACAACGCCGCAGCCCCCCCCCGCACCAAGCCCATCCAAAGTGCAACAGCAGACCACAAGTAGCACAGACGGACACATAGCAGGCGGCAAGAGGGGAAACAAGGCAAACCACCCTCCGCAGACAGCCAACAAAGGCAGTGAAACACCACAGAGTGAAACACAGATAACAGAAAAAAGAGTATATGACCACAACCACCAGGCCACAGGGACCCAGCAAGGCAAGAAGAAAGCCACCCGGGAAAGAACACCAGGCAAGAACAGGCCAAGAGACCAAACCCAACCGGGAAAGGCACACACAGAGACCCACATGCACCAAACAAATGGAGCAGCAAAGAGCAAGGGCAACCTCCAAACAACAATGCCCAGAAAGCGAACCCCCGAAGGAGGACAAGGGGCAAGCAAGCCAGACACCCCGGCCACAGCACGGAACAGCGTTAAACAGGCGCAACAGCAAGCACATGTCACACGTACACAGCCCCAGCCCACACAAAGCAGGCAATAAAAAGCGCGGCCACGACCACCCTACCCCATGACCGCACCCAACACAAGGGAAACCATGCGAACACCCCAAGGACAAACCCAGTCCCATGAGCAAGTAGAAAAAGGGGGCCGCTACGCGGTACTCACCAAGGGGGCAGGAAGGGCGCACCACCGGCCCAACACCCCCACAAATCCAGCCCAGGCGTTCAACAGGAAACCAGCGCCGGGAGGAGCCAAAGGAAGGAGCAGGAAACCAATCCACCATACTCCGCACCTGAGGGAGAAAGCAAAGACCAGACACCCCGCACAAAATGCAACATGTAAAAATGAATGAAACATGACCGAGCAGGAAAACCAATGCGCAGGGGTCAGTAACTTCCTTGCCAAACTCCACAGCAGTGTACCAATGGGAGAACAGGAGCAGCCGAAGCGAGCACCAAACAAGGGGAAAAGAAACCGCTATGCGGTACTCACCACAGGGGCAGTCAATCACCAACACTCAAAGACCAACCCCCAAACACCAGCCCAGGCGCCATCACAAACGAGCGCCGAGCCAGCAGGAAACCGGGAGCAACAGCCACTCCCAAGCACTCAAGCCGAGACCAGGGAGGAAACCAAAGAAACGTCCAGGCACCCCTGAACAGCTTCAACCGGCATCCAGGATTACCAGGAGCCTCCCCAAGACCGGCCCGTGGTGCTCCAAGCAGCAGCAGCACGTCTCCCCGACCAGCCCAGCTACAGGAAGACGCGGCCTTCAACCCGGAACAAGCCGGGCGGAGCGGCGCCCAGCCACAAAGGACCGGCCGTCCACAACGCGGCTCCCGGCAAGCCCGGCAGGCCAGGAGACCACGGAAACAGGATGTCGAGAAGCCCAGCAGCACGACGTGACAAGAAGGAGGACATCAGGGACGGAGAGGACAGCCCAGCAGCCCGACGAGACATCCCGGAAGCCAACAGCAGGTAAGGAAGCAAATTCCACATCCATTCTGTCAGAAGACAGAAAAAAAACAGCCTGCATGCTGGGCTGGTACCGCTATGTACTCCCAGTGGGAGGGAGTGGGTAGGGTATCCCAGCATGCTCCTTTTCTTTTTTTCTGTCGTGGAGATGGTCATCTCCAATTTTTAAGGAATGGGACGATGACAGGAGGGACCAGAGGGTAATGCCCATGCGCCATCCATGGGACGCCTACAACTGCGAAATATAATGCAGTGCAGCGCAAACCGATGTGTTGCATTACATCTCTTTACAAAGTTACACAAGGTGCCGCAATCATTGCATGGCTTTGCAAATCTCCCTTAAGCCTTTGCGCTGCCTTGCGTAATGCAAAGACAACATAATAGCTTAATTGATCTAGGCCCAGGTGTCATATTCAGGGCCAATGCAATTATGCGGCAAGGGTGGACCAAATTACGCATGCAGGGTTGACTAAATTATATGGCAAAAATAGGCATACGGCATAACTCGGCACAGCTTGTGGCAGTATTACTTCATTATTTTGTCAATTTTATACGGCTTAAAAATATATGGGAAATGTTTGTATATTGTTAGTATCAGGTAAACACCTAAATACACCAGCTGAAGGGTGACCGGCCTCTGCGCAGAAAAATGCTTGTCACAGCTCAGCAACATGTGAAAGTGTTTTTAGTAACATTTTGATCTGTTGGACTAGGAAACATTTCTTTTTGATAAAATCTACAGTTTGTGTAGATGGTGGATTATACGGCATGTACAGCAAATCTATAATTATGTGAAAATAAGGCCCTGCTTAGAACCCAATTTATGGTGAGGGTGAGGGTAAAGGTACTCAAGTTTGCAGACCTCTAACTAAGAAATTGTCTAGTAGTGGTGGAAGCTATGTTATGAAGTTTTGTATAGCGCTCCTGTACCCGAAGGTGTCTTGGCGCTGTAGAAGGTAGATCAGGGAGAGAGGCTAGGGACAAATGTAGCCCGTTGATGTTAAAATAGCCATGTTTTCAGTGCTTTCCTAAAGTGTGAAAGGGACTGGGAATTTTTTAGTTCTAAAGGAACGGAGGTCCACAGTCTAGTCGTACAGGTCGCAAAGCGTTTGCCAACTCATCAAGCTAGTTTGAACGAAGGCACTTCTACATTCTCTGCTCCTGAAGGTGTGAACCAATGGAAATACTGTCTAAGAGCCATTGGACCAGTATTGTGAAGTACCTTAAGGGCAGCGCACTAGGCCTTGAATACAATCCTTTTTTCATAGGCAGCCAGTATAAGTTATCTGGTGCTGTGGATACAGATTGAAATTTAGGGAGGCTGAAAACGATGTGGGCTGCATCATTTTGAAGGGTCCGGAATTTTGCTAGCATTATTTGTTGTAGACCACTTTTATAGTGTGTTACAATAGTCTAGTGTGATCAGAAGTAATGCAGACATGACAGATTTTTGTAAATTAGTAGTAATGTAAGGTAGGATTTTTCTCTGAGTTTTTAGAAGAACGAAAACAGAAGATCGAGTTTGGTTGATCCGGTTTTACAAGTGAATTTATTTGTCAATGAGGACACCCAGATTCATAACCTTTTCCACTGGGGATGGAATAGGGCCCATATCTAGTGGCCACCATGCAGAGGGCCAGGAATCCGTGTTTTTTCCAAAGAGTAATTTCTCGTTCTTGCCAGAGTTTAATCTCAAGCAGCTTTCTGCCATCCAGGTTCCGATTTGTTCCATAGAGAGGCGGAATTGGGTGGCTGTGTATGCTAGATTTACTGTGACCGACACAACGATTTGCATGTCGTCTACGTAGGAAACAACATAGAAACCAAAGATCTTGATGAGCTTTACTAAACAGCCAATATAAAGATTAAATAAAGTAGGGCTTAGTGATGGCCCTTGAGGGACTCCACAGGGAAAATTCCAAGTGGTGGATGAGAAGTGTTCTAGGGTGATGTATTGTTTTCTATCCACTAAGAATGATGTTATTAGGGAGAGGCCTTTATCTCTAATGCTGAGCTCAAAAGGCTCTTTAGCAAAATGTCGTGATTGACATGTGTCAAACGCCGCCGAGATATCCAACAGTATCAATGCTGCGTTTTTTCCTCTGTCTACTATAGATCTAATGCTTTCTGCGGCAGTTATGAGAGTGGTTTCAGTGCTGTGTTGGCTCCGGAATCCAACGTGCAAATCATCTAATATATTGTTTTCCTTTATGAAGGCAGATAATTGCGGATTAAGAAATGTGTCTAATAATTTGGCTGGCAAAGGTAGTCATGATATGGGATGATAGTTTAAGGGATCTGATGCTGGGGGATTTGGCACTGTGAGCCTTTTTTCACCTTTTCATGTGGACTCTCACAATCTAGTTACATAAGACAAACTTTCCCCCGGCATGCCATCAGACCTGAATCTCTGCACTCCACCTGACGTCCTGGGTGCTTTGCCATGCAGAAAGAAGCTCTACACCACTGCATTTATTCCATTATAAATCAGGACTACAAGTCCCAGAATTAAAAGGAAAAAGCCTGGCCTGGAGCAGCATATTCCGCATCGACCTGCAAAACCTGCAGCAACGAGGCTGCATGCGATTGCTCTATCTGTTTGCCACAGTGTCCTGATAAAGTGTGTTCGTGATCTAAAGATTTTTGTACATGAAAGGGACCCCCTGCAACAAGTTAGAAGTTCCTGAGGCAGGGAAAACACTAGTAATATAGTAAATCCTCTGGCAGCTATATTCTGTTCTATAAAAACGTAATAATTCAAATTATAGAGGACTCCAGACCACAAAGTTACAGAAAAATATCAAAATATTTTTTTTTTCGCCATAGTAGAATCTACACTACGTGACTCTAATGTTTAGATTTGACTTCTTGGAGCATGTCCAAGATAGCCTCATCAATTCAGTTACAGGGTGTGTGGTGGCATTCCAGAAATATAGCACGCAGAGTCCATTTGTGACGTTTAGTAGTCTTCAACTGGAGGCAGAAGCCATATAAGGAGGATGCGCCCAACCTGATTTCTTTAGACCGTATGCTATTGGAGGTCGCCGTCAAGATATTTAAAAATTCTTGGCGGCTGTCACGGAAATATAATTTAAGCACCAAGTGTTATTGGCATAATCCTTCTCATGAGGAAGGATTGTGCCAATAATTAGGACCATAGAAGTAAGGAGAAATTGCTATGAGTGTGAAGGTTCTAGGAGTATAGATAAGGAGGTTGTGGGTGGAGGAGTGCTTGATATTTCCAAGGTGGGGACTCCCATTTATTTAAGGCATAGGAGGTGTTAGCATAGGGTTTAGAGAGAGAGAGGTAAGCGAAATACAGATGATAAAAAAGAACATGTAATACAAAATAATGAATCCCAAAGAAATCTGAATACAAGCATGCTTAATATTTGGAGCGATGTCAGAGTGAGATTAGAATGCACTGCTAAGATATGTGTATTACTTCCAAGACGAAGTTTAAATACTCGGTATGTCGACTCAGTCCTTTGTCCTTAACCGCATGCGTGCGGGCGGAATTCCGCTCGTACGCTGAGATTTTGAAAAGCGCACTTTACGTGACGAGCTGGGCTCGTCATCAGCGTGCGAGGAGGCTACGCCATGACGAGCCCAGCTCGTCATCAGCGTTGAAGGGGTTAAGAGGTCAGACCTCCTTTGGGGGGCCACAGGCCACATAGGCTACTGGGATGCACCTATGAAGGTTGGGGTCATTTGACGTGGTGTCCTGCGGTGTATCCCATCATGGCTCTGTAAACTGGGCCATGTACACCTCTTCCATACTTGACTCTCAGGGTGGTGAGGGCGAGCATTCAAAGGCTTCTTAGGGAGGGGTCAGAGGCTCAGAACTCAACAGTCAACCAACAAACACAAGAATTCATCGTTCAATACAGTGCTTGTTTTAGTAAAAAGAGAAGTGTTTATATGTCAGAGCAAAACGAAAGTCTACACACAATTAGCTGGGATTCAGCTACAGGATTCTACGACCACCTATACGGGCTCCAGCCAAGCGTCACACGTTCTACGATGTCCTCTCTTAGTTCCTATGATGCCTCCAATATCCACAGTGCCGAGCGTCGATAAAAGGACACAGTCAACAATCAGGCAGCGGTTCAAGTTCACTAAGTGACCAGCATGCTAGCCGTAGATCACTTAATTCTGATCTTGAGCCAACATTGGTGCTGGCAAACATTAATTTCCTTTTGGCAGGATTATATTTTAGAATCGTCTGCGTCTTCGTCAACGGCGCTGGGCCAAGGGGGGCACTGCTCATCTTCTTCAGTTGCAGCTCTGGAGTTGAGGCATGGTCTCCACTTTGCTGGTGATGATGGTTCTCACAGGGTGTGACACATGTTGGTCAACAGCAGTGCAAGTCTCTGCCATCACTCTGCAGGGGTGTCAGATGCACAATATTGTTATGGCTTCTAATTTTTTTATGTATTTTGCCACCTCAACCCTTCAGTGACAGCGAGTGACCCTTAACGAATAGACTCAGTTAGGGGTTATCTCCCAATGTAAGCCGACCCGCTTGGGTGCTTCAGACGCTGGGACCACGGCTCAGCTTCTTCTTCTGAACCGCCTCTTCTCCTGCACGGCTAAGTATTCTTCCCTCGCTGAGAAGGAAGGCAGGCTTCTAGGAGCCAGGCAGACTGACACCTTCAGCAAGATACGCAGCCATCCAGATGATGTACCCTCACCTCTGGGTGAGTGGCTTTCAAGCAGACACCAGGCTTGTTCTCACAACAGCTCTTTGAGTGCTTTGCGGGGCACTCTCTTTCTTGCTCAAGAAGAACGTGAGACTGGAACAAAGTAAGATGGTTTGGATCCTCCCTTTATTTTGATTTTTGGGAGAGCAGATGTAGAGTCACTGCCATTTTCTACTATAGTGCAGACATAGAGGTGATGGCTCTCACAGCATGTTGTGATCCGTTTAGTTGCAATCAGGAGTATCCAAATCACGGGCACAATAACTTGTTGAGACCCCCTCATCTGGCTGTCATCAGCCTTCCTGGAGTAGCAATCAAGGAAAGACCAAGGGGCAGGCCCTGCCTAGAAACGTCCTCACCTATAGCAGAATCTGCTGACTCACCCCGTCCTCAACTATCAATCAAATGGCGGTGCTCAGGTCAACCTCCTACTATCAGGTCCTCGTCCATGTTTCTAAGGGTAGCCCTGTCTCCATTCTCCCTCACTTCCCTTCCTCCATGTTTTGCCATGCTAAGCCAGGCATAATACAAAATAAAGGTACATAGAATGCCAGCACCACATTGGCGCTGGCATTACACAAAGACATAACTTTACTTGAGTGGGGTAAGTAGGATGCACTCCTTTGTTACAAAAAATAGATGTGTTTAGTACTGTTGATCCACAAAAAACGGTACGCTGCCACCACTGCTTCATGTCAACAACCCAGGACATGGACAGTGAAGAGGTCATGTTAGCTGCATGCCTCCAGGGCACAGAATAAGTTTTGGAGCTGGGCTTTAACATGGTCAGGCCTAGACCTCAGCACGTATGCTTGATTAACATGTTCGCGGGCTCGCAAAACCAGATTTACATGTAGTCGAGACACTCTGGGCAGGTCTTTACACCTGTTTATCATGTAGAGGACATTCCTGTCCAAAGGACCGTTATGTGTGGTGTGTGTATGTCTGTCAATTAGGCAATTGACAAATGAATAATGATTATTATTACAATTATTACTATTAGGCAGTAAGTAACAACATGTGTACGTTCACCCATGGGGATCTTGGTGCCGAATAACAGATGTTTATTGCTGCCCAACTCAATGGTACTCAATTTATCGACCTCAGAAGGATGAAAGGCTGCGTGGACCCGCTGAGATTTGAACCTGTGACCATGAGGTCAAAGACAGACGCCTACAGTGGACACATTAGTCCACTAAGCCACCAGACCAAGCCTTACTTGTCCGCCAAATTAGAGGCAAAACTGGGAAATATGTACCGTGCCACTTTCATGCTATTACCCTCAGCCTCACACATAAATGTACCTCTACCAAGACAGAAACAAGCATTGGCAATATCAACATGTCTGGCTTGCCTGTAATAAATAGGCAGGATTTATGGCAGCACCGTAGTTCCATACATGCAAAATGAACCAACATGCTTCCTCTTCACCAGCCACGTAATGGTGTCTATTACACAAGGTACAAATCTCTCAGATATGCAATGGGTCAATAGAGTGACTCTCATTAGCGTGCCAACAGTAGCCAGACATTAATAAAGGTATGGGGAGGGGAGTGAGGTGTGCATGTTCTGCCATCTTATTATCATTAAGGGAACTGCAAGGGTTTCTGCTGCTGTTATAATGTAGACCTGGAGGCCCATAGGGGGTTAGGAAGAGGGGAGAGCGTAATTCACACAATTAACTGAAGCGTAATTATGTGAAATTACAGCAAAATGACGAGAGACTATGCAGAATTACGCGAGGAATGTAACCCATAATTTAGCGCTATTTTCTTAGTGCAAAATGCATCCTCATATCCAAAATAAACCAGAGGATCCATTTTGGTTTAAGAAAATAGTGCTAAACGCAACAGAGCAGCGGCAGTCACCAGGTGCTCGCTGTTGGCATAGTTCCTGTGCTCCTTTGGTTGGAATTAGTACTTCCAACAGTAACCATCCCCAAACGCATCAGAAAAACATAACATTGTGTGTGAGTAGGCTGTTTGACTTTATTGTTGCTTCTCATTCATTGTGTTAAAACGTTTGCTATTAAAAACTCTTATGCACCTTTGGGACAGAGCTGGTGTACCAAAGGATGACATCTTTTTTTTGAGCTTGGAGAACCAAATGACCAGACTGGGTGTAAAAACTGTTCATACATTTTGGTGTGCAACAGTTTGAAGTGGAACCTACTATTAAGATGGCGTAGGCCTCAACAACAACATAACGGAAGCATGTGCACATTTTCAAGTGGCAGAGATTCCATGAAATGCCTCCAATGGTAGCGAGACTTGTGACCCTGGCACTAGCAGATGTCTAGAAGGCAGAATGTTAATGGTACCCTGTCATTCAAGCCCTATTGATGAGGAGTCTTTACAACATCCTGGGCCTGTGATGGAATGATATAGACATTGCAGGGTCAGGGGTACTGGCTCAGGATACAGGCTGCAAAAAGCACAAGCATTTGTAATGCAACATGTCTCGTATTTACGAGAGTTTGAGCTATTGGCATTGTAAATGAGAATGCCTTTTATTTATGTGTTGTTTTTAAAACGGGTAAATAAAAGGCATTGTTATTTACAATGTCAATATCTGAAACTCTCGCTAAGGCAAAGCCTATGTCATTGCAAATGGATTCGGTGCCAGTGCTATAGAATTTTAAGGGCTCGGGCCTACGTCACACGAAGTGGGGCGGGGCTTCCGAGCTCTAATGTTATAAAAAAAAAAAGTTCAGAAAGGGCTGCGGGCTGCCGCATTCCAGAAAGCGCGCGGTTTTTGCGTGTGGTATTCTGCCATGTGAATGGTAATTGGTCCAGGCAAGGCTGTGTTTAAGTAAGGCAGCACGCCATAGGGCTTTGGAATTTTTTCAATGTCCACTTCCTGCATAAAGTGTTCGGACACGCGCAGAAGAATACATAAATCCTCAATTACCAGCTGTCCGAGGTGCCGGTAATTGAAGGCAGATGGTGCTGGGAGCGTGTGCACTGCTGTGTTTTTTTCCCTTGAGCTCTGTGTGCGCGCCGGCAAACCCGCGCCTGCTCTTTGACTGAGGTAGGCTAAACAAGCATTGGCAAAGCAAATAGGACTCTCCTATACAAAATCTGTTGGTTTTGTCAGGGATATGTTTTGCCATGTTGTACAGCAGCCTGGCTGCTATGCAGCACAGCTGAAAGTAAAAAAAACAAACAAAGTGCTTTGATAAGCACTCGTGCCCACTCACCCGAACTCAAACTTTTAATGTCAAAATAGAAGATCACTTTAATTTACTGCCCTCATAACAGACCCCTTGCAGTAGCTCTCGTTGTCCTCTTACCAGATCCCTTGCATCTTCCCAGCTATTGCCAGATTCCTCACTCGCTCCCTGTCTCGTCACCATGACTCACTCTCTCCACCCTTTCATTAAAATAACACTCCACCCCGCTTTCCTCTCACTGGGAGCCTCACATTTACTCTCACAGTCCGGTTACCAGATTCCTACTGCCGTTGTACCAGATCACTCATTGTACTATCATTCAGTGTCCTATCATTAGAGACTTGCTTCAGGCAGAGTAGGGAGGGCAGAGTAGGGAGGGCAGAGTAGGGAGGGCAGAGTAGGGAGTGCAGAGTAGGGAGTGCAGAGTAGGGAGTGCAGAGTAGGGAGAGGAGAAGTGAGTAGTGAGTAGTGAGTAGAGTAGTGAGTAGTGAGTAGTGAGTAGAGTAGTGAGTAGAGTAGTGAGTAGAGTAGTGAGTAGAGTAGTGAGTAGTGAGTAGAGTAGTGAGTAGTGAGTTGAGTAGTGAGTAGTGAGTTGAGTAGTGAGTAGAGTAGTGAGTAGTGAGTAGAGTAGTGAGTAGTGAGTAGAGTAGTGAGTAGTGAGTAGAGTAGTGAGTAGAGTAGTGAGTAGAGTAGTGAGTAGAGTAGTGAGTAGAGTAGTGAGTAGTGAGTGCAGAGTAGTGAGTAGTGAG